>NW_028274822.1:89843754-90587504 GCF_037043125.1 Eumetopias jubatus | reverse complement strand
AAAGAAAATGGTCACCCGGGGCTGTGTACTGACCCAAAAAGTTTACAAGAATTGAAGAAAAGATCTCAACGCTGCTTAGGAAGCAGGAAAGAGGAAACAGAGCTGGAGCAGAACAAATTGCCCCCAAATGGAGACTTCTCCCAGGATTTATTTTTCTTCTCATAAATGAGGATGCCAGAGCAGGAAGCTTCGGGGCCCCCTCCACGGCTGACGCAGTAGTCTGGCAGGCTGTACGAACCCAGCCTGGAGCCCCTCACAGCCCTGGGTGGGCACCTCGTGGGGAGGAGAAGGGCCCCTAGTCTGCGAGGAGGGCCACCCTGCCCTTAGCTGTGTGTGCCTACAGCCAGGAGAACACGGTGACTGCCCGGGGGTCAGCTACCACTCCAACTCCGACTATACCTGGGACAGGCAGCCCATGCAACTGACCTTCGGCTTCCTTTGTGTTGTTCATTTGGTTGGTTGGACAGACTCTTGCCTGCCCGGTGTCTGTTCCCCTGTGTCTGATGCCACCCGAATTGTCTCTGGGCCACCAGGCCCTCTGCACTCTCTGTCCTCGTCACTGGGATGGAGATGACCTCAGGCCCCTGAGACCAGTATGTCCCAGGCCTAATCAATCCTCGGCTCCATTCTTTCTGGTCACAAGTGACAGGCTCACCGTTGAGCCAGGGACCCCAGTGAGTGATGTGAGATACACTCCACCAACTCTACAATCATTAGGGAAGTCACTTTCTTTTTGCTGGGTATGCTGTGCGAACAAAAGGTAAAGCCAGAGCCTCCAGTGACAACGATGACAGCCCAAAAATACAGCCAACACAGAGGGCATAGGAGAGACAAGACGGGGAGAAGCAACATCTAGTGCCAGTGACTGATGCCTGGATCCAGCAGTGTCTGAAGCCCACCCAGGCTTTTCAGTTACCTGAGCAACTACATTTATTCTACCCACCTTTTTCTTTTTCTTTTTTTTAATTGTGTAGCTTTGATACCATTTGTTTAAGCTGGATTTTTCACCATTTCAACTAAAGGAGTCACTGACTACTAAAGTGAGTGATTTGATGCATATTCAAAGACCACTTCTCTCAGTCAAGTGGGGAACACTTGCCCCTGGACTTCAAACACAACCCCATTGTTTCCAATGGAGACAAAAACCTGCTCCCTGTGTTATATCCTGTTTATGGTGTGAGGTTTGCGGGCAGGGGTGGCTTCAAATCATCACTAAACTGGAACTCCAAGGTAAGAGCAGAATTAGCCTTCAGTTCTGTGTGGGTGGTAGGGGTGGGGGGTTACTGCTTTTAAAGTTCCTTTGTTTATTTTGAGAATAAGAGAATCTTTTATTGCCTCAAAGAGCTGCTAATGGACCACCATAAGCCAAAGCAGGTAGAGTTAGATCCACATGTCTATGCATCTGAGTCCACAGAGATGGCAAGAAAACATGGCGGAAAGCAGACATTATAATTAAGGGGCCAGAGGAGTGCCCTGAACAAGACAGATGAAAAGTCAGTGGCAGAGTTGGGTGAAAAAATTAACCTAGGAAAGACGGGACAGCTGCTCTGGATGGTCCAGATGGCTCTGCGATCCCGGGGAAGGGCTGCCTCCCGAGTATTATGAAACTAAGCCAGGAGGAGTTAGGTCTAAGCTGCGTTTAAGCACAAAGTACATCAAGGGATCTCTCACAATACAAACAACCACCAGCTCTCTGTTTAGGTTGATAATAAATGATGCCCTCACACTTGACCAGATTTTCCCTGTTCTTTTTTTTTTTTAATTTTTTTATTGTTATGTTAATCACCATATATTATATCATTTGTTTTGGTGCAGTGTTCCATGATTCATTGTTTGTGCATAACACCCAGCGCTCCATGCAGAACGTGCTCTCTTTAATACCCATCACCAGGCTAACCCATCCCCCCACCCCCCTCCCCTCTAGAACCCTCAGTTTGTTTTTCAGAGTCCATCATCTCTCATGGTTCGTCTCCCCCTCTGACTTACTCCCCTTCATTCTTCCCCTCCTGCTATCTTCTTCTTCTTTTTTCTTAACATATGTTGCATTATTTGTTTCAGAAGTACAGATCTGTGATTCAACAGTCTTGCACAATTCACAGCACTCACCATAGCACATACCCTCCCCAATGCCTATCACCCAGCCACCCCATCCCTCCCACCCCCCACCACTCAGCAACACTCTGTTTCCTGAGATTAAGAATTCCTCATATCAGTGAGGTCATATGATACATGTCTTTCTCCGATTGACTTATTCCACTCAGCATAATGCCCTCCAGTTCCATCCATGTCCTTGCAAATGGCAAGATCTCATTCCTTTTGATGGCTGCATAATATTCCATTGTGTATATATACCACTCTTCTTTATCCATTCATCTGTCGATGGACATCTTGCCTCTCCACAGTTTGGCTATTGTGGACATTGCTGCTATAAACATTGGGGTGCACGTACCCCTTCAGATCCCTACATTTGTATCTTTGGGGTAAATACCCAGTAGTGCAATTGCTGGATCGTAGGGTAGCTCTAATTTCAACTCTTTGAGGAACCTCCACACTGTTTTCCAGAGTGGCTGCACCAGCTTGCCTTCCCACCGACAGTGTAGGGGGGTTCCCCTTTCTCCGCATCCCCGCCAACATCTGTCATTTCCTGACTTGTTAATTTTAGCCATTCTGACGGGTGTGAGGTGGTATCTCATTGAGGTTTTGATTTGGATTTCCTTGACCAGATTTTTCTATTCCCTGATATTGTCAAGTCCAACGTGGTTCTTCTTTCTTTTACATGATGCCTAGTTATTTAAAAAGTATCCATGTGTAGTTTCTATTGGGTCATATTATGTGATTCTTCTTCTCCATGGCTTTGATAAGTAGGCATATAAGAATAGCTATGAGTCATTGAACTTTTTCTATGTGCCCAATCTTACCGTGTGTAATAGGCAGAATGGTGGCCACTAAGAGATACGTCCACTTAGAACCTGTGAACGTGACCCGATTTGGAAAATGGGTCTTTTCAGGTGTAAGTCAAAAATCTCAGGATGACATCACCCTGGGTTGGGGGATGGGGGCCCAAATCAGTGACAGGTGTCCTTCTAGGGCAGAAGGGAAAGGGCAGGCAGAGAAAGCTATGTGAGGCTGGGCGCAGAGACTAGAGACATACACCTGCCGCGAGGGAGTGCAAGGAGTTAAGGGAGTTGAAAGAACAAAGAAGGAGCCTCCCCCAGAGTCCTCAGAATAGGCATGGCCCTGCTCACATTTGAGTTCCGACTTCTGGCTCCAGAACTGAGAGAGATTAAGTTTCTGTTGTATTGAGCTGCCCAGTCTGTGGTCATTCGTGAGAGCAGCCTCAGGACACTAACCCCCAATGCTAAGGGTCTCCAGCCCAGCTCTTCAAGCAACATTCTCAATAATCCTACAAAGTGGGTATTATTATTTCCACTTAATAAAACTGAGGCTGGAGGGACAGTTGTTCATTTTGCACCCAGCACCATCCCACCATCTTTTGTAACAGCTCTTCAGTTTTTCTCTGGAGGAAATGCCCTTTCGCCTTGAATACAAAATGGCAGAAATGCCCATCAGACTGCCTTAACCTTTTCTAAGACAGAGATGGGCCTAGGCAACCTGTTCTCATTCCTGGATACACCATAGAATCCCCAGAAGAGCTTCTAAACAATAAAAATGATCAACCTTGCCTCTCTGCCCACTTCTTGTCAGCCACTAGCAAAGATCCTGATCCAATCAGCTTGGGGTAGGGCCTGGGGGGTTAGCATTTTTGAAAGCTTCCCAGGTGATTCTAAGGTTCAGCCAGGGTTCTGGGCTTCTTTCTCCCTAGAATCTAAAACATGAGCATAGAGATAAAAACTAATAAAATGGTTGGAGCACCCCGAATCAAGGCATCAATTATAACAACAGGTACTCTTGAACAGGCAAATTCTGACCCCTACGAAGCCTGGTCTTTTACCTTCAGGATCATGAGCTCCAGATCCCTACTTCTCAGGTGGCCATGATATGTTTCTGCTGCTAACAGAGGCTTCTGATCAATGCATCTAGGGAATGGCAGAAGGAAGGCTCAAATTTAAGCTTCTGTTTCTATGATGCTAAGCCTTCCTAACTAATCCAGAAGTGATAGCTCTGCGTGTTGCTGACAAGGTGAAGGGTGTGAGGAAGAAAGAAAAGGCATTTTACGTTAAGAAAACATGGTCTTCTATATGGAGCCTTTGAAGTGCCTCAGCACCCCAGACGTTTGCAAGTGTGAACCTAGCACTCCTCTCATACCACTTAATCAGTAAAAAAGAAATGTACACACTGCAGAAGACAAGGAATCAGTCACTCCGGGAGAGTATCTAGAACCACTGTCCTGGAAATTTTGCTAATTCAGACTTGGCTGGGTTGTATTCAACTTTGTTCTCTCCTTAAAGGCAGTTAACTTCTAAATCCCTAAGGTATTTAAACACTTTTGTTCAGCTCAGCACACAGGCAGGAGAGAGAACAAAGTCCTGCAGAGAAAACTATTTCAAGGGTATCAGAAGTACCCACCAGGAAACCAAGGCAAGCCAATGAAACATAATTTTTATCCTTCCTCGAAGTATATACAAAAAATTTATAATTAAAAATTCTCTTAGCCATCCCTAGGGTGTAAGACATTCACCTGAAAAGGATTATAAATAGAGGGGGAAAGTATTAGAGACACACGGTTTTAAGTTTCTTACACAACAAATAAAGCAGCATAACATATTTTGAATGTAGGCTTTGATTAATTAAAGATGTATATTGTAAACCTGAGAGCAATGACTAATACTTAAAGAAGTCTAAATAGTGAGCGAATATGGAGATAGATGGATTTAAAACATATATCCAATATAAAAACATGAAGAAGAAGAAAAAAAGGTAAAGAGCAGGTGTAATATAACAAAAACAAAGAGCAAGGTGGTAGATTTCCACACAAACATATCAATGACCACATTAAATATAAATGGTCTAAACACAATGATTAAAAGACAGAGACTATCAGACTGAATAAACAGGCAAAACCCAAGTATATGCTGTCTTCAAACAATACATGAAGGAAAAGCTGACAAAACTTATATGAAAAATTGACAAATGCAAAACTTAGTTGGAGATCTCAACATTCCTCTGGGTAACTGACAGAAGGAAAAAATAAAAAATCAGCAGGAATATGAAGTATCTGAACAACACGAAACATTTGAAGAATCCTCATGACCTTGGACTAGGCAAATACTTCTTCCATGTGACACAACATTACTAAGAGAAAAATTAATACATCAAGCTTCATTAAAATTAAACACCTTTGCTCTTCCAAAGACAAAGACTGGGAGAAAATCTCTGGTAAACATATATCTGATAAAGGACTCACATCCATAATATATAAAGTAACCTCAAAGATCAATAATGGGAAAAAACAACCAATTAAAAAATAGGCATAGATTTGAAAAAGACACTTTACTGAAGAAGACAGAGATGGCAAATAAGCACAAAAAAGAATGTTCAACATCATTAGTCATACGGGTGAAAACCAAAACCTCAAAGAAATACCACTGCCCACCTATTAAAACTGTTAAGATTAAAGAAAAAAAATAGTCACCAGTAAGCAGTGCTGGAGATAAAAATCAACTGGAACTCTTATACCTTGCTGGTGGGAATACAAAATGTTACTACGCATGAAAAGAGTTTGCAGTCTGATAAAGTTATGCATACAGTTACCATACCCCACAGCAATCTCAGCTCTAGGCATTTACCCAAAGGAATTAAAAAACCGTGTCCACATGAAAACGTGTTTGTAAATATTTATAGTGACATTTCTCCTAATTACCAAAAGCTAGAAGTAATCCAAATGTCCCTCATCTAGGAAACAAATGAACAAGTGTGACACAGTCATTTGATGGAATATCGTGCATCATCAAAAAGGAACAATCCACTGTATTGTATATAGGTGAATATTTATTAAATGCATTGTGCTAAGCGAAAGGGAGCAGATTCAAAAGCTGCATGCCACAGGATCCCATTTTTATGGAATTATGAAAAAGGCAAAACAACAAGGACAGAAAAGGGATCAGTGGTTGCCAGAGGCTGTGGGAAGGCTACCTACAGGGCACAGAAGAATTCTGGGGAGTGATGGAAATGTTCTCTACCTTAACTGTGGTGGTGTTTGCAAGACTACATGCATTTGTCAAAACACACAACTGTACTCAAAAGGGTGAATGTTACTGTATGCAAATTATATCTTAATAAATCTGACTTTTAAAACAAAGTAGATTGCTGTAAAAAAAAATTCTATCAAACAGACTCCCCATCTCTTCCATTAATTCAGTAATACTCCCTTTCACTCCAATTAGTATACCAAAGACTCATTTTTATTAACCTTGCTTCTCATGACTATGGATGTATGAAATATCTAATACATGCAGAGGCTTTGTTTTAACCTCTGCTCATGGAGGTGCTAACTATTACTATAATTGAGAGTTCTGAGTTCTCTGCCTGACGCTAGCCACTCTTGTCATTAAGCTAACAGTGAACAGTCGGATGAAGGAAGAAGAGCCAGAGGCCCAGGTGGCGGGGCGGGGGGCAGCAAGGAGGGAAAGGCAGGTGAATAAACAACCCCCCGCCCCAGGAGGGACTCCCACATTCAGTTTTGGTGCTGTGTAGTCATATGAAAAAATGCACCCAAGGTTGGCGGAGCACCCATTCTCTTAAGGGAAGTTGGAAATCCTGCTTTATATGTGAATTCTCCCCATTTGGGGGAGCCAATTCACTTAAAAAAAATAACCGCATGGACAAAACAGTGCTTGTCTGTGACTGCAGGTTATAAAGTTTGCAAGCACGAGTCAAGAGCTGTGGGTATAGAGGAAAGAATTAAGACAAGCCCAGAGTCTGGTGGTTTAACAGAATGGCCTCCAAGAAGCTGAAATCACTTCTAAGAAGCTTCAGTGCAGCAGGGAGTGTTAACTTTAGGGACAGGAATGGATGTGAGGCGCACTGTTCTACCAACTGTGTGTGTGTGTGTGATCTAAGTGTAGGAAGGAAAACATTCTCCGGTGTCCGCGTGCACCCTGCATCACCTCTCCACCCGGACTACCTTCTCCTACTCATGAAACCTGCCATCCGCCCCAAATCCTTTATCAAAAACTCAATATCCCCAAAGATTTGTTTCTTTGTTCTTAATTCGCTTGGTGGCCAATGCTGATCTCAGGTAAACTGAGACTGTTTGGGGTCTCACCCTCCTTTATGTGCTTATATAGTTCCTGCAGAATGACCAATGTGCTCGATGACAGGGTATGACCACACCCAGCTTAGGGGTGTTACACAATAGATGGATATGACCCCATGCCTCCAGCTAGCTAGCTATTCACAGATCTCCATAATTCTGAATCTTGAAGCATATCTGGTCCCAATGACTTCAGAATAGGTTGTGGTCCTGTGTGACCTTCCCAGGGGTCCCATATGGGACCAGCAACCGTTAGTACACGCTGATAGCATCGCAGCCCATCCAGGCCCTTGCACCACTCCATATGGGGTCAATACCTCAACCTCTAACTGAAGGACACTTCACCTCACCAATGCAAGTCTTAAATCTTGGGTCTTAAATCTTACATCTTTCAATGCCCTGGCTATTTATAGAACCTCCCAGGAACAATGACTCCACTCCAAGCCCTGAAGAATTGCAAAACCTTAAATCCAACAGTTGAAAATAAACATACAATTGGTACTAAAAATTGATCAGTGGTTTCGAGGATTCTAGAAATCAGCACTTAAATCCTCCCGCAGGAAGAGTCAGAGATGGATTTTTTTTTTTTTTAAAGACAGCACAAATTTAAATGAGGGTCAGGAAACTTTCCTCTCTATAAGAAATCTCACGGCGCACACATTTTCTTGGAGGAATCAGAGGAGAAATGCAGTGCTGGTTTTGGTCATGGGAAACAATGAAAAATATTTGGCAGAGGATGAGTTGGGGATCACAGGCCCCCAAACCACGTGCTGAAAATTGTCAAGCCAAAGCAAGGAGAGGAAACTCAAGGTTGCACTAAGCCAGGGAGGGGTGGCTTTGGGGTGGGGGGAGACATATCCATCCCTACAATCTTCATCACCTCCAACCCTTGCTGTGTAAATAGCATCTTTAAAACAAAATTCCCAGTTCCACTTTCCAACCAAATTGCTGCCCCTAGCCTCTTCTACATGGACATTTGTAATGGCTACTCTTCTAAATTACAGCTAAAATCCTCTAAATAGGAAAAAAAAAAGAGGAATTTAATTAAGAGAAGCCCACAACTTACTCTAAAAGGGCCATTCAACATTCAGAGTTCTCACCTGATTAAACCCTCCCCAGGTGGGGAGAAAACTTGATCAGGGACTCTCACCCCTTGCTCGCTTTAAAATGACACCACCTTCCTCTACAAAGCCCTTTCCACCCAAAAGTCGCTGGGAAGTATTTGGGGGAAGCGATATATACATATTTTTAATGGCGACTTCACATTTTGGGAAACTGAGTCTTACAAATGATAGAACGCAGAGATAACAGTAGAATTAAAGCACCAGACGCTGCATGTTTGTTCTTCAGTTCAGCTCTAAACCAGTGTACCCATCTCTTCAAGCGCTCGCGCTCTCTCTCTCTCTCTCTCTCTCTCTCTCTGTTGTCTACCTGGAGCTTTCCGGAGAAGGAACACTATTTCAAAACAGCGATTTTTGTCCAGCTGGTGTGCCTGAGAACCTGCAGCCTCAAGGAAAGCGGATTTCTCTGGGATTTCGGGCGCTGCGGAAGGACTTTTAAAAAGCAAATGCTACTTTTTTAACCTCAATTGGCAACTTGTCTCTCCCTGCGCATTTGCAGCCCAGCCCGCAGAGCTTCGGGCGGGAGAGAGCCGGGATTCTCCGCGAGCTGGACTGGCTGGGCCCGAGCCGCGGCGCCGCGCAAAGGCGCAGGGACCCCTGTGCCCCCGCCGTCTCACCCAGGGGACCTGGGACCCCCTCCCCGCGCGGCGCGGGCGGTAGCAAAGCGTCTCTCTCCTTTTCCGCGCCCGGCCGGGCAGCCGGGATTCCGCACCGCCGTGTGCGCGCCGCCGGCCCCGCCTGCCCGCGGCCCCGGCACCCGAACCCCACCGAGCCCCGCCGGGAAGGGCGCTTCCGGGCTCGGGCCCCGCTCCCCGCGCCGCTCCCGCCCGCGGCCCCCGCGCACACACCCACGACCGCCACAGCAGTAGCAGCGGCGACCCTCCGTGAGCCCTCTGCGCGCCTGGCGTTCGCTCGCTGCAGCTTCGCCAGCCTAGGGCTGGGTCGTCGTCGTCCCCATTGCCGAGATGAGGAGACTGAGGCGCGCGGCCTCCCGGGACCCCACTGCCGGGAAGCCCAGGGCCGGGGCAGCCACCGCGCCCACCACCTTCCCGCACGCCCCCGGCACACCGGACCCCAGCCGGACTCCGGCTGGGCCCCCGCGAGCTGCGCTGTGAGCGCACGTTCCTCCGGGGGCCAAGGTCGCTTCTCGGGACCCCACGGCCGGGGCGCACACCCGGTCTGCCCTCCTGGATCTCCAGTCCCAGTCTGACTGACCCGGGCACTGGGGGCGCAGAGCTGGGAGGAAAGGGGGCAAAGAAGCCGGCTCCCCCACTCCACACTGTGACTGCTGGGTTAGGTCCGCACGTAACTTGGGCGTGGGGTACAGTGTCCCCCAGCCACGCCCCTCTCAGTCCTGGAAAGCACCCTGAAGCCGGAGGTATCCGACCAGCCGATTTTGCCCAGATCCCACGTACGCGGCGTCCAACTGGGTCCTCCCGGCTAGGGAAAGGCCTCTTGGCGCCCGGCACAGGCGCTCCTGGCGGGACCAGCGCCCTCCCCCAGGTTCCCGCGACACCCCCGCCTTCCGGCTCCCCCCCGCCCCGGCTCATCCCGACCGGGGAACTTCCCGAGCGCGGGCGAGACAGACGCCCGCCCTGCCTTACCTTTGCCCAGCAGCGCGCCCAGCACCAGGCTCAGCGCCCCGCACAGCGGCGCCACCGGCCCGGGGGCCGCGCCCTCGGAGCGCATCCTGCGTCCCGGCAGCTCAGGCCGCCCTCCGCCCGCCCGGGGCGCAGCGCCGGCCCGCGGTCCCCGCCGGCTGTCCCATGCCCCGGGGCGACCCCCGGCTGCGAATCGGCCGGCCCGGCTGCGGATCCGGTGGTCTCGCCTGCCCCCGCCGTGGCGCCGCGGCGGCTCCGGATCCCGCGGCAGCGCGCGCTCTGGCCAGGACAACTTTTCTCCAGCCGCCGCCGCCGCCGCAGCCGCCGCCCGCCCCGCCCACTCCAGGACCCGCCCACCCCGGCCCGCCTCAGGGCCCGCCCCCGGCCCCGCCCCGGGCCGGAGCGGAGCTTGGAGTGCGGGGAGGCGCGCGGGTGCGGGATCCCTGGGGGCGGGAGAGGTTGGGGAGCGGGGAGAGCGGGCTTCGCGCCGCTCGCGGGGTCCGCTCCGCCCGTTTGCGGCCTCCCGCCCGCTGCGGCTCGCGTCCGGGAGACTTCTGCACGGGGACCCGCGACTCAAGATGGAGCTGGACCCTTTCCCTCGCCACCCTCCCGCGGCCGCGGCGGGGCGAGTGGTAGTCACGCCCCGCACCTCAATTGCGGGTCATCCCCTGATTTTTTTGTCTTGAGAGCTGCGGACATCTGGAATTCGGAGTCCCATGCATCTGCTGCGGAAAGCTCTGGATAGATCATTCAGTGGGGAAAGCAACGTGCAGAACAGCCTAAGGAAGAACAGGGTGGACAGAGAGGCGTGTGCACGTCTGTGTGTCTGTGTGTGTGCGAAGCAAAAGAGCACAGCGGTATCTCTGGGAGGGGGAGTGGAACGCCGCGGTGGAGAAAAGGTTCATCTTTCCCTGCATATCCTTTTATATTGTTGGGTCTCGCCCCCACCCCCTATGTGTTTTTACTAACTCTTCAGGGAGTGAATACCCCCTCCCCCAGCCAGACCTGCTTCTGCAATAACTAGTAACCTGCAGTTCAGACCAGAAAGATACGCACGCGCCATCCCACGCCACCCCACTTCCTGATGCTCCCAATTCTTGCTCCCAGAGCTGCCCTCCTTCCTCGCGGGGACCCCAGCTGCTTGCCTGCGCGGTTACTGACGCTCCGGCCTTGTGGGCCACGCGGGGGTCTGAACAATCTGAAGGCGGGACCCCAACTGCCTCTCCTCTCTGTGCGTGAGAGGTGGTGCATGAGGAGCCCAGAAGCTTCTCCGGTAGGCCCAGCTCTCCCCAGCCGCGCCTGAGGTCCTCTGGCTTTGTTGGCCTCTGGGCTCCTGGGAGACAGGGTGCAGCGGCCCACCTCTCACCCGACCGGCTTAGTCCAGCCTCGGGAAAGAAAGCCTAACTGTGCCCTGTGTCACCCTTGTACCTGGCCACTAGAGCCTGGAATGAATTTCAAATAAAAGAAAAAATGATATTTGATTGAATGAAAGGAAGAAGGGAAATCAACCAGAGCAACCTCAAACCCCTTTCTCGTGGCCTCCCCCTCCCCATCACAGAAGAGCAGGTGCCCAGCAGGAGGAGAGACCCTGGAAGTGTGGGGGCAAGGGCTTGACACTCCCAGCTTGGGGCCCTGCCTTCCCCCAGCTGGTGGCGTGGCTGTGATTCTGGACAGGCTAGGGGGAAGAGTGCTCACCTCTGCCTCAGCGAGTCCACTTGCCTGATGTGGGAAGAAGGTAAAGCCTTGGGGAAACCCAGCCAGGCCACTTCTAAAGGGAGGCATGGGTGGCAGAGATTTCATGTTTTAAGTGGATTATGCTGATAATTGCCCAATTCTTCAGTTCATTCAGCTAATGTAGACAAACCTCGGAAGCAGTCATAAAGTCGACTTGGGGTCCTAAAATGGAAAACACATTTCCTTCTCATTTTTATGTGTTAGCCTAAAGTCACTGGAGAAGAAATATTTTTCATTTAAATGTTTCTAGCCTCAGTGAGAAATACAACATATCTATTATTCCTGACAGAGGGGTTGGGATCTGCTTCATCTTCTCTCTCTCCTGTCTGATGATAGAAACAAAAAGCCCCTAATTATGCCCTCCACTCCCCTGCCCTTCTCCCTTGTAAGTTTCTAATTTGCAACCCACCCTCCCTTCCCACACATACACATAATTTCTTTCCTTTTGGCACAGAATATTGCCTTCCACTGCAAAGCCAAAGGTGGGTGGTGGTCCGGGACTCCACGGTATAAATCATCAAGAAGGAAAAAACTGAACAAACCACAGAAAAATACATAACAGTTGGAGGAAAAAAGCAAGAGGGTCCTCAGTCAGGTAAATCCACTTCACGGTACCCTCAGGTGTTCTGAATCTCAGATGCTCCTTCAGAATGATGTCTCCAAGCATGGCCGGCAAGAGGCTCCCTCCTGCTCCTTCAGGAGTGGACAAAAGGAGACCCAGGTAATGGGTGCTTCTTTTCTGCAAATCTGTTTAGGATCCCATTTAATCTACCCTGTGACCTTCTAGATATCAAACAAACTTGAAGGCAAAACCAAACGAAGGGAGGATATGGTCGAGTTATCTTTTTTAAGGAAAATACCCCCAAGTAGAGGTGAGAACTTAGAGTTTCATGGGCTAACAGTTTCCTGTATTTATTTTTTTAAGGCATGTATTATTTAACCCCCAAATCATTAATTCCTTAAACTAAATTATTTCCAGATGCTTTTCTGAATTTCATAACAAATATCAGAGACCACTAATCCCCTCAAAGGCTTTTGCAAAACTCCCTGTGGGCTGTGGGCACATGGAGATGATTAACATGATTTATAGGACACAAGAGCTTTTGGAAAGAGGAATCCTGCTGCCTCCACATGTGCCTGGAGTTCCTAAGTCAAAGACATGATTTCAGATTGTATGTTGTTGTTCGTGCTTACATTCCCAATTTTTAATACCGTGTAAAATGAGGGATGGAACTCATGAAGTTAGCTCAAGTGTTTCTCCTAAGGTATGCCTCTAGACGGGGGACCTCTAGGTATATATTCCCAAGAACAAGGAAAATAAGGGCTGTGTGTTGGCCTCATGAGACGGCTATAGTTGTCTTGCAGATGTAATCTCGAGTCCTTGGTATTAGATCCATAAGTCTTGGACTCTCTCTCCTTCTGGCAAACTCCAGGATCTCCACCTGACTAAGGTGGAGCAGGATAGGGGAAGTAGAACGTAGAAACAGCATGTCCTTCTTCCCTTCCCACCTCCACACCTGCCACACGTGGATCAAGATTCCAGCCTCATGGCATCCAGTAAGAATGGAACCACTGAGGCAACACTGGGGACCATTCACCATCCACTCTTGTTCACTCACATGCTTGTTTACTTCTTGTCTATCTGCAACCTCCCCTGGCCCGTGTCAGCGCCGCGGGGGCGGTCTGGCCTGCTCAGTCCTGTGTTCCTAGCCCCACGACAAGTGTGCGCACAAAGATCAACCCCGTCCAGTGAGTAGCTGTCATGAAGCTATAGATGACTAGCCCCACTTTACCAATGAGGAAGCTGAGTTTCACACAATTTACCTTGAGCTCACTTGGCCAGGAATAATAAAACACTGATGATCACAGTAATGGCAGAACGTGTATGAGGTGCTTGCTAATTGCCAAATAAGCCTGTTAACAACCCACACATATGTACTTTATTATCCCATTTTACAGACAAGGAAGCTGATGTCCAATTGGTCATGTGGCTCGTTCAGGATCACTCAGCTAGGAAGTGGTCAAGCTGGGTTTGAATCTAGGCCATCTGTGACCATTCATTACACTCACCTGTGTTGAGGTGTGTGCTCATGTCTGTCCATTCTCTACACCAGGTGCCTTGGTAACTTGTGTTAGTTCTCGCTTGCTAGACCTTTCTATTTTGAACAAACACTGAAAAATTATTCCTTTGTCATTCCCACTTAACCTAACAGAAAAGCTCTCCAGTGCCTTGTGCTTCCCTGGTGTCTAAACCTGAACTCAGTCTCTGTGGAGATTAGTTTTCTCTGGCGGGAACACGGGCCCAGCTACCTCAGGTAAGATGCAGATGCAGGTGACTTTTGGCCTGTGAGATCAACTTTTAAGGCTGATGCTCAAATGCCCACACTGACCCTTGTCCTGTGTCCCTCCTGGTACCTACTGCCTTCCCTGACTTTGGGTGAAGACCCACCGAGTGGATTTTCTACCCATCACCTTTCTACTCAGGGTTCAAGGTCAGCAAATAGTCCTTTTAGTATAGGACCTGAGTAATAATGCTTCAGATTAAATGATAAATGGAAGTACTCACACTGACATTTCCTTAACGGCATTTGTATCATGATCATGATCATCATCACCACCACCACCACCATCCCATCACCACCATCATCACCATCATCACCATCATCTTCACCATCATCACTATCATCACCACCATCATCACCATCATCTTCACCATCATCACTATCATCACCACCATCATCACCATCACCACCATCACCACCATCATCACTATCATCATCATCATCATCACCATCATCACCATCATCACCACCATCACCATCATCATCATCACCACCATCATCACCATCATCACCACCATCATCACCATCACCATCATCACCACCATCATCCCCACCAGCCCCATCATCCCCACCATCCCCATCATCACCATCATTACCATCATCACCACCATCACCATCATTACCATCATCACCACCATCATCATCATCACCATCACCACCATCATTATCACCATCATCATCACTATCATCACCACTATCATCACCATCATCACCATCACCATCATCATCACCACCACCACCACCATCACCACCATCATCACCACCAGCACCATCATCACCACCATCACCATCACCACCAAAACCACCACCATCATCAGCAGCAGCATCACCACCATCACCATCACCACCACCCCCGTCATCACCACCATCACCACCACTGTCACCACCATCACCATCATCACTAGCATCATCATTACCACCACTGCCACTGTCATCATCTCCAAAACTTATAGACTTTTTATTTTGTGCTAGGCACTATTTTAAATACTTCAACAAGTACTCTGACTCATTTAATCCTCACAAAATTCTTATGATGATAATATTGTCATTAACCCCATTTACAAACAAAGAAATTGAGACACAGAGGTTAGGCAACTTATTCAAGGTCACAGAGCTAGTAGTTGGCAGAACTGGGATTCGAATCCAATTAGTCTGGCTAGAGAATCCCTATAAACAATTGTCAGACCTTACTGTACTTACATATCACCTTGGGAACTTGTTGAAACGTTGATTCTAATTCAGTAGATCAGGATGGTGGGGGTGGGGAGGCTTATGACTGCGTTTCTAACAAGCCCGCAGGCTCTGCATCAGGGGACCAGCTTTTGAGTAGCAATTCCCTAAATCATTACTCCATTATGCTCCCTACAAAGTTATCCAAAGTCATATTATTCAAACTATTTTTATCTGAAAACTTCAGATAAAAAGTGAAACTCTTACTTGTGTCTCAACATGAAGTAGTCATGAGCACATTCAGTGCATTGCATCATTCCAGAAGAAGCATGAGGTTGGACAGTTTGTTATGGAGTCAGTTGAGGACAGTTACTTAACATCTCACTGAACTCAGTATTCAGGGGGATGAACACGGGGACTGGCTTTGGTCAAGGTGGTGCCTGCTCTATCACTTGGGTCCCCGAATGACCTCAATGAGCAGAGTTCCCTGCCAACTAGCAGTGGTCACCACAAAATTGGATGAGACATGGATGTTTGCTGTGTTAAGCCATTGACATTTTGGGGTTGTCTGATGATGTACCATAACATAACGCATCCTCACTGAGACACCAGACATTCAAATTCATGCTTTACTCACTCAGCTGTGCCCTTGTTCCTTGTGGATTATCAGATCTTTGTGCAGGAAGAAAACAATCTCCATGTCTCATCAATCTTTAATCCTATAAGTAATTGTTGAGTGATTACTATGGGTGGGCATTGGGCTAGGAACTTGTCCTCAGAGAGTGTATAGCAGAGATAATATGCAAACACAGGTGTCTTGAACTACCATCAGAAAAGAGGCACAAATGAATGTTACAAGAGCCCAAAGATCAGCCCCACCTACCCTTCATCTACACTGGTCTTACTTCTGTTCCCTGTGCATGCTCTGCTCATTCTCCCTTCAGAGACTTTGTACTTAATGTTTTCTCCCCCCGAGAGCCTCTTAATAACTTCCCTTCCTCTTAAATGTCCCACCTCAGCCAGATCTTTCTCTCCATGGTCACTCACCTGGAACTGGGAGGAACCAGAATATGCCCAGCACGAATTTGTTGAACAAATTCTAAGCCATAGCTTTGAGGGAGCGATGTTCTATCACTGACTTCGGGGATGATGAGAGATGAAGCATGGAGATGGGTGGGAAGCTTGGCTGGCTCTGTCGGTAGGGTGTGTGACTTTTGATCTCAGGGTCGTGAGTTCGAACCCTTCACTGGGTATAGAGATTACTTAAAAATAAAATCTTAAAAAAAAAATAGAGTGGAGATGGGCAAGACGGGAGGGCAGAGTTTTTGTGGAAGGAAGAACAAGACAGGAACACAGGACAGCCCATAAACAAGTGTAGAAATGGTCACTCCCATTCAGTCTCATCACTGCCAGCCAGAAGAAACAGATTAAATCAACCCCAAAGTCACTGGCACTGAGCTATGGTGGGTCCAGCTATTCTATTGATTGCATCCTCTCCACCCCTAAGTCTTTGATTTTGTTTTTTTCAATTTTATAGTCATTACTTGGTAGGAACTAAACTTCAAATTGTTAATAGAGAATAATTCAATTCAAACACATCCAACCACTGTGAGATGCAACCCAGCACGTAAGCGGCAATATTAATCTCCCTTTTAAAACCTCTCCCAGCTGCCCATGATCAGCATCCTAAGCTAAGACATCGCTAATGATTCATGACACTCCTAGCTGCTTTCAAACACCTTTCCCAGGTTCAGACAATCCAGGCAACTCCAGAAGCTTTGCAGCAGACCCACTGCATTGTTCTTGACTCCCCTTAAAACTCTCTGATGGCCTGTTAAAAAAAGATTGAGCTTCAAATGGAAAACTGCCAAAACTGTGTTGTTTTGACAGTTGGAACAATGCAGTGCCAATTCAGTGAATTTATGGGAGGAATAGCTCGGCTCCCTCCCCTGTGCGCAGGCTGCAAATGGTTCTAGAGTCAACAGTGCTCCCTGGTGGCGCTGACCTGCATTTTCTGCAGGCAGAGAGGAAAAGGAGAGAAGCTCTGGGGCTGAGCAAAGTGGTAGACAGACAGATCATTAGAGTCCATAAGTCCAGCCACGTTTCACACAAATGGATGTCTTCCTTCTCAAGAGGCGGGACTGGTCACCACAGCTGTCTTGCCTCTGACTTGTGAGTAGAACGTGTGATGCTTCCCGGCCCATCTTCTGTAGGATTTCAGTAGATGGTGCTTCCCATGAAGCTGTTGCCCTCATAGAGCTGGGGACACTGGCATTCGGTCTTTGCGGAGAGCTCGAGAGATTAAAGGTTGGGCCAGCCAGAACCAGGAACAAGGCTGGCAGGGGGCACGAAGTGGGACTCTCCCCGTGGGACTGCTGCCAAGGCATGACGTAAGTCGTGTAGGTGGCCCTCAGATTTACTGATGGAGCTCAGAGGCCATGATTCATCAAGGTTCAAGTAGGGGAGCTGAACCGCCATGAACAGGGAACTTAGTTCAGGAATGCGACCTTATATAATCCTGGGAGAAGCTAGAGAAATAAAAATCCAGAAGGGGGAGTCGGAGGATAAGCGAAAGTCAGGAACCAGCGTTCCTGAGTGCTGACGTGATTCAGGGAGAGCTGAGCTATCCACCTTTTCCAGGTGAACAGATTGGACCTTGCAGAAGAACTGGAGGGGCAGGAGTGTCCAGCTTCCAGGGCAGGACGATGCGGGGGGACTGTTCAAAGGGGCCCCGGAGGGGTTCAGCCTCTGCGGTACCTGCTGGATAGACAGGCAGCTTGCAACTCCGGATTCTGAATAAAATACCAAACCAAAAGAGAAGCACACACAAATGACCAAAACAAACTTCCCAAAGGCTCTGAAGAGTGAAGGGAGGCCGGCAGGCAGATTCCGGCAGGGAGCCAACACTCGGAAGAAGGAAAAGGCCTAAAGAAACCTGCCTGTTTCTGTGGCTTTTCCCCCTAAGGACAGGTCACTGTCATTGCTGCTCAAGAACAGGGGGTTCTCCTGGAGAAACCCATTCTTCGTGGTCTGAAGAACCGGAGGACAGAGCCTGAAATAATCACAGTCACTGGAAAGTACAGAGGAAGACTCTAACAACAGACAAAACCAGAAAGGAAGATCCCCAAATTCGGGATATAAACTCTGCCCACGTTTTTGGAAAGCCCACGGACCACGTATGCATGGAGAATGAAAGAACCAAACTGATCTGAGCTGCAGCCCAAGAGACAGTTTCTTTTAATCTGACCAAGTGGATTGCCAGCCAAAGTTAAAAAGTTAACACTTTTCCGAGGAATGCAACAGAATCCAGAATCTCCACAGAATTCAGAATTCTTACAGAATCTTCTTACAGAAGATAATCTATAAGTATTTGACATCTAAAAGCCAGGAAAATGTGGAAACAGAGCCTAAAACCCCCTCCTTTGGCCATCCCGATCATTTCTCTTAGTGCTC
The DNA here is from genome assembly GCF_037043125.1 of Eumetopias jubatus. Classification (NCBI taxonomy): domain Eukaryota; kingdom Metazoa; phylum Chordata; class Mammalia; order Carnivora; family Otariidae; genus Eumetopias; species Eumetopias jubatus. Next base: position 90,568,870 of record NW_028274822.1, on the reverse strand, counting down.
ATTCCTGCATTAGATAACTATGTGTGAAATATCTACAATAGCTCCTGTTTTTTGTTCTGTTCCTTTGTTAAAACAAGGGACGCTAGTAAGTATTTTGCATTCCTATAACTAAGAGAAAGTGATCATAGGATCCAGAGGAAAAACTAGGGGCTGCGTACTTTCATATAAAGGAATAATATATGTTTTTAAGCCTCCTAGAGGCAAGTGAACTTCCGTCAAAACCCTGCCTTTTCCATCTCTTCACTGTAAAGGATCTTACTTATTTCCTTTTCTCCATCTTCCCTCCTTCTCATCTCTGCCGAAGGTGAGTACCAAATGTTTTGTTAGACGATGCAGGTTTTATACTCTGCAAAATAGAAACAGTCCTTGTTTCATGGAGCCCTAGGTCAGTGACTCAACTGCTCAGCCTCAATTTTTTTTTAATTGCTAAAATAGGGATAATTACACTTACCTTTCAAGTTGGTTGTATTAGTGAGAATGAGAACTCTTTTCAATATGCTAAAGCAGAAGGGATCATTTATTAACTTCCACAAATGAGAAATTCAGGGATACAGGCAGCTTCAGGTATGGCTGAATCCAGGGTCAATGAAAGAACCATATATCTAACTTATCTCTATCTGTTCATCTACTGACTTTGTATCTTTTTGTATATTAGGCTCACTCCTCCTAAAAATTACTTAGTCTCCCAGAGCCGCAATGTGCTCATCTATACCATAGAATATTAATAATGCTATCACCATAGATTGGTAGTATGGATTATGACACTGTATGTGTGACCGGCACATAGTAAGTGGTCAAATCTTAATAGTGGTGGCTTATCTTAATACTGTAGTAGTGGTGGTAGGAATTATATTCCAGTAGAGGTATGGATGTTAAGGTAAAGCATGTGTCTATTGCATCAATGACAACATTCATTCAGCCCTTTTAGTGATCCAGTGGAACCTAGAAGCTGCTAATTGTACAGGAGGATAAAGAACACCAATTTAAATCTGAGCATGAGAACTTCACTGGTAGAACAGCTGAATGGCCCAGAGAAGGTGGGGTGACATACCTCAATTGTTGCCATAGTGCCTGGACAGGGAGACTGAGAGATGCTTCTGGAAGTCTGGATGTGGGCACAGAAAACGGTCAGAAAAGATGATCTGCACCTATATGAGGAGAGAGAAACGAGACTGCCTAGAGGCTTCCAGTGAGGCTGACCACAGAGTCAGATCAGAAGACAACCCAGAGGCTCCGAGGCTCTGTCTCCCAGTCAGGATGGGGCCTAGAAGCTGTGCTCACCCTCAGTCCCGCGTGGGAGCTTCTGTACGTGTGAACCACACATGCTCAGAGAAGGGGACGACAGAGTGGCAGCCACGGGGCTTATAGGTGTGTGTTTCACCAGCTCGGCCACCTCGGGAGAGAAGCTCTGTCTCTTTCCTGGTTGCTGAAACCCCAGGCCCAGGCTGCCCCTCATGCTGTGGCTTTGCTCATCTGTTCGTTCTGATCCGATGACTGTGGCCCGTCAGGAGCTAGCCCTGACCAGCTGGCTCTGGGCCATGCCCCCACCCACGAGACTGGAAAATAAGCTCGGCCTCCCGTCAGCCACCCTGAGTGGGAATGAAGGGTGAGTGTTAGCCTAAACAGAAGGAAAAAGAATCCCAGGTGAGCAAAATCCTCATCCAAAGGTGTTTTCTTATGATATGACAGTGGTGCCAATATATATGTGTGTGTGTGTGTGTGTGTGTGTGTGTATTTTGCAAATTAAAAAGATTTTAAATATTCAGCAAACTATAAATTGCAATCAGTAGTGGCTATAATTTCATATAAGAAAGACTATTCTAAGAGAATAGTCATAGAACGGCGGAAGAAGGCGTAGGCTTGCGGACGTGGGCAGGGCTGTGGGGCAGCACGGTGCAGGCCTAGCTGTCCTGCCGCACAGTGTTTACGCCTCGCGTCCCTGCTGCTACCATGGGATTTCTCTCTTGGGCTCCGTGTGGAGATGGCAGTGTGCACAGCACTGCATTTTGACAGGCTGCCTCTCAGTGGTCAGCACCCAGGAGACCTGCAGGTGTCTTCTTTCATCTAGAGGCATACGGTGATATTTATTACAGCGCCACGGTGAGATTTCTCCATTAATAAACTGGGCAGCCTCCTGTGACTTGCAGGACAAGATGAAGGCAGTCACTCATGCTTTCCTTTATTGCAGAAAATGGTTATTAATCACTTCTCCTTCTGCATTTGTCAGCCCACTTGCTCAAATTGGCAGAAACCCACAAAAATGGGAACAAAACTCTTCTGAGTTACCAACCTTAGGAAGAGCAGTGTGGGGCTGGTCTGAGCCTCTGCTGGAACCGAGAGTCCATTCAGTCCTCCCTCTCCTTCCCTTCTCACCTCACCCACATCTCCCTCAGCAACAGCTATGTTCACTTAGCCCGCCTGTTCTCCAAGAGCCTGGGGCCAGGAGTGCCAATATGGGTTCATATTCTTCCATCATGAATTTAGAAGTCCCAGGGAAGGGGCTTTGATTGGCCCAGTGGGTCAGTGGTACAGCTTTTCCTTAAATCATGTCACCAGAAAAGCCATGTAGCATGAGTGAATGGTATTGGTACCTCGAGCCACTGAGTGGTGTGCGTGAGTGCACCAGCATGTGTGTGCACGTGTTTGCGTGTGTCTGTGTGTGGTCTGGAGCATCACTCTCCAAAAGAAGACGGCTGCATTTCCATAAGAGTGAGGAAATGCCAAGGAGCCTATGTGAGCCAGTACCGCGCGCTGGGGATGGGAAGAGAACAGTGCACCACACGTGCTCTTCATCTGGGTATTTCGTATATACCTGGGGGCTGACTGTGCCCGCAGGGGACACATGGAAACGGTGGGGCACTTTGCTAGGCCCAGGGGCTGGAGGTGCCACCTGCCGTGCAAAAGGCAATGGCCCGGGGCCAGGGGACCACCTGCAGTGTGCATGAACGCCTCCCATGGTGAGAACGACCTGCCAGATGCCACTTGTGTCTTGGTTGAGAGGCACAATCTCCCTGGAAGGGGACAGACACATACCCAAGCTGGTGACAAATGCCACCTCTTCCCACATTTGAGACCCCAACTGAAATACTTGTCGATAGGTGCAGAATTATCTAAGTGAGCTTTTATCTTGCTCTGCCAATAAAGTGCCTTTGAAAGCACGGAGTCTGTAACCCCTCCGTATGAGACGGTTTATTAGGTCTTTACCACAGAGAAGCAGATGGGGGCGGTGGCTATGGATGAATGGGACTTCTGAGCGCTATAGAAGGGACCGGAGAGCTGGAAAGAAAATCCAAGTGCTATGTCGCAGCCTGCACCAGCCCCGGATGCGGTGAGGAGACCACGGAGCGGGAGTAAGACGGCTCCCGATGCCTGGTGGGCATCCCTCCATCCCCTTCTCCTGGGGCTCAAAGTGTCCCCAGCTGGGCTCTGTCCCTCTGCAGACCCACCCCAGCAGTGGGATCCATGCCCGACCCATTCCCTTAGAGCAAAGCAAGAAATGTCGTCTCCTTGCTCCTGAAATTGCTCATTTAAATTTCAAATGTGCCTGCAAAGTCACTCACAGGACAAATGCCCCTGGGGGTCAGATGCCCCAGCCACCCCAGCCCACAGGCATCCCCACTCCCTGGGACTGGCCAGCACTTGCAGGCTGTCGATGTCCTGGAAAAGCCCACAGAGCCAAACACAGCCCTTGGAATGAATCAGAGCATTTGGTGAAACTTTTTCAAAAGAAAAGCCTTTTTTATTTCCTTACAACTATAAATGTTTGCCTGACATTAGGATAAACTGTTCGGGCTTTGTTTGAGTAAAAATAATGCTGTAAAGGGTGGGAAAGCTGCTGGCTCTTGGAGACCATTGCATTACCTCTCCTCCTCAGTGGAGGTGGGGCCTTCTAACTTCTCCTAATGTGCTTGCTTTATACACTTCATTTGATTGTGGCTTAGAAACTCTCTGTGTTGGCTTTTTTTCCTCTTTCTATTAAAACCAAATCCCAGGTCCTCTCTTGTGACTAGGAGCTCCATGAATAAGATGCAGTGTGGGCAAAGGTTAGGTTTGGGTCTCATGCTGCAGGTGACCCACTCCACACCCCTCATAATTCCCTTAAGCATCACTACCCATTGCTCTTCTGCATGAGGATCCTGGATGACTTTTCTTCCTAGGGGTGTAGCGGAGAGTGGAGGTGACATCTTGAATGTGTCACTGTGACAGAACCAGCCTGGAGACAAAGCTGGCATCCTGGATGGCAGAGTCCAATTAGGGCGAGATGTCACTGACATCAATTAACAAGCCCCAGCTCGGATGCCCTTTTATTAATGAGCTAATAAATTCCAGTGTCACCGAACTCATGTCAGGTGAGCTTTCTGCAGACATACATGGCACAAGGAAGGATGCAGGCCCTTTACCCCTGCACGCTGTTCCTTGCCCTGCCACCAACCTGCAGTGACCTTGAAGTGACATCGCTTGATTTCTTTAGCTGGCATCTGTGAATGAGACTGTCTCACAGACCTTGTGACCCTGTAATATCATTTCCTGTGCTTTAGTCTATTTGGCCTCAAGGACTGGAGAAGTAGATGTTTCCAGCAGCAAGGCCAGCATTGCAATCACCTAGAGGGAGGAAGGGGAAAAGGGTCTCCAGCTCCTGTAGGTGCTGAGCCCTTTCTTCCATTTATTTAATTTTTTTTCAAGATTTTATTTATTTGACACGGAGAGAGAAAGCACATAAGCAGGGGGAGCAGTAGAGGGAGAAACAGACTCCCTGCTGGGCAGGGAGCCCCATATGGGACTCGATCCCAGGACTCTGGGGTCATGACCCGAGTGGAAGGCAGACGCCTAACTGACTGAGCCACCAGGCACACCATATTTATTTAATTTTTTAAAAAAGATTTTATTTATTTATTAGAGAGAGTATGCACAAACAGAGGAAGAGGGAAAAGCAGACTCCCCGTGGGGAAGGGAGCCCCATACGGGACTTGATCCCAGGACCCTGAGATCATGACCAGAGCAGAAGGCAGCCGATTAACCAACTCAGCCCCCCAGGAGCCCCTGTGCTGAGCCCTTTCAACAAGAAGACTCACTTAATCCAGCAGGGCAGTCCCACCCGGTATGCTTAATTGTTCCAGTTCATAGTTGATACAACCAAGGCCCAGAGAGGGTTAGTCACTTGCCCAAGATCACACAGCTGGACCTTGACTGCCTGAATCTCAGTGTTACCTAGTCGGGTTCCGGGGCCCACACCAGAAACCAGCCCAGACGCCCCCTTCAACAAAAAGGCACCAAGGCTTTACTGGGGCCACAGCTCGAGCTGAAGGAAGACACACAGCACGGACAGAGTGGTTAGGCTGGTCTCTCGAAACAGAGGGGACACTTGCTTATGTGGGGAAACCCACAGGTTCCCAGGAGGTCCAATATGCTAATAAGGGGGAGGGTAAAAAGTGCCTCTTCCTGATTGGTCGGAGGGCCTCGTCCTGACCGGTTGATATTGGCAGGTCCCCTGTTTTCAGCGCCGCTTGGCTCTGGCCCATCCTGGCCGCCTCCTGGTTCTCTTTTGTAAGGGACGGGGTTTAACAGTAACATCCAGCAGACACTGCCCCAGCTGGGCAGCATTTTACACGTGGGGCTTGTTCCCTTGGTCCCTAACTATCTCACCAGCGCCTGTGATTTTGCTGGTTCCCTCCGCCACGGGGGGGAGGAATCGCCCTCTCTCAGACCTCCTTGGGAGAACGTTTTACACACAGCACACATTTTCAGATTTAATTGCACTGTTGTACTGTTTTCCCACATCTGGACGCCACCATCAAAGCAAGATGTTTGGGGTGAACAGAGAATTAGACCAGCGGAGACTTCAGCCTCTGGCCAGGCTCCCTCCGACTGCCGTGTCAAGCTCGTATTCTGCAGGAAGCCCACCGCGTCACTGCGCCTGCAGTTGGCCACAGCTTCCACCGGCTCCTTTCTCAGAGATTTCTCATCGGCACTGGATTCAATTACGTCGTTCAGCAGTCCGGCCAGCGTGGCCAGACAACACAATTCATAAGCCAGAGGAATTCAACTCATGGTTCTGATAATTTGATCAGGTGAACAAAAGATATTTTATTGCTGTTTTTGGAACTGGGCTTCCTTGCCTGTTGTTTTCTCATAATTGAAAAGGGTCCTCTAGTGGAAGCGCTCAAGCAGTTATAGGTGTGGGTTTAACCTGCCTGGATCTTAGAATCAATCTCATTTTATTTTCTCAATTCCCATGAATAATGACTAAAACACCTTGCAACAAATCTAGACAAGATCACCTGGAAATCATGATTGCCCCCAAAGACGGCTAATCACATACTCTGCTCCAGGGGCTCATCTTGGGGCTACGGGATCTTTGGTAGCATCTGTTCTCATAGGTAGAGAAGAGTAACTCAAGAACTCCCAATTGCTCAGAAGCCATTTCCCCTGACACCGCAGGACAGAGCAGGTGCTTGATGTAGGAGGTCACGGGCTCCGTCAGGACCAAAGATTCCTATTTTATTACACAAACAAACCCAAAAGTGAAAGTGCTTGCTCCAATGAAAAGAGAAGTTCTTTTCGAGCCAGTATGCTGAGGCTGCTTTATGAAATAAAGATCAGATCAAGCTCTGTTTTACTCAGATAGTTCAGGAGCATGGGAGAATTACATTACCTGTCTGACCTCATTAGGCTCCTTGCTAGCAAATGGATAGAACACGATGATGCAATTTGCTCTGTGAGGTGGTACTCTGAATCAGATGTGCAATGGGAGGGTAGGTGAGGAGAGCAGAGCATGAGGCTGGAACGTGGGCTGGACTCCAGTCTCAGCAGCTGGAGAAGGAGAGTCTTCTTTCTTCTCCTGGCTATGTGCACCATAGCTGAGAATGCTGGAGCCCAGGAGGAATGAAGAAGCAGGTCTGGAAGCTGCTATCTCCACCTACTCCACCCCTGCTCCAGAAAATACGTGTGAGCTTGGGATGGTGAAGGTCACCTATGGAAAGCAGAGAGGGCCAGGCCTGGTGTATCAGACAGGATGGTATCTGAGGGGAGTAACATAACACTTACCTAATTGCAGCTTCAGAGAATGAGTTTATTTGAAGTGTTTTATAAGAAGTAGAGATTCCAGGGCACCTGGGTGGCTCAGTCGGTTAAGTGACTGCCTTCAGCTCAGGTCATGATCCTGGAGTCCCAGGATCGAGTCCCGCATCGGGCTCCCTGCTCAGCAGGGAGTCTGCTTCTCCCTTTGACCCTCCCCCCTCTCATGTTCTCTCTCTCTATCTCATTCACTCTCTCAAATAAATAAATTAAGTAATTAAAAAAAAAAAAGAAGTAGAGATTCCAGACTGCACGTTGGCTTGATTTTGTCTCGGAGACCCGGTTCTATATTTGGCCACCATCATTAGCACTTGGCTGCTTCGTGGTTGCAAAATGGCTGCCGTGCCTCCAGGTTTCATGTCTGCATTCTAGGTGGGAGGAAGGAAGAAGGAAAAAACAGCAGAAGGCCTTCTGTGGTGGGCAGCATTCTGAGATGATCCCCCAAGATTTTCTGCCCCAATCCCAGATCCTGTCAGTGCGGTATCTGCCTGGGATTGTATTTACAGGGTAAATGGAATTCTGCAGAAGCAAGCAACGTTACTAGTCATTTGGCATTAATCAAAAGGAATTTATCTTGGTGGGCCTCATCTGATCAAATGTGGGCCATCTCTAGGGGCTGAGAGTGGGTGGCCCCTGGAGGAGACCCCAGTCCCCCAACCACACAGGCCTGGATTCCAGTGACCTGAATGAACTTGGAAGCAGGTAATTCTCTGGAGCCTCCAGGTAAGAATCCAGCCTGACTGACAGCTTGGTCTCAGCCCTGTGGGGCCGTCAGTACTGAGCCCAGTGGAGCCCATTTGTCACCTCCAGAGCCAGGAGCCAGCACTGGTGTGGTTTTAAGCTGCTGTGTTTGTGGTATTTGTTGTGGCTGCAATCGAAAATACACCTTCCTGGGGCGCCTGGGGGGCTCAGTCATTAAGCATCTGCCTTCGGCTCGGGTCATGATCCGGGAGTCCCAGCATAGAGTCCTGCACTGGGCTCCCTGCTCAGCGGGGAGTCTGCTTCTCCCTCTGACCCTCCCCCCCTCATGCTCTCTCTCTCTCTCATTCTCTCTCTCACTCTCTCAAATAGATAAATAAAAATCTTAAAAAAAAAAAGAAAGAAAGAAAATACACCTTCCTGTGAGGGCTGGACTTTCATCTGGGTAGGGAGGCCCTTGCTAGCCGACTCTGGGTCCCAGGCCCACCAGTGAATACATTTGGGGGAGAGGCCACGTGATGTCCCAATGGGCTTCCTTTATTAGACTTTGCACAACCAGGGAGATAGGAGGGACATGGGTGTTTGTTCAGCCCTCTGCCTGGCATGCCGAGGACTGGGCTCTACTTTGCAGGTCTGGCTTCCGAGAGGGTGTGGTAAGGAGGGGGTCCCAGAGCAGTCCCAGGTGAAAGAGAAAGGAAGAGGAATTCGCCCTATCTCCCACCTCCCACTGGGCAAATGCTCACCCTGTGCATGTGAAGCCTCACACTTCTGGGTGTGCATGTGTGCACGCAGGGGGGTCCTCACTCCTGATCTGGTTCCCAGGGGCAGCAGGTGTGGCCCCTGCTAGAGGTGTCCCAGGTGGTGAGCAGGTGGCACCCCCAGACGAGGTAGGTCAGCTTCCACCCACGAGATGTCAGGCAGGTATCCCACGGAGCTGGGCTGGGATGGAAAATTCCAGATGTGTGCTGGTGGAGTGGTTTGTCCCCAAAGACGGGGCAAGAGCAGTGCCTGGGGGGAGGAGAGAGAGGTGGTGGTTGACAGAGGCTGGAAGGGAAAGAAGGAAGGTTCTGGGCAGGGCTCCCAGGAGGAGGGAGGACAGGTAGTAACTCAGGGGCAGCCCAGCAGGGGCTGAGTGCGGGCCCCTGCCTATAGCCTGGCCTCCTGCAGGTGTCGCCCCAGCCAGACACAAGCAAACACGGGGAACAGAGGCGCAGGGTTTGGGCCACGGGGGGGCGGGTGTCGGGGGTGGGAAGAGAAAAACCTCACTCTCTGATGGAGGCAGACATTCTGCCTGAGCCTGGACGGGGGTGGCCACGCCTCCCCGCTCTCCTCCACGTCCCCCGGGGACACTGCCCCTGCTCCCGGCAATGGGATGTCAGTTACCATGGTTATTTCACAAGGCTGTTTTGAAGACCACATTGAAAAAGAAACATCAAAGTCCATAGAAAAGTTTCAAGTGCTGTTCAAACAGAATGTCTCTGGTAAGGAAACACTTTTCAGAACGTTGTTGCTTTTCCATAATGATTGCAGTAGTTACAGGGCTGGGGTCACAGAGAGGACATGACGCTGGCGGACCCGCGGTTTGGGCGGCCCCACAGGCTCCCGTCCTTGGGATGGGGCTCTGCCTGCAGTTCTCACGGTGGGAGCAGGTTTGCAGCCACAGCCTTGAGGGGCATGCGGTGCTGAGACCGTGTAGACGGTGCAGAGACCTGCTGAGGCCTCCCTGTGAACCCCAACATGCTGGCGGGTGGGCTGAGAGCCTCCCGCCCAAGACCAGCCTGGAATGAAGTTCCCCTGCTTGTGAAACCTGCCGCCTGCCCGTCTGGAGGATTCTGTCTCCTTCCTTCATCTCTCCCTGCCCTCCGGGAGGATTTCCCCCAGAGGCTCCTGAGGTTCCAAACCCACACAGAGTGGGCATTGGAAGGTCATGCCCAAGTGATGAACATAAAAAAAAAAAATAAAAACCAAAAACCACTCTCCTAAAAGCAACCATTGATTAGCCTTAAAACGGGTTATTTCCTCAAATACATCAAAGAGCTATCTGCCACTGTGAGGAGTTTTCGTAGGAAACCCTCTGGTTGTACAATGAACAAAGGGTCAAAGTTGAGTTCCCGCAGGTTGGGGAAGGAATCTTAACTGGACGAAAACTGTCATTACTGACAAGGTCAAAACTTGCATCATTTTTTTAGGATAGATCAGCTATCAGCTGTGGTGTGGCGGGGAGTCCAGAAGGTGCAGAACGATGCTGGGAATTCGGGCAGGAGGTTGAACATTTCTGAGACCAGTGAGAACCTCAAATACAACCGAAATCAAACCATTAATTTCCCAGCCTGACTGCAACTTTGTACCCTGTACACCGGCAAGTGAAAATTAACCCACAGCAAAGCCTATTTGGCAAGTCTTAAATCTTAGAGATGGCATGGCAGGTGTTAAATTGTGTTCCCTTGTCCCATAATGCTAGGACTGTGGTCATCTACTTGAATATAAGCCCCGTGAAGGAAGGGACTGTGCCTGTCTCGTTCATTGTTATATTCCTAGGACTTAACAGTGTTTGGTCGGACTTACGTGGTCAGTAAGGCCTTGTAAGTAAGACGTTAATACAGCGGTCTCTGAAAAAAAAAAAAAAATAAAGCGGTCTCTGCCTTGGAGCCTGGGAAAGCAGATCGAGAGAAACCCGCTATGCTGACTCAAATGGAGCCAGCATCGGACAGTAGGGAGAGGTGGGGACTGTGGCAAATTGTCATGCACCATCTGGGTTAAAAGGCGGGCCTTTTATTCGACGCTGGCCCATTGTTGCCATGCGGGAATGAGGCCCAGTGTAAGGGCCTGAGTTTTATGAAGCTGACTGAGATTTTGGAAATGGTCCTGATGTGTAATTGTTGGCCGCTAAGTTAATTTCTTTCAAATGTGAACTATTTAAATTTTTTAAAAAGATTTTTATTTATTTATTCATTTGAGAGAGAAAGGGAGAGAGAGAGAGAAAGAGAGAAGCAGATTCCCCGCTGAGCAGGGAGCTCGATGTAGGGCTCCATCCCAGGACCCTGAAATCATGACCTGAGCCGAAGGCAGATGCTTAACTGACTGAGCCACCCAGGCTCATTTTTTTAAAAATGTGAACCATTAAAAAAAAAAAAAAGAAAGAAACGTGCTCTCACAGCTCTGCAGGCCACAAGCCCCAAGTCAAAGCTGTCAGTAAGACCATGCTCCACAGAGGAGGATCCTTCCTGCCTCATCCAGCTTCTGGCGGCCTGAGAGTTCCTTGGTCATAGACACATCTCTCCAGTCTCTCCCTTTGTCTTCATGGGGCCGCCTCCCCTGTGTCCTCTTCTGTCTCTGATACGGACACTTTCACAGGGTTTAGGGCCCACCCCAAGCCGCTATGAGCTCATCCCCAACCTTCCATTAATTATATCTGCAAAGACCCTGTTGCCAAATAAGGCCATGTTCTGAGGTTGCAGGTGGGCATGCGGTTTGGGGGGCATAATTCAACCCACCAGAGGATCCGAAGGCAGGGTTAGGGGATGCGGAGGGACATGATTTATCCTATCTTTTTTCCCTGGTCACGCAGATAAAAGGCCATGAGATAGGAGGTGTGGTAGACAGATGTGGCCCAGCCAGGAAGACCTAGCCAGGAGGGGTAATGCCGGGCCTGCTACCGTCTCTCATTCCCACAGCCAGACCCTCTGCATGCAGAGGGCAGGGAACCCATCAATGCACCCTCCTTGGGCACAGAGCGGAGAGGACCGGTGGGGACCATGGAAGACACCTGCTCACCCTCCCCATGCAGAATCAGTTGAGAGGTAGAAACAGGAGCCAAACAGATGGAGAAAAATCTCTGTGCTCTGTTACTGGAAGGATGCACCAGACCTGAGGCCAGGCTCAGGTTCTCCCCTTTCCTCCTGCGGAAACCACGCTACCTGGGATGCAGCAGACAGAAGGGAAGGGCACGGGGCTCTGAAGAAGAGTGGGCCAGGGCTGAGCTCCATCGCTCTGTTCCTATGGTCGGCCTCACCCATCAGAAAAGTCACTCTCTCGGTGGACGGGAGTCAGTGAGGGGCAGGGGACAAAGTGCTGGTTAGCTCCCAGCCCTCCTGGTGTGTGGGGCCTGAGAGGGACCTTCACATCCCCTCCGTAGAAAGGGGAGTGGTCAAGGGTAAGCAGCCTCCCTGTTAAGGCAAAAGCCATAAATTGTATATAGTAGGAGTTGGCGACTCCAGCCCACGGGCCAAACCCTTTCAATTGCTGTCTAAATACAGTGTAAAGAGCAGAGGTGGTGGGATATTAATTTATGAAAGGCTCTCTGGAGATCAGGCGGGGATCTCCGGAGGGGCCAGGAGGGTACCCCCTCCCACCCTTGCCCTGGGCTCAAAAGAGAGGACCCTCATTATTTAAATGGTCTTCTCTCTCTCTCTCTCTCTCTCTCCCTCTTAGGAGAGAGGATATAGTCAAATTCGTGCAAGCTAAATGTGCATCTGATGTAAATCTACTTTTTGTTAAAACTTTGTGAAATTCCACTGAAAGAAAACAGTAAAGATAGCCATTCGGAAAGTATGAGTGAGTCCAGGATGAATGAGGAAGAAAACCAACACTGATCATGCGGAAGGGAGGGGAGGGCCTGGTTCCTGACACACCCTGGGCCTGCCCACCTCCCTGCTCCCCGTGAGCACACGGACCTCTGCTTCACGTCATCGCGGGTGGATCGATCCCTCCCTTGGGGTCGAACAGAAAGAGATAAATTCTCATCATGTGCCCCACTTGAATACCTATCTATAAAACGATATTAAATAGGAATATCAGTAAAGATACACAGAGAAACATCAGAAAGGTAAAAGATAATAAAAGTGACACGTGGCTGGAGTGTGTGTGTTTTTTTTTTCTCTTTAATCTCTCCTCCAAATTCTTCATATTGAACATATATTTATTCTATAATCCAAAATAGAGAAAGAAAATGAATTGTATTTAATTCAACGTCATTTGTCAACCTATAAAGCTAGCTGCTTCCCTGACAGATCTGCCCTTCATGGTGGGTATTTTGAGGGTGGTCCTGCCTTCTCCTTGGAAGCCGCCTCTCCTGAGAGCTGCAGGGGATGAAACTAGGCTCTAGGGACGATTTAATAAGTGAGGGAGAGGGTCAACCCCACTTCCCTGAAATTTCCGGAAGAATTCGAATGGGCTGATGGATGTGCTGGTGCATTGGAAATGGAAATGGTTAACCATTTGGCATATTTTTTTTCTTTTATTTTCCAAACTGATGCACTCAAATTTGGTTGTTTCCAAAATCTGCAATTATTCCCCGCCTGGCTGTGATAGAGACTGAAAAATTCAGCCCAAATTATCCTGCGTGAGGAACTCGAGGAGCAGCCTGGCAGGGTAAGGACTTGGCTGGGCCAGACCTGGACGTCCCTTGCTTGGAAGATGGTCACGGGTCTTTCCCTACAGAAGGGTCTGAAGGATACAATCATTTTGTTTTTTTCTTATTTTTTTATTTTTAATAATTTTTTATTGTTATGTTAATCCCCATACATTACATCATTAGTTTTTGATGTAGTGTTCCATGATTCATTCTTTGTGCATAACACCCAGTGCTCCACACAGAACGTGCCCTCTTTAATACCCATCACCAGGCTAACCCATCCTCCCACCCCCCTCCCCTCTAGAACCCTCAGTTTGTTTTTCAGAGTCCATCGTCTCTCATGGTTCGTCTCCTCCTCCGACTTACTCCCCTTCATTCTTCCCCTCCTGCTATCTTCTTCTTCTTTTTTTTTTCTTAACATATGTTGCATTATTTGTTTCAGAAGTACAGATCCGTGATTCAACAGTCTTGCACAATTCACAGTGCTCACCATAGCACATACCCTCCCCAATGTCTATCACCCAGCCACCCCATCCCTCCCACCCCCGACCACTCCAGTAACACTCAGTTTGTTTCCTGAGATTAAGAATTCCTCATATCAGTGAGGTCATAGGATACATGTCTTTCTCTGATTGACTTATTTCACTCAGCATAACACCCTCCCGTTCCATCCACGTCGTTGCAAATGGCAAGATCTCATTCCTTTTGATGGCTGCATAATATTCCATTGTGTATATATACCACTTCTTCTTTATCCATTCATCTGTCGATGGACATCTTGGCTCTTTCCACAGTTTGGCTATTGTGGACATTGCTGCTATAAACATTGGGGTGCACGTACCCCTTCGGATCCCTACATTTGTATCTTTGGGGTAAATACCCAGTAGTGCAATTGCTGGATCATATGGTAGCTCTATTTTCAACTGTTTGAGGAACCTCCATACTGTTTTCCAGAGTAGTTGCAACAGCTTGCATTCCCACCAACAGTGTAGGGGGGTTCCCCTTTCTCCACAACCCCGCCAACATCTGTCGTTTCCTGACTTGTTAATTTTAGCCATTCTGACGGGTGTGAGGTGGTATCTCATGGAGGTTTTGATTAGGATTTCCCTGATGCCGAGCGATGTTGAGCACTTTTTCATGTGCCTGTTGGCCATTTGGATGTCTTCTTTGGAAAAATGTCTGTTCATGTCTTCTGCCCATTTCTTGATTGGATTATTTGTTCTTTGGGTGTTGAGTTTGATAAGTTCTTTATAGATTTTGGATACTAGCCCTTTATCTGATATGTCATTTGCAAATATTTTCTCCCATTCTGCCGGTTGTCTTTTGGTTTTGTGGACTGTTTCTTTTGCTGTGCAAAAGCTTTTTATCTTGAGGAAATCCCAATAGTTCATTTTTTCCCTGGCTTCCCTTGCCTTTGGCGATGTTTCTAGGAAGAAGTTGCTGTGGCTGAGGTCGAAGAGGTTGCTGCCTGTGTTCTCCTTTAGGATTTTGATGGACTCCTGTCTCACGTTTAGGTCTTTCAACCATTTGGAGTCTATTTTTGTGTGTGGTGTATGGAAATGGTCCAGTTTCATTCTTCTGCATGTGGCTGTCCAATTCTCCCAACACCACTTGTTGAAGAGACTGTCTTTTTTCCATTGGACATTCTTTCCTGCTTTGTCAAAGATGAGTTGACCATAGAGTTGAGGGTACATTTCTGGGCTCTCTATTCTGTTCCATTGATCGATGTGTCTGTTTTTTTGCCAGTACCATACTGTCTTGATGATGACAGCTTGTGTAATAGAGCTGGAAGTCTGGAATTGTGATGCACCAAGCTTTGCTTTTCTTTTTCAAGATTCCTCTGGCTATTCGGGGTCTCTTCTGGTTCCATACAAATTTTAGGATTATTTGTTCCATTTCTTTGAAAAAGGTGGATGGTATTTTGATGGGGATTGCAGTGAATGTGTAGATTGCTCTAGGTAGCACTGACACCTTCACAATGTTTGTTCTTCCAATCCATGAGCATGGAACGTTTTTCCATTTCTTTGTGTCTTCTTCAATTTCTTTCATGAGTATTTTATAGTTTTCTGAGTACAGATCCTTTGCCTCTTTGGTTAAATTTATTCCTAGGTATCTTATGGTTTTGGGTGCAATTGTAAATGGGATCGACTCCTTGATTTGTCTCTCTTCTGTCTTGTTGTTGGTGTATAGGAATGCCACTGATTTCCGTGCATTGATTTTATAGCCTGCTACTTGACTGAATTCCTGTATGAGTTCTAGCAGTTTTGGGGTGGAGTCTTTTGGGTTTTCCACACACAGTATCATATCATCTGCAAAGAGTGAGAGTTTGACTTCCTCTTTGCCGATTTGGATGCCTTGGATTTCTTTTTGTTGTCTGATTGCTGTGGCTAGGACTTCTAATACTATGTTGAATAGCAGTGGTGAGAGTGGACACCCCTGCCGCGTTCCTGACCTTAGGGGAAAAGCTCTCAGCTTTTCCCCATTGAGAATGATATTCGCTGTAGGTTTTTCATAGATGGCTTTTATGATATTGAGGTATGTACCCTCTAACCCTATACTCTGAAGAGTTTTGATCAAGAAAGGATGCCGTACTTTGTCAAATGCTTTTTGTGCATCTATTGAGAGGATCATATGTTTCTTGTTCTTTCTTTTGTTAATGTATTCTATCACGTTGATTGATTTGCGGATGTTGAACCAGCCTTGCAGCCCAGGGATAAATCCCACTTGGTCATGGTGAATAATCCTTTTAATGTACTGTTGGATCCTATTGGCTAGTATTTTGGTGAGAATTTTTGCATCCATATTTATCAAGGATATTGGTCTGTAATTCTCCTTTTTGATGGGGTCTTTGTCTGGGTTTGGGATCAAGGTAATGGTGGCCTCATAAAATGAGATTGGAAGTTTTCCTTCCATTTCTATTTTTTGGAACAGTTTCAGGACAATAGGTATTAATTCCTCTTTAAATGTTTGGTAGAATTCCCCCGGGAAGCCATCTGGCCCCGGGCTTTTGTTTCTTGGGAGATTTTTGATGACTGCTTCAATTTCCTTAGTGGTTATAGGTCTGTTCAGGTTTTCTATTTCTTCCTGGTTCAGTTTTGGTAGTTGATACATCTCTAGGAATGCACCCATTTCTTCCAGGTTATCTAATTTGCTGGCACAGAGTTGCTCATAATATGTTCTTATAATTGCTTGTATTTCTTTGGTGTTGGTTGTGATCTCTCCTCTTTCATTCATGATTTTGTTGATGTGGGTCATTTCTCTTTTCTTTTTGATCAGTCTGGCCAGGGGTTTATCAATCTTGTAAATTCTTTCAAAGAACCAGCTCCTAGTTTCGTTGATCTGTTCTACTGTTCTTTTGGTTTCTAGTTCATTGATTTCTGCTCTGATCTTTATTCTTTCTCTTCTCCTGCTGGGTTTAGGCTTTATTTGCTGTTCTTTCTCCAGCTCCTTTAGGTGTAGGGTTAGGTTGTGTATTTGAGACCTTTCTTGTTTCTTGAGAAAGGCTTGTATTGCTATATACTTCCCTCTCAGGACTGCCTTTGCTGCATCCCAAAGATTTTGAACAGTTGTGTTTTCATTTTCATTGGTTTCCATGAATTTTTTTAATTCTTCTTTAATTTCCTGGCTGACCCATTCATTCTTTAGTAGGATGATATTTAGCCTCCATGCATTTGAGTTCTTTCCGACTTTCCTCTTGTGATTGAGTTCTAGTTTCAAAGCATTGTGGTCTGAAAATATGCAGGGAATAATCCCAATCTTTTGGTACCGATTGAGACCTGATTTGTGACCTAGGATGTGATCAGTTCTGGAGAATGTTCCATGGGCCCTAGAGAAGAATGTGTATTCCGTTGCTTTGGGATGGAATGTTCTGAATATGTCTGTGAAGTCCATTTGGTCCAGTGTGTCATTTAAAGTCTTTATTTCCTTGTTGATCTTTTGCTTAGATGATCTGTCCATTTCAGTTAGGGGGGTGTTAAAGTCCCCCACTATTATTGTATTGTTGTCAATGTGTTTCTTTGCTTTTGTTATTAATTGCCTTATATAATTGGCTGCTCCCACGTTAGGGGCATAGATATTTACAGTTGTTAGATCTTCTTGTTGGATAGACCCTTTAAATAGGATATAGTGTCCTTCTTCATTTCTTATTACAGTCTTTGTTTTAAAATCTAATTTGTCTGATATAAGGATTGCCACCCCAGCTTTCTTTTGGTGTCCATGAGCATGGTAAATGGTTTTCCACCCCCTCACTTTCAATCTGGGGGTGTCTTGGGGTCTAAAATGAGTCTCCTGCAGACAGCATATTGATGGGTCTTGTTTTTTAATCCAGTATGATAGCCTGTGTCTTTTGATTGGGGCATTGAGCCCATTTACATTCAGGGTAACTATTGAAAGGTATGAATTTAGTGCCATTGTATTGCCTGTAAGGTGACTGTTACTGTATATTGTCTATGCTCCTTTCTGATTTATGCTGCTTTTAGGCTCTCTGTTTGCTTAGAGGACCTCTTTCAATATTTCTTTTAGGGCTGGTTTTGTGTTTGCAAATTCCTTTAGTTTTTGTTTGTCCTGGAAGCTTTTTATCTCTCCTTCTATTTTCAATGATAGCCTAGCTGGATATGGTATTCTTGGCTGCATATTTTTCTTGTTTAGTGGTCTGAAGATATCTTGCCAGTCCTTTCTGGCCTGCCAGGTCTCTGAGGATAGGTCTGTTGCCAATCTAATGTTTCTACCATTGTAGGTTACATATCTCTTCTCCTGAGCTGCTTTCAGGATTTTCTCTTTGTCTCTGAGACTCGTAAGTTTTACTATTAGATGTTGGGGTGTTGACCTATTTTTATTGATTTTGAGAGGGGTTCTCTGTGCCTCCTGGATTTTGATGCCTTTTTCTTTCCTCACATTAGGGAAGTTCTCTGCTATTATTTGCTCCAATATACCTTCTGCCCGTCTCTCTCTTTCTTCTTCTTCTGGGATCCCAATTATTCTAATGTTGTTTTGTCTTATCGTATTGCTTATCTCTCGAATTCTGCCCTCGTGATCCTGTAGCTGTTTATCTCTCTTTTTCTCAGCCTCTTTATTTTCCATCATTTGGTCTTCTATATCACTGATTCTCTCTTCTGCCTCATTTATCCTAGCAGTTAGTGCCCCCATTTTTGATTGCACCTCATTAATAGCCTTTTGATTTCGACTTGGTTAGATTTTAGTTTTTTTATTTCTCCAGAAAGGGTTTCTCTAATAACTTCCACACTTTTTTCAAGCCCAGCTAGTATCTTTAAAGTCATGATTCTGAACTCTAGGTCCGACATCGTACTAATGTCAGTATTGAGTTGGTCTCTGGCAGACGGTACTACCTCTTGTTCTTTTTGCTGAGGTGATTTTTTTTTTGTCTTGTCATTTTGTCCAGAGGAGATCTTCCAGAAAGTGGTCGCTTTTCTGTTCAGAGTGTTGTTACTCTTCTTATCTTCAATCTCCTTTTGAGTTCGTAGGTGTTCAGAATGGTTTGATCCCTATTCAGCCGAATTCCTGAGACCAGACGAAATCCAGGTCTCCTACTCCTCCGCCGTCTTGCTCCACCCCCCACCCCCGGATACAATCATTTTAGAGAAGAAATCTCTCCCTTTAAAAAAGGGAAGCAAGGGACACCTGGGTGGCTCATTCGGTTAAGCATCTGCCTTCGGCTCAGATCACGATCTCGGGGTCCTGGGATCAAGTCCTGCATCGGGCTCCCTGCTCAGCGGGGACCCTGCTTCTCCCTCTGCCTCTGTGTGTGTGCGTTCTCTCTCTCAAATAAAGAAAACCTTTAAAAAAATAAAATTAAAAAAAATTTAAAAGGGAAGAAGCAAAACCCGTATGCATGTACTTTCTCAGTCACAGGATTCCTTTGCTCCCGTGATGGCACCGTCACACCCTGTCGTCCAGGACTGCTGGGTGTCTGGGCCTGTGTTGACCCAGGATCTGTCCCAGCATTTTCAAACAGCGTGTCGTGACCCATTGTGGGGGGGATCACAGAATGGATCTGATGTGCCGCCACCGGCATTTAAAACACGACATAGAACCGAGTGACATAGGAAGTCCCTGTGAGGGTGGCCCATGGTGCTGGTCACCAACAGGGAACCGGTCACAGCAGCTGCCCGTGCACGGGGTCTGAGTGCCAGCCCTTGGCTGCGGCCGGTCCCGCAGGGGCCTCCGGGGTGTCAGTGGCGCCCCAGTGCACTGTTGCTCCTCACGCCCCACATGGAGCAGGTAAGAACACATCTCGGTAGGTGCCACTGTGGAGAAAGCTGGTCTGGGCAGGTGTCCACGGCGCACACCCTTGAGCACAGAGGAGGTGAGCTGATTCCTGCAGGCTGGCCCGAAAACACACCGACAGCCTCCTGCTCTGATGGCCGAGAGCCCAGCTGTGGGAGAATTCCCAGAAGCGCTCCTGGGCCTGGTTTGGGGCATTAGCCACTCCAGAGCCCATCTCTATGGCTGGGGCTGTGGGTCACCTCGGTGCCTGGAACCAGGGCAGCTTCCACCTCCCAGGCCTCACGGACGAACCACGGAGGGGGTCGGGGTCCCAGAGGAAGGTGGCGGACAGGCACCCCCACAGGTGTCAGCGTGGCCGCAAGGGCAAGACGCACCTCCAGCAAGAGCCAGACCCCTCTCCTATTCCAGGGATGGGGCAGACAACCGAGCTCTGCAGGGACACACTGGGGACAGTGGCTAGGTCCCCGGGGAGTGACGATGGCAGACACGAGAAGACTGCTGTCTTCCAGGCATTGGCTTCTGCTGAGAGGGGCTTCCTCCCTGCACTGCACCTTTAATTATGCACAGACGCAGGGGGAGGGTTGCGTCTGCACTGACAGACAAAGAATAAATAGCTTTTGCATCATTATTGTTCAAGCCTTCTTGCCATGGTGCCGTGCGGAGCCGCCTTTATGGGGAGCTGCAGCTGCAGATCACCCAGAAGAATTTGGTAATCAGCTAACAAGGAGAAGTGATTTTTAGCTCCCTCCTTCTCCTCCTCGTCTGTTCTTCCCCTAACCAAGCTTCATCTTCCCTTATTAAAGAATAAGGATATTCACATGCATCCAGAGTGAAGGGAAATAATGAAAGGGAGGGAGGAGAAGAAGGAAGAACAGAGGGCAGGGAGCGCTCACGGTGGGACTCTGACCAAGACCGTTTGGGGTCTGAGCACCATCTTGGCTTTTGACTCCAACACGTTTGGGCAGCTTCCTTTGTTTCCATGAGCCTCAGCTTTCCCTTCTGTAAAATGGGGATGGTCATAATTCTGATGTTAGAAGCTTGTGGTGAGGATTAATTGGCTTATAAAGAGAGAGTCCTAATGGCCACCAAACAATGGTAACCATGAGATTGGGGATTAAGAGGCAGAAAAGAGGGGACCGAGGAGGAGAGGAGCTCCGGGGCAGGGGAGGGGCTGGAGGGAGGACTCAGGTGGGGGTGAAGTGTCAGGAGCCCCTGCTTTCTTCCTGGGGTTATCTGGTCATTTGTATTTGGAGCCCAAAGCACCTCAGCCGCATTATTCAGTGAGCAAGAAATGTAACTGCTGTTACAGCCGCTCATTTCTGCTGGCAGGTCATGAGAGGCCCATCGTGTCGCTGGCATTTTGTTTGCACTCCGGGGGGCTGTGGACCAGCCAGGAGGAGGCAGGATCGCACGGCAATTCAGAGGGTGACTCCGTGGCCGCTGTGCCCGGGACCAAACCCTGGGTCTGCCACTCAGCATCTGTGTGACCCGTGCAGCTTAGTGGCCCTCCCGGCAAAGTGAAGGTAGCATGAGGCTCTCGCTCTGCCTGCCCTGTGAGGATTGAGTGGATCCATGCAGGACCACTGAAGACACAGCTCTAGGGAGCACCCTGTGCAGAGGACACTCTGGGGAAGGCACCGCCGGGCACACAGGGACACGCCGCCAAAGGCAAAGGCACCCCATCCTCACACGTGGAGCAGTGAAAGGCTTTGCTGATGCTCCTTCGCTTCCACACTAAGCACCAGGGCAAAGCGCCCCCGTGTCCGTGTGTGATGGGTGCTGCTAATGAACTGCTAGTATCTCAGGGACATCCAACGTTTGCCCGTTTGCCTGCAAGGTGTCACTGAACCCAGCAGATTCCCTACGACAGAGCCATTCTTCGGGGTTCATATGCATTTCCAAAGGGGGTTATGTAAATAAGTATATTTTGCATGAGAGCGAAGCTGTAGTTTAAACTGGCCCATCCCACCCCTGCCCCGTGGTCCTGCCCGGAGCCCCCGGTACCCATAGCGCGCACGCGCACTCACACACATGTGCACACATGCATGTGCACACACATACACGCACACACATGCACACACATACACAAGTGTACACATATGTATGCACACACAGGCATGCACACAATGCACACACGCACGCACACATGCACATACATGCACACACGCACATGCACACGCACGCACACATGCATGTGCACACACCCATACACACGCACACAGACACATACATGCAGACACATGCACACACGCACATGCATGCGCACTCACACACAGACACACGCATGTGCACACAGACACACACATGCACACAGGCACACGCACATGCACACGTGTGCACACACAGACACACATGCATACACACAGACACACATGCACACAAACGCACATGCATGCGCACATACATGTACACACACACACACACACACACTCACACACACACCACGGCTCTCTTAGACTCTCCTAGTCACATCTCTGATCACTCTGCACTCCCCGAGATTCCCACCTTTATTCTGACTTTATCGTCCATGGGGGCTGCGTCCCGAGAACTGGAAGGGTGCCTGGCACGGACTGGGTACCATGCCCACTGACTGGGTCAAGGAGTGAGTGCGGACCTGTCTTTGTTCAAAGAGGCTGATGCTCTTTTTAGCACCTGACATTTATTTATTTTATTGTGGTCAAACACCCATAGCATAAAACCTACCGTTTTCATCATTTGAAAGTGAACAATTCAGTGACGTCAGGTACACTCCTACGACCTGCAACTGTCGCCTCCCATCTCGCTCTAGAAATTTCCATCACCTCCAAAGGAAAACCCCGTGCCTGCTAAGCGGTTACTTTCTTTCCTAAACAGGGACATGCCTTCGACTATGACAGCTTTGCTAAATGACAACGTTTAACAAATATTTTCAGGTGTATGCCTTCCCTTTCCTGAACACCCGCAATCTGTCCTAAGATTGCTACTGCACGGTGCTAGGCTTCTTTGGAGAGAGACCTGCACAGACTGTGGATCTGGACATGGAAATTACACCAGCGGCACCATAAAACTTGCTGAAAGACCGTCTTACGTAGGTTCCTCAAGGATTTCAAAATCCCTGGGGTTTCATACTGAAGACTTTGTCATTTAAAATCAAGCCACCAGACACTGTGTATTTACCGACTTAGGCTTAAGAAGCCATGTTTGGGATTGGAAAGGCAGAGTCTCTGTGATCCCATAACAGCTTTGGTTTCTTTGCAGCGAGATTCCCCTCCACCACCACCCCCCCAACTAGAGGAGACACAAGCGATTAATGTTTCAGTAGCGTTGGGGGCAGTTTGTGCTTCATAACATCTAGAAGCTGGTAAGTGGGGGGCGATCATCTGAGGGCAGGTGCATGCCAGCCTTACCCCAGGGAGGGCTGGGATCTGGGACACTAGGTCACAAGTTCACAGTGGGTGGCTTCCTCACAGCCCAGACGCAAGACAGAGTGTGATGGGGAAGCCGCTGTGATGAGAGAGGAGTTTATATCTGATTCTGCGGGGCTTTAGAAAAGCCAAGAAGACTCTGCGGCCCACTCCTTTGTCCATCAAGTGGGAGCTTAGCTGTCCCCCCATGGGCCCTGCACGCCACGGGGTCCTCCCAGGTCAGTCTGCTGGAGGAGCATGCCTAACACCCAAAGGACCCCACTGCATGCTTTGGACGGACATCTCTCCTCTGCGTCTCCAGTGGGGCCAGCTGCCGAGAACATGGCCCCAGCTCTGACGTCGGATGCCACCATTTGTCAAAACCCAGTTGAGAAATGCAGGGATTTGAAACCTTGTCTTCTGTTATGTCCCCAGAGCTTAAATTAGCCCTGACACACCACAGGTGCTCAGAAGTCATGTGAAGGAGGGTGGTCCCTATCTAAGCCAGGAGCAGCCTCTGCTGAGTGTTGCCCTGTGGGAAGCTGGCCCAACAGAAGTGACAAATCCAGATTTTTTAGATTTTTTTTATGATAATGAAAAAGTTAAAACACTGGGTAGGAAAACCAAACCGGAACAAAGCTGCCATGCCATTGGGGTACATATGGGTAGCTCCTGGGTGCTTTGGGGCACAATGGAGAATGATGAGAAACAAAAAGATGTGAAAGGACCAAGAGAATTGAAGAAAAGGGGAATCTGGAGATCTAGAAAGGAAAGCCAGCTGAGAAGATCTCTATTTCATCTACGGGTCTGTTTACTCAGGTGTCTTCATGAAGAATCTCGAAAACAGGGGCCTTCTAGCTGCTTTGGTGGAAGGAAGTGGCTTTTCTGACGTTTCAGAACGTCACACACACACTCACTGACACCCTCAGGAGACTACAGGGAGATGGCAGAATATGTCCGGAGGGAAAAACAGTAAGAAATGCAAACACAACTAAAATCTCAGCATCGGAAGCATCTTCATGGCAACTAGAAATCTAGAGGAGACACTGCAGGTCCCCCCCGACCCCTGGGGTGCACACGGGAGACGTTTGGGGGCACAGGCTCCCAGAGACCATACTCTCCGCCCGACTCCTCCCCCTAGAAGGTGATGTTCCACCTACATTAGAAGCGTGAGGAGCATCCAGAGTCGAGCCAGGAGGGCCCGGGTACGGAGTCTGCTCTCGGGGCTGCAGGTAGGATCGCCGAGCATCCCATGTGACTCAGTGTCCAGAGACAGATGGGCTGCGTGAAACCTGGACAAAGCTGGGACCAAGGGCAGGTAGGTTTGGGTCCTGCCCCACCCCTCCTGTCCTGTGAGAGCCTCCTAAGACCTCGTGGCTCTCCCTAGTAAGGGAGCTCAGTTCTCAGTCTGAGGAGTCCAAATCCCAAGGTCACACTCAAGCACCTCCCACCTCCCCGGCATCCCTAGGAGAAGCCCCGTGTGTTTGGATTCTATGAGAAAATGAACCTCAGCCTGGACGTTGCCCCGCTTTGAGAGGGACCAGTGAGAGTTGCAGCTGCTGCCAGGGGCCCAGTCCGTGTCCGCGTCCGCGTCCTGCGGGGCGGCCGTGCATTAGGAACTAAGACGAAGGCGTTGCTCCCGCCCTCACTACAAGATCCGCTGCTTGGCCGTGAGAGCAGATTAATATTCCGGGCTCTCACTGTGACTCAGAGCCTTGCACCCTTCCATTCCTGGAGGGAAATCAATACTCCCTTTTCATTACCTGGCAACATTGAACAAGCTGATTCTTCAGCTCCAGGCCGCAAAGCTTCCGAGAGCTGGTACGTAACTAATGGCCACAGCGCTCAGAGGGAAGGCCTCGTGTCGGGAGGAAGGTGGCGTGATAAACCGGTGCTGACATCAGAGGACAGAGTGGAAAGTCCACGTGGGCATCAGAAAACATGTTGTTCGTGATGAGCCCCTCTGAGGAGGACATGGATGCCCCATGCACCGTGGTGGTGGCCCAGCGCCACCTGATGCAAAGGGGACCATCCATCAGAGTGAAGGGGGTTACTCTGCGTCCTTCTGCATGTTCCGAATCTCCCGCCCTGAGCCTGGGGCTGCACACCGGACAGAGGGCACAGGGGCTGCCCTTGATGTCCCAAACTCTTTGCTCCAAGTGGGAGCTGCCTCTTTGGAGGAACATGCAGCTTTCGCAGAGGAGATCAAATTCGTCCCCCGTTGCTGGCCCTGTGAAAAAGATTTCTCGGCTCCTTTGTCCTGGGTTCTCAAGCCTCAGGCCTGGGCATGGTGCTAAGATGGGTCTCCTGGGCCCCGAGGGCGTTGTGTCCCGCCCCAGCACATTCACCCGCCACATGCTCAGATGGTCCTTGAGCCAACATACCAAAAACCCAAACTCAGATCCCTTTTCCTCTCTAAGTCCTTGAGGGGAATTTGACCTCATCTGGCTTGATGAGCAAGATTTGGATTTTTACAAAACCCAATTCAATATGACAACAATTTAAAATGTCCACAGTCTAGGTTAAAGGAAACACGACAAGCTCTAGTTGCTCTCACCTCACCTCGGAGTGACCGTCACGTGGGAAGTCAGGCAGGACTGAGCTCTCCTCTCCCTCATCAGGTGGCAAAATGCGTCGTGGTCCCTTGACCTCCTCGGGTCCCACCTCCACAAAGCCTCTCCGAACTTCTCGTGGGCCCGGCCCCTCTGCAGGTGTCTCTCACTGCGCCTGCGGCTCTCTCTGGCTGCACCAGGCCCTCAATCTCCGGGTCAGGACACCCTGCACACGGACCGGTGTGGAGGTTCCAAAACAGGTTAATTGATAGTAGCTCAAAGTAGAGTTTTTCTCTGTCTCTCAGCTCCTGCATCTTTGGCTGGGAGCTTGGGGCTCCAGCTCGTTCCCCTAACTTTGCAAGTTGGCAGCTGAAGCTCTGGTGTTGCTATCATGATCAGGCAGTGCCCTGCGTGTCCCCTTCCTCAACAAGGGGACCCTTTCCAGGGACTTCCCAGTGCATTTTCTCTCACATCTCATTGGTCAGAATTGGGTCACATGCCCATTCCTAAACCAGTCGCTGGTGAGGGAAGGGATGCCATGACTGGCTGAGATCATTCTGGGTTTACACTTGAGCAGGGATGGGTGCACCTGCTCTGAGGCGGGAGTGGGCGGTGGGGGGACGACCGACCCCCTGTGCCCCCGTAGGAACAAATTGCTTGAAACGGTGGATGGAGGTTTGGTGGCTTCCCTCCAGCCTGTCACCCCCTCCGTCACTGCCAAAGTTCCCGGGACACCCACTGTGCCTTTCTGGTTCACTCACCATCCAGCGCCCGGGCACTGATGGATTGCTGGTGGTCCCAGGGAGCGCTCAGAAGTCAGATGAATCACTTCTGCTAGACCATATCCTCCTTGGAGGAGGGAAAATGTACTCTGCACATCTTCAACAGCAACTTTAAAAAAAGACTTAATAGGAACATTTGGAAAGTATCTTTTGATAGATACTCAAAAACACCGCGATGCCTTCTGATACTGAGCTTGGCCCGGAATGACATCACTGGGGGAAGGTGAGAATATTCGCAGTTTTAAAATTGTGATTTTTTCAGTAGAGTGAAACGTCTGTCCACGTCTACGGTGAAAAGGGTGCACACCTCTATTCCGTTATGCTGCATGTTGTTTCTTAAACAGAACAGTTCGGGGTTTTGAGAAAACAGACTTTAACGCAAGAGACGGTGACAAACCGGGATCTGGACAGAAAGCAGTTTCCTAGCCTCAGCTCTTAAGGAAGGAGGAAGTTGTAACAGGATTGCTGATAATTGGCTCTGGGTGTCCCTGGGGGATTGTCGCCCGCCAACGAAGATCAATGAGAAGGGACGCCTCCAAAAAGGAAACCAGCAGGAGGGGGGTTGGGGAACCTGGTTTGAAATCTTGAGGTATTTCCTATGAGAGTAAGGTTCCGATTTGATATCACGACGATCATCCTTGGTTTTGTCTTTTTTTTCAGCAAACGTCTACAGTCAGCTGAGAAACCCCTCCAGGCACTGGACATGCCTTTCCCCACTCTCCATTCAGCACCTCCTAGCAAGTCACTTAGCACCCAGTGTCCACCCGTAATTATCCCGGGCCCTCAGGTATCATGGTGTCATGGGGTGAGCAGATCTGCAATGCGATGGATCGCCCCTTAGCTGGACCCAAGGGTCAGAAGATCCTAGATCTTGCACTTGGAGAATGAATCAGTTCAGTGCTAGCTAGTCTGAAAAGGATCCTTCCCTTTCTTTAAACGCCACCCCTTCGAAGGTATCACCTTATGGTCATTTATAGGTCCTAAGCTATAAAAGTCTAGCCCAAGGCTTACTAGTGCATTTGAGTTCAGTGGAATTAAGAGACTGGACAAGCATGAGAAATTTCTAAGTAAAAGTTAGGTTTGTATGGACAATTAGAGAAGGAGAGGAAGTATTTTTTTTGACAATAATGTATATTGATGGGAAAATCGGAGGGTGATTCATCCAAATTTAGTGCAAAGGGTTTATCAGTGACATAAAATGGTCTTTTTAGGAAGGAGGCTGGGAATAAATTTGAGCATGTCCTCAGGGACTTTCTGTCCTTGGGCTTAAGGGAAATTTGGGGCGGGGGCCCCAACAGCCCCTGGACAAGACTCCGTCCTCCATCTTCTCTGCTCACTGTGTGGTCTTGCCCCCCGAACTTCATCCTTCTCCATCACTGACTCCCCTGCACCCCGCGCTGGCCATACTTGAAAATCCACCCCTCTGGCAGAAATAACCCCGACCCGACGGAGCCCAGAGGTCTCAGCCTGCTTTTGCCTGCATCTTGGGCTGGTCACTTGGCAGGTGGGCCTCAGTTTCCCTATCTTGATAATAAAGTGATGACACGAGATGATCTCTGGGGTCGCTTCCACTGTGCACGTTCCATGATCTCAATTTATAAATAAATAATTGAAACACTTCATTAAGTGAAACTAAAATGTCTATTTGGTAATGTTTCTCAGGCCATGATCCGAGAGACCGATAATGACTTTGTTTTAAGATCTGAACCCCCAAATCTCTATTTGGGGACTTCAGGCCTCCCTTCCCCACCATTCCGTGGCACCCTTTTTCTTAGTCCCTGGGATTAAGGGCAATAAAGAGGGATGGAAGGAAACGGGTGTCCCCCTGGGGACCCCCAAGTGCTGCCCAGGTTGCCGGATTGCCTGTAACTCTGATGAACAAGAGTCACTAAGTCTGTGCACGTTCCTGTCGGGGTCAAGACCACCTGTGCAAAACGCAGACCTGACACTCCCATGGCTGGGCAGAGGCCTGCTTTCCTAATGGCACCCACAAGGAGAGCTCCAACAGCATACGCTGCCTCCCGAGGGGTATCTGGGGCCGGGGCTCGGGCTTCGGAGGCCACAGTCAGGGAGCAGAATGCCACCTCTCAGGCCCCATTCACGACCTCGGCTCCCGCAAGATAAAAGTTGATGACCCAGCCCCTGGGACCCCTGTCCGTGCCTGGGGCCCGTGCTGGCCCAGATGAGAAACCCCAAGGAGACATGCAGCAGAAACCGTTGTCAACAACAACAACAAAAATGCGAAGGAGTTGGGGCGCTGATGGATTCAAGTAGGCGGTGAGGAAACACAGAAGTTGGGAGGTGTCAGGGTAAAAAAATGCGTTCGCTCTTTCATCTGCTCCGGGCAACGCCTGCACAACGAGGCAAATTCTGCTTTAAAATCATAAGGCAAGCTGAATTGTGTAGAAACTTTGAAAGGGAAACAAACCCCCTTTGCTTTAATTACTGACATTAATTGCTTCCACGTAGGAGGGAAGTCTTTTTTATGTTTGCCTGAATTGTGTCACCGCGGCTAGAGCAGACCGGGACTTATGAAAAATTCAAAAAATGCCAACTCTTCCCTATGACAAGTCTACTGCCACCTGTCAGAGGAAAGTCCCACAGTGCCAAGCTTGTTAGAACAAGAAACTTCACAGTCATGGGGGAGACATTTTCTGAGAATAAATAACCTTATTTTATCAACTCTAAGATTCCTCCTATTGTAAGATTTTTCAATATTTTGTAGACCACTATTCAAGAATGCCTCCAGTGACAATTGGCAGGTACTGTTGTTTTAGAATATGCCCCAGTGGAAGAACTGTTCATGGGTGGAGAAATGCATGTCTTCGGATTGGGGACAGGGGAGAGGGCATGTACACAGTGTTGGTGGTGGATGTTGACCCGTTAGATGGGGTGGTGATGGGTGGTGCACACCTAGCCACTTATAGGGCCCTACTGGCTTCTAGAATCACCATTCTTGCGTTTTTCTAGAATTTGTTGATTCCACAAACTCCTCCTGAAGATAAGCTTCGAGCACGGGACCTGCAGAACTAATAAAAGTCAAGTGGAATGGAGCAGTTTACCTTCGTCCGGGAGCTGCAGGTGACCGACCCTCAGCTTGAGGAATGAGGGCGTCTCCTGAGCTTTTGAAGGACGCATCCAGAGTGCTGCCACTTTGCAGTTGTGTGGCCTTGGCCATCACCCTGGGTCTCCCCTTCTTCAGTTCCACAAATAGCAATGGTGACAACACACACCTGTGGGGATGGTCCCCGGGGCCGTGCTCAGGTTCTATGACTCACCAGGACTGAGGATGTTGCACATGGTCACACTCACAGCAAAAGGACACAAGCAAAATCAGCAAAGGGAAAAAGCATGTGGGGTGTAGTCTGGGGGAACCTGGAGCAAGGTTCCAGAGCCTTGTCCCAGTGGAGAGTCCCACTAGAGACTCAGGCCCAGGGTCTTTATGGAGGGGGGACTGGTCACCCAGGCACTCTGCCTGGCACGTACCCAAATTCCAGATCCCACAGGAAAGCAGGTGTCAGCATAACCAGACAGACCGTATGCACAGTTGAGGTGCAGTGAACCACCTTATCATTTGGGGAAAGTTTTATATCACCAGCAAGCTCTCAGATAGCTGCCTGGGGCCAACCTTGCAAGCAGACCTTGCTAAGAAGCGCGGTCTCGGACGTGCTGTATGACTTCTTTCCTGCACGCCTCCCTCAGGGTTGTCTGAGGATTACATAACATATTCCGTGTACAATTCTGTGCTCAATAAATGCAACTTAGACTTCTTTTCTTCGGAGTCTTCTGCAGATGAAGCCTGCAGTACTATTTGATATGCTCCCTTATCAGACATTCTATTTCACCAGGAGATTTGGGGGGGGGATAAAAATCTAAATACTTTTCATCATACAGACATTGGAAGTGATTTTTAAAGAGACCTTGTAAAGAAAAATATGGATTTTCTTCTTCTTCTTCTTCTTCTTTTTTTTTTTTTTTGCCTGTGTAAATCCAACATACTTCATATTAGAATGCGATAGGGAGCAGTTTTGGATAGCAATCCTTCGGCCCCTGAATAGAAGTATAAAACCACCTAGCTAAAGAAGTGTATTAGTAACATCAGGTACTGGCACGTGGGGGAGAAATACCACAAGTCGTAAGGCAAATGGCATCTCGTGCCTTCTCCATTCTGTTGTGAGAGCAAAAGATGTTTCCGTAATGCAGAGAATGCTGGTGGCGACACCGAGTCACAACACGGAACACTTGAACTTAGAATGAGTTGCTTGACTCTACTTGTAGGCAAAGCAAAACAAGCACAGTAACAACAAAAATCCCCATAAATCTGATGGAATTCTTACCCAGGCTGACACATGGTATGGAGACAAATCAATATTTCAGGAAAAAGCAATAAAAGCATACAGGGGAAAGATAAAAAAGCCCAATCTCAAGAATGCAGTAAAAACAAATATTTCTCGGACTGTAGGTAGACCAGGAAGCAGGTGAAAACAAAAAACAAAAGAAGACAATGAGTGGATTCTAACTGAAACTAGCAGGAGCCCTAGGTTCAAGAACATCCTAGACCTTCCATTTTTCTTTGAGCTATGGGTTGTACCTCTAAGAAATTTAAGTCTAAAATGTTAGTACCTAAACTTGCACCTCTAATTATCTGGTTATCAGGGTAGCCACAAACAGAGGGTGACGTGAGAACCTCTCTCAGATGGAGGCCCCCGGAGGGCAGGCACTTTATCTGCCTCATGCACTTGTGTATCCTCAGTGCCTAGAACAGCAGTTGGCTCAGAGAAGACACACAGTTAAAAATAGATTGCCTCACTTGGAAATTAACTTACTAAAAACACTTACTAAAATGGCCAAAATCCAGAACACTGACAACACCAAATGATGGTAGGGATGTGGAATGATAGGGATGACCATAGGATCCAGAAATCGTGCTCCTTAGTATTTACCCCAAAGAGCTGAGGACTTGTATCTACACAAAAACCTGCACACAGATGTTTATAGCAGATTTATTCATAATCACCCAAACTTAGAAGTAATGGAGATGTCCTCTAGTAGTCGGGTGGTTGAAACATAAACTGTGTTCCATCCAGACAATAGACTTATTCAGAGCTGAAAAGAAATGAGTGATCAAGCCATGAAGAGACGTGGAAGAACCTTAAATGCATATGATTAAGTGAAAGAAGCCAGTCTGAAAAGGCTACAGATTATAGGATTCCAACTACATGACCTTCTGGAAAAGACACAACTATGGACACAGTGCAAAGACCAGTGAGTGACAGGGCTAGAAGGTAGAGATGGAAAGGTAAAGCACCGAGGATGTTTCGGGCAGTGAAAATCCTGTGTATGATATTATGGGTGGATATGTGTACATTGCACACTTGTCCCAACCCATAGGATGTCCAACGCCAAGAGTGAACCTTAAGGTACAGTTTGGACAGGGGTAATTATGATGTGTCGTTATAGGTTCATCAATCGTGACAATCGTTTGCGTTTTTAAGAATTGGTCCACTTCAGCTGAGTTGTCAGATTTATGCGTATAAAGTAGTTGGTAGCATTTCCTTATTACCCTTCTGATTCTGCGGTGTCTGTTGTGATAGGTCCCGTTTCTTTCCTGATAATATTTATTAAGGGCCATTTGTTTCTTCTCTATTTTTTACTTTGTTAATTTGATTGATTCCTTCCTCCCCAAGAACCAGCTCTTTGTTTCTTTGATTTTCTGTATTATTTTTCTGTTTTCAGTTTTATGGATTTCTGCTCTTTCCTGTTCCTTTCCTTCTGTTTGCCTTGAGTTTATTTTGATTTTTCCTTTTGTAGGTTCTTGAGGTAGAAGCTTATTGATTTGAGACTTTCTCTCTTCTCCAATCTCTGTATTTAAAACTATAAATTTCTCTCATGGCACTGCTTGAGCTGCATCCCACAGATTTTGGTACATTTTATCCTTGGTTTCATTTAGTTCGATGCCCTGTTTGATTGAGACATGAGACTTCATCTTTGATCCATGGATTATTTAGAATCATGTCATTTGGGGCGCCTGGGTGGCTCAGTCATTAAGCGTCTGCCTTCGGCTCAGGTCATGATGCTGGGGTCCTGGGATCGAGCCCCACATCGGGCTCCCTGCTCAGTGGGAAACTTGCTTCTCCCTCTCCCTCTGCCCCTGCTTGTGTTCCCTCTCTCGCTGTGTCTCTCTCTGTCAAAAAATAAATAAAATCCTAAAAAAAATCATGTTATTTGATTTCCAAGTGTTTGGAGGATTTTGTGTTATCTTTCTGTTACTGATAGCCAGTTTGAGTCCAGAGTGACTGGGGAGCATGTTCTGTAAGATGTCGAGATGTAAAGCCAGGTAGCAGGTGCCAGGGTCTGGGGGACTCCCTGCTTACTTGAGACAGGGTTTTATTTTGGTGTGATGGAAATGATTTGAAAGTAGACTAAAGAGGTGGTTGCACAACTTCGCGGCCATACTAAATGTCACTGAATCATTCACTCTAAAATGGCCAATTTTAAGTTATATGAATTTCATGTCAATATATGAAAATGGGTCAGCAAGGACGGGGGGGGAAATAAGGAAAGCCACTTAGCAATGACCTAGATACATAATAAAAGCCAGATAGATGATGACTATGTTTTGCTTTTTCATCTCGTTCTCTTCTCCCTCTCTCTTCCAGCCCCGAGCTCCTTTGTCTACCTCTGTTCTCTTCTCATGCTCTGCATCCGTCAGCATCCTAGCGGGAAACAGATGGTGCCCTCAGATTTGAGGAAAGCTCAGTAAAGGAATGATTGGGAAGGGAGTGGGCAGGATGTTGGGAAAAGGGGGTGCCCCTGCCCCCACAATTGGTAACAGCAAGGAGTCCACACCCTCGCGTCTGAAGGGGCAGGGAGAGCCTCCTGGCGGTGAGACCACAGGCCTGAAGAGAGTAAGATCCTTCCCCCTGCTCTCCTGCAGGGGCTGCTCATTGGCTGAACCCCACCGAAAGCCAGAGTCCAGGTTACCCACACGGTGGTGTTCCAGTCTCCACGGTGGAAAGAGCAGAGAACATTATCGGACAGGACCAGAGTGCTGAGGCACTCCAAGACCAAGTCTCTGTTTCAGTGAGGTAAAGCAACTCTCATCAACAGGGGAGTGATGACCCGGGCTTTGGTGAGGCCATCCATGACCACGAGACGTGGCTCTGATCTCACACGCTTGCCTCCATGTCCACACCACAGGCCTGCTGAGTCAGCCGACACCACTTGTACCACCTGCCTCACCCCCTGCCATCATCTGCCACTCATGGGTGGATTATTCTCCATTATTAATCATCTTGGCCACCTCTAGTTCAAAGTCGACTGGTCTAATAAAATTAAGACAAATGTGAATTGATGACCTCGGGCACTTGACTGTATCTGAGGGTCTGAAGTCTCTCTTCTCAGTCAGGCTTCCAGAAGATCATTTAATAAGGTCAGTGAGAACCAGCAAGCGGATGTTTACAGGACTGTCGTTGGAGCTCTTAGGAAGGTCACTGAGATCTGTGATGTTGATGCTGTTTCATCTTGCATATTTGCCATTTGTCACCTTCATCAAAATGACCCAGTTATTTTGTCATCTTGTCACTGCTGAAGGCACTTTGGTATCTGGGATAGATGCAGGACATCCATGTCCACTGACGGTGACTCGTGCAGGCACCATGCATCAGGCCATGCCTCCATCCTGCCTCTGAGGGGCCGGGGCCAGCTCTCCAGGCTGCCTCACTGCATGCTCAGGAATTAGAGGTCCTCTCCGGCTCCCCCCGATGCATCTGTCACCAAATTCTCCTTGTCCTTGGCTGTGGGAGAACTGATCCCGGGTGTCAGAATCTGTTGCTTTCTACACAGTTCAGGGATTTTCTCCAAGGACATTTCAGAAATAACGTCCCTTGGATCTGGGGTGGAGGCTGATGACTGCCACAATCAACGTCCATTAATCACCACTGGGATGTGATTGACACATAAGGACTCCTGACCCCGGGCTGCCGAGGGGCAGGTGCTCCCGGATGCACTGCTGAAGGGGGCTGGGGTTGTGTGTGGTGTATCTAAACACACCACTTTTCTCGATGACCACAGTCTCGGTAGCTACACACTGCATTTCTCTATTTAGGGGGTTTTAGTTTGTACAAGCTTTAAGAAGAAACCGCAAACATTTACAACTGCTGTTTGGAATTGAGAGACATTGGCTGCATTTAATTCTTCTACCTGCAGACAGAGCTGTTGAAAGCCGAAATCAAGTGAAATCCAGAATATATCAATATTAGAGATGACATGGGTCAGATAGGTCACCTGCCTGCTCTTCTCAGGGATATAATTGTCTCCTATACCGCAAAAGGTCTGAGAATATGATTCTGGAAAAGAGAGATGAGTGGGAGACTGAGGGTTAATGAACAGGGAGTAAGGTTATGTTTTGTGTTGGACAAATCTATTGTCAGGACAAGAGAAAGCACCTGTCACACACGGCAAACTGGGAGGAAGGGGGGATGGTCTGACACCCAGCAGGAGCAAACCACCCCACTTTCTCTTGAGAAACATGAGCCTTGTCAACCTCCAGACCCCAGGGCACCCTGTCCACATCACTCGGGCTGCGAGCAGCTTTTCCAGCCAGAAAGCAGGTGCCTCTTGCTTTTCTGGGGGAAACGGCCAATCAGCTTCTGTCCTGTTCCTGACGTTGGTTCCCCAGGGTGAGGGCCGAGGATGGCCATCAGGGGGTCACCCTGCTGGGCTCAACTGGGGCCCCCCACTCTGAGTGTGTGTTCAGTTGCGGCTGCCGCCGTGAACGAGACACGGGTGCCGGTCTGCGGGAGCTCGGTGCCTCCCCGGCTGGGAGCACATTGACGGCCCTCCTGCGGCAAAGCCGGGTGGAGATGGGTGTGACAGGTGTGCAAACCGGCAGCTGGAGGTGGAAACCCCAAGGAGAAGTCAGGACGTGTGTTCAGGAGAGTCAGGGACGCCGCTCTGTGGGGGGAGGCAGGAGGAGACAGGGGGGTCCGAACACGAGGGGCAGGGAACTCGGCGAGGTGACAGGGAATCAGGGCCTTCGGCTGAGCCCGGGCTGAGGGGTGCAGGGATGGAGGAATGTGCTGCTGGACAGGCGGGTCCCAGCGACAGGCGGCCCGGGGAGCAGCTCAGAGCCTCACTGGCAGCACGGGTAGGTCTGTGCGGGGCGACCCTGCGGAGTGTGCTGGGATCGAGGCACTCGGCGGCCTGTCCGTCCCGTGTGAAGGGGGACACCGGGCTGGCAAAGCGGCACACGTCCAACCGGCCACAAGCGTGCGGCTGTTTGCACGCTCTCCTGTAGCCCCAACGGAGCCAGAGGAAGACAAGAAACAGGGCATCACGCATTCATGCCGTGGTGCCCATTTTAGTCTGGGACCAACACTTTGGCCCTAAAATGCGCGTCTGAGCCTGAAGTCCTACAAAACCATCAGTGGGCATCTCCATGAGGCCTGATCTCTTCCGGCGTCAGGGCAGAGCAAAATTCCCGGGGCTCCCAGCACGCACCCTCTCGTCCCGGGACATTGTGTCTCCATTGTTGGAAAAGGCAAATTCCCCAGCCTTCCTCCAGTTTCACGCCTGTGGTCGTCAGAATAAAATGCCCGATGCCCAAGATGCCTCCGTCCTAACCCCAGAAGCTGCGAATGTGCTTTTATGTGGGCCCAGGGGATGTGCAGGTGTGCTTAATCTGAGCATCGCGCGGTGGAGAGTTCTGGATTAAACAGGTGAATCCACTGTAATCACTAGCGTCCTTTAAGAGGGAGGCAGGCAGCTCGGACTCGGAGGAAGCTCTGAGACCCTAGAGGCTGAGGGCCCGGGCGCCTCGAGCAGCGGAGAAAGAAGGGAAACGGCCTCCCCCGTGAAGCCGGGGGAGGAACCCAGGCCTTGACTTTGACTTCCGAGACTTTACAACTTTCTGATATTTCAGCCTTAAGGTAACACACTTGTGTCGTTTTAAGCCTTGAAGTTTGTGGCAGTCCTGGCAGCCCGAGGAGGTGCACACGTGGCGCCCTTCGCCCGGGGCGGGGGGGAGCCTGTGGGGTCAGTGTTAGCCCCCGGGGCACCGCAGGGCCCGTCCTCTAGGAGAGGAGCTGTTGGCCCCATGTCAGGCCGCTGCTTGCCCCGGTGTTGGGAAGCTTTAGGATCCTGCTGACTTTTGAGGGGAGCCTGACGCTGACCCAGACCCTAGATGGTGCCCCCACCGCTGTCCTGGCTGGTGGCTGCAGGGGACGGACACGGCCTGGGAGGACTTCTGCTCGGCCGTGAGGAGGTGACCTGTGTCTCGGGCCCAGAGGTGGGGAGAGGGAGGGGGCTTGCGGGAGGGGCGGTCCCTGCCCGAAGGGACACGTGAAAGGTCACGGTTTTTCTGCTGCTATCTCTCCACTTCTCTCCCGTGTGGGCTGGAGTTCCCAAATGTCCAGGGAGCTCCGCGTTCTTGGAGAAGCCCCTGCACTCTCTGTAAAGGATCGTGAGCTTTGACTCGCCTTCCAGCTGGTGGGGAGAGGCAGTGTTGGGTGGGTCCCGAACGGGCTTCTGGGGGTGGAAGTCCTCTCAGCTGAGAGGGTGACTTGGGTGAGTCCCCTAAACTGTGCCACAGAGCCTGCTCTCCAGCTGGGAGTGGTCTGGTCCTGCCTCTCGGTGCTTCTGGCCTCCCCTGGGCCTCCCCTGGTAGAGAAAGTGTTGGGCGGGTGTGGGGTTGGGGGGGTGCGCTGAGCAGGTGGGCTCTCGCCTGCCTGGGGTACCTGCCTGGGGTACCTGCCAGGAGCTGCGGCTCGGGTCCCAAGAGTTCTGAGGTGTTCCCACCTGTGAGGTTGGGCTGACAACTGTGTGCAGCTGAGAGGGGGTGTGGGAGTTGAATGACTGCGTGCGGAGCAGTCGGAAGGCCCTGGGCAGGTGCTGGGGGATGCTCGGGTGTTTCCTGTCAGGTTAGCACCACTGTCTGCAAGGTCGGGGGTGGGGGCTGCCGTCGGGCTGCCTGATGCCTGATGGCTCTTACGTATCCCAGGGACACTCCTGAGCGAGAAGCAGACGCGAACTGGGTAGTGGGTGAAGGCTTCGTCACAGGTGACACTGCGGTGCTCCTTGTCTCCACCTGTGTAACTCAGGGTAAGTTACTTGAATTCTCTCTGCCTCCATGTTCTGGGAAATGGGCATAATAGGTTTCACTGCAGCTGGCTGCTGGGAAGAGGACCCTAGGGGGCTCCCCGAAAGCGCCCACATAGGGAGGGAATATTGTGTTCCTTGCTGTGGGTGCAGCACAGAGACTGAGTGTGGGCCCCAAAGCCAGAGGGTCTGGGTTCAAATCCTTGCTGTGAACCACGTTTGTTGTGTAGACCCAGGCAAGTGACTTGTTGCTCCATCTGGAAAAGGGACAGTGGTCTTACCTCCCTACGTTCTCCATTCCTGCCCTCATGACCTACCCCAAGCTGGGTGGCTCAAGCAACCCTATTCTGGGGGTGGGAAGCTTGGTGAGCATGTCATTGCAGTTCTGCATAGCAGGTCCGTGGTGGAGGGGTGGGGGCAGAGATCAAGGGGTCAGCTGCTGGCTGTCTCCCCACTGGGGCCTGAGGATGAACTGACTTTGGTGTACACGGGGTTGGCCGAGCTCACGTCCTGCACATGCAGGCCTCAGCCCTGCCCCCTTACTAGCTGTCAGCCTGGGGTCCCCCTCAGCTTCCAGAGGCCCCTGGAATTCCCTGGCCGGGGGCTGCCTTTGAAGTGGGCACTGGGAGGTATGGTCCCGCTGACTTCAAATCTGACTTTGCCTTCTGCCTCCTATTTAGTAAATAGATGAATTCTCTAGAAGTTATTGATAGAACTCAAAGCTCAGGGTCTTGTAGGATACAGAGCTGGGCAACCATCACCAGCTTAGTGCTGGACTAGTCTTCAAAGAAACCCAAAACTCATGGATAGGACTCCACAGCACTCACCTGTGTCCTCTCCATGTCGTAGTTCATTAAGGAGTAACGACTTCATCTGCAAGGTCCCTTCACAGTGGTATGGAAGTATTTGAATAACTAGGTGATGGGGGGATCGGTATTGGGCTTACCCCCCCGTAGGCGGCTGGGACCCCTAAGCGTGCTAGTTCATGGAGGACAGGCAGAACCGTGCCGTGTAGACCCCTCCAGTGTTGGCAGAGAACGTGCTGGTGAGCACAGCCCCGGAGCCCTACAGGGTGCCGGGCAGCTGATACTCAACACTAAGAACCCACCCAGGTGGGATGACTAGCCACCATCTAACAGCGGAGGGGATGGAGGCGCCCCGAGGTGCGCGTGTCCACGTGGCTAACTTCACCTGCTTCGGCTTTGGCCTGATGCCCTTTAGTTAGGACACATCACACTATACTGTTGGCAAAGCGATGAGCCCCTTCCCTGTCGTCAGGGGCTCCTACCTGCTGTTTCACTTTCCTACAGCCCTTGTCAGGTCACACTCAGGGGGATTTAGGTCACGCGTGGCTGTAGCTCTCCCTTTAGACCGGGGGTTCACAAATGGGTGGACCACACTTCACAGACCTTCGTTTGGCAAGCTTCGAAAGGAATGTCTCCTAGGTTTTTAAAGATTAAAACAAGCTACAGAGGTGATGTGCTCAAAGCCTAAAATACTTAGTGTGGCCCCTGAAAGAGTGAGGTAGAACTTGCTCTGTCGCAGAACATAAGCTTGAGAGCAGGCAGGTGTGGTCTGCTCTATTCCCAGACTTTGAATAAAAGGTCCCTGAGTGTGGAGTGACTGGGGAGGGGCAGGCCTGGGGCTTGGGCCTGGAAAGCACCCGGATAAACAAGGAGCCTCTCCCTGCACCTGTGGTCCTCAAGCGGGGTGCGTGGTGGAACAGCTGGGGGCTGCGGTGCACGGGCCCAGAGCCCCTCCTGCTCCGGGGAGCCAGGTCCTGGCCCCGATCTCGGTAGCCATGACAAGGTGCGCCTGCTTCATGCTGAGCACGTGGGCTCCGCAGGCCAGGGCAGTCCCTGTGATTGGCAGAATAGGATGGCCACGCCCTAATCCCTTGAACCTGGGACCGTGGTCAAGGTTAAGGTACTGAAGGTGGCCCTTCCAACAGGGCGATGATCCTGGGTTGTCAGGTGAGCCCTTGAAAGCAGCGCACACTTGTTGCAGGAGCTGCAGGTGGATGCTGGAAAGACCCGGGAGGAGGGGAACTTGAGAACCTGAAGCAGGAGGGGGACTAGGTCCCCCTGGAACGAGGGCGGTTCTGGGAGCAAAGGGGCTCCCTAACCAGGAGCAGGCGCTCATGCCCGTGACTCTAAAGAGCTGGACTTGGCCAACACCATCCGCGTGGAAACCGACCCCCCAGAGCCTGCAGGAAGGAGCACAGCCCGGCGAAGGTGGCCTTCCTGAGACCGGGCACCCCTGGGGACCCCAGACTTCTGGCTAAGGAGCAGGTAACACGTGGTGGTGACTGAGGCCGGGAAGCGCGGGGTGGGTTGTAGGCCTGGTAGAAAACCTACACCGTGGAGAACCCCTCAGGAATAAGGGGACCGCCTGCTGCCGCGGTGCAGCTTCTGCTGGAAGAGACGGGCCCGGGGGATGGCTGTGGGCGGAGGGCACGCTGGGCATAGCGGTCACCGTGGAGCGTGACCAGGGGCTGGGGCTGTCGGGGGGCCGTGCTGGGGGGCTGGTGTGACGGGGGGAGGCGTGGGGGTCAGACACGTTCTGTACTTGTTTGCGGGGCTGGCAGCGGCGGCTCTGCAGGGTGGGGTAGAATGCGGTTTCTCTATGGAGCGGGCTCCTGTGAATTCGGGGAAACTGTCCTTGCGCAGAATCAGGGGCGCCAAGGGCAGGAACCACACACCGTCCCAACTCTGGTGGCTGTAAGGAAACCTTGGTTTTTTCAGGCCTTGGTTCTGCTGCTTGGTCGTATGTCCAGGTGACCTCAAGCCCCAGGCAGCAGCGCCCCCCCCTCAGCCCGGGGTGTACAAGCCGGCTGGCCCTCCCCTCTGTGCCTGGCTCTGTAGAAACCCTGCCGCAGGAGGGGTGGGGGGAAGTCAGCCGCGGGCGTCCCTGGCGGGGCTGTGACTTGGCACCTGCTCTGGGCTGGAGCCCCCACCCCTCCGCTCCCCCTGGGCTGGAGCCCCCACCCGCGGAGTCCTCTCCCCCTGGCAGAAGGCCACCCGCCTCGTTAGCGAAGGCGGAGAGCGAAGGAGGGTCCAGGGGCTGTCGGTGCTGCTGGGGAAGGTCTCTGAGCAAACGGGGTGCCAGACCCCGAGGGGGTGCCTGTCTACTGAAGCTCCACGTGGCTTCGTGGTGCTCATGAGCGGGGCTCCCCCAGCACCAGGGTGCAGAGTAGGAGTGGAGCCCCGGCTCAGGCCTGCGGGGGGGCTTGGCTTGCGGCCCCTCCCACTTGTGTGTGGACGAGGGTCATGTTGATGTGAAAGCCAGAGAGTTGGCCTGTGAGTTGAGGCTCTAGGACAGCCGTGTGTCGTCTCCTTGGAGAAGCCGGACGTGTGGGCTCCCCTTGGAGGGGAGTGCCGGGGTTCCCAGGCAGCCTGGGAGAGACTGCTCCTCTTTGGGGGTGCAGTGCTGGGCTGGTGCCAGAGACTTGGGGCCCCTCGGGCCCTCTTCCTACCTGCAGCGAGGACTCGGCTGCCTGAGGCGGCTCCAGAGGTCTTCCTGTGCCCCTTGAGGGAGACTGCATCCCTCAGGTGCCCGGTGGCCCTGCTCTCAGCCTCGTGGGTACCTGTCTCCTGACTTTAGCCCCTTCCCCACCCGACTGTGAGTCCTGCCGTCGGGGGCTCTTTCCTGCTTAGTACCGTGGGCGGGGTAAGCGAACAGACCCGGCAGGCGGAGAGCTCATTCCGTGGCCGGGGAACAGAGCAGGTGCGCTCATGCTCTGAGGGCACCTTGTCCCAGGTCTCAAGGTCAGGGGGTCTGGGGTGAGGAAGGGGCGGTAAGTAAGCTCAGCTGGGGGTTTTTCGGGAGAGAAGATCTCTGAATCAGAGCGCCACCTCTTGAATGGGCGCAGTCGGGTACAGCAGGGTGCTGGTGGGGAGTCACACCATGATTAGATGGTAATGACCCTGGGGTCAGCTGCGGGTTAGCCCAGCGTCTGCACAGAATCAAACGGGTCGAAAACTGGGTCATGGGGGTTTGTTGGGAGGATGGGGTTTCTGGTATCCAGCCTCAGTTTCTGGGGGCCAGTAGCACGTGTGAAGAGGGTCCCCGTGTCTTGTGCAGCACGGGCCTGTGGCTCTCTGGGTGCTCCACGGCAACAGAACCAAGGGTATGTGTGTGCGGGTGCGTCCGGAGGCTGACCAGGCACTGGCTCACGTGATCGTGGAGGCTGCGCGGTCCAGGGCCCCCTTGTGGCAGGATGCTCACCCCCTGGGGAGGGCCATCTGCTTTCCTCAGTTTACCAATGCGAATGTGAATTTCTTCTGCAGACACACCCAGGAATACAGCCTGACTAGTTTCTTGGCTGTCCAGTGGTCCAGCCACATTGGCGCAGAACACTAGGCATCCCGAGCTCTCTCTCAGGACCCCTGCTAGGCCTTCGTCTCTGGTCCCCCATGAGCTCTTCTGAGCAGGCTGTTCCCTCCCCTGGATGCCTCCCCTCTGTATGAACGATGCGCAGGGTCCGTCCACACTGGGCTCCCAGGTGTCAGGGCCGTGCTGATTCTCAGCGTAATGCCTGGCAGATGGCCGTTGAGGGACTTGATTTGGGAGGGGCTAGTGATCTCGGGGCAGAGTAGGAAGATGGGCTGCTGCTGGCTTGGCCCCTCAGGTTCCCAGGGAGGACCTCCAGCCTTGGCCTGACCTTCACAATTACACTGGTTGCTGGGCCCCACTCCACCCCTTAATGCACCTGTCCTCGGGGTAGAGCCTGATATTTGTTGACTTAACAATGTCCTCCAGTTCCTCTTCCTGGGATGATGGCGCGGTTGTACCCAGTTCTGAGTCTGCAGAGGTGAGCTGCTTATCAAGCTCACTTCCCTGGGTTTTGTTGAAGGTATAAACTAATGAGCCCTCTCCTCAGTATTAACCTTCTGGAAGATTGGCTTTCCTCTCACTTGACCCATTGCAGAGACTAGACCCCTCAGGCTGCTCCTCACCTGTCCCCACGTGGGGCTACAGCAAGAGATTCAGGGAGACCAGGGAAGCAGAAGGGTCTGAATGTAGGGGTTACTCGGTCTTCCCAGAACGGGAAAGGGCGGATGGTCCCTCACGTTGCAGGAACTGACTTAGAGAACATGAACACTGTACTCACCTATGGTGTCTGCTCTTTCCTGGGTCGGAGGCACCCAGGGTAAAATCAGAAGACCCACATTCCCCCACATGGGCATCTAGGGTTAGGGTCCTGGGAGACCATGTAGACCAGCATCTGTCTTCAGGGGAAATCCTGCGGGTTTCTGAATCCCCTTTGCCCTGTATCTGAAATGACTTCAGGTTCAACATCATGGCAGCCAAGACACTCTCCCCGCCCTTCGTTCGGACGGGGAGTAGAAACTGTGACCTTCCACAACTAAAGCATTCTGCAGACTTGAATGCTCCAATCAGCCTGGTTAATATTTCCGCGGCCTGGGGACCACGGACAGCCCTGCCAGGTTGGGAATAAGCATGAAAAAAGGCCCTTTTCACCCTCCCCTGGCTCCAAATGGGGTTTAGAAGCGGCTGGACTCAGCAGTCAGGACTGTCCAGTCCTGGGTCCCTGGCCCTTCAGCGAGGCCCCGGGAGAAAGCCAGGAGCAGGGGCGTGCGCTACCGCTCCCCCAGGATACCCGCTGTTTCTGCCCAGGATGCGAAGCTGATCTAAGTGTAGTTGACACAATGTTATAATACGGTCAGGTATACGGTTCTCCATGCTACGCAACGTTCATCACGATCGGTGTGGTGTCTCTGCTACCACATTGCTGCGGGGTTGCCTATGTTCCTATGACTTAGAGCTGGAGGTTTGGACCTCTTAATCCTGGTCTAACACGTGTACCCCTCTTCCTTCTGGCAACAACCAGTTCTCTGTCTTTTGGGTGTTTTTTTTTTTTTTTAACTCTAATTCCACTGTAGTTAACATAAGGCGGCGTTTCAGGCGTACGACATGGTGATCCAACGATCCCGCACGTTACTCCTTGCTCATCGTGATCAGTGTCTTTTTAATCCCCTTCCCTATTACCTATCTCCCCTCCCCCATCAGTTCTCTACAGTTAAGTCTTTTTCTTGGCTTCTTTCGTTTGCTCCTTAAATTCCACGTATGTGTGAAAGCATTTGGTAATTGTCTTTAACTTTGCTTAGCATTATATCCTCTGGGTCCACCCATGTTGTTTGCAAATGGCAAGATCTCACTTTTTATGGCTGAGTAATAATCCGTTGTACATATATATGCCACTTTAGC
Source organism: Eumetopias jubatus (assembly GCF_037043125.1). NCBI lineage: Eukaryota > Metazoa > Chordata > Mammalia > Carnivora > Otariidae > Eumetopias > Eumetopias jubatus. Next base: position 90,525,456 of record NW_028274822.1, on the reverse strand, counting down.
CATTCCTCAGTCGATGGACGTGCGGGTTTCCGTAACTTGACTGTCATAAACACTGCTATGAGCACTGGGGTGCATGTATCCCTTTCAAATTTTATTATTTAGGTAAATACCCAATAGTGTGATTACGGATCATAGGGTAGATCTATGAACTTCTTTGGGAACCTTCCATACTGTTTTCCCCAGTGGCTGTACCAGGTTGCATCCCACCAATAGTGCAAGAGGGTTCCCCTCTTTGTATGCTCACCGACACCTGTTGTTTGTCTTGTAGGTTTTAGCCATTCTGACAAGTGTAAGGTGATAATCTCACTGTGGTTTTGATGTGTTTCCCTGATGAGTGATGTTCATCCGTAGGTCTTTGGAGAAATGTTGATGCCTTCTGCCTATTGCGTTATTTGGTTTTTGGTGTCAAGTGTATCAGTTCCTGGGTATTTTAGATATGTCATTTGCAAACATCTTCCATTCAGGTTTTTTAGTTTCCTTTGCTGTGTGGAAGCTTTTTATTCTGATGTAGTTTATTTTTGATTTAGTTTCCTTTGCTTCGGGAGATGTACCTAGAAAGAAGTTGCTATGGCCGATGTCAGAAATTATGTGCCCTTCTGGGATCTTTATGGTTTCAAGTCTCCCATTTAGGTCTCTCATCCATCTTGAGATTATTATGTGTATGGTTAAGAGAGTCTTCCAGTTTCATTCTTTTGCATGTGGGTGTCTAGTTTTTCCAAGACCCTTTGTCAGACCTTTTCCCATACCATGTTTTTCCTCCTTTATCAGAGATTGACCATAAAATCATGGGTTTACGTCTGGGTTTTCTACTGTTCCATTGATTTGTGTGTATTTCTGGGCCAGTACCATACTTTTTTTTGATTACTACAGCTTTGTAGTATAACTTAATCTTGAATTGTAATACTGTCATCTTTCCTTTTTCAAGATTGTTTTAGTTATTCAAGGTGTTTTTTGGTTCCATACAAATCTTAGGATTGTTCTGGCTCAGTGAACAATGCTGTTGGTATTTTGACAAGGATTGCATTAAATCTGTAGATTGCTTTGGGTAGTATGGCCATCTTAACATTTTAATTCATGAGCATGGAATGTCTTTCCATTTGTGCCATACTGAATTTCTTTCATCAATGTATAGTTTCAAATACAGGTCTTTCACCACCTTTGATTTATTCCTAGGTATTTTTGGTGCAATTGTAAATGGGATTGATTCCTTAATTTCTCTTCTTGTTTCATCATTAGTGTATAGAAATGCATAGATCTCTGTATGTTGATTTTTGTGTTCTCTGACCTTACTATGAATTCATCTATCAGTTCTAGTGTTTTTTTTTTTTTTTTTTGGTGACATCTTTATGGTTTTCTATACATAGCATATGTCATCTGCAAACTGAAAGTTTTAGTTACCAGCTTGGATGCCTTTTATTCCTTATCTAATTGTTGTGGCCAGGACTTCCAGTACTGTGTTGACTAAAACAGGTGATAGTGGACATCCTTGTTTTGGTCCTGATGTAGAGAGAAAGTTGTTTTTCCTCATTGAGTGCATTAGCTGTGGGTTTTTCATATGCGGCCTTTATTATGTTGATGTATGTTTTCTCTAATCCTACTTCGAGGGTTTTTATCATTAATAGATGTACTTTGTCAAATGCTTTTTCTGCATCTATTGAAATGATTCCATGGTTTTTATCTTTCCTATTGATGGGATGTATCACATTGATTTGGGAATATTGAACCACCCTTGCATCCTGGGAGTAAATCCTGTGTGATGGTGGTGAATTTTTTTAATATGTTGATTTGCTTTGCTAATATTTTGTTAAGGATTTTTGCATCCATGTTCATCAGAAATTTAGGCCTGTAGTTCAGTTCTTTCCTGGTGTCTTTATCTGGATTTCGTATCAGAGTGATACTGGCCACGTAGAGTGCATTTGGAAGTTTTCCTTCCTCTATTTTCTGAAATAGAGAAGGATAGATATTAACTCTTTAAAAGTTTGGTAGAATCACCTGTTAAGCTATCTCATTCTGGAATTTTGTTTGGAAGTTTGATTACGGATTCAATTTCATTGCTGGTAATCAGTGTGCTCAAATTTTCTATTTTGGGTTGGCTACACGTCTCTAGGAATTCATTTCTTCTAGGTTGTCCAATTTGTTGGCATCTAATTTTTCATAATATTAAGATCCTTGGGTCCCCTGGGTGGCTCAGTCAGTTGAGCATCCAACTCTTGGTTTTGGTTCAGGTCATGATCTCGGATCCAGGGATCGAGTCCTGAGTCAGGCTCTCTGCTGGGCATAGAGTCAGCTTGAGATTCTGTCTCTCCTCCTCTCACCTCTTCCCTGCTCATGCACTTTCTAAGATTTTTTTTTTTTTAAATCCTTTATTTCTGTCATGTAGGTTATTTATCGTTTCTGGCTTAATTTTTTTTTTTTTTGAGTCTGGCTGGATACTCATAAATTTTGTTCTTTTCAAAGAACAGCTCCTGGTTTCACTGATCTCAGTTTTTTGTTTGTTTCTATTTCATTTATTTCTGCTCTAATACTTCCTTTTGGTTTGGGGTCTTTTCTGCTTTTCTAGCTCCTTCAGGTGTAAGGTTAGGTGGTTTATTCGAAAATTTTCTTGAGGTAGGCATGCATTGCTATAAACTTCCCTCCTAGAATTTTTTTCTGAATTCCAAATTTTTAATTTTGCTGAATTCCAAAAGTTTTGGACCATTTTGTTTTCACTTTCATTTGTCCCCATTATTATTTCTAATTTCTCAGTTGACCCCATTCATTGTTTAGTAACCTGTTTAACTTCCATGTATCTGGTCTTTCCAGATCTTTTTCTTGTGGTTGATTTCCAGTTTCATAGTGTTGTGGTCAGAAAAGATGCATGGAACGACTTAGACCTTTTTTGAATTTGATGTGTTTTGTGGCTCAATATGCGATCTATTCTGGAGAATGTTCTGTGTGTACTTGAATGTGTATTCTCTTTTAGGATGGGATGTTCTGAATATATCTGTTAAGTCCATCTGGGCCAGTATGTCATTCAAAACCACCGTTTCCTTGTTTTTTTTTTTTTGTTGAGGTGATCTGTCCCTTGCTGTAAGTAGGGTGTTAAAGTCCCCGATACTATTGTATTATCTATCAGTTTCTTTATTAATTGCTGTAAGTTTTGGTGATCCCATGTTTGTGCATGAATATTTACAGTTATGTCGTCTTGATGGTCCCCTTAATGATATTCTCCTTTGTCTCTTACGGTCTGTTTAAGCCTATTTTGTCCAGTATTTCTACACCAGCTTTTCACACCTATTTGCATGGCACATATTTCTCCATCACTTCACTCTCAATCTTCAGGTAACTTTAGGTTTAAAATGAGTCTCCTATAGGCAGCATATAAATGGGTCTTTTTTTTAATCTATCACCCTAGGTCTTTAGACTAGAGCATTTAGTCCATTTACATTCAAAGTAATTATTGACATATATTGCCGTTTTGTTTTTTTCCTACTTTGCTGATTAATTGGCTTTCTTTGATATACTTGATTTATTTTTTTTGCATATCTGTTAGTGGGATTTGATTTGTAGTTACCATTTGGTTTGTATATAACATCTTCGGAATGTAGCAGTCCATATTAAGTTGATGGTCCTTAACGTGAACTTTTTTAACCTCTCTCCTGCCCATGTTTTAGGTATATGGTGTCCTACTTTACATCCTTTTATTTTGTGAGCCCTTTGTTTTTTATAGATCAACTTATTTTTGTTGCCTTTGTTTCCTCCCTTGTTCTTACATTCATTTCAAAGACTGCCCTTTAACATTTTTTGTAGGACCTCTTTAATAGTCATAGAATTCCTTTGTGACACTTTCCTTATCTTGTGAATGATCAGCTTTATGCATAAAGTAATCTTGGCTGCAGTTTTTTTTTCTTTCCCAGCACTTTGAATATATCCTGCCACTCTCTTCTGGCCTGTGAAGTTTCTGTTGAGAAATCAGCTTACAGCCTTATGGGGTTCCCTTGTACGTAACTGATTTCTTTTGCTGCTTTTAAAACTTTGTCACTACCTTTTTGCCATCCTCATTACTGTGTGTTGTGCTGTCAACGTCCTTAGGTTGATTTTGTTGGGGGATCTCTCTGGCTTCTGTATGTGACCTGTTTCCTTCCCGAGACTAGGAAAGTTTACAGTTATTTTGTAACTATTACATATGTATTATGTATGTTCAAATAACCTTTCATGTATTTTCAAACAACTTCTGTCCCCCTTTCTCCGTATAATGTGAATGTTATTACACTTGGTGTTGCTGAGTTTCCTAAGTCTGTTCTCATTTTGCAGGATACTTCTCACCTACTCAACTTATTTTCTATGGGCCTCTAGATCTGATTGGTTCCTCTGCTGCATCTAGTCTATTCTACCTAGTGTGTTTAATTTCATTTTCTGTGTTCCTCCTCTCTGGTTCTTTACCTCTTTAAGGGTCTCACTGAGGTTCTCCACCCTTTGATAAAGGCTACTGAATATCTTCATGACCCTTGAAATCCTCTATCGGGCGTATTATATCCATTTCAGTGAGGTCTCCTGCTGGGTTATTCATCCTGTTCTTTCATTTGGGAAAGTCCTCTGTCTACCCCTTTTAATTCTCCGTTCTCGTGTGTTAGGAAAATAAGCTACTTCTGCTCCCGCAAGTGGCGGTGAAAGTGAAGAAAAGGTCCTGCCGTGCAGTGTCCCCTGCTCCCCAGAACCTGGTGCTTCAAGGAGTGTCTGTGTGTCATACACACCCTGCTATTGTGTCCCAGCCCCTTTTTTCTTCAGTCCTTTGCAATGGCTCTTTGCCTGTTGTGGGCAGGCTTTAGCCCCTGTGGTGGTAGTGGGCCAGTCTGGGGAAAACTTGGGTTTCAGTTGAGCCCAGGCATTTGCCAGAGATGCAGTAGCACCAAACTCGAGGGTGCTTTCCTGGTGGTGTCTCCTGAGAAGCATGGTGAACAAGGCCTGCAGTCGACCCGTTGTCTGCTTCCAGCCTACTTCTGGGGCCTCTGTGTGAGGGTGTGTGTGGTTCTTTCCCTCTTTCTGGGGCAAGAGGGACTTTGGAGTGTTGCTAGCAAGGCTTGTGCACCGCCCCCCCCCGCCCCCCCCGCCACCTGGCCACTGCCGGAGGTGTCCTGCAGTCCCCAGACTGAGGTGGGAGCCTGGAGGGGTAGATTGGCAGAAGCACACTGCAGGGGGTTGCGGGAACAGCAGTGCTAGCAAGTTAGGTAGCAAGTCCTGCAGGTGGCCCTGTGTCTATGCTGGGGCGGGGGTGCTGGGGGCAAGGGAAGGAGATGGCTCCTGCCAGTTCCTTTGTTGCTGGAGGAGTTCCCCAGCAATTGTCCCTCCAGGACATGCTCTGAAATTAGTCGAGAACCCTCCCTCCTGTGTGTCTCAGGCACCTTCCAGACTGCTGCTTCTGTGCTCTATCTCCAGGGGCTGTCATGCTGTCTGTTCAAGGGCAGGGACCCAGTTTCCTTATCCACCTGCTCTCCCAGAATTGAGCCTGCTGCCTTTTTAAAATTCCAGTTTTTAATGTCTGCTGGTTGTAAGAACTTAGGAAATTCTGTCTCTCTGGCTTTCCAAGCCGGATGTTACTGGATCCGTCTTCCCCACATAGGTTCCTCAGTGCGGGGGTCTGCTTCTGTACCCTCTTTGTGCCCACAGCATCTCTCCCAGGGACAGTACCATGAGTCCTTTTAGTTCCCAGCCATGTCTCCGCCCTTCCTACCCTCTTCCATGTGGCCTCTTGTCTACATTTAGTTGAGTTTATTCTTCCACTTTCTAGGTCATTTTCTGGGGTATTTACACTGATGGGGGTGTTATCTAGTAGTATGCCTGGGAACGAGGAGAGCCTAGGCTGCTGCTCCTCCTCCATCATCTTCCCTGGAAGTTTTTTTTTTTTTATTCTTTAGATTCCACGTATCAATATGAAATTGATATTCTTTGACTTCTTTCACTTAGCATATTTACCCTCTAGGTCCATCCATGTTTTTCCAGATGGCAAAATCTCCTTTATGGCTGAGTAATATCTGATTGTGTATATACCACATCATTATCCATGCATCTACCCATGGACACTTGAGTTGCTTCCACATCTTGGCTAACATAAAGGCCGCAGTAAGCATATGGGTGCATGTATTGTTTTTGGATTAGTGTTTTTTTTTTTTTCTTTGGGCAAATACCCAGTAGTGGAATTACTGGGTCAACTGGTGTTTCTATTTTTAATTTTTTATTGAACTTCTATGCTGTTTTCCACAGTGGCTACACCAACTTAGATTCTCAGCAATAGTGCATGAGTGTTCCTATTTCTCCACGTCCTCACCAAGACTGTCTTTTTGATCTTGGCCATTGCCTGGTGTACGGTGCTGTCTCCTTATGGTTTTAATTTGCATTTCCCTGATCAGTGACATTGAGCACCTTTTCACATGTCTGGCCATCTGTATGTGCTCTTCAGAGAAATGTTTGTTCATGTTCCCTGCCCATTTTCTAATCAGATTTTTTTGGTGGTGTAGGAGTTCTCCATATATTTTGGGTATTAGTCCCTTATCAAATGTCATTTGCAAATGTCTTCCATTTAGTAAGTAGTCTTTGTTGGTTTCCTTCATGCAAAAGGTTTTTGTTTTGGAGGAGGCGGAGCAAGATGGCAGAGGAGTAGGAGACCTGGATTTCGTCTGGTCTCAGGAATTCAGCTGAATAGGGATCAAACCATTCTGAACACCTACGAACTCAACAGGAGATCGAACAGGAGAGTAGCAACAACTCTGAACAGAGAAGCGACCACTAGCTGGAAGGTAGGGCGTGCGGAGAAGTGAATCCGAGGCGATATTCGGGAGGATAGACGGCGGGGGAGGGGCCTCCGTCGGCCGCTTCTGGCAAGTGCTAGAGCCGCGGAGCACAAAATCGGAACTTTTAGAAATCGGCTCCGCGGAGGGACGTCGCTCCAGTGGCTGAGCGGGGGGTGGAACCCTCGTGGGACAGTGTGGTCTCAGGACCCTCGGGGTCACAGAAAGACCGGGGGTGCCTGAGTGCGGCAGAGCTCCCAGGTATCGGAGCGGGGAAGCCGGCTGCAGAGACGGAGCCGAGGCGCGGGCTCTCAGCTCGGGGTGGCCATAAACTGTGATCCGCGGCCCAGTCGGGCCACGGCTCCTCCAGCAGGGACCCAACAAGCGGCAGAGCCGGGGAGACTCCCCTTCCTCCCCCGGGAGGAGCGGTGCGGGAGCGCACCGCAGGGATCTGCTGGGTTTGGAGACTCCACACGGGGTCGGGTGCCAGAGATAGAAACGCTCGGTCACAGGCCGGGTGAGCACGGAGTGCAGCCGGGGACCAGGGACACGGGAGGGACTGCTTTTCTCTGGGGGCGCACTGAGGAGCGGGGCCCCGAGTTCTCAGCTCCTCCGAGTGGAGATTGGGAGGCCACCATTTTCACCCTGGTCCTCCAAAGCTGTACCGAGAGCTTGCAGGGAACAAAAGCTCCCGAGAGCAAACCCGAGCAGCTTGCTTAGCCCGGACCGACAAGGGCGGGGCAATTCCGCCTCCGGCAGAGACATTTGGGAACCACGGCAACAGGCCCCTCCCCCAGAAGGTCAGCACGAACAGCCAGCAAGCCAAGACCAAGTTTACCGATCAAGGAGAACGGGAGAACTCCAGCGCTAGGGGAATACTGCACATAGAATTCATGGCTTTTTTTTACCATGATTCATTAGTTCATCAAAGTTAATTTTTATTAACTGTTTTTTTTCTTTGTCTTTTTCCCTTTTTCAACCAACATCTTATCAATCTCTTTAAAAAAAAAAACTTTTTATTTTTCATTTTTAGAGTCATATTTTATCCCTTCATAGTAGTTACCCTTATTTTTGGCATATATAAGTTCTCTCTTTAAAATTTTGAGGTACAGTTTCTTCTAACAGATCAAAATATACCCTAAATCACTAGTGTATGGCTTTGTTCTAGTCTCCTCCCTGATCACATTCTCTCCCTTTTTCGTTTTTTTTTCTTAAATCTTTTCTTTTTTCAAACAACTTATCAAGTCCTTTTATAAAATCTTTTATAATTTTCATCTTTACAGTCATCTTCCATCCCTTCATTGTATCAACCCTTATTTTGTACGTATGTCTGTCTGTCTGTAAAATTTTAGGAGGCACTTTTTTCTAACAGACCAAAATACGCCCAAAATCTAGTGTGTGGCACTGATCTATGCACTAGCCTGATCATATTTGATCATATTCTGCCTTTTTTGTATTGTTTTTGTGTTTATCTTTTTTTTTTCTTTTTTCTTTCCCTTTTCCCCTGGTTTCAGGTCTTTTCTGATTTGTATACGGTATATTTGCTGGGGACATTGTAAACCTGTTAGCATTTTGTTCTCTCATTCATCTATTCTCCTCTGGACAAAATGACAAGACGAAAGAAATCACCTCAGCAAAAAGAAAAAGAGGTAGTACCGTCAGCCAGGGACCTACTCAATACAGATATTAGTACGATGTCAGACCTAGAGTTCAGAATCATGACTTTAAAGATACTAGCTGGGCTTGAAAAAAGCGTGGAAGTTATTAGAGAAACCCTTTCTGGAGAAATAAAAGAACTAAAATCTAACCAAATCGAAATCAAAAAGGCTATTGATGAGGTGCAATCAAAAATGGGGGCACTAAATGCTAGGATAAATGAGGCAGGAGAGAGAATCAGTGATACAGAAGACCAAATGATGGAAAATAAAGAGGCTGAGAAAAAGAGAAACAACTACAGGATCACGAGGGCAGAATTCGAGAGATAAGGGATACGATAAGACGAAACAACATTAGAATAATTGGGATCCCAGAAGAAGAAGAGAGAGAGAGGGGCAGAAGGTATATTGGAGCAAATTATAGCAGAGAACTTCCCTAATGTGAGGAAGGCAACAGGCATTAAAATCCAGGAGGCACAGAGACCCCCTCTCAAAATCAGTAATAATAGGTCAACACCCCGACATCTAATAGTAAAACTTACAAGTCTCAGAGACAAAGAGAAAATCCTGAAAGCAGCTCGGGAGAAGAGATATGTAACCTACAATGGTAGAAACATTAGATTGGCAACACACCTAACCACAGAGACCTGGCAGGCCAGAAAGGACTGGCAAGATATCTTCAGAGCACTAAACGAGAAAAATATGCAGCCAAGAATACTATATCCAGCTAGGCTATCACTGAAAATAGAGATAAAAAGCTTCCAGAACAAACAAAAACTAAAGGAATTTGCAAACACGAAACCAGCCCTCCAAGAAATATTGAGAGGGGTCCTCTAAGCAAAGAGAGAACCTAAAAGCAGCAAAGAGCAGAAACGAACACAGACAACAGACAGTTAACAGTCACCTTACAGGTAATACAATGGCACTAAATTCATACCTTTCAATAGTTACCCTGAATGTAAATGGGCTCAATGCCCCAATCAAAAGACACAGGCTATCAGATTGGATTAAAACACAAGACCCATCAATATGCTGTCTGCAAGAGACTCATTTTAGACCCAAAGACACCCCCAGATTGAAAGTGAGGGGGTGGAAAACCATTCACCATGCTAATGGACACCAAAAGAAAGCTGGGGTGACAATCCTTATATCAGACAAACTAGATTTTAAAACAAAGACTGTAATAGATGAGGAAGGGCACTATATCCTACTTAAAGGGTCTAGCCAACAAGAAGATCTAACAATTGTAAATATCTATGCCCCGAACATGGGAGCAGCCAATTATATAAGGCAATTAATAACAAAAGCAAAGAAACACATTGACAATACAATAATAGTGGGGGACTTTAACACCCCCCTGACTGAAATGGACAGATCATCTAAGCAAAAGATCAACAAGGAAATAAGGGCTTTAAATGACACACTGGACCCAATGGACTTCACAGACATTCAGAACATTCCATCCCAAAGCAAAGGAATACACATTCTTCTCTAGTGCCCATGGAACATTCTCCAGAATTGATCACATCCTAGGTCACAAATCAGGTCTCAACTGGTACCAAAAGATTGGGATCATTCCCTGCATATTTTCAGACCACAATGCTTTGAAACTAGAACTCAACCACAAGAGGAAAGTCGGAAAAAACTCAAATACATGGAGGCCAAAGAGCATCCTACTAAAGAATGAATGGGTCAACCAAGAAATTAAAGAAGAATTAAAAAAATTCATGGAAACCAATGAAAATGAAAACACAACTGTTCAAAATCTTTGGGATGCAGCAAAGGCAGTCCTGAGAGGAAAGTATATAGCAATACAAGCCTTTCTCAAGAAACAAGCATGGTCTCAAATACACAACCTAACCCTACACCTAAAGGAGCTGGAGAAAGAACAGCAAATAAAGCCTAAACCCAGCAGGAGAAGAGAAATCATAAAGATCAGAGCAGAAATCAATGAACTAGAAACCAAAAGAACAGTAGAACAGATCAATGAAACTAGGAGCTGGTTCTTTGAAAGAATTAACAAGATTGATAAACCCCTGGCCAGACTGATCAAAAAGAAAAGAGAAATGACCCAAATCAACAAAATCATGAATGAAAGAGGAGAGATCACAACGAACACCAAAGAAATACAAACAATTATAAGAACATATTATGAGCAACTCTGTGCCAGCAAATTAGATAACCTGGAAGAAATGGGTGCATTCCTAGAGATGTATCAACTACCAAAATTGAACCAGGAAGAAATAGAAAACCTGAACAGACCTATAACCACTAAGGAAATTGAAACAGTCATCAAAAATCTCCCAAGAAACAAAAGCCCGGGGCCAGATGGCTTCCCGGGGGAATTCTATCAGACATTTCAAGAAGAATTAATACCTATTCTCCTGAAACTGTTCCAAAAAATAGAAATGGAAGGGAAACTTCCAAACTCATTTTATGAGGCCAGCATTACCTTGATCCCAAAACCAGACAAAGACCCCATCAAAAAAGAGAATTACAGACCAATATCCTTGATGAACATGGACGCAAAAATTCTCACCAAAATCCTAGCCAATAGGATCCAACAGTACATTAAAAGGATTATTCACCAGGACCAAGTGGGATTTATTCCTGGGCTGCAAGGCTGGTTCAACATCCGCAAATCAATCAACGTGATACAATACATTAACAAAAGAAAGAGCAAGAATCATATGATCCTCTCAATAGATGCAGAAAAAGCATTTGACAAAGTACAACATCCTTTCTTGATCAAAACTCTTCAGAGTATAGGGTTAGAGGGTACATACCTCAATATCATAAAAGCCATCTATGAAAAACCTACAGCGAATATCATTCTCAATGGGGAAAGGCTGAGAGCTTTTCCCCTAAGGTCAGGAACGCGGCAGGGAAGTCCACTCTCACCACTGCTATTCAACATAGTATTAGAAGTCCTAGCCACAGGAATCAGACAACAAAAAGAAATCCAAGGCATCCAAATCGGCAAAGAGGAAGTCAAACTCTCACTCTTTGCAGATGATATGATACTTTATGTGGAAAACCCAAAAGACTCCACCCCAAAACTGCTAGAACTCATACAGGAATTCAGTCAAGTAGCAGGCTATAAAATCAATGCACAGAAATCAGTGGCATTCCTATACACCAACAACAAGACAGAAGAGAGACAAATCAAGGAGTCGATCCCATTTACAATTGCACCCAAAACCATTAGATACCTAGGAATAAATCTAACCAAAGAGGCAAAGGATCTGTACTCAGAAAACTATAACATACTCATGAAAGAAATTGAAGAAGACACAAAGAAATGGAAAAACGTTCCATGCTCATGGATTGGGAGAATCAACATTGTGAAGATGTCAATGCTACCTAGAGCAATCTACACATTCAATGCAATCCCCATCAAAATACCATCCACTTTTTTCAAAGAAATGGAACAAATAATCCTAAAATTTGTATGGAACCAGAAGAGACCCCGAATAGCCAGAGGAATATTGAAAAAGAAAAGCAAAGCTGGCGGCATCACAATTCCGGACTTCCAGCTCTATTACAAAGCTGTCATCATCAAGACAGTATGGTACTGGCACAAAAACAGACACATAGATCCATGGAACAGAATCGAGAGCCCAGAAATGGACCCTCAACTCTATGGTCAACTTATCTTTGACAAAGCAGAAAAGAATGTCCAATGGAAAAGAGACAGTCTCTTCAACAAATGGTGTTGGGAAAATTGGACAGCCACATGCAGAAGAATGAAACTGGACCATTTCCTTACACCACACACAAAAATAGACTCCAAATGGTTGAAAGACCTAAACGTGAGACAGGAGTCCATCAAAATCCTAAAGGAGAACACAGGTAGCAACCTTTTCGACCTTAGCCGCAGCAACTTCTTCCTAGAAACATTGCCAAAGGCACGGGAAGCCAGGGCAAAATGAACTATTGGGATTTCCTCAAGATAAAAAGCTTTTGCACAGCAAAAGAAACAGTCCACAAAACCAAAAGACAACCGGCAGAATGGGAGAAAATATTTGCAAATGACATATCAGATAAAGGGCTAGTATCCAAAATCTATAAAGAACTTATGAAACTCAACACCCAAAGAACAAATAATCCAATCAAGAAATGGGCAGAAGACATGAACAGACATTTTTCCAAAGAAGACATCCAAATGGCCAACAGGCACGTGAAAAAGTGCTCAACATCGCTCGGCATCAGGGAAATCCAAATCAAAACCTCAATGAGATACCACCTCACACCCGTCAGAATGGCTAAAATGAACAAGTCAGGGAACGACAGATGTTGGGGATGTGGAGAAAGGGGAACCCCTCCTACACTGTTGGTGGGAATGCAAGCTGGTGCAACCCCTCTGGAAAACAGTATGGAGGTTCCTCAAACAGTTGAAATTAGAGCTACCGTTCAATCAAGCAATTGCACTACTGGGTATTTACCCCAAAGATACAAATGTAGGGACCCGAAGGGGTACGTGTACCCCAATGTTTATAGCAGCAATGTCCACAATAGCCAAACTGTGGGAAGAGCCAAGATGCCCATCGACAGATGAGTGGATAAAGAAGATGTGGTATATATATACAATGGAATATTATGCAGCCATCAAAAGGAATGAGATCTTGCCATTTGCAACGACGTGGATGGAACTGGAGGGTGTTATGCTGAGTGAAATAAGTCAATCAGAGAAAGACATGTATCACATGACCTCACTGATATGAGGAATTCTTAATCTCAGGAAAGAAACTGAGTGTTACTGGAGTGGTGGGGGGTGGGAGGGATGGGGTGGCTGGGTGATAGACATTGGGGAGGGTATGTGCTACGGTGAGCGCTGTGAATTGTGCAAGACTGTTGAATCACAGTTCTGTACTTCTGAAACAAATAACGCAACATATTTTAAGAAAAAAAAAAGATAACAGGAGAGGAAGAAAAGGGGAGTATGTCAGAGGGGGAGACGAACCATGAGAGATGATGGACTCTGAAAAACAAACTGAGGGTTCTAGAGGGGAAGGGGTGAGGGGATGGGTTAGCCTGGTGATGGGTATTGAGGAGGGCACGTTCTGCGTGGAGCACTGGGTGTTATGAACAAACAATCATGGAACACTGCACCAAAAACTAATGATGTAATATATGGTGATTAACATAACAATAAAAAAATAAAAAGAAAGGTTTTTGTTTTGGTGTAGTCTTGACAAATTATTTTTGTTTTGTCTCTTGCCTAAGACATCTAAATAAAAAAGTTCCTAAGGCTGCTATAAGAGCTTACTGTCTATTGCCCAGATGTTCTATGGATTTAGGTATTCAATCCATTTTGAGTTCATTTTTGTGTAAGAAATTGGTCTGGTTTCATTCACATGTAGCTGTCCGGTTTTCCCAGCACCATTTGTTGAAAAGACCGTCTTTTCCCCCACTGGATATCCTCGCCTCTTTTGTGGGCTATTTCCTGGACACTGTACTATTTGGGTCTGTTTTTGTCCCACCACTGTACTAGTTTGATTATTATAGCTTTGTGTAGTGTATCTAAATCTTTGCTTTAAGATTACTTTGACTACTTGGAACTTTTGTGGTTCCATAAAAATTTTAGTGTTCTAATTAGTGAAAAATGCTATTTGGAAAAGGATGCTTTGGGTATTATGGACATCTAAACAGTATTCTTTTAGCCCATGTGTTTGGACCATCTTTCCATTTGCATCATTTTAAATTTCTTTAGTGTTCTGTTACAGGTCTTCTACCTCCGTGGTGGTTATTCTTGTTCCTAGGTATTTTTGGTCAATTGTAAATGGATTTAATTTATTAGTGTATAGAAACACGAATGACTTCTGTATATTTGGTAGCCTGTAACTGTATTACCCATTTGGATGTCTTTTATTTCTTCTGATTGCTATAGCTAAGACTTCTGGTATTGTTTAAATAACGGTGGTGAGGGCGGACATCCTTGTCCTGTTCCTGATCTAAGAGGAAAACTGTTTTTTTTTTTTTTTTTTTTTTTTTTTTTTTTTTACCATGGAGTATGATGTTAGCTGTGGGTTTGCCACATAGGGCCTTCATTATGTTGAGGTATGTTTCCCCTTAATCCATTTTGTCACACGTTTTTATCATGAACAGATGTTGAATTTTGTCAAATGCTTTTTCTGCATATAGGGGTCATAATTTTTAATCCATTTTGTTAATGGGTATTTTTGTGAATACTGAACCATCCTCGCATTCCTGGAATAAATCGCACTTGGTCATGATGATCATTTTAATGTATTGTTGACTGCAGTTTGCTAAAATTTTCTTGACTATTTTTGTATCTGTGTTCATTAGGAATATTGACCTGTGGGTGGGTTGGATTGTAGTGCCTCTGGTTTTGGTATCAGGATAATGCTGGCCTTATAGAATGCATTTGGGAAGCACTCTTCCCTCTTCAATTACTTGGAATAGGTAATAACTCTTTAAATGTTAGGTAGAATTCATCTGTAGATCCATGTGGTCCTGGACTTTTGAGTTTTTTTTTTTTTTAAATACTGATTCAACTTTGTTACTTGTAATTTGTTCAGGTTTTTTCTTCCTGATTGTTTTGGAAGATACATTACTAGGAATTGATCCATTTCTTCTAGGTTGTCCAATTTGTTGTATAAATTATAATCTCTTCAGTATTTCTGTGGTGGTCTTCCCTGATTTTTATCTGGGTTCTCTTTAAAGACTGGTTAAAATTTTATCAGTTGTATCTTTCTAAAGAACCAGCTCTTGGTTTCATTGATTTCCACTCCCCCCCCCCATTTTTAGTCTCTCATTTCTGCTCTGAGCTTTGTTTCCATCTACCAGCTTTGTTTCGTTCTATTTAGTCTAGCTCCTACAGGTGTAACATTGGATTCTTTGAGATTTTTGAGATAGGCCTGCTTTTGCTGTTTATGCCCCTCTTAGGACAGCTTTCACTGCGTTAGATTTTGGACCATTGTTTTCATTTTCCTTTGTATCTTTCATATTTCATTTCCAACTATTTCCTTTTAGATTTCTCCAACCCATTGGTTTAGTAGATGCTTAGCCTCCATGTGTGTGTGTTTTTTTTTTTTTTTTTTTTTTTTTTTTTTTACAATTTTGAGTTTCATACCATTGTGTGAAGATGCTTGATGTGGTTTTGATCTTCAGGTATTAAGACTTGTGGCCTACCATGATCTTTCCTAAAAAATTCCATGTGCACTTCCTAAGGTGCCTTCTGGTTTTGGATGGAATGTTCTGTACATATGTTGAATTCTCTTGGTAAAATGTGTTGATTTGCTGATCTTCTGGATAAATGAACTATTCATTGATGTAAGTGGGGTGTTAAAGTATCCCTACTAATGTGTATTACTGTCCAATTCTCCCTTTATGTGTTAATACTCTATTGAGGTGCTCTACGTTGGGTGCATAGGTATTTACAACTGTTATAAGGATCCTAAATTTTGTGGTATCTGGATGAAAATACAGTAGTGGTGAGTTTTCCTATAGGATAGTTATTGGACTTCAGGTTACATATCAATATTTCATGTTTTGGGGATATGAAAATGCTTTCAGCTTCCAAAAACACTAGTTCCATTTAAGTTGTGTGGGCCTAAACAAATCAATAGTCATCCTCTTGTAATACTTCCATATGGTGCTGATTACGTCGCTCGGAGAGGCCTGTGATGAAATTGAAGTCCCCGTTGCACCCGCCCCCTTCACCCACATTTCTGAAGTAACCTCTCTTAAACTTTGAAGACTTTGATTCTGCTGGCACTTTCCTCCAGGATGTTAGAACAGCATTATAAGCATATTTCTGTACTTGTCAGCTTACGAGGACGTTTACTCATATGTGAAAGAGAATTTTCCCCACTCAACAGCCCAAAAGGTCGATAGTAAGATGGTCTCCTGGCTTCTCCTTCTGCACTCCATAATTTTCATTGTTTTGTCAACTCCAGTCAGTGACTTGAGTTCCAGAAAGTTCAGGTATCATAGCTGCTTCCTTTCTTTCCACACCTGGATCACCACCTGCCTTCTACCTGCCACATTTTTACTTTTAAGATTACTAACACTTCTATCCCATTCTATAAATCGCACCCTCAGCACTTTCTCCATAGACGGACTCTTGGAGCAGGAAAACATTACAGCGTTCATTGGAGTAGCTGTGGTGTCTGCCTTGCAGGTTCACAAGGATGAAGGGAGACAATGGGTACAGGGTGCCGAGACCACGTTCTCCCCATACGTTCTGCACACCCATCAGGAGCGGGGTTCAGCGAATGTTGTCTAGCTACAGCCTATTCTTGAATAAGTTGGTGCTGGAGCAAACATACAATGGAAATGGTCTTAAACTACCACGAGAAGGAAGCAGTGGTTCTCACTGATAGACTTGACTTTGCTGTACCCTCTCGGCTGCCCTGAGCCAGGCATTAGTTGGAATGTGTGTAACAAGATGGGGAAAATGGTATCTTCACAGCTGGCCCTAGAATTCCTCTGTAGTAGGAATGAAACTTGGCACATCCAGTCAAAGGCAGGGCGGGGGGGATAGCACCTTTATTTTCAAATGTTGATTTTTTTTTTTTAAAGCTATTGTCCAAATTGGCAGGAAAATTGTAGTGAACTTAGGACTTCCCTATGTTTTCCTTACATCAGCTTGTATCTCAGTTACAGGATAGAGTGTATGTCCATCCTTGTACCCTGCTGACCAGTCCCTGCAGAGGAGGGAAAGCCTGCTCTGGGGGGGGGGCCTTAAATGGATGGGCCTCACCCCACAGATGCAACATATCTCCCGGTGTCCCATCCCCCGCAACAGGCCGGACGTCACATGTCCCTACTTACTATAGGGCAGGGAGAGACCTTGGAAGCGGAGAGCTGGAAATAGCTGGTGACCAGCTCCAGGGGCCACTGGGCTGTGCCGTCTCTCGGTCTGATCTGAATAGGAGACTCGGGGGGATTGGAGAGAGGGTGGCAGGTGAGGAAGAAGCAAAGGGGTGGTAAGGCATTTGTACACAGTGATGGGAGCTGGCTCCATGATCCAAATTGGCAGTGAAGTTGAAGCTACCAAAACCTTAGCATGATGTCAGACTAATTTTCTCATGGAAACCAGCAAAGAGGCTGAATTTGGCATCCTGAATGATGTGATCCCAGCACTGGCAGCCCACATGGACGCGGAGCCTGCTGGCGCCTTGGGCTCTCCAGCTGCTTCCTTGAAGATGCCTTTGCGCTCTCAGACCCGCTTCTGATGCACACGTGGAGACCTGTTCCTGGGAGCTGGGGGTGGGGGCAGTGAGTCTCTGCTTCCTCCCAACCGTCTGCTCCTGCAGCTTCCTGAGCAGCCCAGAGCAGACCCCACAGGCTCCCCAAACCAACCCAGCAGGGGCCTCCTTCCACAGATTCTTCTGGAGGGGCTTCCTCCACGGGGGCCCCTGCAGCTGTACAGAAGGGTCTAACTGCAAGGCTTATGGACTTTGTCTCCATCCAGTTATTCCCTTCCATCTGTGGTCAGTTCTCACCCCTTGAAAGACACCTGTGCTGATTTTTAAAGATGTCAGAAAGAGCGGGGAGAGGTGCGTGTTTCGGCTCAGGGACCCGTGTGCTGGTGACGATGCCTTGTCCCCACCAGAGAAGGCTGTCCTCTCGCTAGCAGGGAATGGTGCTGCTTACCCCATTGTGTGATTCCCTCCTGAGACGCTAAAGGGAAATGCTATTTGAGAAAAGGCCATTCATTAGAGGCTGGCCTCCAGGCTCAGGTGAGAGATACATGGCATAAAGAATATCGAATGGGGCTGGAAAAGACTGACGCAAACAGAACCAACCTGTACCATTAGGCTGTCAGAAGGAAATAGATGACCCGTGTAGACAGCAAGCGGTCCTTAAACTGTTACAGGGGTGGGGGAAGGATCGAGGTGATCGGTGAGAACACGAAGCACCCCGGGCTTGCGGTGTGGGCAGTCCTTCCCTCTCCTAGGCGGGAAGAGGCCAGTGGGGGAGCAGGTGGACCCCAGTGCCCGGGGGGCGTGCACAGGTGTGGGAAGGGCAGCCTGGCAGCGAGTCTTGTCTGGAGACCCACAGGGCGTGCCGGAGTATGGCCTCTGAGACAGGAGTGGTGAATAAATACTGGGGGAGCTCTACTATTCCTCTGCTCTGCCCCTGCTGAGATCAGAGATTCTCAGAGCCACTAACTGGGAGGCCGGGGGAGACTGTGTGATGAATGTAGCCACTTGGGGCACAGAACAGTGTCCCTAGTCTTGATGAGACCGTAGCACGAGCCAGTGCCTGAAGTACGGAGCTGCACGGGAACATCGAAGAGCCGCTGTGTATGTCCCAGTCCAGAGCCCAGGGAAGGGCGAGCCCCTGCAGGCAGGAGGTGGAGTTGGAGCTCGGTGAGAAACCTGCGTGGGAAGAAGCCGCTCTCCTGGGACCCACGTCTTCCTTTCAGACCTCCTACCAAGCATTCCTGGTCCTCTCAGGTCTTCTGATGGAGATGGAGCTTAACCACCTTCGCAGCGCTTCCAGGATGTGTGGTCACCGACGTTCTAGGCTCGCAAACTGAAAACAAGACGGCATCTCCTGGTGGGTCCCTCACCCAACTGGCCATAGAACACTGTTCTTCAGCTTCTAACATCTTGTTCTTCGCCCTTAGTTCCTCGATGATGGGAGGCTTCCTAAAAGACCTTTTTGCCTCTGCGCCCTGTCCCGTTGTTGGGTCATTAGGGGGACAACCAGAGTGAGGTCTCCATAGTGAGATCTGCTCACGTGGCTTCTTTCTGGTCAAGCATTAGGGCAGGCTCCCTGTTTTACCCACATAGACAAGCCCTAATGTCCAGCATGCGCCCCATGCCCCATCTCCCGAAATCTGCCCTCTTCCCCTGGGGTTCAGAGCCTTTCCAACCTGACTTCCTGAGTGCTCTGGAGTCTCACAGGCCTGTTTTTCTGTAGTTCAACGCCAGTGCTCTGGAAGCCACTGCCCAGGGTGGAATCCGAGCTGTCCCTCATGCTGGCTGGGTGAGCGGGGTTACTGAACCCTTCCTGGGCTTACACATTCATCTGGGGGGGGGGGGGTGATGGGGCACCTCGTCGTAGGGCTGCCGTGTAGTTTAATGACATGTGGGGAGGGCACACTGGAAGCACTCAGTACGTTGTAGTTACTTGAATAGGCATCGCGTCTGCATGCTTAGAAGCACCCTTGATGTCGGCTTCTCTACAAACCCTTCCCGATGCCCGAGTCCTGTCCACTGCCACAGTGCTCCTGTCTCGTGTCCCACCACTGAAGCTGCCACAATGGGTCCCTGGTGGATGCTGGTATCGGCTCTGTCCCTTCTGGTGGATGTCTGCTGGCTTTATGAAGGTAGGCACTCCGTTACTTTCGTTTTGTGTCCCTTAGTGCTTGGGGAAGGACCTGCCGGTTGTAAACGCTAACAAGTGATGGCTTGACCAGCAGTGGGTTGGTTGAATCTAGTGACTGAAGGGTTTTGAGGTGTGGAAATATCAGCGTCTTCGAATTCCAGAGATTGGCAAGAACATGACCAGATTTTCTGACTTCTTAGTTAAATATACTGATCTTGTCTAAGTTCCAAAGATGGGGCGTGGTGATGGAGACGGGCACTCTAGCATCATGGATAAGACACGTTGGAAGTATTGAAATTGGGACCCATCAGACAGGCCTGGGTTTGCATCTGCAAAACCCAGTGGTTTGTTTGGGACACTGGGCAAGTGACTTGATCTCCAAGCTTCACTTTATTCTTCAGGAAAAAGGAAAACTGCCTGCTTCAGGATAGTTGTACCTAATGAGATAAGTGGTCAACGTCATGCTCGGTAAATGGAAAGTACTTAACTAGACATTGACTTCATGAGCTGGGAGGAAGACCTCTGTTCGGGGGGGAGGGGAAAGGAGGGGTCAGAACCAGACAGTGGATGGAAAACACAGTTCTGGAATACCAGATGAGCAGTTTGCACTCCCATCTTGTGGGGGGTGACTCCCAAATGACCTGCATCAGGATCTTGCTGCGTGCACTCTCTTGCTCCCTACTCTGAACCTTCTGAACGAGGACCTCTTGGGGGGGGGGGGGCACAGGAACTGGCAAACCTGATGAACTTTCCTGGCCATTTTCAGGGGGTGTGTAACTTGAGCTGTTGCTAAAAGCCTTGAACAGCACTGACCATAGAAACGGAGGAAGGCATTTGTTGGAATGTGCTGGGAACCCAGCCAGGTGCCCTAGATCTCAGAGGAATGAACCTGGCCCACAGAATGGACCACACTCCTGATGCTGAAGCTGAAACCGGACTCCCAAGACTGCAGGGTAACGTGGGGATGCTTCATGTTACCCAGAGCGGCTGGGTCTCGGTCTCACCTTGGGTCACACCTGTTCAGGGAGTTGTGTCCCGCACCTGGCTCTTAGCTGACAGCACCCTCTCACTTAGAACTGCCCACTGACCTCCAGAGCAGCCACGTCCATAGAGCCGCACTGACCATACTTGTGATCAGCCACAGTCTCTGCTTCGTCTCAGGTAATTGTTCTCCATCCTTTATGACTACTGGCTTTTGCATTGTGTATTGGACTGTATGAGCGCTAGCTGGTCTGCTCGGAGTTCCTGTGGTTTAAAACTCCACGAGCGTGTTCCTTCCTGCCTTTCTAGCTTTTCTAGGTGAAAGATACTGGAGGCAAGTCCTGGGGCTCTGAGCTAAAGTTTGCATATTATGGTGAGATTGATATTTGGGGGATATGTGACATCAAGGGAACATTTCCTGAAGAAAGCAATGTCTTTCTACTCAGTGAAACTTGTATGTAAGGTTAACTGTGTCATGGTCTAGTACAAAGTTTGAAACATGAATTTCTGATAACCTGAAAAATAGGTACATGATTGTCCAGGGCTTAAATAATCTACATTGAACATGCAATCACTTTTGGTAAAAATACTCCTTTTGATTTTTAAAGTTTGTGTAGTTTAGTCCACATAACCAGTAAGACTGCTCTTATTTCACTTTAAATAAAACCCTGAATGAGACATAAAGTGAGAAAACAGGAAGAAGGGGCACAAGGGGTCTTGTAGCTCCCTAAACAGGATGGAAAGTCATGCGTGTCAAAGAGCTGTGGGGGCTCTGTGGTCGTGGAGTAGGCTGGGTGGGGGGTCAGAGAATGAGTCTGAAACTCTGGGCAGGAACAAGAAGCACTCTGATTCTGGGTCTAAGTGGGCTCCTTTCTTCAAATGCAGAGGACTTCTTCCTGTCTCTGGGAGGGGGGCATTTAAGAACGGTGACATGTTCTGCACAATCTGTACCTTGTGAATTCCAGCATGTTCCATGTCTGCTGAATCTCCCCTCTGCCCCTTTCTCCTCTGAGTGGAGAATCCCCTGTAAGGATAGGGTTCCTATTTGGCGGGGAGGTGACCTGCGTATTTCTCCCTAAAGTTGTAGGGTTGGCATTCCAAACGTAGGAACCCCCAGCCTCAGAAATCACCAGAATGTGAGGTGTACTGAACATGTAGTTGTGGCGAAATGGTATTTTGATATGTTGACATTTTTCTCTATTGCTCCCCCCACCCCAACCCTCCTCATAGTTCTTATTTATTTTTTTAGATAAATTTTTAGATCACTTTTGAAGTTGAATTCTGTTTAATGGGGTTAGATTGGTTTCAGGTGTATTATATAGTGATTGGACACTTCTGTACGGCACCCGGTGTTCCGCATGACAGGTGTACTCCTTAGTCCCTGTCACCTATTTCATCCACCCCCCAGCTCCCTCTGCCATGGGTGACCGTCACTTCTGTATCATTGAGTCTGTGTCGTGTGATTAACATAACAATAAAAAATCTAAAGAAAAAAGTCTGTTTCTTGCTTTGCCTCCCTCCCTCCCACCCTTTGCTCATTTGTTTTGTTAAATTCCACATGAGTGAAATCATAGGGAATTTGCCTTTTTTTTTTTTTTTTTGCTTAGCATTATATTCCCTACATCCACCTGTGTTGCAAATGGCAGGATTCCATTTCTTATGGTTGGGTAATATTCTGTGTGTGTGTGTGTGTGTATGCACATTTATCAGTGGACAGTTGGGCTGTTTTCATAATCTGGCTTGTATGTCTTTGGTTTGGTATTCTCTGTGTAAATACCTAGTGAGATTGTTGGACTATAGGGTAGCTCTGTTTTTAACTTTCTGGAGAAACTCCACACTGTTTCCCACAGCGGCTGCCCCCGTTTGCATTCCCACCAACAGTGCAAGAGGTTTCCCCTTCTCTGCATCCTCGCCAACACCTGTTTCTTGTGGTTGATTTTAGCCATTGTGACAGATGTGAGTTGATATCTCATTGTGGTTTTGATTTGTATTTCCCTGTTGATGAATGATCATCTTTTCATGTGTCTCTGGGACACATGTAAGTCTTTTATAGAGAAGTGTCTATTCATGACTTCTGCCGATTTGATTGAATTACTCATTTTTGATGCTTTATAAGTTCTTTATATAGTTTGGATATAAATCCTTATCGGGTAATTTGCAAATATCTTTCATAGGTTGCCTTTTAGTTGATTATTTCCTTCACTGTGCAGAAGTTTTTAATTTTGATGCAGTCCAATAGTTTTTGTTTTCCTTGACTCAGGAGATGTGTAGAAAATGTTGCTATGGCCGATGTCAGAGACATTACTGTTTGTGCGCTCTCCTGGGATTTGTATGGTTTCAGGTCTCACATTTAGGTCTTTCATCCATTTTGAGATTATCTTTGTATATGGCGTGAGAAAGTGGCCCAGTTTCGTTCCTGTGTATGTTGCTGTCTGGTTTTCCCAAGCCCATGGGAAGGGCCATTCTTTCTCCCATTGGATAGTCTTTCATCCATTGTCGAAAACTGACCATATAGTTGAGTTCATTTCCGGGTTTTCTACTCTGTCGATCTGTGTCTCTCCCTGCCGGTTCCGTACTGTTGTAATGACTATAGCTTTGTAATCAAACTTGAAGTCCAGAACTGTGATGCCTCCAGCTTTCTTTTTCATGATTGTTTTGGTTATTCAGGGTCTTTTGTGGTTCCATACAAATTTTAGGTTTGATTGTTCCAGCTCTATGGAAAAATGCCGGTGGTATTTTGATAGGGATTGCATTAAATCTGTAGATTGCTTTGGGTGTTAGGCATTTTAACAATATTTTTCCAATCCATGAGCATGGAATGTCTTTCCGTTTCTTTGTGTCTTCAGTTTCGTTCATCAGTGTTTGGTCGTTTTCAGAGAGCATGTCTTTCACCTGTTAGGTTTATTTCTAGATATTTTTGGTGCAATTGCAAATGGGATTGGTTCCTTAGTTTCTCCTTATTTTTGGTGTATAGAAATGCAGTAGATTTCTGTACATTGATTTTGTATCCCCAATTTCACTGAGTTCATTTATCAGTTGCCCCAGTTTTTTGGTCCAGTCTCTAGGGTTCTCTACATAGAGTATCATGTCATCTGCAGATAGTGACAGTTTTACTTCTTCCTCGCTGGTTTGGATGCCTTTTATTTCCTTTTGTTGTCTGATGGCTGTGGCTAGAACGTCCAGTACTAGGTTGAATAAAAGTGACAGTGTGATCCCAGGGTTCTGGGATCGAGTCCTGTGTTGGGCTCCCTGCTCAGCAGGGAGCCTCTCTCCCTCCCCCCGCCCCCTGGCTGTGTGTGCGCATGTGTGCTTGCTCTCAAAATCTTTAAAAAGTGACAGTGGACATCCCTCTTGTGTTCCTGACCAGAGTAAAAAGTCTGTTTTTCCCCATTTTCGATATTAACTATGTTTTTTTCATATATGGACTTTATGTTGACGTATATTCCCTCTAAACCTACTTTGTTGAGGACTTTTATCATGAATGGATGTTGTACTTTGTCCAGTGCTTTTTCTGCATCTAATGAAATGATCATGTGGGTTTTTTCCTTTCTCTTATTGATGTGATGTATCATGTTGCTTGTTTAGCAAGTGTCCAACCACACTTGTATCCCAGAAATAGATCCCACTTGATCATTGTGAATGAATACGTTGTGAATGTATTGTTGAATTTGGTTTGCTAGTATTTTGAGAATTTTTGCATATGTTCATCAAGGATATTGGCCTGTAGTTCTCTTTCTTAGTGTCTTTATCTGGTTTTGGTATCAGGGTAATGTCGGCCTTATAGGACTAATTTGGTTTCTCTTTAGAAGAGTTTGAGGAAAAATTAGGTATTAACTCTTTAAATGTTTGGTAGAAGTCACCTGTGAAGGCATTTGGTCCTGGACTTTTGTTTGTTGGCGGTTTATTTTTTGGATTTTCTTTTATTGCTGGTTCAATTTCGTTACGGTAATTGGGCTGTTCAAATTTTCTATTTCTTCCTGATTCAATTTTGGGAGGTCATAGGTTTCTAGGAA
Source organism: Eumetopias jubatus (assembly GCF_037043125.1). Taxonomy (NCBI): domain Eukaryota; kingdom Metazoa; phylum Chordata; class Mammalia; order Carnivora; family Otariidae; genus Eumetopias; species Eumetopias jubatus. The sequence goes on along the minus strand of NW_028274822.1, from coordinate 90,500,736 downwards.
TTTATCCATTTCTCCTAGGTTGTCCAATTTGTTGGCATATAATTTTTCATAATCTTTGTATTTCTGTGGTGTTGGCAGTTATTTCTCCTATATCTTTTCTGACTTTGTTTTAGACCTCTTTTGAGGGGGGGGGTTCTGGCTAGATCATCTATTTTCATCTTTTCAAAGAACCAGCTCTGGTTTAATTGATCTGTTCTATTTTTTAGTTACTATATCATTTCTGCTCTAATCTTTCCTTATGTCGGCTTTAGGCTTCATTTATTTTTTCTAGCTCCTTTAGGTACAAGGTTAGGTTGTTTCTTTGGTATTTTTCTCCCTGAGGTAGGCCTGTATTGCTATATATATACTTCCCTCTTGGGACTATTTTTTGCCGCATCCCAGAAATTTTAGACCATTGTGTTTTTGTTTTTTTCCACGTATTTTTAAATTTCTTTGATTTCATAGGTTGACCCATTTTGTTTAGTAGCGTGTCTAACCTTCATGTATTTGTGATCTTTCCAGATTTTTTTCCTGTGGGTAACTAGTTTCATAGCCTTGTGGTCAGAAAAGATACATGCTAGGACTTCAGTCTTTTGTATGTGCTGAGGCTTGTTTTGTGACATAGTATGTGATCTATTCTGGAGGATGTCCCATGTGCTCTGGAATGTGTATCCTGCTGTTTCAGGATGGAATGTTCTGAATATGTCTGTTAAGTCCATCTGGTCCAGGGTGTCATTCGAGGTTCCTGTTTCCTTGTTTATTTTCTGTTTGATATCTTTCCATCGATGTAAGTGCGGTCTTAAAGTCACCTAATATTCTTGTATTCTCATTAGTTTCTTTACGTTTGTTGTCATTTGTTTTATATATTTGGGTACTCCAGTGGTTGGGTGCATAAATATAATTGCTCTGTCTTCTTGGATTGTCCCCTTTATTCTATAGTGTCCTTGTCTCTTGTTAAAGGCTTTGTTTCAAATCTATTTTTTCAATATAAATTTTAGTATTCTGGCTTTCTTTTGACCTCCATTTGCATAAATTTTTCTCCATCACCTGAGTATCACTGCAGGTATCTTTAGGTCTAAAATGAGTGTCTTGTAGGCAGCATATAGATGGGTCTTGTTTTATCCATTCTGACATCCTATGTCTTTTGATCAGAGTGTTTAGTCCATTTACATAAAAAGTAATGATACGTATGTATAGCCATTTTATTTTATGGTTGTTTCTGGAGATTTTCTCTGGTTCATTCTTTCATGTTTTGCTGGTATTCTTTAGTGATACATTTGGGTATCTTTTGATTCTTTGCATGTTTATTAGTGGTTTTGATATGTTTGCCATTAGGCTTGTGTACAACCTTTTCTGCAAATAGCTATCTACATTAATGATGGCTATTCAAGTTTGAACCCATTTTCTTCTCCCCGTATTTTAGGTATATATTTATGTCCTTTTTGTGTGTGTGAGTTCCTTGAGTGATTTTTACAGAAATACTCATTTTTACTGCATTTGTGTTTCCTACCTTTATACTGTCACTTTTGGTGTCCCAGTCTCCTCAGAGACCCCTTTAATATTTCCTGCAGGGCTTGTTTGGTGGTCATGAACTCCTTTAGTTTTTGTTTGGGAAACTCTCTCTCTCCTTGTATTCTGAATGACAGCCTTGTTGGAGAGAGTATTCTTGGTAGCAGATTTTTCCCATTTAGCACTTTGAATATATCATGCCACTCGCTACTGGCTTGCTAAATTTCTGCTGAAAAATGTGCAGCTAGCCTTACAGGGTTTCCCTAGTAAATGACTTCTTTTGTCTTGCTCCTTTAAAATGTTTTCTTTATCACTATACTTTGCAGATTTAATTACAGTATGTCTTGGTGCTTGGCCTGCTTTTGTTGATGAGAGTTTGCTGGGGGTTCTCTGTGCCTCCGGGATCTGGGTGTCCGTTTCCTTCCCAGTTTCAGCTGTTATGTCCTCAAATTTTCTGCTCCCTTTGCGCTCTCTTCTTCTGGAACTCCTATAATACAAATGTTACTACTTTCGATGGAGTCACTGTGTTCCCTAAATCTAGTCTTATGGTACACAGTTCTTTATCTTGTTGAGCTTTTTTTCCCCCCAATACTTTTTTGTTTTAAAGATTTTTATTTTACAGACACAGCGAGAGAGGGAACACAAGCAGGGGGAGTGGGAGAGGGAGACCAGACTTCCCGCGGAGCAGGGAGCCCGATGCGGGGCTCGATCCCAGGATCCTGGGATCATGACCTGAGCCGAAGGCAGACGCTTAACGACTGAGCCACCCAGGCGCCCCTCCCCCAATACTTTGTACTGTCATTGACTCATTCCTCTGCTTCTTCCCTGAGGTTCATCGCATCAAGCCTGTTTCTAATCTTATTTTTTGCCTTCATTTCTGATTGATTTTTTTTTAACTGTTATCAATTGTTTTATATACTTCGGTGCTCCCGTGTTGCATAAATATTTATAATTGTTGGAATGTCCCCCTTATTATATAGTGTAATCTCTTGTTATAGGCTTTGTTTTAAAGTCTATTTTCCAATATAAGTACTGTTACTCTGGCTTTCTTTTGAACATCATTTACATGACAAATATTTCTCCAACAGCTGAGTATCGCTGTGCAGGTGCCTCTAGGTCTAAAATGAGTCTCTTGTAGGCAGCCTATAGATGGGTCTAATTTTTCCCCCTGGCACCCTATGTCTTTTGATTGTGATGTTTTGTCTATGTACAGAGTAATTATTGATACATATGTATTTATCTGTTTTGTGGTTTCTGGAGTTTTCTCTGGTCCTTCTCTTTCCTGTTTTGCTGATACTTTTTAGTGATATATTTGGATTTTTTTTTCTTTCCGTGTCTGTTAATGGTTTTAGGTATATGGTTGCCATCAGGTTTGACTATAACCTCTTCTGTAAGAAGCTGTCTGTTAGGTGGATGGTCTTTCAAGTTTGAACCCATTCAAATGGGAGAAAACTCCTCACCACGTTTAGGTATATGTTATATTTTCTATCCTTGTGTGTGTGAGTTCCTTTTCTGTTTTTTTTACAGAGAGATTTATTTTTACTGCTGCTGTGTTTCTGCCTTTATGCTGTCCCTTTTGGTGTCTCTGTTCTCCTCAGAGAGAAGACTTTAATATTTCCTGCAGAGCTGGTTTAGTGGTCACAGATTTCTTTAGTTTCTGTTTGCTTGGGAAACTTGATATCCTTCTATTCTGAATAACAGCCTTGCAGGATAAAGTGTTTTTGGTGCAGTTTTTCCCTTTCAGCACTTTGAATTTATATTACCATTCCCTTCTGGCTTGTAAAGTTTCTGCTGAAAAATTTCCAGCTAGCCTTCCCTTGTAAGTTAAGGCCTTCTTTTGTTCTGCTTTTAATTTTTTTCTTTATCACTATACTTTGCTAATTTAGTTAGCATATGTCTTGGTGTTGGCCTGCTTTTGATTTTGATGGGAGTTCTTTGGGCCTCCTGGATCCGGATGTTTGTTTCCTTCCCAGATTAGGGAAGTTTTCAGCTGTTATTTCCTAAAAGAAATTTTCCTGCCCCATTTTCTCTTCTGGGATTCTGACATGAATGGTATTACATTTGATGAAGTCACTGAGTTCCATAGGTCTATTCTTTTGTTGCATAATTGTTCTCCTTTTATCAGCTTTATTTCCATTATTTTGTCTTCTAGGTCATTAATTCATTGCTCTTTTCCTCCAGTCTGATGTTCATTGCATCAAGCCTGTATCTAACTTCATTTATTGCAGTCTTCAGCTCTGATTCTTTAACTCTTAACTCTGCGGTAAGGGTCTCACTGAGGCCGGCTTTTCTCAAGCCCAGTGAGTAGCCTTATGGTGGTTGCTTCAAATTCTCCCACAGCCTATTCTATTTGTCTGTCTTAGATCTCTGGCCATGGTCTTACATTCTTTCATTTGGGGGTAAATTCCTCTATCTTCACATTTTGTCAAAATCTCTTCCTTCTGTGTATTAGAAAAGACTGTTATGGGGCACCTGGGTGGCTCAGTCAGTTAAGTGGCTGCCTCAGCTCAGGTCATGATCTCAGGGTCCTGGGATCAAGCCCTACATCGGGCTCCCTGCTCAGGGGGAGTCTGTTTCTCCTTCTCCCTCCCCCTCTTCCCCCCTGCTCACTTTGTCTCTCAGGAATGAGGAGTCAGGAGAAAGTGGAAAGCCAACCATGGTGTGCTGGTGGTGCTGGCTTGTATGGTCTACCTAGGCACAGGTTTACATTTTCAGGAAATATGCAAGCCACTGAAACCTTTGGTAGCTTGAAATCTGCTATTTGGGAGTATTTATACCTTGAAGATGGACAAATGCTGAAATCAGCATGACACAGGAGAGGAAAGATCTGTGTAACTTGTGGATTTCAAAAGTCTAGGTCTCAGTACAATGGGAAGGACTCCTGCATAGAAAATGAAATAGAGGGGCATCTGGGTGGCTCAGTAGTTAACCATCTGCCTTTGGCTCAGGTCACAGTCCCGGGGTCCTATGATTGAGCCCCGTATTGGGTTCCGTGCTCAGCGGGGAGCTGGCTTCTCCCTCTCCCGTTCCCCCTGCTTGTGTTCCCTCTATCTCACTGACAAAATGAAGTAGAACATTTCCTAGATGAAGAGAAAGAGAACCAGGACCTTTGGTGCTGGTGGGTCCCTGAGAAAGGACACCTCATTGTTCCCACATAGAGGATAGAAATCCAAGGCTCAGAGATTTATGAATTTGAGAAAGAAGACATGTATGTCTTTTCCTAGATATAAACCATTGCAGGTGTAGGACCCTAGGGTAGGAATGGCTGTGGTATTAGGTGGGTCTGGCAGTTCTCTAAGCCCCAATGTGGTTGGGAGCAGTGGGAACTGTTAAGACTCTTGGCAGTATGCAAATAGGAGTTTCATCAGGGTGACATCTGAAGAGGGCATATTTATCAGCGAGCTAATTTTACAACTGGTGTGGAGTATAAGGAAGTCACCGGCATAGAGCAGGAACCCGGGCAGGTCACTGTAGAGCTGCCCTTTTCTTTCTCCCTCTTCCCCCCACCCAGCCAGAGGGTTAAGGGCAGGGAGAGACCATCAGAACCTGAGGGGGGAGAGAGGACCCTTGAGAGGAGCAGTGGACTCTAGGAGACATGGCCGACCCAAGGAACCCTTGTAGAGAAAGCCAGAGGAAGAACTATCCAGAATTCCCTCTCCTTGCTTCCATCTTCCAGTCAAGGCTTCTAACTGACCAAACCCAACAGGTCATGAAGTCTCTTTATGAAATCCTATTGTTCAGCCTGCTGGCATATGGCAGGTAGAGAAAGGATTTCTGGAGGGGTAAACTTTTTTAAATAGAAAAATAATTTAAAAAGCCTCTGCAAACTTTAAGAATACTGTACCAGTTTTGCTTCTCCCATATTCTTTCCCTCTCTCTCTGCTGTTCAATGCACAAAAGTAAGCATTTAAGACTTACAGTTAAGACAGTAATATACTGTAGCCAAAGCAATGATTTCTAAGGAAAACAGATTAATATGTAGACTTTTTTGTAATATTAAAATATTTTAATCTTCATGGTAACAGTTATTGCATACATATTCTAGGCCTAGAATTTAGCAACTGTCAGTGAACAGAGTAGATGATAAATCCTTTACACACTGAATTGTACATTTTTCATATAAGACCCTGGATTGTTCTCAAAATAGTTTAAATCTTACCGTAGCCAATTTGTCCTAATTTCTCTTTGATCTTAGAGTACTCAGTTTCCCACAGCCCACAGTGGTATGTGGGTACCAGCATGAATCCCTGCCTTCTTAAGAACAGAAGGAACCATTACTGGGCAGGTAGGGCCTTTCAGAAAAGAACAACAGAGACCAGGGCTATAAAGAGAACCTTCTGGGACAGAGGAGATGGTCTCTGTCTACGCCATCCAATACGGCAGCCACTTGCCACATGTGGTTCTGGAAATGAGGAATTGAGCTTTAAATGTATTTTAGGAGCCACAGGTGGCTGGTGGTTGTATTCACACAGACTTAGAGCAACCTGTGTGCCCTGACTTACCTGGAGGCAACAGCACAAGCATATCTCAGAGCATGCTTGGCCAGGAGACAACCACGTGCCAGGATTCTACACCTACTGCCTCAAACTCTGACACATCTAAGAGCAGAGAGGAACAGACCCCAAAGTAACAATGACCCAACAGCAAGCATTGTGCGGTCTTGCAAATACTTGCCCATATGGGTTTCTATAATCCAATTAACCCCCGATGTGGGTGCTGTTATCCCTAAATGAAAGCTGAGGAAACAGTCTTAGGTGAAGAAACTTGTCCAAGGTCCCCCAAGTTTACTGAGATAGAATGGAGGCTCAGAACATAAACTGAAATTCTCTAAGAGCAGTTAATGCTGTGACCACCTGAGCGGGTACCTGTGGTTTGTTCTAGCCACAGGATGACCATGGTCTCTCCACTCCTGCCTTTCCCATGGGGATGTTCAGACAACAAACATACCACTGAGTTCAGTCCCCTCTGTTGGGCAGCCATCAGTCTTGTGTGACAGATGGGCCCCGCCTTGAGGTGGCATTAGGCCTGAAGCAAAGTGGGCTCCCTCTGACAGACAAGGGACATTAGGTGAGAGCTGAGATGCTGGTAGCCGCCCCAGCATGCTGGTTTCCCTGGTGGTGTGTAGAGGAAATGCCCTTCCTCCAGCCTTTGGGGGAGGTTTCTAAGGGAGTAGAAATCTGTACACCCTAAATTAGGGTCCCGGCCCCAGCACACTGTAGACCAGCATTGCAATCTTGGATGCATGAGCATCTTTGAGCCTCTGTTTACCCCTGAGTGGGGGACTAGCAGTTCTTCTCAGGGCTATCATGAGGCTGAAAGCTCTTTTGGGGGAACATTTAATAGGTAGTAGTTAAGGAAACAAGGCAGTGTACTTTCTCTGGAGCCTCAGATGTCAAGACTGGTTTCAGCCCTCTGTCATGGCTGCATCCCCAACACTTTTCCTTGATCCGCACACGGTCACATCCTCCTTATGCTTAGTTTCTGTGATCCTGGGGGGCAGGAGGTGGGACAACACTATGGACCCTGCCTGGGCTTTGGGATCCAGACGTCCCGGGTTTGGATCTGGGGTCCATGTGTCCACTTGGGTCCCTGTGCACCTGCATCCTGAGGCACTGGGGGTTGAATCCTATAGGAACTAGTAGATGACCTTGCAGCAGAGGGAGAGGTGGTTGTGGCCTTTGTTTCCCCTTTTCCTGAAACAGATTGTGGATTCACGATGCCATCTGACTTGTTTTGGGTCCCAAAGGGATGAATCGCTGCCTCATCTGTGTGCATGGACATAAATACCAAAGCTAGCAGGGAGGAGGAGACGCAAAGAGGATCCGCTCTCCAGGCTTGAGCCTCTTCTCTCCCCCTTTGCTGGAAAGCCTGGGGCATCTTGATGGAACTGGTCTATGTGCCGAGATGTCCTCTCTGATCCTTGCTTTCCTGAAGTGTGACAGTCACTGTGAGGTGGTGCTGGGGCGAAAGGCCCATTGCAGGAGTCTCTGGAGGCTCCCGCATAATGGTCTCTCAGCCAGATAGAGTTTCTGGTACCACTCTGGCACATTGAATGAGTCATAAGGGTGGATCCATTCCTTTTCAAGGTGGGGGGTACCTCTGAGCAGTCCTGATTCTGAAGGTGGGATGAGGGTGAATCCACTGGTTGCTCTAGGTCTGACTTTGCTATGAACACAGTGTCCTTTCCACAGCAAGGATGCCTTTCAGCTAAACAGTGTGATTGGAAGACGTCTGATCACCGGCTTCTCCATCTGCAAGATCTTACACGTCTCTACTTCTAGTTGAAGGGAAAGCAATGAGAATACTGATTTTCCCTTTTTTTGTGGTTGAATTATGAATGCTGCCCTGCGACTGAGGACTTAATAAGGACTTGAATCTTTTTTACTAACTCGACTCAATGTCATGGGTTAGGCTAGTAAATACATGAAGTGTTGCAGGATAGTCTTTGCACATGTGTTCTGTACCGTTCATTAGGTACACACTATGGACAATTTAGTGTGTGTACACAAAATGAGTTTACTGGATGTCAAAATCGAGGTTTTTCAAGTGCAGTATTGGCTGATTTTAACCACAGATGCTAAGCTTAGAACCCCTCCCAGGAATCAGGATGTCTGTGCTTCTAGAATTGTCGTAGAACAGAGATGCCCAAGTACAATATGGAAGCGTTCTGTGGAGTTTCTAATTAAGACTGACAAGTTCTTGCAAAAATGTCAGGATGAGAAGTATTTTACTTAAAAATTTTAGGAGTGGTTGAGGATTGGTGTCAGTCAAGCATGATAAAAAATCCAGCCTTGGAATCACATGCAACATGTTCATATTTGCTCTGAATGACTGCAGGCTTCCCCTCTCTAGGTGCAGACAGCAGTGTAGACGGATGTGGGTTTCTATCCTCTGGACACGATTGCTCAATGCTTCATCTCACAAGCCAGGTGTTCTAAGTGGATAGTAAGCCACTTGAGTCTTGAATGGAAAGTCATGTCCACACACCCTGTATCTCTTGTCTGTTGGGTGTTATCCCAGTAAGTCCTGGGTGAAGCTCCTGGGTACATCCCTGTGCTCCTCCATGGAGTCTGTCTAGTCAAAATAGTCCAAGCAGATTCTACTACTTCTCTAGCACACCAGTCACCTCTCACGTGCTGTAAACATTTCTTTTGGCACCGGCACCTCTCACGTGCTGTAAACATTTCTCTTGGCACCGGAAGAACGGTTTCATCGAGATCAGAAAAGACCATGATATTTGTGTTTGGAAGAAGTGAGGTCATGACCAGTTAAAAGCTTTCTAGCTGTGCGATCCTGCACACTTTACATACACTCTGCTCTATTCTCATCAGCAAAGTAGGAGAAATGTAAAACCAGAGAGCTTGATTCAGGGCTGAAGGACCGCATCCACACAAGGCCTTAGTCCAGTGGCTGAGTCTGTTGCTCAGGGGACAGGCTCCACTGCCACGTGAACGAGAACCACACACAGTGACATAAGGTCAGTATGACAGTAACCATTTCTATCTCCTGACGGTTCAGGGGCAGGTGTGTGGTCTTGTGTGGATAAGTGTCCCCAGACTTGTATCTGGTGGCTTCATGTCCTGAGTAGATTGTCCTCACTCCAGATGGAAGTGACACAGTTGTCAGGACGAGACCTATAAGTTGTTCGCTGCCCAAGGACAAAACCAGAAGGAGCTGGTTATCTTGCCTGCACGTCTAGCTGCAAAGGGGGCTGGAGGAAATATTCTTGATTCAGAGGAACCATGTGTCCGAAGCAGGAAGGGGGTGGGGGACCTTTAGAAACGTGTGATGTACAGGGATTCATGCTAAGGTCCCTTCATGCTAAAGACCTATCTTGCACCTTCTGCAAGAGGGGCAAGTTGATCCGATGCGCATCTCATGAGGTTTTGCAGGTCCTGTTACTGTACATGTGTGTCTGGATTTGATTGTTTTTGCGCTCTAAGACATACCTACAGATTCTGCTCCCCAAACACTTAAAATTTCCTTGTAGATTCATTCATGTGTAGATTTTTTTAAAAAACTTATTTTAGAGTAAGTGGTACAAGCAGGAGAGGGGGGAGAGAGAATCTCAAGCAGACTCTGTGCTGAGTGGGGCGCCCGACTGAGGGCTCCATCTCAACGCTGAGATCATGGCCTGAGCTGAAATCAAGAGCTGATGCTTAACCCACTGAGCCAGCCAGCCTCCCCCATGTGTAGATTTCTTAAATATGGACGAGAAAATTGAGAATGGGAAGACTGACGACAAATGCTACGTAAAATCAATCTTTGTACCAAGTGAGCACAGGTTGGGGACACAATGCTGACCCTTCTCTGGGGCACAGGCACCTACTGCCTATTGCCACAAACACTCTAAGCCACTCCTAGTGGGTTGTGGGGACACAGTTTTAACACCACTTTGAGTAGCTGTAAAAACTTATACCATCAGTTCTCTTATAAGTTTCTATCACTCTTAGCATCATTCTGATCATACTCTGTATTTGAGAATCTAGGCAATCCTGAGATGCACTTTCCCCACGTTATCTTCTGTTCTGAAGCCAGCCCTGGGTGTGAGCAGGTGCTGGGAGGGCCAGAGAGGACTCGGAGAACCTACCTTGTCCATAACCGGCCAGCACGCAGGTGACCGCTGTGGGCAGACCCGAGACCCTGCACTGTGGATTCAGGGTGCAGTGTTTGCAGTGGAACTGAGGACATGCGCCGTCCTCAGAACCCAGCGCATTCACTGGGCTCTTGCTGGGAATAAGTACCTGACTTCCAGGGACCTGAGACCTGGATCCCCCTCTCCTCCCACGACCCACATGAGCTATGAACACGTGAGTGCTGGGGATGCCTCAGAACGGGGCTGGACTGAGACCCTACCTACCTCACAACTAACATTTGGTCAAGGCTTCTCAAAATCCACTGAAGGTGAGGGGCAGCCTAGGAAGACTGACCTTAGCTACCACCATCAAAAGGACAAACATGGCTCCCACCACGCCTTTGACACTCTGGGAATGGAAGCTTCAGGTAAACTTGCTGACAAACCACATGAGTTATAAAAGAATCCCCTGGTTTTCTGCTTTATTCTTTCCTATAGATAATTAAGGTGAGTGAACTGTTTCTGGGTGGAACAGAGCTGATTGATTCGGGTTTTCAGCTGCATTTTGTAGGCAGCACATTAGTCCCAGACCTAATTTATTTTCTTGCAGCCTTAGGGAGATGAGCAGACTGTGACTTAGGGGGTTTTTAGCTGCAAGTGACATGTTGACTAAGGTGTTTTATAGGAGAGACGATTCTTATGTGACGAACTCTGGAGATGGAGGCGGTGTGGTTTTGGCCACTCAAGGACAGAACTTGGACCATTTCCAAATTCTCTAGGACTTTCCTCATGGTCAGAAGAGAGCTGTGATTGCTCCATGAATCACATTCTCACATGACTGTGTCCAAAGAGAAGAGCGCTATCTTTTACCCTTGCTGCTTTTGTGGGGAGTAAACTATAAGCAACAACAAACAGCAAACTTTCCCTTCTGTGTCCCTGGTGTGGATCGAGTCACGTGGTCCCCTCGCAGCTGGGGAGGGGGATGGTATTGCTGTGGGTGTTAGAGCAACTGTGATCCATCCCCTGAGGCCCTGGCACGTTTGAATCTAAACCAAGTCCTGTAAGCCTGGGGAGAGGGGGATGGCTGTGGAAGGTAACGCTTTCTGCCATAGCACATATTCTGGGTAAGAAAACCAAGGGAAAGGGGATTCTGAATATGATCATAAGACTTTCCCTTCCCTCGCTCATCGTAATACTTTGTAAATACTCGGGTATGCTGGATAAAGCACCGTGAGCAAGCACATCCCTGTAACCCAGATTCCATAGTTGATCTTTTATGTTCCCTTCATGTATGTCCCACAGTCACTGGACATCTCAGACTCCACCACTGAATACTTAGCGTCTGAAAACCTGAGGCCGTTCAGCTGATAATCTTAACACTGGCCTTCACCTACAAAATCTTTAGCTTAATACCATGTTTTGTCTCAAATTACTCTTGTAGCTGTTCTTAATTGAACTAAGATCCAAGTGGGAGACGCTTCTGCCTTCCTCTTGGTCTTCTGGTCTCCTCTCTCCCTCCCCGCCCCCCCCCCCATTTCTCTCTCCACCACCCTGCTCCCTCTGCTTCTGGCTCAGGCTCCTTTCAAGCTAAGACCCAATTCATCTTCAAATGCTTCTATTCAAATTCTTGTTCAGACAGCTCTACGCTCCCGCTGTCAAAATAGAAATCAAGTCTCCCCACCAGCTTTCAAGAATTCGGTTTAGCCTGATGGGTGTTGCCCCTGGCCTGTGGTTCAAACAGGGGCCCCAGGAAGTCTGGACGCTGGCTCCTTGTCAGTCTGTTTCCCCATCACCGTGGTGTTCCTCGTGTATGGACGGTTTGTCCCCACCTGCCCTCTCCCCTGCCTTCACCTCCATCCCTCTGTGGAGCTCAGAGGCTGGCCTTCCCCCTGGAGCGGACCGCACAGGAAGCCGGGCTCAGTGCTCCGCAGTCTGACCCTGGGGGTTGTGCTGGTGAATGATCAGGTGGGGTCAGGGATCGGAGGAGGGGTTCCCAGAGGCAGGAAGGAGGGAGCAGGTCGGCGGAGGCCAGCAGGGAAAGCCTGTGGAAGGGTACCTGTTGAGCAGAGCTGCTCTGCGCAGTTGGGGGGGGGGTGCAGGACTCTGGGACCACGGAGGCCCCTGCGAGGCCCATCAGAAGGATGGAGGCCAGGCCTTAGTCGGAGGCTCCGGTCCGTGGCTGGTGGAGCCGCTCCTGGGGGTCGCGCCCTCCACCTCTGCGCTGCCCTCGGCCTGATTCCTGTTGCTGCGTGGACCTGCCCAGCCCACAGCGGCGGCTCAGGCAGGGATGCTGAGCCGGGGGCTCCCGGGAAGCCTGAGCTCGCGGTGGCCCCTGACCTCGGGGGTGTGCAGGAAGGGGTCTGCGCTGCTCTCCACGTGTGTGTGCAGATGAGCATGGATCCCCCTCAGTGGATGCTTCCTGCACCGGCAAAATCCTCCTCTGTGGTCCGCATCCGAGTCCAAGTGGAGGGCGTGTGAGGCCGCGTGGGTTCAGGGTGATCGCTAGACTCCCCATCGGTAACAGTCCGTGGCTGAGCCAGGTGGGGCTAGCTGCCCCTGGGGCCACTGGTGGGGGGCCGTCGATGGTGCCCGCTGGCTGCAGGCACACCTGGGGAGGAAGCTCAGAGTCCTCAGGTCTTTCCCGGTTCGTCCGCCGCACGGTAGGTTCACGTGGGCTGCGCAGCATGGCAAGAGACTTGTCAGGACCACGTGCAGTGAAAAGAGAATCTGGTCCCCGTGAGCAGCAACAAGCGAGGGGAGCGGGCCTCTGTGGATGCAGTGAGGTCCTGGGTCGTCCCTGCAGAAGTTGTCACGTGCTTGATGGGCCCACCATGGTTGGGGTCTACTTCTGGCCAGAATGTGACCTTGTTCCAGGGAAAGGTGAAGGGGTGGTGGGGAGAGGGGACATGTGAACCTCTGGGGGGTGTGAGGGTAGGGGGGCATCTACACGTGGACCGACATTCACTACAGTAAGAAAACGTGCATAATTCTCATAATGCTTACATAATTCTAAAGCAGTTCTGAATTACAGCTTGTTTCAGAATCACCTGGGCCTTTTTGCAGACCAGCCCTCCTGTTTCTGACTCAGTCTAGGGTTGGGACCAAGGATTTTGTGTTTCTAACAAGTTCCTAAGGGATGCTGGTGCTGTTGGTGCAGGGACCACATTTCCAGGGTCTACCCTGAGACATCCCTAGGAGGGGCTTGGCTCCTTGGGTCTGTCAAAACCAAACTCGATAAAATGAAGCAGAAATAAGAGTTCATCGCAGGCTTTGATCTTGCAAGTCCTGAAACTCAAGGTTATAGAAACGATGAGTTCTGCATTCCTCACAGACTGGGATTTTTATGGGAAAAACATTGCGGTTATTTAGGTTTTTCAGCTGTTTGCCTAGTGGTCGTCTTTCTTACCTGGATCAGGGTAGGGAATCAGGAAAATGACAAGTCCACCTATGGCACAGGTAGACGTGGTGTTTGGGGATTGGCTGGTGTCCTCTGACCTGTGAGAAGAGCTGTAAATTCCTGTAAGGTAAGGCTGTTTCCTTTATGCACCTGCTTTGTCCCTCTGCATGTGTCCTTGACAGAAGTGACTCCATATTAGTTTGGTTCTACATGAGCTACATCGTGGTTTGGTTTAGGGAGAACAAACACCTAGCTCTTGCGGCATTGATTGTTCTAGCACAAGACCCTAAAATGTAAAACCCACTCACTTATCAGAGATGGAAAGCAGACTGGTGGTTTCCAGGGGTTGGAGGTGGGGAGAGAGGAACAGACTCCTTAAGTATGACAAAGACCTTGACCAGACCACGGTCTAGGCCATGACCTTGGGCATTGTGCTTGGCCCACTAAGTCCAGTTTTAGCAGGATTCCCACTGGGTCAGTTTAGCAGAAATCCTTCACCCTTGGTATCTGCTCACTCTCGGTATCTTCTCCCTCTGGCCTGCCTTCCGTAAGAATCCTGTGAAGTCCGTTTGGCCCAACCCCACTCCCTTAGCCCAGATGTGCCCTCTCTGATTTTGCATCCACTGGTCCCCTGCTCCTTGGCTGTGACCCCCACTTGGGCTTGTTCTCAGCTGAGCCCAATCTCTCCCCCCTGTTGCAAACCCCTTTATTACTGAAAAATGTCTTCCATTGTTAACAGGTGTCATAACAACTTTTCAATAGGGAAGAGTCGGCTTTTGGAGCAATGACCACGTTTTGAAACTAGAGAGGGTGGTTGTATACTGTCATGAATGTACCGAATGTCATCGAAATGTTCACCTAAGATAGCTGACTTATGTGAATTTCCCCTGAACTAGAAAAGATGCACGTTAAAAATCCTCAATGGAAATTCCTCTTCCTTGGGATTCTGTAGGTTGAGTCTTAGGGGGCAGCTCTGCTCCATGCCACTCTGCTGCGTTCAGCAAGAGCTTGTCTGGGTCTGGCCAACCGAATGGACTGTCCTCCAGGGTCTCCCTCACGGGGCTCCCATGTAGCCTGTGTGTCCTCATGCAGAGCAGGTGGCTTCGAGGAGGGGGCCCCTGAAGCTGGTATTCTGGGAGCATTGCACTAAATCGTAGTGGGTCACCAGTCCAGCCTACATGCCGGGGGGCGGGGAGGGCAACACTCTGCAAAGCCCATCCTGACAAGGGCGGGGTCTGTCTTGAGGATGATCCAGCAGCTCAGGTCCCTATGCTGTCAGTGCCTTTGCTCCTTCCTCCTGGAGGATGCTGACTTGGCTGGTTGGGCGTGATTCTCTTTCTATCCAGTTGCAGGACTCTGGCCAGTCTGCTGTTTGGGCACAAGGGATGAAATCATCTTGCTGTCCCTGTAGGAAAGGCACAGACTTTGCAGACACACCATCCTGAGTTCAAGGTCCGCTCCCCCTAGGCTGACCAGGCACTCTGATTTGGTGGGAATCCAGTACCAGGGGTGCAGGACGCTCGTGCCCAAACCTGGAGAGTCCTGTGCAAACGGGGATGGGCTGGTTGCCCTTCCTTGACCAGCACTTCTAGACCTGCAGCTGTGGAAATGCAGAGCATTCAGATGGGAACCCACGGAGGCTCTGTGTACAGAATTCGCTACAGCAAGGCTGTGAGCTACCGTTGTGTTGGGCACAGACTCAGGTGTAGCCAGAAGACCACCCAGTGGAAGGAGGGAAGGACTTGGATGTACTTTGACTGGAGGCTGTCGGCAAAGGGAAGCTCGAGGTGGGCTCTGGAGGTGGGGCATCCTGTGTGACCAGTTGGGGGAGGATACTTTGGTTCTGAGTCGGAGTTGTGCGCGCCTCATTCGGAAGATGGTAGTCGTTGACCAAGTTCTGAGCGTTTGGGGCTGAATCCAGGAGAGGCTGTGGTTGGAGCTCCCGGGCCATTCTGCGGACGTGGTGGGACCAAGTCACGTTTCCGTTTGTACATGCAGAGTCTCGGCGTGTGACACCTACGAGCCTCCGCTTCCTCAGACAGGCAATGGGAAATGTACAACTTACTCTGAAATGTCACACAGTTAAGCACATGGAAGTAGTAGGTGCTCCATCCGTGAGTTTTCCTCTCTCCTTCCCACAGGCTGTCTCGTCCACACTGAGGGTGGGGCCCTGGGGGTCCGGCTCTTTGGCGACTCTTCCCGACCAGATGATGCTGTCTTTCCACTCCAACCTGAGAGCTTCAGCTTGTCCCAGCAAACCGATCCCTGCTTCCCATTCCCGCCTCGGACAAGCAACCACAGTTGCGCCTGTGGAGCTACAGTCAAAGGGTCAGGATCAGGGCACCGCAGGCCAGTTCGGCACGAAGTCGGCACAAGAGCCTGGTGGGCAGTGTGGACCAGGATCCCTGTGGGATTGGGTTCCTGCTCCCTGGAGGGTCCACCTTCTACACCCACCTGATGAGGGCCCGGCCGGCCCGGGCTCACCTACGTCATCAGCCCAGGAGTTAGGAGCTGGTGCGGTTCCACCTCGGCCAGCACACCCCGCTTAGGCAACGCCCCGGGTCCAGCTCTGAGGAGCTGACGGTGTCGATCCTGAGCTTAGGAGAAGGCCCAGGTGCCCAGCCCAGCCCAGGACTGGCTGGGACCGTGGGTGCAGACCCTGTGGCTGGTCGGCCAGTGGACACCACTGCCCACCCTGCAGCCTGTTTCTGCCCCAGCATTTGTCACCTGTTCGCCCCCAAACCCACACGATCCATCACGTATGCGTGACTCTGTGGCCTGCACTGGCCGTTTGTTGCTTAAGCGTCAGAGGTTTGGAGAAATCCGGGCAGAGACTTCTGCTGTCTTGCAGGTTCAGTTCTCGGAAGTAACCTGACTGGTTTGTTCCCTGAGAAGGTGTTTATGGGGTTGTGTTTCAGTGTGGCCCACGGTGGAGTTCAGGGACCATGCTCCGTTTGTAGTAGAAAGTGAAACCGTAGCTCCCTTGTTCATCTCACATGGGGCTAATACCTTTGGACTGTTGTCTGTGTCCGAGGCCACGTCGGGGGCCTGTCCCACGGGGCTGAACAGGGTCAGCGCAGTGCCTGGTGGGCCTCCTGGAAGCAAGGGAGAAGGGTGGGCGGTACATCACTCGGGTCACCATCGTTAGTGCCCTTGCGAGTGTCTCCCGACAGAAGGACCGGGTGATGGAGAACATAAAGCAGGGAGCGTGATCTACAGCGCGCGTGTGTCTTTAGAGTAGTGGAGGGAAGGTGTATCCCCCTGGGAAAGTACAGGTGTCTAACGCTCACCCAGGTGAGACTAGGGTTTCAGAGTTTGCTACGCCCGGGGAGTCTGTCATCCTCCCTCGAATTTGGCAAAGACACACGGGCAGAGGGGTGGGGGGCTCAGAGTGCAGACCGGGAAGCCTCGGGTCAGCTCGGGTGGGGGGTAGTTGGTGAGGGGAAGCTGGAGGCGGGTTAACAAGAAGGGGCCGTCCTGGCTGATGTCGGTGGGGCTCATAACGGGCTTCTCTGGTCCCGAGTCCAAAGGCAGGACAGTAGCAAGGGCAGCTGGTCATTGCTGAGCGAGTCCTGGCATTCCGGGCTGGTTGCTGCAGAGGCATAGGTTAGTCCCATTGTCCTCTATGGTCAGACCGTATAGTTCGTACGGTGGCATATTCACTCTGGCAGAACACCCAGCTAACGGCTTCAGTCCGTACGTGTGGAGGGGAGCAGAGCTAGGGGTCAGAAGCTCTGTGCCGTCCTGACCGTGCTTCCCCGTGTTCCTGGCTCCCCTGGCCTTCGTCTCTGGGCGTGAACGTCTGCAGGGCCCCCAGCCTCCCGTCCTTCCACTGCAGCATCCCGAGCAGGTGGGGAAGGGTCGGGTGGGAGAGAGAGCTGCTTCCCACAATCCCTCAGAAACCCCCAGCAAGTGCCACGTTCCCCCCACTCCACGACCGAGTAGGGGCAGAGAGAAGGGGTTAGCATGACCGATTTAGAGGAGTCCTGCGTTGAGCACCTGCAGGAGCGACCTGCCCTGGGTTTGTGGCTGATTAGCATTCGTAGCTCATAGGACATGATGAGTATGACTCGCCACTCCCCCACCCTTCACAAACATGGGGGAGGTTTGAGACCCTTTCCTCTATTTGGACAACTCTTTACATGCAGAACCTTGTTGTGAGTCCCTGTCCTTCACCACAGAAGTTGAGAAGGCCAGCTGCTTTCTCTGACTCCCTTGCAGCTGACATATGAGCCCGTGACCTCTGCTCCTTCCTTCAAGGACACCCCTGCTGGTGGGGATCCTCATGCAAAGCAGCTCTGTGAGGCCGTAGATCTGCCACAGGTCGGGGCAAGGGCACTGGGTCCATCCATTTCCCAAGGTGGTGGAGGGACAACTCGGGGAGCAGAGTCCTGTGTCCGGTCTCCGTGGCTTCTGTGGCTCAAGACGGAGGCTGGCCAGGGTGGGAGTCCACTGGAGTCTTTGCGGGGCCAGTTCTTCGGCAAGGCTGGGGTTTCATTTCTTCCTTTCTCTTCCTCTGCTTTAAACGTTGGAGTGTAGTTGGTGTTCGATATTAGTTTCAAGTGTACAACATCGTGACTCAATGTTTAAAATACATTAGGAAGTGATCACAATAAACCTAGCTACCATCTGTCACCATTGAAGTTACAACATTAACTACATTATGCTATATACACTGCACCCCAGTGTCTCTTGATCACCTTCACCTATGCCTCCCGTCTGGTAAAGAATTGTTCTCTGTATCTGTCCCTCTTTGGGTTGGTTGTTTTTTTAGATTCCACACATAAGTGAAAGCATACAGTTGGTCTTTCTCTGACTCTTCCAGTGAACGTAACACCTTTAGGTCCACCCGTATCGTCACAAATGGCAAGATTTCATCCTTTCCCATGGCTGAGTAATATTGCATGTATACGTGCATGGTTGGGTATGTACACGCATCCCTACCCACGCGCTGAAGGGCTGCTCCATGTCTTGGCTTTTGTATGGAACGCTATAGCAAACATAGGGATGCGCACATCCTTGTGATTTAGTGTTGTCTTTGGATGAATACCCAGAAGAAATTGTTGGATCATAGAGTAGTTCTCTTTTCAAATTTCTCAGGAATCTCTACCCTGTTTTCCACAGTGGCTGCACCATTTTGCATTCCCACCCACAGTGCACAATGATTTTCTTCATTCTACATCCTTAGTGAAAATTTTATTTCCTTTTGATAATAACTGTTGACAAGTGTGAGGTAATCTCATTGTGGTTTCTGATTTACTTTTCCCTCATGATTGGTGATATTGAGCCTCTCTTCATGTGTCAGCCATCTGTATATTGTCTTTGGAGAAATGTCTGTCCAGGTCCTCTGCTCATTTTATTTTCTTGCTATTTAAATTAGCCAACATTTGGTATATCTTTAGTTTTTGATACAATGTTCAATGGTTCATTAGTTGCATATAATGCCGGGTGCTCATCACATCACGTGCCCTCCTTACTGCCCCCACCCACCCCCCTTTCCACCACCCTTTCCCCTCAGTTTGTTTCCTGGAGTCCAGAGTCTCATATGGTTTGTCTCCCTCTTATTTCTTCCTCTTCAGTTTTCCCTCCCTTCCTCTATTGTCTTCTGAACTATTTTTAATTGGACTTTTTAAAATACTGAGTTGTTAGGAATTCTTTATGTATTTTGGATACCAGTCCCTTATGGGATGTATCATTTGAAAATATCTTCTCCCATTCTAGAAGTTGCTTTTTTTTGTGATGGTTTCATTTCATTCAATGTGCAAAAGCTTTTCTGTGTGGAGTCCCATTTATTTTTCCTTTTATTGCCCTTGTCTGAGGAGACAGGTTCAAAAAAATAAGTGAATCAGGGAATCAATCAGGGAAAGGCAATTATATGCTTCCCTTGTATGTGGAATATAAAAAATAACGCAGAGGGTCATTGTTCCTTTGATCTACGTCTTTTTTTTGTGACCATCTCACACTGTTCTGACTGTGATAGTTTTGTAGAATAGTTTGAAATCAGGGAGTAAGATACCTCCAACTTTTTCTTAAATTGCCTTGGCTATTTGGGGTCTTTTGAAAATTGTAGGATTCCTTTAGGATTCACTGTTCTTCTCTGAAAAAATGCCATTGACATTTTGATGGGGATTGCATGGACTCTAGATTGCTTTGAGTAGTTTTGGTATTTTAACAAAATTCTTCCAACCCATGAACGTGTCACCTTTCCATTTGTGTCATGTTCAGTTTCTTTCATCCATGTTTTATGGTTTTCAATGGCTAGGTCTTTCATCTCAGTTAAATTTACTTCTAGGTATTCTATTTTCAGTGTAATTAATGGGGTTTTCTTAATTCCTCTTTTTCATATTTCATTATCAGGCCATAGAAATGCAACAGACTTACCTACATTTTGTATCCTGCAACTTGACTGAATTCATTCCTTTGTTCTAGCAGCAATTTGGTGGAGTCCTAGGGTTTTCTATCTAGTATCGCATTGTCTGCAGGTAGTGATGGTTTCACCTTTCCAATTTCGATGCTTTTTATTTGGTTGCTGTGGCTAGGAAATCCAACGCCATGTGGAATAAAAGTGGTGAGAGTGGGCATCCTTATATGGAGCGAGAACTTTCAGCTTTTCATTGTTGAGGATGAAGTTAGCTGCAGGTTTGTCCTATATGCCCTTTTATTATGTTGAATTCTAATTCTTCTTTATTGACTTTGAGAGTTGTTATAAATGGATGTTGAATTTTATTAAATATTTTCCTGCCATTATTATATGCTTTTCTCCTTTTGTTACTGTGATGTATCACCTTGATTGACAGATATTGGACCATCTTTGCATCCCTGGAATAAATCCTACTTGATCATGGTGTATGGTCTTTTTATATATCGTTGAATTCAGTTTGCCAATTAATATTTTGTTGAGAATGCTTGCATCTATATTTATCAGGGATATTAACCTTAATTTTTTTATTGATCATTTTTTTTCATCATGCTAAGTGTACTTTTTAATCTC
This sequence comes from Eumetopias jubatus, assembly GCF_037043125.1. Taxonomy (NCBI): domain Eukaryota; kingdom Metazoa; phylum Chordata; class Mammalia; order Carnivora; family Otariidae; genus Eumetopias; species Eumetopias jubatus. Next base: position 90,480,285 of record NW_028274822.1, on the reverse strand, counting down.
TCTCCCCTATTTCTCCCATCCGCCCCCCTCTGGTAACCATGTTTGGTCTTTATAGTTGAGTCTGTTTCTTGGTTTCTCTTTTTTTCCTTTGCTCTTTTTCCCCCCCCCTCTTAAATTCCACATGAGTGAAATCATATGGTATTTCTTTTTTCCTTTTTTTTTTGTTTTACCTTTATTTTGTTTAAACTGGAATACTTATTCATCCATCCATTTAAGTATATGGTAGGTACTGTGCAACACTGAAAGATATGAGAATAATTCCTGTTCCTTTTGGGTTAAATAGGCAAGTTTAGGGATAGGATGAAGTCAGAAAAACCCACAAATCACTATAATACAATGATAATGACAAGTGGCATAAAAACAACCAAATGATACCTGGAGTTTGAAACAAGAGGAAGACTGACTAGAAAGATTAGCTGATGCTTTGAGAAAGAGGTGCCATTTGAATTAAAACTTAGTTTGAATTTTATAGAGTTTTTTTTTTTATGTTAGTCACCATACATCACATCATTAGTTTTTGATGTAGTGTTCCATGATTCATTGTTTGCGTGTAACACCCAGTGCTCATTTCAATACGTGCCCTCCTTAACACCCATCACCGGGCTCACCCATCCCCCCCCCTTGAAACCCTCAGATTGTTTCCCAGAGTCCATAGTCTCTCATGGTTCGTCTCCCCCTCAGATCCCCCCCCTTCATTTTTCCCTTCCTTCTCCTAATGTCCTCCATGCTATTGCTTATGTTCCACAAATAAGTGAAACCATATGATAATTGTCTTAATCTGCTTCACTTATTTCACTTAGCATAATGCGCTCCGGTTCCATCCATGTTGATGCAAATAATGGGTATTCATCCTTTCTGAGGGCTGAGTAATATTCCATTGTATAAATGGACCACATCTTTATCCATTCATCTGTTGAAGGGCATCTCAGCTCTTTCCACAGTTTGGCTATTGTGGACATTGCTGCTGTGAACACTGGGGTGCATGTGGCCCTTCTTTTCACTACATCTGTATCTTTGGGATAAATACCCAGTAGTGCAAGTACTGGGCCGTAGGGTAGCTCTATTTTTAAGTTTTTGAGGAACCTCCATACTGTTTTCCAAAGTGGCTGCACCAACTTGCATTCCCACCAACAGTGTAGGAGGGTTCCCCTTCCTCCACATCCCCGCCAACATTTTCCTGCCTTGTCAATTTTCGCCATTCTAACTGGTGAAAGGTGGTATCTCAATGTGGTTTTGATTTGAATTTCCCTGACGGCTAATGATGTTGAACATTTTTTTCATGTGTCAGCCATTTGTATGTCATCTTTGGAGAAGTGTCCATGTCTTCTGCCCATTTTTTTTGACTTGATTATTTGTTTTTTGGGTGTTTGAGAAGTTCTTTATAGATCTTGGATACCAGCCCTTTATCTGTAGTGTCATTTGCAAATATCTTCTCCCATTCTGTGGGTTGCCTCTTTGTTTTGTTGACTGTTTCCTTTGCTGTGCAGAAGCTTCTGATCTTGATGAAGTCCCAAAAGTTCATCTTCGTTTTTGTTTCCCTTGCCTTTGGAGACATGTCTTGAAAGAAATTGCTGTGGCCGATGTTGAAGAGGTTGCTGCCTATGTTCTCCTTTAGGATTTTGGTGGATTTCTCTCTCACATGACGTCTTTCATCCATTTAGAGTTTCTTTGTGCATGTGCTCGCTTCGGCAGCACATATGCGAAAAGTTTCTTTGTGTATGCTGTAAGAGAATGGCCGAGTTTCATTCTTCTGTATATAGCTATCCAATTTTCCCAGTATCATTTATTGAAAAGTCTTTCTTGCATATTTTTTCCTGCTTTGTCAAAGATGAGTTGACCATAGAGTTGAGGGTCCATTTCTGGGCTCTCTATTCTGTTCCATTGATCTATGTGTCTGTTTTTGTGCCAGTACCATGCTGTCTTGGTGATCACGGCTTTGTAAGATAGCTTGAAATCAGGCAATGTGATGCCCCCAGCTTTGTTTTTCTTTTTCAACATTTCCTTGGTGATTCGGGGTCTTTTCTGGTTTCCATACACATTTTAGGATTGTTCCAGTTCTGTGAAAAATACCATTGATATTTTGATCAGGATGGCGTTGAAAGTATAGATTGCTCCAGGCAGCATAGACATTTTAACAATGTTCTTCCAATCTATTAGCATGGAATGTTTTTCCATCTTTTTGTGTCTTCAATTACTTTCATAAGTGTTCTGTAGTTTCTAGAGTATAGATCCTTTACCTCTTTGGTTAGGTTTATTCCAAGGTATCTTATGGTTTTGGGTGCTGTTATAAATGGAATCAATTCCCTAATTTCTCTTTCTATAGTTAAATTTTTAGTGTATAGAAAAGCAACTGATTTCTGTGCACTGATTTTTGTATCCTGCCACATTACTGAATTGCTGTATGAGTTCTAGTAATTTGGGGATGGAGTCTTTTGGGTTTTCCACATAAAGTATCCTGTCATCTGTGAAGAGAGTTTGATGACTTCTTTGCCAATTTGAATACTTTTTATTTCTTTTTGTTGTCTGATTGCTGTTGCTAGGACTTCTAGTACTATGTTGAACAATAGTGGCAAAGGTGGGCATCCTTGTCGTGTTCCTGATCTTAAGGGGAAAAAAACTCACTTTCTCCCTGTTGAGAATGATCTTCACTGTGGGCTTTTCATAGATGGTTTTTATGAATTTGTGGAATATTCCCTCTATCCCTATACTCTGAAGAGTTTTAATCAGGAAAGGATGCTTTATTTTGTCAAATGTTTTTTTCTGCATCATTTGAAAGGATCATATGGTTCTTGTCTCTTCTCTTACTGTGTTGTATCACATTGATTTTGCGGATGTTGAACCGCCCTTGCATCCCAGGAATAAATCCCACCTGGTCGTGATGATAAGCCTCTTAATGTAGTGTTGGTATTGGCTAGGATCTTGTTGAGAATTTTGGCATCCATAATCATCAGGGATATTGGTCTGTAATTCTTTTTGATGGGGTCTTTGCCTGGTTTTGGGATCAAGGTAATGCCTCATAGAATGAGTTTGGAAGTTTTCCTTCTGTTTTTATTTTTTGAAACAACTTCAGGAGAATAGGTATTCTTTAAATGTTTGGTAGAATTCTGGGAATCCATCAGGCCCTGGACTCCTGTTTTTTGGGGAGGTTTTTGATCACTGCTTCAACTTTGTTACTGGTTATTGGTCTCTTCAGATATCCATTCATCTATCAAGGGACATTTGGGCTGTTTCCATGATTTGGCTATTATAAATAATGTTGCCATAAACATAAGGGTGTGTGTATCCCTTGATATTAACGTCTTTGTCTTTTTCAGGTACCTACCCAGTCCTGTGATTACTGGATCATAGGGTAGTACTATTTTTAACTTTTTTGAGGAAACTCCATATTATTTTCCACAGTGGCTACATCAACTTGCATTCCCACCAGCAGTGCTAGAGGGCTCCTTTTCCCCACATCTTCTCCAGCAGTTGTTGTTTGTAGTTTTGATTTTAGCCATTCTGACAGGTGTGAGGTGCTACCTCATTGTAGTTTTTCATTTGCATTTCCCTCATGATTAGTGATGTTGAGCAACTTGCATATGTCTGTTGGCCATCTGGATGTTTCTGGAGAAATGTCCATGTCGTCTTATTTTTAAATTGGATTATTTTTGAGTTGACTTGTATAATTTCTCTCTATAAATATGTATATATAAATATATATATAAATATATAACAAATGATACTATCTCTTTGTTGGATATGCCATTTGCAAATATTTCCCTTTCAATTGGTTGTCTTTTACTTTTGTTGCTTGTTTTCTTTGCTGTGCAGAAGTTTTTTATTTTGATGTAGTTCCAATAGTTTATTTTTTTGCTTTTGTTTCCCTTGCCTCAGGGTATATACCTAGAAAAATGTTGCTAGGGCCAATGTCAGAGATTCCTTACTGCCTGTGCTCTACTTAAGGTTATTTATGGTTTCAGGTCTCATATTTAGGTCTTTAATCCATTTTGAGGTTGTATTTATGTATAGTGTAAGAAAGTGGCCCAGTTTCATTCTTTGGAATGTAGCAGACCATTTCCCAACACCATTTGTACAAGAGACTATCTTTTTCCAGTTGTTTGTCACTTTTCGAAGATTAGTTGAGCATGTAATTTTTTGTTTAATTCTGGATTCTCGATTCTGTTACTGACCTACATGTCTATTTTTGTGCCAGTACCATACTGTTTTAATTACTACCACTTTGTAATATAACCTGAAATCTGTAATTGTGATACCTTCAGTTTTTTCTTTAAGATTGCTTTGTCTATCGAGTTTGGGTTGTTTTGTTTTTTTTTTTTTATAGTTCCATAAAAATTTCAGGATTTTTCTAGTTCTATGAAAATGCTGTTGGTATCTTGATAGGGATTGCTTTAAAAGTGTAGACTGCTTTGGGCATTGTAGACATTTTAGCAATATTCTTTCAATTCTCATGAGTATTGAATGTCTTCTCATCTCTTTGTGTTATCTTCGATCTCCTTCATTAGTGTTTTAGTGCTTATAGTTTCCAGGGTACAGGTCTTTCTCTTTGGTTAGGTTTATTCCTAGATACTGTTTTTGCTGCAATTGTAAATGGGATCATTTTCTGAGTTTTTCTGCTACTTCATTATTAATGTACAGGAATGCAACAGATTTCTGTATATTGATTTTTGTATCCTGCTACTTAACGGAATTTATCAGTTCTAGTAGTTTTTTTTCTTTTTTGGTGGTCTTTAGGGTTTTCTATATATAATATCATGTTGTCTGTGAATAGTGCAAGTCTTACTACGACTTTACCAATTTGGATGCTTTTTACTTCTTGTCTGATGGCTGTGGCTAGAACTTCCAGTACTATATTGAATAAAAGTGGGGAGATAGGACCTTATTGTCTTAGGGGGAAAGTTCTCAATTTTTTCCCTGTGGACATGATGTTAGCTTTTGGTTTTTCAAATAAGGCCTTATGTTGAGGCATGTTCCCTCTAAAATGACTTTGTTGAGGGTTGTTTTTTTTTAATCAGATTGTACGTCGTACATTGTCAAATGCTTTTTCTTCACCTATTGAAATCATATGTTTTTATCCTTTCTCTTATTGACGTGAAGTATCATGTTGACTGCTTTGCAAATATTCAACCACACTTGCATTCCAGGAATAAATCCCACTTGATCACAGTAAATGATTTTTCTTAAATGTATTGTTGGATTCATTTTGCCAGTATTTTGTTGAGGATTTTTGGGTTTGTGTTCATCTGAGATATTGGCATATAGTTTTTTTTTTTTCCCCTGTGATGTCCTTATCTGGAATTGGTAATAGGGTGATACATTCTCAGAACGAATTTGGGTGTTTTTCTTCCTATTCTATATTTTGGAATACTTTGAGAAGAAAAGGTATTAACTCTTTAAATACTTGGTAGAATTCTGTGAAGAGGTCTGGTTCTGGACTTCTGTTTGTGAGTTTTTGAATTACTGATTCAAATTTTCTATTTTTCAGTTTTGATAGGTTGTTTCTAGGGATTTATCCATTTCTTCTGGGTTGTCCAATTTTTTTGGCATATACATAATCTGTTGTAATTTTTTGTAGTGGTATTTCTCCTCTTAGTGGTTTTGCCAATTTTGGTGTGTCTCCCCCCCCCCCCCATGAGTCTGGCTAGAGGTTTATCAATTTTGTTGATCTTTTCAAAGAACCAGCTCCTGGTTTCATTGATCTGTTCTATTTTTTAGTTTATCATTTATGTATGCTCTAATCTTCCTTCTGCTGGGTTTGGGCTTTGTTCTTTTCCCAGTTCCTTTAAGTATAAGGTTAGATTGAGGTTTTCCTCCTTGGGATAGGCCTGCATTGCTATAAACTTCCCTTTTAGAACTGTTTGTGCTACATCCCAAAGATTTTTGAACCATTGTTTTCATTTTCATTTGTTTTTGTATAATTTTTTAAATTTTTTCTTTGATTTCTTGGTTGGCCCATTTATTGTTTAGTAGCATGTTATTAACCTCCATATATTGGTGATCTTTCCAGATTTTTTGGTGGTGACTTCTAGTTTCGTAGCATTGTGTTCAGTAAAGATGCATGGTATGGCTTCTAGGTTTTGGATTTGTTGAAACTTGTTTTATGGCCTAATATGTGGTCTATTCTGGAGAATGTTATGTATGCACTCAAAAAGAATGTATATTCTCTTCTAGAATAGAGTGTTCTGAATATATCAGTTAAATCCATCTGGTTTAGTGCGTCATTCAAAGCCACTGTTTGCTTGCTGATTTCCTGTTTGGATGATCTGTCTTATTGATGTCAGTGGGGTGTGACAGTCCCCTACTATTTTGTATTATACTTGATTATTTTCTTAACTGTTAAATGTGTTTGTGTGTTCTGATGTTAGGTGCCTATATATTTACAATATCTTGTTGGATTGTCATCTTTATTATATAGTGTCCTTCTTTTTCTCATGTTAGTCTTTAAAATTAATTTAGTCCGATATAAATTAGCCTCTTTTGACATCTATTTGCATGATAAATTTTCTCCATCCCCTCACTTTCAGTCTGCAGTTGTCTTTAGGTCTGAAATGAGTCCTTTGTAGGCAGCACATAGATGGGGCTTGTTTACCCACTCTATCACCCTGTCTCTTGATTGGAGCATTTAGTTCATTTACATTCAAAGTAAATATATGTATTTCCATTTTGGTACTCATTGTGGTTTTTGTAGTTTTTCTCTGGTCCTTCCCTTGCTCTTCTTGGTTTGTTGGCTTTCTTTCGTGATATACTATGATTCCTTCCTCTTTATTTTTTCAATATCAGTGGGTTTTAATTCGTGCTTACCATTCAGTTTGTATATAACACCTTCCACAAATTATCTACGTTGTTTGTCACTTAAGTTTGAACCCATTCTTTACTCTTCTGACCCCCACATTTTACATATATGATGTCAAATTTTATGAATCCCTTGACTTTTTTTACAGAAACACTTTTACTGCTGTTGTTTTTTACTTTTCATACTCACTTATGGTCTTTCCACTCAGAGTCCACTTTGCTGTTTTCTGTAGGACTGGATTGGTGGTCATGAACTCTTTTAGTTCTCCTTTGAAAAACTCTCTATCCTTCGATGCTGAATAATAACCTTGCTGGATAGAGTATTCTTGGTTGTAGATTTTTCCTTTTCAACACTGAATATATCATGCCCCACTCCCTTTTGACCTGTCAAGGTTTTGCTGAATAATCCACTGATTGCCTCCTGGGGTTTCCCTCGTATGTAACTGTCTTTTTTCTCACTGCTCTTAAAATTTTTTTCTGTGTGTCTTGGTCTGGACCTCCTTGGGTTGACTTTTGGGGGAATCTCTGTGCCTCCTGGGGCTGAATATGTGTCCTTCTCCAGATTAGGGAAGTTTTCAGCTATTATTTCTACATATTTTCTTTGACTTTTCCTCTCTTCTCTTTGTGGGATTCCTATAATGTGAATGTTACCATGCTTGATGGAGTCACTGAGGTCCCTAAGATGATTCTCAATTTGCATGTTTTTCTTAGATTTGCTCAGCTTGATCAATTTCCATTCTGTCCTCCAGGTCATTAATTCATTCCTCTGCTTCCTCTAGCCTATGTATTCCATCAAGTGTATTTTTAATTTCATTTATTGTGTTCTTCATCTCTGATTGGTTCTTTATCTCTTTGTTCAGGGTCTCACTGCTGTCTCCAGTCTTCAGCCCAGTGAGTATCTCTATCCTTACTTACATCCGCTATCAGGTGTACCCATTTCACTTAGGTCTCTTGCTGTGGTCTGGTCCTGTTCTTTCATTTGGCAGATATTCCTCTGTCTCTTCATTTTGCCTAACTCTGTTCCTGTGTCTGGAAACTCAGCTACATGTTCTGTGATTGAAGGTAATGCCGTGTGGAGAAGAGGTCCTATAGCGCCGTGTCCCCTGGTTGCCAGAACTTGGCACTTTAGGCGAGCAGGTTGTGTGCCCTGTTGTTGAGTCCTGGCTGCTCTTTTCCTTCAGTCGAGTTGTCTGCAGAGGCTTTCTTTGCCTGTTATGGGCAGTGTTTGGTCCCTGGACTGATGGGTGCATTTTGACAAGGTGTGTGTTGCTCTGTCTGTGACATGAGACCTGCCACTGCCACCCCCAAACTGAGGCTCTGAAAAATGCATGGCGTGGAGTTGAGGTGTTGGTTAGGTTTGCACTGGCCTTCTGGGGACGGGGCCCACAGTGCTGGGACTGAGGCAAGGGTGACTGGGAAGGGGAGATCCCCTGAGTATGGGGGACAGGGCCCGGTGTGAACCAAGTGAGATATAGAGTGGGCACTGTGCTGATCCCTGGAGGTGGTCGCGTTTATGCGGGGGGCGGGGTGGGGTGGAGAAGGGCAATGGCACCTGCTGGCTCCTTTATTCCTGGAGGGGTTTCTCCATGATCCCTGTCTGTCCAGCCCACTCTCCGAGATGAGTACATAACTCTACCTCCCGTCTGCCCCTGGTCTTTTTCAAACTGCTGTTTCTGTACCAGATCTGCCTGGGCTCTTTGGTCATATTGTCTTTTGAAGGACAGGGACTCAGCTTCTTAACACCCTCCATCCTCTCCCAGAGCTGAGCCCACTGATTTTTAAAATTCCGGGCTTCAAGTACAACGGGTCGTAAGAACCTAGGAAACTTGGCCTCTCTCACTTTCAAAGCCAAATGTTCTGGGATGTGGGCTCCCCAGTGTGCTAGTCTGTTCTTTGCCCTTTTCCAGGCCACTGGTTCCCTCTGTCCCTACCGTGGGTAGCACAGTCCATTTCATTCCCAAACCGCATCTTTACCCTTTCTACCTTCGATGTGGCCTCTTCTCTGCATTTATTCGTGGAGTTTGTTCTGCCAGTCTTGGGATTTTTGTCTGTTACCCAGATACAGGTGTTACCTCATTGTATCAGTGGGGCAAGGTGAGCTTAGGGTCCTCCTGCTCTGCCATCTTCCCAGCCTCCTCCTATAGTCTTTGTTTCAAAAGTCTATTTTGTGTGATACAGATTTGCTACCCCACCTTTTTGTTTCCATTTGTATGAAATCTTTTTCCAACCCTTCACTGTCCGTCTTCACATGAATGCGTCTCTAGTAGGCAGCATCTAGATCTGGTTTTATCCATCCAGCTACCCTGTGTCTTTTGGAGCATTTAGTCCATTTACATTTAAAGTAATAATTGATATGTATTTGTTGCCTTTTTAAAATTTTCTGGATTTTGTAGTTCCTTGTTCCCTTTTCCTTGTGATTTAATGACTATTGTTAGGCTTGGATTCCTTATTTTTTGCATGTGTATTTATTACAGGTATTTGGTTGGTGGTTACCATGAGGTCCACCTATAACATCCTGTATATACAGAAGTGTATTTTAAGTTAACAGTCACTTAAGTTGAAGCACTATGTGTTTACTCCTCCCACAACACCCCATTTGTTGACCTGTTTTGCATCTTTATTTATCCCTTGACTGATTGTTGTAGGTCTAGATGACTTTACTATATTGGTCTTTAACCTTCCTACTAGCTGTGTACTTGGTTGTTGATTCGCTACCTTTACTGTGTTTACTTTCAACAGTGAGAATTTTTTTCTTTCATAATACTTAGTTATGACCTTTGGTTTCTCCATTTATAGTCCCTTTAACATTTCTTGCAGGGCTGCTGAAGTGCTGAACTCCTTTAGCTTTGGCTGGTCTCCTCTCTCTCAATACTGAATGATAACTTTGCTGGATAGAGTATTCGTCATTGCGGGTTTTCCTTTCAACATTTTGAATAAATCCTACCACCCAAGTTTCTGCCAAAAAAATCAGCTGATGGTCTTATGGGCATTCCCTTGTATGTAACTTGTTTTTCTCTTGCTCCTTTTAAGATTCTCTTTAACTGTCGACACTTTGATTATAGTGTCTCAGTGTGGGCTCTTTTGGGTTCACCTAATTTGAGACTCTCTGCTTAGGGATGTGGATGTCTGTTTCTTCACCAGTTTAGGGGAGTTTTCAGCCATAATTTCTTCAAATAGGTTTTCTGGGCCTTTTTCTCTTTTCGTTGTGGGCTCCCTAATGTAAATGTTAGTACAGTTGAGGTAGTCTTAATGGTCCCTTAACTATTATGCTTTAAAATTCTTTTCCTTTTTACTGTTCCAGTAGGGTGATTTCCACAAGCCTGTCTTCCAGGTCACTGATTTATTCTGCATCATTTCATCTGTTGATTCCCTCTAGTTTTCATTTCAGTTATATCCTTCAGCTCTGATTGGTTCTTCATATTCTCTTTGTTCTCTGTTTATTCTGAGTTCAGTGAGGTTTTCCTTGACCATTATTTTGAACTCTTCATCGGGTAGATTGTTGATCTCCATTTAGTTCTTTTTCTGAAGTTTTGTCATCTTTTGGAACATATTCCTTTGTCTCCTCAGTTTGCCTGTTTGTTTCTGCGCATTCAGTAGATCATTTACATCCCCAGGTCTTAAAAAAGTGGGTTTATGCAGAAGGTCTCCTGGGAGGCCCTAAGAGTACAACACACCAGCCCCCTCCAGTCTTCCAAGCCCGGGGCGCCAGGGGTGTCCCCTGTATGGCCTTCAGGCACCCTCCTATTGTGGTTGGGCCATGATTGCTGCAGACGCACAGGCCTGGGGGTCTGGCCCTCGGCCTGGCTGCCACAGCTGCAGGGAAGCTGGTGGGTGGGCAGGCCTCCAGTGCAGCAGGGTAGGAGGTCCAGCTGTGACTGTTGCAAGTCCTTCAGTGTGTGGGGCTGGCTCCCTGGGCAGAGGGCACTGGTGTCAAATGAGGCTGCCTACCAGAGGTGGCACAGGGCCACTAGGGACCCTCTAGCATTCCATGCATCCACAATGGATGTTCCGTGAGGTCCCCAGTGACACTTTAATGAATTTGTTCTCAGTGGATTAGAGTTCAGTTGGAGAAACAGAAACATAAGGAGAATGTTAGGATACTTTGGGCGAGGAATGAGCTAGCATGATGGTGGTGGGGTGTGGCAGGTCCATGTGACGTCCAGGGGCAGGATGCCAGGAAGGGCCTGAAGTGCAGCTGCCGTTCACAGGCAGAATTTCCTGTTCTTCAGGGAGGTCAGCTCTCTGCTGAGGTGCAGTTAGAGCTCCGAACCCTGACTGGTACCCATGACGTCTACCAGGGCTCTGGATCTCTCCTAGGCAGGGAAAAGGCCGCACTGAAGACATGCAGAGTGAAAAATGCAAGGGCCTCATCCTCATCGGGGCACAGTCCCCGTTTAGCTTGCATCTCACGTCCTCTTGGACACAACGCTCTGCCCAGTCCCAGGGAGATGCAGTGTGAGGACAGTGCTCGAGGAAGTGGCAGGAGCAAGGGGGCTAAAGTCCATCTCCTGCCTTGAATTCAGCTTCTGCACAGGACGGGGAGAGAACTTCTCTGAACCCCAATTCCTAGATCTGTGGAAGGCGGGTGTTCATACCTGCTTTCCAGGTTGCTGCTTTATTTAGCATATCTGCCTCTTGTCCCCCAATTGTAAACTGTGTTCTCTGCGCTCTTTAGGATATACCACCACTATCTACTGTCCCCTGAATGCGGGGCATCCTTCCCACCTCGATAATGGTGCATATCCCTGCCATTTCCGCCTGGAATATCAGGCCCCCGTCCCTTTCCTTGGCCAATTCCTTCTGGGCTTATAAACAGGAAATATTTCCCAAGCTCCTTGTTGGGTGCTGATGACCCTCCCTAAGTTCTGCAGCATCGTGCCCGAACTCCTAGCGGGTATTACAGACCATGCACGCCATGGGTGCCAGGACCATGCCGGGTGCTGGGGACACAGTGCTCAAAGGGCAGGCGTGGATTCTTACTCCAAGGGGCTTATTGTCCAGCTCAGTCTCTAGGCTTTGCCTCTTTCCCCCTCGAACTTCTCTGTGAGCTGCAGTGTGATGGACTGACAGAAGCTTACTCTGTCCTGGGTCATCAGTCCTTTAACCGTCCATTGGAGTATGAGCTCGACTCAAATGCGTGGTTTGAGGCTTCCCCCCTGCAGCGGGAGACTGGGTGGGCACCTCGCAGCTGGTCCTCCATCCGATTATTTTCTGACTCTGGTCTTAGGAAAGAGATCAGTTTATAGGAGCCAGAGAATCCTGTGCGGGTTCTTCAGTAATGGAAACATGAGATGCCAGCAATTCTGCTGGGGGGACTACGCTGCCAAGAACTGAAGGCAAGTGTGCAGACTTAACACATGAGCGTCCGGAGCAGCACTATTCACAGGGGCCACAGGGGAGAAAGAACTGCAGTGCCCATCAGGAGAGGAATGGATAAGCGAAACCCGGGCCATCCATCCAGGGGAAGAAGCTTCAGCCGCAAACAGCGAAGTGTTGGTGCACGGTGGTCAGGGAAATCAGAACAGGGCACAAATTGTAGGATCACTTACCCAAAATGTACAGAAGAGGCCAATCCGTAGAAAGATCAATGGGTTTCGGGGCCTGGGAGGAGCAGACAGGTAGAGTCACTGCTTGATGGTGGCTACAGGTGTCCTTTTAGAGGGAAGTGAACATTCTGGAGCCGGATGGGCAGGAGGATGGTTGTACAACATCGTGAACACGCTGACGTCACGGTGAATTCTCTGGAGCCGGGGCCGCCGTCCTGCCGGGTACTGAGAGTCACAGATGCCGGGGCTGGAAGCTGTGGGAAGTCCCCGTGTGACTGGACAGTTTTTGAACGTTATTTACAAATACGTAATATTCTACGAGCCAGCACATCTGAAAATCCTACCTTACCATTTGCCAGGGGATTCAGTTCATAAATGCAACCCTCACCCCTTCTCTTAGTCTGCTCCGGGGCTGTGCCAAAATCTCCTCCACTCCTTCATGGCTCTCAGTGCTGGGGCTGGGGGCCCAGAGCAAGGCATCTGAGAACTTGGCTCCTGGGAGGGCCTTCTGACTGGTTGGCAGGCGGCCCCTTTCTCGCTGTGTGTCTGCAGGGAGAGCGGCTCTCGCCCTGGGCGGGGGGGCACTGCTCCCTCAGGACCGAATTCTCTCCCCAAGGCCGCACCTCCCGCTTCCTCAGCCGTGGGGGTTAAAGCTCAAACCGACTTAGTGGGGACACAGTCTAGGGCCCTCGGGCTAGGAAACCCCACCACTTAAAGGTTTTTCTCCCTGGGTTTCAGGATCAAAGCACAGCCTGTCCGGCAGGAGCAGTGGATTTGCTCCCACAGAGCTGTGAGGGACTCCCCAAACGGACACTCTGTGGTCCTTATTTCCTGTCTGGGTTGATGGAGGGAGCCAGGCCTGGGTGCTGAATTTCCCTGAAATAGAGCACAAAGGGGGTGAGGCTGCTCCAGCAACTTCATGCTTGGAGAGTCAAGGTTTACATTTTACAGGTGACCTTGTTTTCAGGATGATATTGGTTTTGCTGTTGGTCTTTACTCTGCAATTATTCTTTCTCACACAATGGCCCAGGTTGAGGAGAGGATGCTCTTACCCAGCAAAGACCTCCCTAGGCTGGTCCCCCCAGGACTACGAAGATGGCAACCCCCCCTCCTCGCGCATCGGTGGGGGGTGAGTCATAAAATCGGCACGTGCACCTGATTAGAACAGCAGTGCCTCACCCAGTACCTTAAAATCCCAAGGTCTTTTAAAAACCAGAGGGAATGTTTATGCTTTGATGTCAAAACTTGAGCCGACCCCGATCTGAACTAATAGAAGGTACTGATGGGCTTTATTCTACGTGGAGTGAGTATGCCCACGTTTTCCTGTAGAAAGGTTCACGGGTTGAGGTAGGGGGTGCTGCCCAGCTCCAGCAACAGTCGTGAAGGAATATAGAGCATACACGCTTTCTAAATTCCACACATTCTTGGATTTTGAAAGGCCCAACCTAAAAGCTTCGGATGGAGGATTGCAGGTCTGTATTATACAGCCGTGGTGGTGTTTTTGAGATCGGGTGGTGAACTACTCGCCAACACACACTGGCGCTAGCAATCCAGGGCTACACGCCTCTGTTCCAAGAAGTCATCAGAAGTAAAGTGTGACCTCTAATCCCTACTTGATGGTCCGACCTCACACCTGGGCTGGGGATCCAAGGAGCACTTCCTCGGTGAGCTACCACCTGCACCTTGCATCTAGCGCCAGGGGCGTCCGAGACCCCACTGCACTCCCCGTCCTGGTGATCACAGATCCCGCCTCGAGTAACACAGCTCCTGAGGTGGAGCTTTAACCCTCGTGTTTTCCCAGTTTCTCCCTCCCACCCTATCTTACTCTCAAAATGCCTGCTTCTATCCCAGCTCCATTTATGGACTGTTGAAATCCCAGCAGGATCAGGGGGAGCCCCTTTTTAGCAACACTAAGCCAAGACCTCAAAGGACCGAGTAGCACAGTGTAATGCTGTGTGTTAACAGAAACTGTTAAACCGATGCATAGTGTTTACAAGGGAGGCGATTTTGGTGTGTTGCTCAAAACCTCGTTCCTAATGAAGGCATTCTGTGCTCAGCTCTTAGCCGGCACGCCACCCACCCCTTTGGAGCTGCCTTGTCTCCCCCAGCCCCGGGTGTCCCCTCTCAAGATTGTCTTGTAAGAAGGGACCAGTGTTAAAACGGTTGGTACGTGGGCACCTGAAACCAAGAGGAACAAACCTATAGGAATACCGCCTATTTGAACAAGCCCTCTACATGCCCCTTACTAAACCCCACAAGTTGGCTGCTGGGGAGCTGCAGCTGCCAGGCAGCTGGGCCTGCTTTTCTGGTCCCCTGTTTACCAGACCCCCAAGAACAGGTTTGGGTTTCCCTAACAATTAGAGCACAGGGGAGGGGCAGTAGGGGGGAGAGAATCTCAAGCAGACTCCCTGCTAAGCACAGAGCTGGACATGGGGCATCGGACTCGGGGGAGGGGGGTGTGACCTGAGGTCAACCATCAGACGCCCCGCCCCAGGACCAGGTTCTAGATGGGCGATGTCCTAACACGGAATGCAAGAGAAAGCAGGTGGGCTTTATCAGAGCTGACAAGACGAAGGTCCCTGCCCCCCAGAGAAGTGTGCAAGTCTCATAAACGCACTTTTCCAAAGGGTGAGGGGGCCAAGGAGTAAGGGAGCCTCTCTCAGGCAGCCTGTGGTTATTACTTGGTGGTGGACCCAAGACAATCCCACGAGGCCTCGCTCTGGGGTTGACGTCCTCTCAGGGCTCCTGGAGAACAGACGGACTCGTGCAAGCAGGCTTTAAGTGGTTACCTCTGATCTTGCCCAGGCACCCTCCCTCCTGATCGCTGTTCTCCTTTGCTTGCTTTCCCCAGTGGGGGGCCCAGGGCGGGGGAGGGGGTGTGCGCATGAGGCCCTAGGTGTAGGGAAACTTTCAATCCTGGGCTCAGCCCAGTGAAGTTCTTTTAATGGGGTCTCTCATTTCCCACCCCCGACCCTGGCTTTTTATCATTTAGGATGAAGGTCAGTGGTCTCTTCTGTAACAGCTTCCTGCTCTCAGGGTCATTTGTCTTTTTCCTTGGAGGTGTAAAAAAAAAAAAAAAAACCCTTGCTGACAGTTCTGACCCAGGGGCTTGGCGCCTCCTGCAGTGGTGTAGGATGGAATGCTGCTGCCATCATTAGCTTCACTTGGAAGACCTTAACTTCACCGGGGCAGGGCCCAGACGTGACAGCACTATAATGGTCCGTAAGCATCTAAGGAAGGGCAAGACAAAGCAGCCTGGGCTAGGGTCCCTTTAATGGAGTCCCAGATGGTTTGAGTTGTGGGGTTAAAATTATATAGCCCATTGGATGATGTGAGCCCTCAGAGATAAGGGTTTCCCTATCAGTTTGGGGTGCGACAACAAAGCCAGGCTAAGAGTGCACACGTACTTGGAAGCAACACCGTGTAAGGTTTTTGAGATTGTTTAAAGGACAGATTTGTATGCCCCTACTGAAGGATGTATAGATCTTGTTGAACAAATGCCTATACTGGTTTCCCCTTCATTTACTAAACACCCAAATGTAGATGAATAGGAAGTCTAAGGTCTTGGAAGTTTTCCCCGAGATGTACCCTGACCTATCAAATCTACCCCCTACCCCACCTGTGCATTCCAGAATCTGCTTATTCAACACGAGTTCAACACTAATTGTGTCTTCTCTACTTAGCACAGATTAGAGGCTCAGAGCTTGGGCTGCGGGAGTTTGAGACCCAAGCCACTTGGCAACGTTGCAGTTTGCACACACAGAATTCTCGAGCTCCCAGCATGCTTTGAGAGGTTCACGTGTATGCTTTCATTTGCTGATTCACTGACCACGTTCAGCTTTTGCACAAAGGGCACAGAATCGGGCTCATGAGGCTGGACAGGCAGGAGACTGGGCGTGGCCCATGTGCTGCCAGTCCTGGCCCACCCCAGGTATGCCCCACACTGCTCTAATTTCAAACCTGTTAACGGTCTTTCTTCCAGATTTCATCGCAGACCCCAAGAGTTAACACCCGCCCACCACAAATGCCAATGCCTTATGGAAAGGGTGGAGGAGAAAGGCATCAGTAAAGGCTTCTCTCAGGTGATAAAGAAGCAGTCTTAGAGTGTGGGGACAGCCATAGATGACCTATAAAATGGAATAAAGGCTGGATGATGCACCTGGTCTCCAGTCCATTAAATCATGGCATCATGACTGCCTGGCCAAGGGCCCGGGGGAGGATTTTATGGTCAGTGATAGGAAAGACACAACAAAGAGATCATGACCCCTAGTTCCCAAATACTACATCTGAGTGAAGACTGCCCCCTGTGGTTTCTTCCAAAACCCCACCCCCACCAGATTGTAAAAATTTTTTCATTGCAGTTGCAATTCTGAGGCCAAAAAGCTTTTTGCTCCAGAGGATGTCCTTCCAAAGGGATTGATCGTTTGCTCTGTAACCTCATAAGATGGAAAATAGTGTCATGGAATGGTTCGGAAGATCAGGTTCCTATCCAGAAGCAAGGAGTAGCCACTGGGCTTCACACTATGTCCAAGTAAGCTACTAGACATTGCATTTAGGGGTAGCAGGCTGAGGACCTGCCCCCAGCTTCCGGTGTATTAATAGAGATTAATGCTGGAGAATCCATGAAGTTTAATCATCCCATGAACAGGTCCTCTCACCAGGCATTTAAGACTCCATTTATTCTTTGACCTTGGTTGTTGAATATTTTTCCCATTATACTCTGACAAGAGACAAATATTGGCTAAGACGAAGCAAGATTTTTACGTACAGATGAACCCAAGAGAATCTAAAACATTAGCAGTGATTTGTATATATTTACATAAAACCCTAGTGTAAAATTTAGGAAAAATTGTACTTCTAGAGAGCAGGCGTTATTTGAACCTATACATTTTCATTAAAATCGTATTTTAAATCCCACCTCATGGGGCCCTGGGATCGAGCCCTGCATTGGGTTCCCTGCTCAGCGGGAAGCCTGCTTCTCCCTCTGCTTGTGCTCTTGCTGTCAAATCTAAGAAAAATCAATCCCCCCTTGCCACCTGGGGCGAGACTGGCAGCACATGGACCACTCCCCAAACAGGCCTCCCACTGCAATGCCCAGTCCCCTGTGCACAAGTTTGAACTTGTGATTAGCAAATAGCCTACATGTGGACATCTCAATAGAGCACATGGAGTTGGAAGAATTCTTCCAAGTTTAGAATCTCTGGTTTTGGAAACTGCAACATCGCAAATTTTTTAAAAAATCACGTTTCTTGGATGGTGGTACCTCTCAGTATTTCACTTGGGTGCAGATTTTCCACTTACCACTTCCAGCTCATCTCCACTTTGAAAGGTGTTGGAGGATAAGAAAACTGAATTAGCACTACCACTGACATTACTTTGGAAGTAGAATAATTTTAAATTATCTGGACTGTTAGGAGGGTGGCTGGTGTCCTGCCTCTCCCTCCATCCTGCAAGCCTCACCCTCCTATTGTCACACTACCCCTCCAGCTTCGGGGGCATAGGGATGGTGCAGTCACAGAGGGGCTCTGGCGTAGCGTTTCATGCTCTTTTGTTGCTATCTTGAAATTACTTGGGAACATGGAGCTCTGCAAATTACAGAGCTGGTCCCTGGACAGTACCAGCAAATGGATCCAGGCTCTGACCACATCTCAGCCTGGCACCTACTGCCTCCCACGCTCCGGCTCTGGGGGCTACAGCAGATTCTTCGAGAGCTTGGTGCTGTGGTCCTTGCTCCACCCTCTGGTCTAATCTCAACCCGCAGCTTGATGGTGTCCCACAAGTCTGATCGATCTCTGCTGTGCTCACAGCCTCTCGTGGCCCTCCGCTTACCAGAGTCCAGCAGGTCCTGAGAGATCCTTAACCCTTCTTGGCCCACAGGTGTCCCTCTGACTTTATCTCAAACTCTCTTCAGGACCTGGCCTTCGTGCTCTTCCTCAAACACACTACATGTGAGTTTGCCCCAGGGCCTTTGCATTACTCATGTATGTTCCTCCTGTCCCAGACACCCTCATGACTCCTCCATTTGCCGCCAGGTTCTCAGTGAGGCCTTCGCCAGCATAAATTTAGAAATGATTACTAAACAACCTATGGGTCAATGAATAAGGAAATTAAAGAGAAATGACAATGGGAACAGCTTTCCAAAATCAGTGGGACATCATGAAAGTAGTTCTGAGGGGGAATTTCAGTGGTACAGGCCTACCTCAAGAATTAAAACCGCAACTATACCTAGAAACTAGAAAAAGATCAATAGAACTAAAAGCTGATTCTTTGTAAAGATAAAACCTCTATTCAGATTTATCAAGAAAGAGGGCCCAAAAATGCAATTAGAAATGAAAGACCATTTATAGCTGACACCGCAGAACCAAAGGATCATGAGATCACACTATGAACAATTATATACCAACAAAGGGGAAAACCTAAAAGAAATGGATAAACTCCTAGACACTACAAATAGAAGCAATTTTTAAAAAGTCCAGAACCAAACAGCTTCATAGTGAAGTCTACCAAACGTGAGTTAATATCAACTTTGGAATACTTCCAAACTCATTTTATGAGGCCAGCATTACCTTGATACCAAAACCACACACACACCAGAGTCAATCTCTGACGAAATAACCCTCAACAAAATATTAGCATACCACATTCAATATATTTAAAGGATTATACACCATGATCAAGTGTGATTTATTCCAGGAATACAAGGATGGTTCAGTATCCACAAATCAATATGATATGCCTCAAAAGGATAAAAATCCTATGATCAGTTCATTGGATGCATTTAACAAAAGTCAACATTTATAAATTATTTCTACAGTCAGTGCAGAGGGAACCTAACACAAAGGCCATAAATGACAAACCCACAGATAATATCATACTCCAGGGTATGGATAATGTTAGAAATAAGACAGTACTTGAAGTTCTAGCCCTAGCAAGGAGGCAAGAAATAAAAGGCATCCAAGTTGGAAAGGAAGAACTAAAACTCTCACTTCATAGATGACCTGCTATATATAGAAAACCCTAAAGACTCCAAAAACTAAAGGAATCAAAGTTATAAAAGATGCCAAATTAACACAAAGTGGTTGCACTAATGAAGTATCAGAAATTAATCCCATTTACAATTACCTAAAAAATAGGAATTTAACCAAGGTGAAAGATCTGTAGTCTGAAAACCATAAGACAAAGTAAGATGATACAAGCAAGCATAAAAGCATCCTGTGCTCAGGGATTGGGAGAATATTAAAATGTCTACTACCCAAAGCAATCTACAGCTTTGACACAACCTCTATCAAAATGCCACTGGTATTTTTCAGAGAACTAAGAATCCTAAAAATTTCATGAAACCACAAAAGACCCCAAATAGCCAAAGCAACCTGAAGCTGTAATCAAAATAGTATGGTACTTGCACAAAAATGCACAGAACAAAAGATTGCTCAGTAATAAGCACAGGCATGTATGGTCAATTGATCTATGACAAAGGAGACAAGAATAGAGAATGAGGAAAAGACCCTCTGTTCAGTAAGTGGTTTTAGATAAACTGGACCACTTTCTTACACCATATACAGAAGTAAATTCAAAATGGATTAAATACTTAAGCAGTAAGCTCTTTGACATTAGTCCTGGCCACACTTTTTTGGACCAGTTTCCTCAGGCAAGGGCAACAAAAGCTAATAAGCAAATGGGATTATATTTAAAAAGCTTTTGCACAATGAAGGTAACCATCAACAAAACTAAAAGGCAACCTAACAATAGATTTTTGTAAATCTTTCACCCTATAAGGGGTTAATATCCAAAACAGAGAACTTCTACAACTTGAGGAAAGCTGGGGAGCTGGTGAGGAGGACCCTAAGCTCACCTCCTCCCACAGATACAACCAGGTAACACATCAGCCTAAATAATCCAGAAAGTGACCCAAACACTGGCAGAAATCCACAAGTAAAAGTAGAGAAGAGACCACATCAGACAATGTAGGAAGAGACAGACCCCCACACCAGGGAACACTTGAGAAGACAAATCCCCATCACACTTGGCTTTGAAAGTGAGAGGGGCTTTCCTGAGTTCTTATAAACCAGTGTGACTCAAAACCTGGAATTTTAAAATTTTAAAAATCAGCCCCCCTCCCCCAAGGGACTGGCACAAACTGCACCAATACCCTGTGTCCTGACCTGTGTGTTTTGTGGGAACTCAGTTCTGGGCAGCAGGTCATCTTGCACAAGCAGACCAGCACACACCTTGTTAAAACATGCCCCACACAGTTCGGGCTCAAACACTGTCCCCCAACAGGCACGGAGGGGGACAGTTGACCTCTGTGGACAACTGAAGGGAAAAGAGGCCAGAACTCAATGACAGGACACACACAACACACACAGAAGACCCTCCATGAAGCAACAGGTCCTGGGGAACAGGGGACACTGCCCTGCAGGGCACTACAGGACTGTAGGACCTCTTTTCATAAAACCATGGTTTTTAAGAGGAGACATAGCTGACTTTCCTAACATACAAAAACAGGGACTCAGACAAGAGGAGGAGATAGAGGAATCGCTCTCAAATGAAACAAGAAGACCAAACCACAGCAAGAGACCTAAGCAAAATGGATAGAATATGCCAGATGGAGAATGTAATGATCATAAAGATACTAGACTTGAGAAAAGACCGGAGGACAGGAGTGAGACATTAACAAAGAGAAAAAAGCCAATCAGAGATGAAGAACAAAAATACACCTGATGGAATAAATGGCAGGGCAGAAGCAGCCCAGGAATGAATGAATGACCTGGAGGACAGAGTAATGGAAATTAAGCTGAGCAAATGAGAGAAAAGGGAATTATGTAAAATGAGAATAGGGACCTGGGACGCCAACTATAGTCACATTATAGGGATCCCTGAAGATGACGAGAGAAAAGGGGGCAGAAAATTTGAAGAAATAGCTGAAAACTTCCCTAGTCTGAGGAAGGAAAAGTGTTTAGATCCAGGAGGCACAGAGATCCACCCCCCCCCCCAAAAAAAATCAGCCCAAGGAGTTTCACACCAAGACACACAGTAATTAAGATGGCAAAAAGTAGAGAGTTTCTCAAACCCTAAAGGAGTTCATGACCCCTAAACCAGCCCTACAGAAAATATTAAAGGTGTCTCTTTCAGTGGAAAAGAAAGCCCATAATCAAGAGCATGAAAAGTTGGAAGCACAAAAGCAGTAAAAATTAGTATATCCATAAAAATCAGCCATGGGATTCATAAAATGAAAGAATATAAAATGACACCATATACCTAAAATGTGTGGTGAGGGAGGAGTAGAGAATGGGTTTAAAATGAAGTGACCATCAACTTCAGTTAGACTGCTATATGCAGAAGATGTTCTATACAAGCTGGATGGTAATGAACCAAAATCCCCTGATATGCCAAAAAAAAAAAAAAAAAAAACTATACCACTAAAGAAAGCTGACAAACCATGAGAGCAAGGGAAAGGTCAGAGAAAAATGAGACCACCACCACAAAACAAGTAACAAAATGGCAACAAATACATATCAATAATCACTTTGAATGTAAATGGACTAAACATTCTAATCAAAAGCAATACGGTGATGGAATAAAGACCACCCAGCTATAGGCTGCCTACAAGAGACTCCTTTCACAGGCAGAGACACCTACAGAGTGAGAGTGAAAGCGGATGGAGAAGCAATTATGCAAATAGGTATGAAAAGAAAGCTGCCGGTAGCAATATATTGGACAAAATAGACTTTAAAAGAAAGCCTGTAACAAGAGACAAAGAAGGGCACGATACAATAATAAAGGTGACGATCCAACAAGAGGATGTAACAATTGTAAATATTCACGCACCCAATGTGGGAGCACCCAAATACATAAAACAGTTATTCACAAACATAAATGAAATAATCAATAGTGATACTGGTAGGGGACTGTCCCACCCCACTTATATCAATGGACAAATCATCTGAACAGGAAATCAGCAGGAAAACAGGGGCTTTGAATGACAGACTGGACCAGATGGATCTGACAGATATATTCAGAACATTACATCCTAAAAATCAGAATACACATATTCAAGCGCACAAGGAACGCTCTCCAGAATAAATCACATACGTGGCCACAAAAGAGGTTGCAACAAATTTAAAAAGATGGACATCATACCATGTATCTTTTCTGAATGTAATGCTATGAAACTAGAAATAAACGATAAGAAAAAATCTGGAAAGATCATAAATACACAGAGGTTAAGTAACAAGCTACTAAAAACAATGAATGGGTCAACAAGAAATCAAAGAATAAAAAAAATCACACAAACGTCTGGGGTCGTGTCTGCTGTTGCAGAGGGACTAGGGTGTCCTGAGGGACATGGCTAGTATGGTGTTCCCGACGGCCTGCCACTGCCACCACCACATTCCTGGCAGGCAGCAGATTGGGAAGCACCTGTGCCATGAACAGTGTCTTTCCGTGTGAAGCAGAACACGATCTGTAGCCTGGAGACAGAGGTGAAGCGGCATTCCTGGCTGAGCATATGCCCCACCTCAGAGCAGAGCAGGAAAACGGCCTCACCACCGACCACGTGGTGGATGGCCTTCAAGGCCATCGATGGGGCCGACATACCCAAGTTCTCTGCTCCTGCCACCCCAGATTTGTGGTAGACCAGCTCGACCATCTCAATGTCACCAAGAAGTAGTCCTAATCCAGAGCCACCACCTTTCAATTTTACAGATCACAGGGCTGCCATCTCTTGGCCTGATTCTGGAATTGAAACACTATAACCTCCAGGGAAAAAATGAGTCTTTGGACCAGAGTCCCACTAAACAGCAAACATGAGCATAGTGGTCTGCATATAGAACATCAGGGGCTCTACACGCTTTAATTTCAAAGCCTAATCTCTGTCATATTGTTTCCTTTTCCTTTACCCTGATTGGAAGAAACAGATTTCCTAGGTCACAGAGGATGTAAAGTGTATTTTGGATGAAAGCTGAAAAAAAGCTACAAACTGGTTTGCTTAAGGAGGAGGTACTTGATGGGGGCTTTATCGTGCAACATTAGTTTGCTTACCTTCTGTCAAAAGAATAACTGCCTAAACATAAATTAAAAAAAAAATGAGCTTCTGCAGTTAAACATGCAGCTAAAAATAGCACCTTTTGGGATTGCTACTAAAAGTAGACATTTAAGTGAAGTAAAAGATTCTATAATCTTTTAGATTATAGAATGGCTACATGAAGTTGTATTTGAAAAACTTCTTTCTGGGATGTAATTAAGGTACCTTACAGTCCACCAGTCGAAGATGTTTGTTTTTTCAAATTACCTTTTTTCAGAATATCATAAAAATAGTCAAGCTCTTCACTTGTATTACCAAATATAGGAATCCTATCACTTGGGACTATTTTACATGTGAGGAAACATTTAAGAAACTTGTCCAAAATCACACTCCCAGTAACGAGTGTGACTTGGATTTCAGTGTCTGCATAATCTAGAAATCTTAACCGCTATGTATATATTTAATAAAACATTTTCACAATGCATAAAAATTCAATCCCATTACCCACAGAGGAGATAATCCTTTTATATTTTTTTTTTAGTCTTTTTATATGTATATGCTTTTTAACATATATTGAGGCTATATGGGTAAAGAGAATTGAGAGCTAAAACCTCTAACATTTGAAGATCGTGATGCAACCATTTGCCAATGGCTTTACAAAAAGATTATAGAACAGCAAGACTAATGGATGAGCATGCCAATCTCATTTGCCAGCATTGAATGTTCTCTTCGTTAATAAAGGATTCATGGTTCACGTTTAAATATCTGCCATTAGTATATAGTCTGAGGTGCATTTTTTTATTCACTGCATCTAAGTCCCTGTCACATGACAGAATATTTAACCAAGCTGAAGTCTGTTATTAATATGTCATCTCCTTGGTGTAGAAATACTTTTCATGGCTCACAGAAATGTCTCTGGTCCATATGAGCAATTTCGTGTCTCTGACCTTTTGTTTTCATACCTCCTGCTGCTGTTTAGGGGACAGGTGAAGAAAGGGGGCTCAGGGGGCCTGCCTAAAACCATCACTACTTATGTTGCTGTGATCTCTGTGTCACTCAAACTTTGACTAGGGTTTGAGAAGGTCATGGTTAACTTGAATCTCAGAGAAGGAAAAAGATAAGGTCGTAGGTCTGAAGAAATAGAAAGCAGTTCATGAGAAAAGGGGCCTTTTGATGTATAGCTAACCATTTAATTTTTAAAACAATCTTGTGAAGTAGCTATCTCCACTATCCAGGTTAGAAACGGAAGCTCAGAAATGTCAATAGCATCCCCATGTTTGCGCAGCTAACAAACAATAAAGGGAGAGCTCAGGACTAGGCTTACCTAAAGACCACATTAATTTTAATATAGTACACTAACTGCTATAAATAAGATATTGTAGCTTTGTTTAAATCACTTCTTGCCCGAAGCAGTGCTTTTAAAACATCTGACTTTTCTCCTTGAAACTATCAGCAGAGCTCATTGCCACTCAGTTGTTTATAATTACATGTGTAATAAAATATATCTCTACCAAAGAACCAAAAAAATTAACACAGAAAATATTGAAAATGGAAACAGTCCAACAGCTTTGGGATGCAGCAAAACTATTCAAAGAGGGACATTTATAGCAATACAGGTCTACCTCAAGAAGAACAATCTCAAACAACCTAAACTTTACACTTAAAGGAGGTAGAAAAAGAACAAAACCCAAACCCAGCAAAAGGAAGGAAATAACAAAATTAGAGCAGAAATAAATGATAAACAATAGAAGAAACCAACAAAATTGATAAAGCTCTAACCAGACTCAGAAAAGAGGACAGAAATAAAATCAGAAAGAGGAGAAACAACAGCCACTACAGAAACACAAATAATTGAACAATATTGTGGAAAATTATATGCCAACAAATTAGACAACCTATAGATGAAATAGATAACTTCCTAGAAACATATAACCTACCAAAATCGAAGCATGAAGAAATAGACAATTTGAACAGCCCAATTACCAGCAATGAAATTGAATCACTAAAACCCCCAAGAAACAAAAGTCCAGGGGCAAGCAACTTCACAGGTAAATTCTACCAAACATCTGAAGAATTAATAGCTATTATTCTCAAGCTATTTCAAAAAACAGAATGAATTTGGAAGGTTTCCTTCCTTTTGAGGCCAGTATTACCTGATACCAAAACTACAACACCACACAAAGAACCACCACACACCCACATGAAAAGAACTACAGGCCAAAATCTCAGATGCAAAATTCCTCAACAAAATACTAGCAAACTGAATCCTACATTTAAAAAAAAAAAAAATCATTCACCATGATCACCTGAGGATTTATTCCTGGGATACAAGGGTGGTTCAATATTCACAAAATCAACATGATACATCACATCAATAAGAGGATAAAAACCATATGATTATTTCAACAGATTCAGAAAAAGCATCTGACAAAGTAAAATATCCATTCCTGATTTAAAAAAAAAAACCCTCAACAAAGTAGGTCTAGAGAGAACATATTTCAGTGTAATAAAGGCCATATAGGAATAACCCACAGTTAACATCATACTCAATGGGGATAAACAGCTTTTCCCCTAAGGCCAGGAATAAGACAAGGGTGTCCACTCTCACTATTTTTATTCAACATAGTAGTAGAAGTCCCAGCCACAATAATCAGACAACAAAAAGGCATCCAAATTGGTAAGAAAGAAGTAAAAGTTTCACTATTTGTAGATGATGTGATACTATATATGGTAAACCCTAAAGACTCCGCCGAAAAAATGTACTAGAACGGATAGGTGAATTCAGTAAAGTGACAGGATACAAAAGTCAATGTACAGAAATCTGTTGCACTTCTGTGCACTAAATGAAGAATAAATTAAGAAAAGGACCTTATTTATAATTGCAACAAATAAAAATAGCTAGGAATAAATTAAAAAGGTGAAAAACCTTTACCCTGAGAACTATTAAACATCGATGCAAGAAAATGAATATGAAAAAAAATGGAAAGACATTCCATGCTCATGGGTTGAAAAGTACTATCCAAAGAAATCTACAGATTTAATGCAATCTCTATCAAAATACCAACAGCATTTTTCACAGAGCTAGAACAAACTCTTCTATAACTTTATGGAACCACAAAAGACCTTGAATAACAAGGCAGTCTTGAAAAAAACAAAACTGGAGGTATCACAATTCCAGACTTCATGTTCCAAGGCTGTAGTAATCGGAACAGTATGGTACTGGCACAAAAACAGACACATCAATCAATGGAACAGAACAGAAAACCCAGAAATAAACCCACAATTATATGGTCAATTAATCTTGAACAAAGGAGGAAAGAATATCTAATGGGAGAGGACAGTCTCTTCAAAGTGGTGGGAAAACTGGACAGCTACATGCAAAAGAGTGAAACTGAATCACTTTCCGACATCATACACAGACATTTTTAAAAATGGATTAAAGACCTAAATGTGAGACCTGAAACCATAAAAGTCCTAGAGGAGAGCACAGGCAGTCACTTTTTCTAGATGTCTCCTGAGGCATGGGAAATGAAAGCAAAAAGAAACTATTGGGACTACATCAAAATAAAAAGCTTCTGCACAGCGAAGGAAACAATCAACAAAAGTAAAAGGCAAAGTAATGGGAGAAGAGATTTCCAAATGATGTATCTGATCAAGGGTTAGTATCCAAAATACATAAAGAACACAACAAACAATAAAAGTGGGCAAAAGATTTCTCTGTCCAGATGGCCAACAGGCACATGAAAAGATGCTCAACATCACTCATGATCAGGGAAATACAAATTAGACCACAATGAGGTATCACCTCACACTGGTCAGAATGGCTAGTATCAAGACGACAAATGTGTTGGAGAGGGTGTGAAGAAAAGGAGACTCTTGTGCACCGTTGGTGGGGACGTAAGCTACTGTGGAAAACAGTATAGAAGCCTCTCAAAACCTTAAAAATAGAACCACCATACAATCCAGAAATTTCACTTCTGGATATTCATCTGAAGAAAAGGGAAACGTCAATTTGAAGAGATCTAGGCAACCCCATGCTCACGGTAGCATTCTTTACAATAGTCAAGATAAGGAAGGAACCTAAGTGCCCATCCACAGAAGATGTGGTTATCTATACATATGTGTATGTGTGTGTGTGTGTGTGTGTGTGTGTGTGTGTGTGTGGATACACACAATGAAATATTCAGCCATAAAAAATGAAGTTTTGGGCACCTGGGTGGTACAGTCGGTTAAGCATCCAACTTTGTATGGTGACAGATGGTAACTAAACTTATTGCCAGAATCATTTGGTGATGTATAAAAATATCATCATGAGGGGAGCCAGGGAAAATGGTACAGGAGGAGGATCCTAAACTCACCTTGTCCCATGGACACACCTAGATAACAGCCCCACATCAATGCAACTAACCTAGAAAATGACCTCACAATGGCAGAACAGCCATAGTTAATCATAGAGAGGAGGCCACATAAGGTGTAGGAGGGGTGAAGATACATCAGGAACCATACTCCTGGGGAAACTAATGACGAACGGGAGGGACATCATGAGCACGGAGCAGCAGACTCCACGTCGGGCACCCACGCACTGGTACCTGTACTGGGAAAACAAGTCCCCATAACGTTTGGCTTTAAAAACCAGAGGGGCTTAAATTCACCCACGTTTACAGCCAGTGGGGCTTAACTCTAGGTATTTTAAAGATCAGAAGGCTCAGCTCTGGGAGAGCCAGAGTGTGATAGGAGTCCTTGCCCTTAGAGAGACAGCATAACAAAACCCCACTGTGATACAGCATAGGAGTAGCAGTTTAAAAAGTGCCTGGGATAGAAGGGAAAACTTATTTTCTAATCTCAGAACGTGTGCTGGAGGGGCAGGGACTCTTGAGAGACTTGTCCAAGAACCCAAGAGCTGGCAGGCACGATTTCTCTCCCCCAACTCCAGCCTAGATACCCGGACGCCTGCAGGAACCAGCATGAACACTGGCCACCTAGCTTGCTAACACCTCCTTCCCCCAAGTTCTCCTGCAAATCCACCCCATCCAACATGCCCCCCACCCCCTTTGCAGAAGTCCCTCCAAAGTGGCACCTGATATGTCTCATTCTGCAAGTAGCCTTGGCAGTGACAGGACAGTGACCCTTGACAGCAGCCAGCACCACTCCAAAGTGATTCTTGTGCCCCTGGGGGGAGAGTAAGGGAACCCATGCACACCAGTTCAACAACAGCCCCCGCAGTGGGCTGGGGGCAGGTGTCTGGTATGACTGCTCCCCTCCCCAGCCCCCGGACACCAACAAAAAGCTCACAGGGTGCAGCACAAAGGCGGCCCTGTACTTTGGGGTCATTGCAACCCCAACATATGGACTGGGGCAGGCATGTGCTCTGATTGTAGGCCCTGCCCACCAACAAGTGCCGCTCAGGGGACAACATAGGGAAAGCAAATGCAACCCTGGCAAAGGGGCCGAGGGCAAACATCTGGCCCGACCCAATTTTAAGTCCAAGGTGGCCCCAGTCTGGCCCCTTGACAGTACAGGGACCAAAGCCTGCTGCTAGCAAAGGGGGTCATTGAATCCAACTGGACTGAAGGCAAACATGGCTCAGCCACAACAGTAGGGCGTGCGCGCGCGCACACACACACACACACGACACCCCTGAAGTACCTGGTTCTGTTGAGCAGGAACACTGCACTGTAGGACTTCTTCATAAAGCCACTATTTCAAGACCAGAAGATGTAGCTGACTTTACTAACACACAGAAACAGAGAGGTAGACAAAATGAGGAGAAGAGGAGTATGTCCAAATTCAAAGACCAGGACAAAACCCCAGCAACAAAGCCAAACAAATCAGAAATAACCAATATCCCTGAGAAAAGAGTGGAGGATCTCGGTGACACCTTCAACAGAGACAGAAAATATTTAAAAAAATATTCAGAGATGTAGAACTCAGTAACTAGAATGAAAAATACACTAGAGGGAATCAATAACAGATGAGAGGGGGCATAAGGAGAGATCAACAAGCTGGAAGACAGTAATGTAAAGCAACCAAGCTGAACAGCAAAAGGAAAAATGAGAAGATTGTAAGAGAACTCTGTGATATCAAGCATATAGGGATCCTAGGAGGAGAAGTGAGTGAAAAGGAGGCAGAAAATTTGAAGAATACCTGAAAACCTCCCTAACCTGGAGAAGGAAACAGATGTCGTGATTCAGGCAGCACCGAGAGCCTCCAACAAAATCAACCGAAGGACACACCAAGACACATAATTGAAATGGCAAAAAATAGTGACAAAGAAAATTTTAAAAGCAGCAAGAGGAAACACAACACATACAAGGGAAACCCCATAAGTCTATCAGTGGATTTTTCAGCAGAAACCTGGCAGGCCAGAAGAGAGTGGCATGATGTATTCAAAGTAATGAAAGGGAAAAAACCTGTAGCCAAGGATATCCTATCTGCCTCTTCAGATAGGAGAGTTTCCCAAGCAAAAGTTGAAGGTGTTCATCATCACTAAACCAGTGCTACAAGAAACTAAAGGGAATTCTTTGAGAGGAAAGGCCATAGTCAGGAGTAAGAAAATGAGGAAAGGAAAATATGTTATGGGTTAATACAATGAAAGTAGATTAACCACTTATAAGACCAGTACCAATGTTAAAGCACAAAAGCAGTAAAATAATTATATCTATAAAAATTATTCACGAAGGGGTGCCTGGGTCGCTCAGTTGGTTAAACATCTGTCTTTGGCTCAGAACATGATTTCAAGGTCCTGGGATCTTGCAAGCCCCACATGGGGCTCCCTGGTCAGTGGGGAGTCGGCTTCTCCCTCTCCTTCTGCCCCTCCCCTTGCTCATGTTCACACACATTATTCACAAAATAAAAGGAAATAAAATATGGTATCAGACATACAAAATGGGGAGCAAAAATTTAGTGCTTTTAGAATGGGCTCAAACGTAAGTGACCATCAACTTCATATAGACTGCTATATGCATAGGATGTTAGATATCAACTTAATGGTAACCACAAGTCAAAAACTTGTGACAGATACACAAAGAAATTGAGAGAGGAAATCCAGTCACTAAAAAAAGCCATCAAACCACAGGGGAAGAGAGCGAGAGAAGGAACAGAACCACAAAAACCATAAAACAGTTAAAATGGTAGTAAGTACATACCTATCACTGATTCCTTTGAATGTAGGTGACCTAAACACATTCCAATCAAAAGACCTAGGGTGACAGAATGGATAAAAAAGCAAGACCCATCTATATGCTGCCTACAAGAGACACTCAAAACCTAACAACTCCTGCAGATTGAAAGTGAAGGTACAGAAACACATTTATGCAAATGGAAGGGGAAAAAAAGCTGGGGTAGCAATACTTATATCAGACAAAATAAACTCCAAGACTGTAGTGAGAGACAAGAACACTACATAACGATCAAGGGAACAATCCATTGAGAAGATACAGCAATTGTAAATATTTATGCACAACATGGGAGCACCCAAATACATAAAACAACTATTAACAGACATAAAGGAAGAAATGGATAGTAATGCAATAGTAGGGGAATTTAACACCCCACTTATATCGATGGACAGATCATCCAGACAGAAAATCAACAAAGAAACAGTGGCTTTGAATGACCCATTGGACCAGATGGATTTAACACATATATTCAGAATATTCCATCCAAAAACAGAATACGTTCAAGTGTACATGAAACATTCTCTAGAAGAGACCACAAGTTAGGCCACAGAATAAGTCTCGACAAATTCCAAAAGATTGAAATCCTATCATATATCTTTCCCAACCACAACTGTATGAAACTAGAAATCACAAGAAAAAAATCTGGAAAGACCGCAAATACATGGAGGCCAAATAACATTCTACAAAACAATAAACCAACTGAGAAATCAAAGAGGAAATTAGAAAAAATACATGGAGACAAATGAAAATGAAAACACAATCATCCAAAGTCCTTGAGATGTAGCAAAAGCTGTTGTAAGAAGGAAGTCTGTAGCAATACAGATCTCAAGGAGAAAAATTTCAAACAGCCTAAACTTACAGGGAAAAGAGCTAGAAAAAGTCCAAAGCCAGGATAAATATTAGCACAGAAATAAATGAGAGACTTAAAAAGCAATCGATCAGATCAGTGAAACTAAGAGCTGCCTCTCTGACAAGATCAACAAAATTGATAAATCTCGGGCGCCTGGGTGGCTCAGTTGGTTAAGCGACTGCCTTCGGCTCAGGTCATGATCCTGGAGTCCCGGGATCGAGTCCCACATCAGGCTCCCTGCTGCTCAGCGGAGAGTCTGCTTCTTCCTCTGACCCTCTTCCCTCTCATGCTCGCTCTCTCATTCTCTCTCTCAAATAAATAAAATCTTTAAAAAAATTGATAAACCTCTAGCCAGACTCATTAGAAAAAAAGGGGGGAGGGAGACTCAAAATCGGAAACGGAGAAACCACCAAAACCACAAAAATACAAAGGATTGTGAGAGAGTATTATGGAAAACTATATGCAAACCAGTTGGACAACCTAGAAAAAATGAATAAACTCCTAGTAACTGAATCAGGAATACAAAATTCAAACAGACTGATTACTAGCAATGAAATTGAAAAAAATAACTCCCAACAAACAAAAGTCCAGGACCAGACGCCTTCACATGTGAATTCTACCAAACATTTAAAGAAGAGTTAATACCTATTCTACTCAAGCTTTTCCAAAAAACAGAAGAGGAAGGAAATAATCCAAATTCATTGAGGCAGGTGTTACCATGAAAAAAAAAAAAAAAAAGACTCAAGGCCAGTATCTCTGATGAACACAGATGTAAAATCCTCAACAAAATATTAGCAAACCATATCCCACAATACATTTGAAAAATCATTCACCACAATCAAGGGGGATTTACCCCAGGGATGCACATGCAAATGCAAGCATGGTTCAATGTTCAGGAATCAATCCATGTGATACATCACATTAACAGGAGAAATGATTAAAAAAAATCATTTCAATAGATATAGAAAAAATATTTGACGAAGTACAATATCCATTCATGATAAAACCCCTCAACAGTGTAGGTTTAGAGAGAACATATTTCAACATAACAACAGCCATATGTGGGGAAAAAAAAAACACAACACAGGCAGCGGGGGGGGGACTGAAAGCTTTTCCCCTACGGTCAGGAACAAGACAGGGATGTCCACCCTCACCACTTTTATTCAGCACAGTAGTGGAAGTCCTAGCCACAGCAATCAGATAAGAATAGGCATCCAAATTGGTAAGGAAGAAGTAAAACTTTCACTATTTGCAGATGATGTGATTCTATGTATAGAAAACCTGAAAGACCCCACCAAAAAACTACTAGAACTAGTCAATGAATTAAGGTTGCAGGATACAAAATGTGTTGCCACTTCTATGTGCTAGCGATAACACAAAAGAAATTAAGAAAACAGTTCCATTTACAATTGCACCAAAGATAATAAAATATCCAGGAAAAAAAAACTTAACCAAGGAAGTGAACCAGCTGTTCTCTGTAAAAACTGATGACGTAAAGTGTGATGAAAGAAATTCAAGATGACACAAATGGAAACATATTCCATGCTCATGGATCTGGAAAACCAATATTGTTAAAAAGTCCATACTGCCCAAAGCAGTCTATAGATTTAGTATAATCCGTATCAAAATACCAACAGCATTCTTCACAGAATTCTAAAATATGGAACCACAAAAGACCCCAAATAGCCAAAGCAGTCTTGAAAGGGAAAACCGGAGGTATCACAACTCCCCATTTCAAGATATACTACAAGGCCATAATAATCAAGACAGTATGGTACTGAAACACAGACACATAGATCAATGGAACAGGAGAGAGAGCCCAGAAATAAACTCATGCTTTTATGGTCAATTAATCTGTGACAAAGGAGGCGAGAACATACAATGGGAAAAGTCCCTTTAACAAATGGTGCTGGGAAAACTGGACCACCTTCTTACACCGTACAAAAAAATAACTCAAAGTGGGTTAAAGAATTAAATGTCAGCGCTCATTATGAGAAATGCACTCCCGTTTTAAAGGCTAGGTAATATTCCATCGTGTGTGTACACACCCACTCACCCCACGTTCTCTTTGTTCACCTATCGATGGACACTGGGCTGCTTCCAAATCTTGGTTACTGGAAATACTGCTGCAGTAAACATAGGGGTGCGTAGGTCTCTTCCAATTAGCATTTTGCTTTTCTTTGGGTAAATACCTAGTAATGGAATTACTGGGTCATATGGTATTTCAGACCTGAAACCATAAAAATCCTAGAAGAGAACACAGGCAGTCATTTCTTTGACATCAGCTGTAAAAACATTTTTCTAGGTATGTCTTCTGAGGTGAGGAAAACAAAAGCAAAATTCAACTACTGGGACTACGCCAAAATAAAAAGCTTTTGCACAGTGAAGGAGACCATCAACAAAGCGAAAGGCAGCCTACCGAATGGGGGAAGATGTTTGCAAATAATACATCCGATAAACGGTTGAGATCTAAAATGTATAAAGAGCTTATGTAACACCAAAAAATATACCCCAATTAAAAATAAGCAGACGACCCGAATAGACGTTTTTCCAAAGATGACCTACAGATGGTAGACAGACATATAAAGAGATTGTCAACAGCATTCATCACCAGGGAAATGCACATAAAAACCACAACGTGCTAACACCTCACACCTGTCAGAATGCCTAATATCAAAACTCAACAAACAAGCATTAGCGAGGATGTGGAGAAAGGGGATCCCTCATGCACTGTCGGTGGGAATGCAAATGGGTGCAGCCGCGGTGGAAAACAGTATGGGAGGTGCCCCCAAAAATTAAAAGTAGAATTACCATATGACCCAGTAATTCCATTACTAGGTATTTACCCAAAGAAAAGCAAAATGCTAATTGGAAGAGACCTACGCACCCCTATGTTTACTGCAGCAGTATTTCCAGTAACCAAGATTTGGAAGCAGCCCAGTGTCCATCGATAGGTGAACAAAGAGAACGTGGGGTGAGTGGGTGTGTACACACACGATGGAATATTACCTAGCCTTTAAGACGGGAGTGCATTTCTCATAATGAGCGCTGACACACAGAATGGAACTATACTGTACACCTGAAGCTAATAGAATACTGTTAATTATACTCGAATGAAAAATAGAATCACCCTGATGTACACTTGAAGCTAATAGGATAGTCTGTGGAATTTTTCTACTGCAATTTTTTAATTAGAAAGGTTGCCAAGGTCAGCAAGTAAAAATACAGGACCCCATTAATTTTGGATTTCTGATGGACAATGAATTGTTTTCAGTGTAAGTTCAGCCCCATCACTGCATGGAACTTAAGGAATACGGTCTTCCCGGTCACAAAATTCAGCACCACGCCGCCACCCATCCCTAGGGGCCCTGCTCCATTTTTCCCCAGTTGGACTTGTTGCCACCGGGCCTGCTACGCATTTGAGTTAGTTATCTTTTCACTATGTGCCTGTTCTCCCTGCCATGCCATGGCAATGGGTGGGTAGGTCGCCTTCGCCCCAGCACAGTTTAGAGTCCGGGCTCAGGGAGAGCCAGCTGGGGGCTGCTCAGGATGGTAACTGAGGAACGATTAACCGCCACTCTTGGGGCAGCCATCCTGTGCCTTGTGCACAGAGAGCAAGCAAAGGGAGGAGGTGGGGCTGGCCAGTCCCTTAATCTGATTCCAGTTCCTGAGGCGGGCTGTGCACCTGTCTTGGGTTTCCCCTAAACAGCCTTTTAATTAAAACCCTCTTTATTCGCTTAAGCTGTTCCAGCTGGTTAATATCCCTTGCAACCAAAGGAATCTTTTTAGCAATACAAGGACCCCAGGAAAAAGTACTACAGAATCCTATTTACATTCGGAACATCTTTCTCCTCTAATCTAACCCAAACCATATAAAGTCAGCTCCTTCCTTATGCCCACGGGTCACACGAGCTGCTCAGTTCAGGTTTCTATGGGACTCCTGCTGTCCAGAAATGTTGAGTCCCCTGGGTGACAGAGGCAGAATTTTAGAGGTAGGAAGACTGACCCCAGAACTTTAAAGATCTGCTTTCTCACTGCAACCAGGATTGAGCGCGTCATGCAGACGGTGGCAGAGCTGGCCTGGGACTCTGTCTTCATGACCCAGCAGCTGTCTGTGGTCTTCTCGACATGGCGTCCTCGAGGCTCCCTGTCTCTACCATTGGTGGCATTCGTTGTTGTCCAAGTGCCGAGAGGGAAGTTTCTGTGTTAGGGATGAGGTTCTCCACGGACGGGAGAATTCAGGTCCTCTTGCTTCCAAGGATAGATCATTAAATTCCACAGTTATTCATTAATCTACCTTTGCGCTTTTGGAATCTGTCCATCTTCTCCCTTCCTAGGGGCAAGCCATTGTCTTCTCTTGCCTGGACCACTCACTCTGAAGAGCTCTTAATGTGTCTCTCTGCTTCCACTTCGGTGACCCACCCCCTCCATCTACTAGCCTAATTTAAGCCAAAGTTGCCTTTAAAAACATATGAATAAACAGCAATAAAAATTAATTACTCAGCAATAAAAATGAGCTATCAAGTCACAGACGGGGGATAATTTAAATACATATTATAGGGGCGCCTGGGTGGATCCAGCCATTAAATGTCCATCTCTTGATACCAGGTCAGGTCTTGATCTCAGGGTTGTGAGTTCAAGCCCCACGTTGGGCTCCATGCTGGGTGGGGAGCCCACTTAAAAAAAAAAAAAGATTTAAATGTGTATTGTTAGGGGACCAAAGCCAGCTTAAAAAGACTACATCCCATAGGATTCCAACTACATGACATTCTGGAAAAAGTAAAACTGTAAAAACCACGAAAAGCAGTTGCCAGGGGCTGGGAGGGAAGGGAGTAGAGATGAAGTGCTGGGCGGTTCCAGGGCATGGAAACTATTCCAGGTGATCCATGACATCCTGCGTTTGGTAGAAGCCGTAGAACATACACCACCCCGAGTGAGCCCTGACGTAATCCTTGGACCCCAGTCAACACCCGTATCAACACCGGTTCATCCGCTGTAGCAGGAGGTTAACAAGGAGAAAGGGGATGGAAGGGGTATGCGGATTCTCTACCATCTGTTCAACTTCTCTGTAAACCTAAAACCGCTTTAAAAATTAAGGTTTACTGTAGTTTACACACACGATGAACCAGGATTCAGCTTCAAAAGGAGGGAAATTGACACACATTACAAAGTAGATAAACCTCGAGGACATTATGCTCAAAAGGAGAGACAGATGGAAGGACGAAGGGTGGGGAGGGCGTGCATTAGTATTTAATGGGGCCAGAGGTGCGAGTAGGGGAAACAAAACATCGTGGAGGTGGATGGGAAGGACGGTTGCACAATGGCAAATAGTTGTACTGATGCAACGAACTGTATGCTTAAATACGATCGACATGGCTGATTATGTTCACAGTAAGTGTTTTTAAAAAATGGATCACGTAAAGACCAAGCTTTGTTTCTCCCTCCCACCCCCTCTTTACCACTCTCCTCCTGACCCCCCTACGCTGACCCCCAGCTGCTGCTCACATCCGGAGTGTTGGTTCACCCATGGTTCTTGAGGGAAGCAGGGACGCCGCCCCCGCCCCTGCCCGTGATGATGCCCCTCCACAGGGGCAGGGAGCACCCTGGAGGCATCCCCTCGTCTGGCTCCCTCCTCAAAGAGATGGGTGCTGAGGCCCTCACTGTGGAGCGATTGATGGGGTCCCCACACCCCAGGGGAAGGCTATCCAAAGGACAGAGGGATTCCTGGGGCTTCCCACAGCCTTTCTCGACTTTTCTATCCCTAGGGACACCTGCAGCCACTTCCAGTCTTGCAGAGGGAGTCTGGGAAACTTAAATCTGCCTGTTTTATCATTCATTTCTGCCTCCCCTTCTCCCTGGAACCCTCCTCACCCTGCAGGGAGGAAACAAGGCTCTCAAGGGATTTCTCAGTCTCCCCCCAGACCTTGTAGCAGGGTTCTCGTCTCAGAGTCAACGGATGAATCTCTTGGACACCAAAAGGTGAAGTGAAAGTTTACTCTGTAACCGTGAGAACAGAAAAGGAAAATCTCTGGAGAGGGGTCCCCCACCTGAGGGCTCTTATGGTCAGTCTTTTATAGAAAACTGACCAGGGAGCTTGGTACATACCTGGTCACAGTTCTCCACGTCTGGGATTTCTGTGAGCCTGGTTGCATAGCCCCCTACCTGCCTCACCCCAGAATGGTGTGGGTTCCAGAGCCTCGTGCTCGACTGCTCTAGCAGCCCGATTTGCGAAGGGAGAGGCCCTAGAGAGCCAGGTGCCCAGCTGCTTACGGATGCTGTCAGCAACACCAGGGGACCGGAGGTGCCTGCTGTCAGGGGGCAGGGAGCGGAGAAACAAACCCTCCACGTGTGGACGGCGACCCTCGTGCTCCCCCATCGGGGGCCTGGCTCTTCCAGGGTCTGTTTAGGAGAAACGGGAAGTTTCCATCGCCCCTGCCACATCCCCCGGAGTGAGCCAGGCTCCCCGTAGGAGGTCCCCTCCAGCATTGTCCCTGGACGGCAGGACTTCCCTGTGCCATAGGAAAAGACGTGCAGGGGTGTCACTGATCCCTAAGCTACTCCGAAGCACAGGCAGAGCGCACACGCGGTCCTGTCCGGTGCCTTTGCTTACTCCATAATGCGGGAGATACACAGAGCCTCGAGCACCCATGGGTCCGATCTCCATACATGTCGCGGGGAAAAAAACTGCCTGGGGTTTCAGAAAGCGTGGGAGTGACTCCTGATCTTGGTCCTACACTTACCACAATCCTTCAGTAAAGAAATAACCTTTTAGGACTAAATGAGCATGAGGCTTGACTTAGAAATAGGGCTTTCGGGATTTGAGGTGGCAGAGCCTGAATGCAATGCTGCCGAGAAGAAGGGGAGGAAGACAAAGAGCAGCCCTGATGTCTCCCCTGCAAGCTGCCAAGCAGAGAGAGCATTCCAGGTAGTTAAGGTTTCTAACGGATTTCTTAAGAACATGAGTATTTGAAGAGCCCCTTAAATGCACCGCCCTGGGCGTGGGGACAGAGCAGCGAATGCCCGTGGCTGCCGGGTCCCTGCTCTCCGGGCTCCCATGCTAGGCGGGGGCCCTAAACTGGAGAGCATCTCCACCCGTTGTGCACCTCACTTTTGTGTTCATTGTTCTGCAAATCCCTCCAGGTCCCCACCCCTCTTTGCTCCAAGATTGCCTTTAGCAACTTGCCCTTCTAATGGACTGCTCGGCAGCGACCACGCAGTAAACTCAGATAATCAGTGATTGACGTAGCATATAAGTAGACTCTGAAGTCTTGCACAGAAAGGTTACAAAATAGTTTTTGGAGTCAGGTTTTCATTCGTAACGCCTCCTAAACATCTCTCTGATCATTGAATATGCTGCATAAGTGACTAGCAGTTCAACCTGGCTCAGGGTCCCCCTGGCTCAAGGTGGGAGGTGGTGCAGATCTGGCTTCCGAACCCTCTGTATCTGGGCTCTGGCAGCCTCCTTGGCATCCTCCAGGCTCAGCCTCCCCTGGAGCACCCTTGTCAGCCACAGCAGGAGACCCAGGACTGAAGCCTCTGCTCATCCTAAACTCAGAGCCAGAGAGGAGACAGAGCAGTGGGGAAAGGAAGCTCTGGAAGGGTGGCCAGCCTCGGAGCCAGGAGATGGGTGGGGGAGTGCCCCCCTGCAGACTGGGAAGCAGACGGACCGGGTTCTCCGGGGAAAAGAGAGGAGCCATCCCCAGAATGTGGGGGAAGTTACTGAGTGAACCAAAAAGCAGACGTTCCTAACTGCAGCCCGTTTCCCTTTTTAACAGCTTTTCTTTTTCACGTATTTGTCTACGGGAGAGCAGAGAGGGGCTCTGATTTGGGCTGTTCGTGCAGTTTTGGTGTCAGTGAACCAAGTCTACTCTACCTTGTATGGGCTGGGGGTGGGGAAGGGGGGGTTCTCCAAAATGCGAAGTATAAAAGGAACATTCTCGATCTGTGTGAAAAGGCCAAAGCAGCTGCTGTTGGCTCTGAAGGCCGGCTAAGGCGCAGCCCCTCTCGTTCCTGGCCACTGTGGCTGACAGCAAAGAACCCCTTGATGGACACCCTATGTCGACAGTCACCTGCTTCCACCATTGGCTCATCTCCGGGAGCTGCAGGGGCTGGGAGCAGGAAAGGATGGACGTTAGCAGGTCACCACTTTGTCCATCGTTGGTGTCCCCTCTGCCACAGCCAAGCTACGTGGTCATCCGGCCATGGCGTCCGAGGCTGCATGAAGCATAGGGGCTCGCTAATTAAAAAAAAAAAAAAAAAAAAAATAGAGTTTTAGGTTCACAGCCAAACTGAGGGGAAGGTCCAGAGATTGTCCATATACTTCCCACGGCCGTCTCCACCGGGGACGTCCCATCTCCACCGGCTGTGACATCTGCTGCCACCAACAGACCTACGTTAACACATCATCACCCAGACACTGCGGTTTACATGGGGGCTCCCTCTTGGTGGTGTCCATCCTGTGGGTCTGGATAAACCTATGACGACGGGTCCCCACCATTATGGACCTCAGACAGAGTGGTTTTGCGGCCTTCAAAATCCCCTGTGCTCACCGATTCCCCACCCCACCCCACCCCACACACTGCCTGACGACCGCTGATCTTCTGTGTCCATAGTCATGTCTTTCCCAGAACGTCCTATCACAATCACACACTCTGCAGTCTCCTCAGGTGCGGAGCATCTGAAGTTTGTTTTTTCATGGCTTGATAATCTCCTTCCTCGTCAGCTCAGAATACTCCTCCACTGTCTGGATGTGCCACCGTTTATGTACCTCCTGAAGGGCATCTTGGTGGCTTCCAAATGTGCGTTATGAATCATGTGCACAGGTTTTGTGTAGACCTAAGCTTAACTCCTTTGAGTCAATTGCAGGATCATCAGCCAGCTTTTTAAGGCTCCAGCTGAACGTGTTTTTCTTAATAAAGGAATTCCCAGTCCTTAACAGCGTAGGTTTCCACTCATTTAACGGCCTGACAGGCCACCACACCCTCACAAGGCACAGCGACGGGGGTACGGGTGAGGTGGGGTTAGGTCACCTGTCCACATGGCGAGGTGAAGACCTGCAAACGTTGATCCAAAGTCTTGCAAGTAGGAAAGTCAGGCCAAATGGCCTTTGTCAGCGGTCCCCAGTCACACCTCCTCCAAGGCTCTGAGGGCCGCCTGGCCTAGCTTGGCACCTCACAGAGGCCCATCCTGACATCAGGAAGGCAGTTCCCTACTGTTGAGATGAACGAGGCCTCTTTAACGAGC
This sequence comes from Eumetopias jubatus, assembly GCF_037043125.1. Classification (NCBI taxonomy): domain Eukaryota; kingdom Metazoa; phylum Chordata; class Mammalia; order Carnivora; family Otariidae; genus Eumetopias; species Eumetopias jubatus. The sequence continues at coordinate 90,439,656 of NW_028274822.1, read as the reverse complement.
TGCCTGTGAGGCCCCGGGGCTACTGTGTGGCTTCTTAGGGTCAAGAGCAGAGACCTCAGAACGTCACCTGCATGTCATCTTAAGACCTCCGGTGACCAAGGCCATCATGTGGCTGGGAACAGGGAGCAGATTCCACGGGACACCGGAGAGCCCAAGTGTGAGGTCAGTTCCGGGACGAGCTGCAGACCCTGGTTCTGAGGCTTACTAGCTGTGGGTTCGGGCCAAATACTGGGCGACCTCAAACCCCGAGTTACTCACCTACGGGCTAGGGATGGAATACACCTGTTGCAGGAGAGGAACAGCCATGACTAACTCCAAGCCGCGGGCCTCGTACGCGTTCCTGTTACTGTTGTGACCATGGCCAGTGCTCGGGGCCCCTGGAGGCGGCCACAGGCGATGAGCCTCCGCATTCCGGGAGCATTAACACAGCTGGTGGTGTGCGGATTCTCAGAATCACAGCTGATTCTCCTGGGATCGCAGGGCTTCCCAGAACCGACGCGGACATGACGGATAAAGGAGGGGGTGGGAGCCCACGGACAGGGGACACCCCGGTTCAGAGTTCAACGTCGATCTCACAAGAGGATTTTGAACGTATGAGCAAACCCACACACCAGCTCTTAGCCCACAAAATAGGGTACCACGCCTTTGCTTACCTGCAAAAGAGCATGTTTCCATTTTGAGAATGTGTGTGGGGTTCACATGTGATGCATAGGTGAGTATATCTGAGGGCATGCCTGGGGTCTCGTATATACACGGGTAAATCCCCATGTGTACGGATGCAGGTATGTTTGCAAGGGTGTGGTGTGTGGATGTTGTACATGCAAGTGTATGCATCACATTTGGGAGTGTGGTGAATGTGTGTGTATTGTGTGGGGTGTTAGCACACACATGTGTAAATGTATTTAGAGAGATCTAAGCACAGGTGGAGTATGCATGTTTGTGAGGGTGCGGTGTACACGTATAAATATAGATCTGTGTGTGGTATGTGTGTGCATGCTCCTGTGGGGGGTATGGGGGTGTATTTACATGCACTTGTGTACTACGTGTGGTGTGTTCGCGTACATTTGTGTGTGTGTATGCATGCAGTGTATGTTTGTAAGGGTGTGATGCACATGTATTTGCGCATGTGTGTGCACGCTCCCCTTGTCTTAAAAGCATCAGGACACACCAGTTGGGAGCTTGTTCGGGGTCTGGAGTCACACACAGACCAGCTCTGCCATCCCCACCTGCAGACTGCAGCTCTGAACACTTCGCTCGCGCCCCACCCACCGGCCGTGTAGGGACAGACAGGACCCACCTCCCTGGATTACTGTAAACACAAAAGACACAGTGGGGCCTGGAGCAGAGGTTCCTTCCCCAGGACTTAGCACCCCTGAAGTCCACAAAAGCCTTCGGCTTCCAAGATCCTCAGGCTGTATCAAGTAATGTTCCAGCTTTACCTATGGTTCCTGTACATTAAGGAAATGTGTGACGTTTCAGGGGGATTCCTCAGAGGATTGGGGTCTTGGATTCCATCCCACAAAGAAATGACAGGCAAGGATGTCCTTCATAAACTTAGGGCTGGATCTGAAAGTATAACTCACGGGTCAAAATGAGAACCTGGCTCATTCCTTGGCCCCCTGGGAGGGCTACGGGCTTGTATAACATCCACGTCCGGGGAAGAGCCGCAGGTCCTCTACACTGGAGAAAACCACCAAGCAGCCCTGCGTGAACATCCCCTGAAGTAATCCTCAGGTACCTCTAGAATGGAGCATCCCTGTTCCTGTGTTGCAGTAGGGGATCCAAGACACAAAGTGCATACCTCCCAAGGTCACAGGCCAAGAGGCAGAGCTAGGATTCAAACGGACCCCAGTCCTTGCCGCTGCGATACCCACAGGCTCCCCACAGGTGGAAAAATCAGCCCCTAAGGCAAACTCCCGGTTTCCCGTGCCTTCTACCCAAATTAAAGCCCAAGGTCTCAAGCAATGCAATCTGGGGGCAGCGTCTTTCAGCTCTGTGGGTTTGTTTCTTCAAATGAGAAAGCGGGAATTGATGTGCCACCTACCTGATGGAGTATTTAATAGAAGGGCACAAGGATGCCACATTCATTGCCTTGACCTTGGAAGGGGAGGCAGCCAACAGCCAGAATCATCTTCCATGCCCTGAGGCGGAGGTGAGTCAAAGTAGGGACGTAACGCCCATTACTCCCGAGCCCCCAGAAGACAGAGCGCTCCACACCGGGGGTGCCGCCACTCACACGGTCCAGGCTCCAGGCACCTCCTGTCCTGGGAGACTAGGTCAGGCGGAGTGCTCCCTGCTGAGACCCCTCCCCTTTGATGCCTGGTCTCCAGAGCCGCCCAGTGGGAAGAGACCCTGACTAGGTCACCAACTCCACTGCTCCTACTCTTACCCACTTTGCTGCTCAGAACAACCATTCTCACAGCTTTCTCTGTGGGTTGCATTCTGTACACAGTTTAGCTGGATTTCTCTAAATCAAGGTAGCCAGAGCAGAAAAGGCAACAACCTGCCATTTCTCCCCCGATTTCACCACCTGGCATGATCTAGAAATTACTCGAAGGTTTTGCATTCATGACAAATACAAGGTGATCGATGACATTTGGGTCATGAGAATAGTTTTTTCTCCCCACCCCAGCCCAATAAAAGTGCAAGTCCTCCTAAAACAAATTTTTCCAGGCAGTTATAAATACGGCAAAATCAAGTAAAAGTATGGCATAGTAATCGTTTTAGAGAGGTTGCGCACACAGTTCTGAGTAAACGCACCTATTTCTGTGTGCAGCCGAGACCTGGTGCAGCCAAGGGAAATCTGAGCGAGCAGCTCTTGAAGAAAGGCACTGTGTGCTAAGCAAATTGCTGGGATGAGATCAGCGAACTGAATATTAATTTTGATGAGGCTGAGTCTGAGTTGTGGGGAGAGGTCAGGACTGGGGCTGGTAGAGTCTCTTCCAAAATAAAATCCTGAGGTTTCAGGACGCGATACGCCCTGATATGCAGCACTGGGACCTTCTGCATCTAGCATCTTCGTGGGTCAAGGAAATCAGAGCATTTGAACTGGAATTAGCCCGAAGCAATTTCACGATGGGTGACTCGCAGCACATAGGCGAATGCTTCGTTTTCCATGAGCTGCCCCACCTGGGTCTTCCAGGGTCAGCAACCCACGAGATCCCAAGACCCATAGTTTAGAGCAGGGTCGATAGGCTTCTTCTAGAAAGAGCTGAAAGGGCACATCCCTGGCTTTGCAGGCCAGACCGAGCTGCATCCAGGCCACCACTGGAATATACCCCTGCAGCCATCCTGCAGGGGACAGACCTCCACCTCCTCCTTGGGGGCTACTGTCCTACCTGCAAAGCCTATGTCAGTTGTTAACATGTTGAATATCAACTCTACACAAAACCCTCTAACTTCTAGATGAAGGACCTTGGAATCAGACGCTACCTCTTCCTAATTCCTGAACTTCAGCAGGTCTCACACGGCAGGTAAACAGCTCTGTGCCCTGAGCAAGGACTCAGCAGCAGACTCTGAACTTCCCGCTTTTTAAGCCATTTATCCATCGGTGCAATGAACTCACCACAGCTAAGCTTTTATAATTTTTTTTTTTTTTTTTTTTTGGATGAAATGAATCCTAACTGGTGCATAAGAAGGGTCACAAAGCCCTGGATTACTGGTGATCTTTTTGCAGGTTGGGTGAGGGAACAGTTGTCATAGGAGGGTTTACAGTTTACAGAGGCACGGGGATTGTTATCAACAAGGCCCCAGCCCCGCTATGTATGAGGTCATCAATCCTCACCAAGACACTAAATGATTCACTGTTATCCCCGATTTTTAAGCAAGGAATGAAAAGCACAAAGAGATTGGACATCATCATCTAAGTCACATATCTTGTAAACAGTGGGGATGGGTAGGGTTCATCCATTTCTTTTTTGGGCACCATCAGTCTGCCAACCCTGGGACAGAGCCCCGAGGATGGGCAAATGGGCAGCACGCACTCTGTGCTCGGATCAGGGGACTGAGCCACACCAGGAGATGTGTAAGTCAACATGGAGCATCCCCACACCCCAGGTTTCTCGAGCGTAGGCTGTGGGTCTGTCCACTTACCGCCGGCCCAGGGCTTGGTGGACGGAGAGTCCATGAAAGCTGACGTGTGTTGGAGCTCAGAGCCAACACACGCCTGGTGCGCTCCCAGGGTCAGTCATTACAATGAGGTTAAATACAGCGAAACGAACATGGCTCTCGCAGTCCATCATGCTACATGAGCCGGGCTGGCAAACGGTGTCTCGCATGCGGGGAAAGACATGCTCACCGGACCTGTGCAGACCAGAGATGTGTGAGGGGCAAGGCAGCAAGACAGAAGCAGAAAGCTGGAAATAGTTCTCATGGTTTCCACTTAATTGGATCACCTGAGAACAATACCAAAATGCCTCTTTTTAAGAGGTTTTTCTCTTTAATGTTACTGATGGATGTCTCTAAATATTGGAACACATGGTGAGCCAAAGTAACACTATTTGTAAACATACATACCCGGGAGCCTTTCCCCAAGATCCCAAAACATTAGCTAAGAAGACACTCGAGTTACAAAAGTAGGATGTTTATATTTAACCAATAAAAAAAAAAGATGCTATTATGAAATTCCCCAGATAATTAAAATGTTGGAAGAAGTTAGAGTACACCCCAATCAGTAGATATGGGTTTAAACATTTGTACAGGATGGTTTCTGTCAGTCCTCTTAGTGCATCCCTGAGCTGAGTGTATACTTACGTGTCAATCACACCTCGTCTAAATCTTCAGACAACTGTGAATGGGGAAGTCCCCCTCACAATAGATCTTTCCACCGTCTTCACTCGGCGACAGGCTTTGCAAAGACAGTGCATCTAGCCCTTAAAAATATTTTTAAAAATTCAGGTACATTTAAAGTTTTTTTTTTTTTTTTTTTACATTTCCTTTAAATTAGATAATGTAGGAATATTCTCTATAAACAGTTCTGCAAATTTTAGGTCACTTTATTACTTGGATTCTGAAAAAGAACTCTAGCTCCAGGTAGATGCCAAATGTTACTCACCAGAATGAAGTCAGTCCATTGTAAGCAAGAGGGAGTGGGTGCTCTAGACGTCGAGTTAGGAGAGGGAGATGGTTTCCTGCCAGACAACAGCATGTGGACGCACATGGATCTGTCACTTACCTGCCTTCTGACATATTTGCTTTGTGCCCCAATCAAGAAGGACCGTAATTACCAATCTCTGGGAAGAATAGAACACAGGTAGGGCACCTGGTGGCTCAGTTGGTGAAGCATCTGCCTTTGGCTCAGGTCCTGATCCCGGGGTCATGGGATCAAGTCCTGCATCGGGCTCCCTGCTCAGCGGGGAGCCTGCTTCTCCCTCTGCCCTCCCCCTGCTTGTGCTGTCAAATAATAAAAAAGAATGGAATGCAGACTGTGTGCTCTCAACACAAGATTTCTTTTAGGACCTTATGGTTTTAGGTCTTTATGGTTTACTTACCCAAACAAAATCTAAACCTTAAACCTTTTTGATACTAGTTTTGGAAAGATCTCATAGATAAGACATGATTCATTAAAAAAAATTGTTAATTTCATCATAATAAAAACCTGAGTCCTAGCAATTATGCTGCTCAGAGAATGAACAGATAGGCCTCAGGCTGGAGAAAATACTAGCAAAATTGTATTTGAAGAAAGGCTTGTATCCAGTACATTAATGTTCAAACCTCAAGAGGAAAACCAACATCCTAATAAGAAGGGCAAACTATTTGAGCTCCGGTAAGGAAGTCACAAACAGTACAGGAAAAATGTTAATCTTAGTGAGTAGGACCAAAAGACCATGAGACACTACTACACACCTAGAAGTTTCAGTATTGAGGAAAAAAAAGTGCTTGGGGGGGCCACAGAGGGTAGCTGGCACCCCCCTACGTCGCTGGTGTGCACGCATGACGGTACGCCCACTTTGGAGAAGAATTTGGCAATTTCTTACAAAGCTAAACAAGCACCTACCCTCTAATCCAGCCATTCTACTTTTAGTATTTAACCAAGAGAAATGAAAGCTTGCAGTTACCCAGAAACCCACAGGTGAGTGTTTGCAACGGTCTTCTTTGGAATCACACAGGACCAGAAACCACCCAGATGGTGCTGTGTCCAGAAAATGGACCGTCCCTCGTTCAACAAACAGAAACACACACAAAATCAGACCAAATGCTCTGAATGCAAGCGAGACTCAAGGCTCCATACTGTAGAATTTGATTCGCATTCCTCTCTGGCTAAGGTTCAGCTTGAAAAGCACAAAGACCCTGGGTGCCAGGGTTAGAGGTTGAGTAGAGTGTGACCGGGAATTGGGGGAGAGGGTTGGGACTTTTCTATTTCTTGACTGTGGCAGTGGTCACACAACTATGTACATAGGTCAAAACAGAGCCATACGCTAAACAGGGGGACACCCCATGGAGTAGAAATTCAACTACAAAAAATAAATTTAGTATCACCTCCAAAAGGAGATAAGGAGAAAGACATCAGGAAAAAAAAGAGGGAATGAACATAGTGGATTTATTGGGGGGGGGGAGGGGAGAGCCCTCGAGAATTAACAGAGGAAGAGCAAGGCTGGCCCTCGAATCACCAGCCAACGTCTTCGATCTCAAGGCTCCACGCAGTTGTTTTCCCTAAACCCAGACCCTCGAGCTTCTTTGGCAAACCTTTGAACCCTACCAGATATCTGCCAATGTGTACTATTTTCTACTGCTTTTCTTATTAATTTGTAAGTTTTTGATTTCAAACACTAGGACACTGTACCATCCATTTCACAGTCGGGGTCCCGGATTTTCTGACTTAACTCCTCCATCAGATTGTAACACCAATGTCCTCCCCCTACTCAGACCTGGGCTCAGGTGAACCCCTTTGCTCATAACGAACCCACAGGGTCATGGTGGATCCCTCAGAAGGGGTTGTAGGCTTTGTCTGCACCCCACTGTTCAGCCCTGGGTGAACGTCCTGGCCCTCCGCATGCCCAGCGGTTCTGATGGTGCGGCCTCCCTACACGGATTTCTCAGATCCTGCTCAACTGATTAGAGCCGGTTGCAAGGGGGTCTGACTGGTGTATCTGACTCCCACCTCTCCATTTTCCCAGCATCTCCTATAATCCTCGGATGGTGAAGGAAGTCCTGGGATATAGGAAATGTTCCCTCTCCTCAAATTAGTCATCATCTCACTGGGAAAACAAGACCCACACTGAGCAAGCAAATGAGCATACCTCATTATTAAATGTAGCACAGACTGAAAGTATCAGGGGGCTTTAGAGAAAAGATGCGAGCCAGGCACCCCCAGAGTGGGCTTTGTGAAAAGGCTCAGCTAGGACTCAAGAGGAGATGCTGAGCATGTAGTTATGTGAGAATACGGAAGGACATTCTAAGAATTTGATCCAAACGGATTCTTATTCTGTTGAATTTCATTGCTTAAGATTGTCATAGTTGACAAGCAGGGGGTTAAGAAAACACAGACCAACACAGACCAACACTTCCCTCCCCCAAAACACACAGTCTGCTCCACCATGCCCCTTCCTTCATAACCAAAAAGCAAGATCAACAATGGGTTTCTGTAAGTGGTAGAGCTATAACACGGGGGGAGGGGGTAGTTTTACGCTGTTGCCCCAACCACAGCCCAGAGACTTTGGCCTGTATCACACAAGTAATTGGTAGGTCATTGGATGGAGCAAAGGATGGTACTAACTTTAAGGCTTAAACCCAGGGCGGCCTTATGCCTGCCATTACAAATGCCTGGGTAGATAAGACTCTTTAAGAGGGGGCCTTCACTACTAAAACTACCCACTCACAACCAGGTTCTCAGGTACCTCTTGGTCTGGGACATGACCATCTCTTTGGCAGGGATCTGCTTCACTTAGTTTTTCAAATCTGCCCTGTAAAATACACCAGCTATCTTGCCTGTCTCTACCATTTTCTTAGATTGTTTTGAGCTCCATTCCATTGGGAAGGCAATCAAAATCCTTAAGGGAAATAGAGGAGTCATGGTGTGACCTTTTGATGATTAAACCAAGGATAATAAACGCCTCCCAAATATTGGGATTTTTTTCCACTCCAGGATTCCCAGCAAAACCAAAGACTTAGAGTTCACATTTAAGTAAGCCTTGTATAAAACTAGTTTACCATGGTAGATCCTGATGATCCACTATAGACATAGTGAACATACCACCCTTTTCTACAAGGCTAGGAGGTTGTTATTTAGTACATAAGTCATTACCATCAAATGGATTACTCACATTTAGACACCATGGGACAAAATTACGGAGTTTTCTAAATTAATTCACTAATGCTAGTCTTCATGAATATTGCATGGAGATCCTGGGGAGGGAGGGAAAGAGAAATTTGTATGTATGGAGGGTAAATTTTGCATATCCTTTGACATTTAAAACAGTCACAGTGTTTATGTCTGTAGTATGCTTCACATCAGAGTGCCCTTTGAGAACTCAGGTGTGACATTTACTTATTTGTACTTTTAGCTTTCATAACTTACACGGATGATGCATAATTCATGCCAGAAGTCCTCTGGCTCAACAAAATCTAATTCAGTTTATCCCCTTCCAATGCAGCTTCAAACACATATGACAAGATGTGTGGATTCGGTGCTAGAGTGTGATTGTGTGTAGTACAGTAAAGCTAGACTCAATGTTTTGCTTTGGTCCTTTCGGGAGTCTTTAAGTAGAATTTCTCATTAAAGGAGAGTCTCGACCTATTTTCCTTGAAATGCATCACTGTTCATTAATAAGCAAAGATGGACCTTGGCACTGCCACAGAAGAGAAAATGAACTAAAGATAGCTTTCTTGTGTATTGAAATTTCCACACCAAACATAGCATAAAAAGAGTATTCTTTGGCTATGATGATTCATAACTGAATGCTAGGTGTGCTCAAACAAGTTTAACACTCACACGTTCTGCCATCTTGTTGACGTCACCCGTCAAACCAGATTTTTCTGTTCCCCCCAAGGCTGCACCGCCACATTCATAGTAGTGTTATCCACGATGACCAAGACATGGAAACCACCTAAGGGTCCATCAATAGGTGAATGGATAAAGTTGTGGCATATATGGGCCATGGAATATTCTTCCACCATAAAAGAGGAGGAGATCCTGCCAAACGCAACAATGTGGATGAACCTAGAGGGCGGGATGCCAAGTGAAATTAGCCAGACCAGGGAAGACAGATACTCGGACCTCACTTGTACGTGGAATCGAAAAAAGATTAAAAATCGAACTCCTAGACACAATGGTGGTTACTAGGGAGCTATTAGTCAAAGTGAACAAACTTCCAGTTATAAGGACGTTCTGGGGATCGAAGGTACAGCATGGTGATGAGAGCAAATGTCAAGTATACGGCACAGAATTAGCTAATGTGAGGTGTAATCAGCAGAGTAGCTGTCGGCCAAGTCACCCTATATGCTAAGCCTATACAACTCGTCAGCTAGACTTCAGTAAAGCGGACAAAAAGTAAGATGTTTAACAAGGCCCTGAGTTGGGAGGACTCCGGACCCCCTGAGACGCATCAGTGAGCCAGGAAGCGGACTCTGCCCTGCCCCACAGGCCTCAGCAACTGAATTCTGGATACATGGACAGACACACAGGGGATGCGGGTAAGGTCTTTTCTCTTGGGGGAAAAAAGGACTTGGTGTTATGGGGGTTGTGCCACACCTTTGTCGTCCCTGAGTCGTGCCCCAGAACGAGAAAAGGGGGTTTGGTAGAAGGCAGGCAAGAAACATGTGTTTCAGCATATGGGGATCGTCCACCAGGCCAGGCATCCCCCTGCTCAGCACACACACTGGGACGGGGGTGGGGGGGGTGTTCCAGCAAACCCTGAAATGAAGGACCCTCCGAGTTCTCTACCTTTAAAAAAAAAAAAAAAAAAAAGCAAATCATAGATGTTAGAAATACATATCCGCTGTGTCTGGGACTGGCATCCTGAGCTCTTACCTTCTGAGACAGCCACACTTTCAAGTCTTGGCCCACTTCCCGCTGGTTCACTTACATAAAGGGCACTATGAATAGAATCTGGTCTTCTCCTTTCCCACTGAAATTGCATCATAAGCATTCTGTAGGCCATGAAAATCTTGAAATTGAGGATTTTTAGTTTTCAAAGTAAATATTATAAAAATTTTGGATAAAGGCTGCCAAGCAATGAATGAGCAACAATATCCATGATTTCATTACCCATATCCAGCATCTTCCATCCATTCGAGGGTCTTCCTAGACATCCATTCCGCAAGGTAATGTTTCTGGAATAAGTTATGGGACACAGGCATAGAGCAGAGCTCTACCCTGATGCAGAGCTTGATCCAGGCAGCCTCTGGTGAAGATCCATCATTTGTGACCCAAAAATATTCCCAGACTTTGAACGAACCCTACCACCTTGTTGAATGGCCAGATTCCAATCTCCCCCACCCTGTGCAAATCCAGAACCCTGGCTCAACCCGAGGATGTGGGCTAGAGTTTCACTCTCAAAACAAAGATAGGTTTTTGTAGGTTTCAGTAACAGAGCTGATTTTGAGAACCGGGAAGTTCTTTACTATTAAACAAGACCAGTCTTTTGTAACTGTATCAAATCTAGTTTTAAAGAAACAGTTCCTGCTCTGCAAGCATTGCTCTAAGTCTCTCCCCAAGGTCAAGGGTCTTGCTGTTTACACCAATAAAAACATGATTGTCAAACCCGTTTTTACAAATGGAGAAACGGTGGCTCAAAAGTCACGTGACCTCACACAGTTTGAGTGCAGGAGCCAGGGTGGAGGCCAAGGCACATGCTCTGGGGGTTCTTGATCTCCTCTGGTTTGGAGCACCAGCCTCCTGGGAGCAGGGGGGGCTCCCTCACCCCATTAGTACTGGGACCCGTAAGAGCAAAGCACTGCTCACATATTCCCATATGGTTTGTTAGGAGCGTAAAACTGTTTTGTGCAAACCACCACTAGCGATGTTACCTTGTATATTGGGCTGTTTCCCTAAGTATTTCCAGGTCCCAGCCCATGATCTGGTTGGGACCCAGCCCCAGATGCCAGACAACATGCTGCAAAACCACCTGTAAGACGCCCACCTTGTGTAGCAAACGCACCTGCTGTTGGACAGTGGTCCTCAGCCCTGAGAGTCTCCAGGCAAAGCTTGAAATTCTTTGGAAGCCCCAGGTTCCACCTGCGGAGAGTCTCAACCAGCTCTCAGTGGAGGTAGACAAGGGGAGCTTGTATAAGCTCCCCTTTGCTTGTAACGGCCCCCGGGATTGAGAACCATGTTGAAAAGAGCCATCAGTGCTGAGCTGACCGACCTGAGAAAACCACCACTGTATTTACTGAGAACAATCCATGAGAGATTGGAATTTTTACATCACTCTCTCAAGAAAGCTGCCCAGAAGGTCACTGTCAACTCCCCTCCCTGCAGGAAATAGATAAGGAGCCTATAGACTTTCCCAGAGAGGAAGGGCCCTGGCGTCCATGTGGAGAGGAGCACAACATGGAGGAGGGTGGGCAGCATGGCTTCTCCCAACTTCTCCCTGGCACCTGAGGAGAGGACACGGGTACAGCTGGCTGCCTGCCCAGGCAGCGGGGCACTGGGCTTGTCCACATGGTAGGAAAGGATAGGCTAGGCGGGCTGGGCGGCCCCCACGGCCCAGGGATGGGGCCCAGGGGTCACCTCGCCTGCGGTTCATACGCAATGCTGTGTGTGTCCAAGAGCCCCACAAGAGGAAGAACACCCTCCCAACTGCCCAGGATGTCCTGCCAACCACTATGGCGGAAACAGGAAGATGAATATGTTTAGAAAGAGGTGAGGCGTGCTGCCCTTGGGTGCAGATCAGAACTGGTTTTGACATAATATTGGACTATTTGGGGAGTGTGACAAGCAGAATACCCTCACCCCCCCCCCAAAAAAAAAGTGTCTAGTCTCTAATCCCCAGAATTTATGAAGACCTATCTTACGTTGGGGGGGGGGTCCTTTACAGATAGGATTAGTGGTCCAGACCTTAAGATGGGGAGAGTATCTGATTATCCGCATGGGATCAGTCTAATCCCGTGAGCCCTTAAAAGCAGAGAACCTTCTCCAGCTGAAGCAGGAGAGAGGCAGAAGTCAGATTCAAAGCATGAGAGCAAATGCAAGTCCTCGTGCTGGATTTGAACATAAACGGACAAGAAACGTACCTGGCAGGCAGCCAACAGGGAAAGGGGGACCCCAGCCCCAGGAACTGAAGTCTGCCCCTGACCTGAACTAGAGCCAGGAAGGAGATTCCCTCCCAGAGCCTCCAGGTAAGAGCTCAGGCCGGCAACAGAGCAGGCAAGAGTCCCCCACTGGACTTGGGGTCCACAGAACTGACAGCATAAATCCAAATGCAGTTGTTGTCACTGCATTTATGGCCAAAACCAGAAACTGGAATAGGGCAGCGAAGATGACCAAGCTTTACCAGGACCACCCATGAGGAGAGGGAACAGGCTGAACCCTCCTACCAAAGCATGTGATAAGCCAGGAAGCAGTCTTCGGAAGACGTTGTTCCAGCCCTAACAGATGCAGATGCTGGAACCACAGAGCTTTCCAGAAAGTATTGAGTTATCTGGAAGAAGCAGAGGGGCAAAGGCGCAGTGGGTCCCCCCCACCCTGATGCTCCTGTTAGCTGATGAGATGCTCAGGCAGAGAGGTGATCCATGAGTAATGCAGGAAAAATCATTGCATGGGGTTCTCTAGAATTTAGAATTGCCTAGAATTTAGTAATGGAGGTTCTCGTGAGTTCAACTGCCTCGTGCAGCTATTTCTTTGAGCAAAAAGTTTCATTTTCATTGTTTAAATAGGAAGTAAAAAAAATCGATCTACATGACAAGGACATTTTTAAAGTCTAATTTAGCGAAAGTTATATGAAAAATGTAGAAAAATCACTTTTCCCTAGTAGTGTGGATCTGAATTCTTTTCTATTTATATGCAAATGTCAGATGCCTGAGCCTATTTTCTATTTTACAATTTTGAAATATTGCCTATTTCATAAACCTTACATTAATGAAGTCCTGATAAGATAGTGAGGTCTTTCTGAGGGCAGTTTCAGAAAATGCGGTCCTAAAAGTTTTCAGACATATTTCTTTGTTCTACATAAAACCACCATGAGCAATTCTTAGATGTAATCTTCCCCCCCCATTACATGGAACACGTGATCCTTTAATTAAGTGTTCAACTTAAAAATAAACCCCAGCCTCACAGAAGCAAACTGAACTGTATGGATCCTCCAACATCTCCTGGAATGACCTGCGAAATTCCACCTACGTAAAGAGCTTCTGTTCAGAAAGTCTTGTCTTCCTCTGCATCTCCCTGGGTATTACATGATTGCCTGAGTTTTAACTGTACCTAAGGTTCCCCCCGCCCCGGAAAACAAGCATGCAATACACATTAGCCAAATTCTTTAAGTCCACTGAGAAATTATAAAACTCTTCGGTCCATGCAGAAGGATGGTCTACCAAAGGGTGGCTATATGAAGAAAGTTGGCCTTATTTTTAACCACACTGCGGGGGGGGGGGGGGGGGTGGCGGGGAAGCGGCAACATTCAGTCGGGCTGATTTCTTTGGTTTAGGAATGTGGCTGGAATGTAAACAGAAAATAAGGCTCCAAACCTCCGCCTGGTGTTCCTCCTGGATTTCCGGATTCTGAAGGGGGAGGGTGGAGCAGGGAAGAGGGAGCACCTCACCGCAGATTAGCACAGTGGGAATCCAGCCTGGCCCCCGCCCCTCTCCAGCAGCTGTCCTGTAGGGGGTTATGGGCTTGTAGATTGCTTGTACAGTTGGTGGTTTTGTGGGTTTCCTCTTGGTTTCCTGCACCCAAATACCAACCCTTGCTAGCCTCCCTTTCAACAAGAGGATCGATCTTGACAGGGGACTCCTCCCGAGTGGGCAACTAGGCAGCTTACAGGGGCTTGGTGGCTCACTTGCACACAGTGGAGTGCAGGATGCCTTCATAGAGACGTGTTTCAATTTATTTTGACCAACACAAGAAAATCACCTCCCTTGTAAACACACTATGCATCGGTTTAACAGTTTTTGTTAACACACAGCATTGCATTCTGCTACTCAGTCCTTTGAGGTCTTGGCTTAAAAAGATAGTGTTGCTAAAAGGGTTTGGAGAGGCTGGGGGAGGGGGGCTCCTCCGGGCAACTATGGGCAGGACAGGTCCTTCTTCCGGCTCCACCTGTTCCTGCTGGGATTTCAACAGTCCATAAATAGAGCTGGGATAGAAGCAGGCATTTTGAGAATAAAATAGGGTGGGAGGGAGGAACTGGGAAAACACGAGGGTTAAAGCTCCACCTCAGGAGCTGTGTTACTCGAGGCGGGATCTGTGATCACCAGGACGGGGAGTGCAGTGGGGTCTCGGACGCCCCTGGCGCTAGATGCAAGGTGCAGGTGGTAGCTCACCGAGGAAGTGCTCCTTGGATCCCCAGCCCAGGTGTGAGGTCGGACCATCAAGTAGGGATTAGAGGTCACACTTTACTTCTGATGACTTCTTAGAACAGAGGCGTGTAGCCCTGGATTGCTAGCGCCAGTGTGTGTTGGTGAGTAATTCACCACCCGATCTCAAAAACACCACCACGGCTGTATAATACAGACCTGCAATCCTCCATCCGAAGCTTTTAGGTTGGACCTTTCGAAATCCAAGAATGTGTGGAATTTAGAAAGCGTGTATGCTCTATATTCACGTCTGCTGCAGGATCTGGGGCAGCACCCCCTAACTCAACCCGTGAACTTTTCTACAGGAAAACGTGGGCATACTCACTCCACGTAGAATAAAGCCCATCAGTACCTTCTATTAGTTCAGATCGGGGTCGGCTCTCAAGTTTTGACACCAAAGCATAAACATTCCCTCTGGTTTTTAAAAGACCTTGGGATTTTAAGGTACTGGGTGAGGCACTGCTGTTCTAATCAGGTGCACGTGCCGATTTTATGACTCACCCCCCACCGATGCGCGAGGAGGAGGGGGTTGCCATCTTCGCAGTCCTGGGGGGACCAGCCTAGGGAGGTCTTTGCTGGGTAAGAGCATCCTCTCCTCAACCTGGGCCATTGTGTGAGAAAGAATAATTGCAGAGTAAAGACCAACAGCAAAACCAATATCATCCTGAAAACAAGGTCACCTGTAAAATGTAAACCTTGACTCTCTAAGCATGAAGTTGCTGGAGCAGCCTCACCCCCTTTGTGCTCTATTTCAGGGAAATTCAGCACCCAGGCCTGGCTCCCTCCATCAACCCAGACAGGAAATAAGGATCACAGAGTGTCCGTTTGGGGAGTCCCTCACAGCTCTGTGGGAGCAAATCCACTGCTCCTGCCGGACAGGCTGTGCTTTGACCCTGAAACCCAGGGAGAAAAACCTTTAAGTGGTGGGGTTTCCTAGCCCGAGGGCCCTAGACTGTGTCCCCACTAAGTCGGTTTGAGCTTTAACCCCCACGGCTGAGGAAGCGGGAGGTGCGGCCTTGGGGAGAGAATTCGGTCCTGAGGGAGCAGTGCCCCCCCGCCCAGGGCGAGAGCCGCTCTCCCTGTAGACACACAGCGAGAAAGGGGCCGCCTGCCAACCAGTCAGAAGGCCCTCCCAGGAGCCAAGTTCTCAGATGCCTTGCTCTGGGCCCCCAGCCCCAGCACTGAGAGCCATGAAGGAGTGGAGGAGATTTTGGCACAGCCCCGGAGCAGACTAAGAGAAGGGGTGAGGGTTGCATTTATGAACTGAATCCCCTGGCAAATGGTAAGGTAGGATTTTCAGATGTGCTGGCTCGTAGAATATTACGTATTTGTAAATAACGTTCAAAAACTGTCCAGTCACACGGGGACTTCCCACAGCTTCCAGCCCCGGCATCTGTGACTCTCAGTACCCGGCAGGACGGCGGCCCCAGCTCCAGAGAATTCACTGTGACGTCAGCGTGTTCACGATGTTGTACAACCATCCTCCTGCCCATCCGGCTCCAGAATGTTCTCTTCCCTCTAAAAGGACACCTGTAGCCACCATCAAGCAGTGACTCTACCTGTCTGCTCCTCCCAGGCCCCGAAACCCATTGACCTTTCTACGGATTGGCCTCTTCTGTACATTTTGGGTAAACGATCCTACAATTTGTGCCCTGTTCTGATTTCCCTGACCACCGTGCACCAACACTTCGCTGTTTGCGGCTGAAGCTTCTTCCCCTGGATGGATGGCCCGGGTTTCGCTTATCCATTCCTCTCCTGATGGGCACTGCAGTTCTTTCTCCCCTGTGGCCCCTGTGAATAGTGCTGCTCTGGACGCTCATGTATAAGTCTGCACACTTGCCTTCAGTTCTTGGCAGCGTAGTCCCCCCAGCAGAATTGCTGCCATCTCATGTTTCCATTACTGAAGAACCCGCACAGGATTCTCTGGCTCCTATAAACTGATCTCTTTCCTAAGACCAGAGTCAGAAAATAATCGGATGGAGGACCAGCTGCGAGGTGCCCACCCAGTCTCCCGCTGCAGGGGGGAAGCCTCAAACCATGCATTTGAGTCGAGCTCATACTCCAATGGACGGTTAAAGGACTGATGACCCAGGACAGAGTAAGCTTCTGTCAGTCCATCACACTGCAGCTCAGAGAGAAGTTCAAGGGGGAAAGAGGCAAAGCCTAGAGACTGAGCTGGACAATAAGCCCCTAGGAGTAAGAATCCACGCCTGCCCTTTGAGCACTGTGTCCCCAGCACCCGGCATGGTCCTGGCACCCATGGCGTGCATGGTCTGTAATACCCACTAGGAGTTCGGGCACGATGCTGCAGAACTTAGGGAGGGTCATCAGCACCCAACAAGGAGCTTGGGAAATATTTCCTGACTGTTTATAAGCCCAGAAGGAATTGGCCAAGGAAAGGGACGGGGGCCTGATATTCCAGGCGGAAATGGCAGGGATATGCACCATTATCGAGGTGGGAAGGATGCCCCGCATTCAGGGGACAGTAGATAGTGGTGGTATATCCTAAAGAGCGCAGGGAACACAGTTTACAATTGGGGGACAAGAGGCAGATATGCTAAATAAAGCAGCAACCTGGAAAGCAGGTATGAACACCCGCCTTCCACAGATCTAGGAATTGGGGTTCAGAGAAGTTCTCTCCCCGTCCTGTGCAGAAGCTGAATTCAAGGCAGGAGATGGACTTTAGCCCCCTTGCTCCTGCCGCTTCCTCGAGCACTGTCCTCACACTGCATCTCCCTGGGACTGGGCAGAGCGTTGTGTCCAAGAGGACGTGCGATGCAAGCTAAACGGGGACTGTGCCCCGATGAGGATGAGGCCCTTGCATTTTTCACTCTGCATGTCTTCAGTGCGGCCTTTTCCCTGCCTAGGAGAGATCCAGAGCCCTGGTAGACGTCATGGGTACCAGTCAGGGTTCGGAGCTATAACTGCGCCTCAGCAGAGAGCTGACCTCCCTGAAGAACAGGAAATTCTGCCTGTGAACGGCAGCTGCACTTCAGGCCCTTCCTGGCGTCCTGCCCCTGGACGTCACATGGACCTGCCACCCCCCACCACCATCATGCTAGCTCATTCCTTGCCCAAAGTATCCTAACATTCTCATGTTTCTGTTTCTCCAATTGAACTCTAATCCACTGAGAACAAATTCATTAAAGTGTCACTGGGGGCCTCACGGAACATCCATTGTGGATGCATGGAATGCTAGAGGGTCCCTAGTGGCCCCGTGCCACCTCTGGTAGGCAGCCTCATTTGGCACCAGTGCCCTCTGCCCAGGGAGCCAGCCCCACACACTGAAGGACTTGCAACAGTCACAGCCGGACCTCCTACCCTGCTGCACTGGAGGCCTGCCCACCCACCAGCTTCCCTGCAGCTGTGGCAGCCAGGCCGAGGGCCAGACCCCCAGGCCCGTGCGTCTGCAGCAATCATGGCCCAACCACAACAGGAGGGTGCCTGAAGGCCATACAGGGGACACTCCTGGTGCCCCGGGCTTGGGAGACTGGAGGGGGCTGGTGTGTTGTACTCCTAGGGCCTCCCAGGAACCTTCTGCATAAACCCAGTTTTTCAAGACCTGGAGATGTAACTTATCTACTGAATACAGAGGCAAACTGAAGAGACAAGGAATATGTTCAAAAGTCAAAACCTGTGATAAAGACCTAATGAAATGGAGATCAATCTCCCAATAGAATTCAAACTAATGGCCACAAAGCTGCTCACTGAACTCAAAATAAACACAGTGAGAACTTCAACAAAATATAAAGAACCAACGGGAGCTGAATATCATAACTGAAAACTACACTAGAGGAAATCAACAGGTTAGATGCCACAGAAGAACAGATCAGTGATCTGGAAGACCAGCTCATGGAAATCACCCATGTAGAATGGCAAAGAAGTTTCAAACGTAATAGTTTAAGGGACCTGTGGGACAACATCAAGTATACTAACATTCACATTACAGGGGTCTCAGAAGGAGGAGAGAGAAAGGGAAAGAAAACCTATTTGAAGAAATATGGCCGAAGACCTCTTTTACCTGGTGAGGGAAAGTCATCCATGTGCCATGGCAAAGAGTTGCAATAAAATGAACCGAAAGACATCCACACTGAGACACAATAATCAATGTGTCAACAAAGAACATCTTAAAAGCAGCAAGAGACAAACTCTTTACATACAAGGGACCTCCCTTCAGACTATCAGCTGATTTTTTAGACAGAAAGTTTGCGGTCCGGAAAGAGAGGCAAGATATATTCAAAGTGCTGAAAGGAAAACTGCAATCAAGAATACCCAGCAAGGTTATCACTCAGAACTGGAGATAAGGAGACCAGCAAAAGCCAAAGGAGCTCACCACTGGGAAGTTGGGAAGCTGGTGGGGTAGGGCCTTAAGTTCACTCCTTCCCAGTGAGACGACTAAATAATATATCAGCTAAATAGCCCAGAAAATGATCTGAAGGCTGGCAGAACAAACTACATCCAAAGGTAGAGAAGAGGCCAAATCGAAGAAGGTAGGAAGGGCAAAGTGCACCACAGGCATCCGTGGTGGGGAGGGAGCTGGTGGCACAGAGAAGGGAGGAAAACAGACTTTCACACCGAGGAGCCCACAAATGGGGAGGATGAATCTCCCTAATATTTGCCTCTCAACATGAAAGAAACAATTCCATGAGTTCTTACAACCAGTTGGAATTAAAGCATGGAATTTAGAAAATTGATGGGCTTGGCTCTGAGAGCACCAGAGGGGGTTGGGAAGCAGAGTCCCTGCCCTTAAAGAGACAGAATGACAAACGGTCCATGGAGATGCAGCTGAGCCCCAGTTTGGAAAACACCAGGGGCAGACAAGAGGGAGCGTGATTTGTTCATCTTAGAGTGTGACCCAGAGAGGCAGAGATTGCAGGGAGACACCACCAGGAAAAAAGGAACTGGCAGGTGCCATTTCTCTGACCACCCTCCAGCATAACCAAAGGCCACCTGCAGGAACCAGTGAGGGCATCGACACTGGTTACCTAACTTGCCTACCCCAACTCCCACATCCCTATTTTTCAGCAGATCCATTCTTCCCAGTCACACTTGCCTTAGTCCCGGGTCTGTGGGACCCTCCCACAGAGCATGGGCACAAACCCTGCCAATACCCCCTCCCCCTGAACAGCACTGTCTTGTGCTACCTCAGTTCTGGTGACAGGGGCAGGTCTCATTTTGTAAGCAGACTACCCTTGCTGGGGACCAAATGCTGCCAACAAAAGGCAAAGAAAGCCTCTGCAGAAAACTGGGAAAAAAGGCCAAGACTCAACAGCAGAGCACAGGTGACACACGAGACCAGCCTGAAGTGCCAGGCCCTGGGGGGCAGGGGGCACTGCAGGGCAGCACGAGGCTTCTTCATAATGGCGTTACCTTCAAGGGCAGGAAATGTAGTGTACTCTAACACACAGAAACAGACAGACTTAAAACGAGGAGTCAGAGAAATAGGTTCCAAATGAAAGAGCAGGATAAAACCATAGCAAGAGACGTCAGTGACACAGAATTTATAGGCCAGATGGAGAATTTAAAGTAACGATCATAAAGATACTTACTGAACTTGAGAGAAGACTGGAGGACATCAGTGAGATCCTTAACGAAAAATAAAACACCCAGAGATGAAGAACATCATAAATGAACTTAAAAATACACTTGATGGGCACCTGGGTGGCTCAGTCAGTTAAGCGACTGCCTTCGGCTCAGGTCATGATCCTAGAGTCCAGAGATCGAGTCCCACATCGGGCTCCCTGCTCAGCGGGGAGTCTGCTTCTCCCTCTGACCCTCTTCCCTCTCGTGCTCTGTCTCTCATTCTCTCTTTCTCAAATAAAATCTTTATTAAAAAAATACACTTGATGGAATAAATAGTGGGCTAGAGCAAGCAGAAGAATGAATTAATGACCTGGAGGACAGAGTAATGGAAATTAATCAAGCTGAGCAAATGGGAGAAAAAAGAATTATGCAAAGTGAGAATAGATGTAGGGAACTCAGTGACTCCATCAACTGTAACAACATTTGCATTATAAGGATTCCACAAGGAGAGAAGGAGAAGGGAAAGGTCTCCCCCTTCAAATTTATTTGAAGAAATAATCGCTGAAGGTTTCCCTAATCTGGGGAAGGAAACAAGTATCTAGATCCAGGAAGCATGGAGATACCCCCAACAAATTCAACCCAAGGAGATACACACCAAGACACATAATTAAAATGGTAATAGTAGTGATAAAGATGAAAAAGAATAAAAGCAGCAAGAGAAAAGACGACGGTTACATACAAGGGAAACCCCATAAGGCCATCAGTTGATTTTTCAATGGAAACTTGGCAGGCCAGAAGGGAGTGGCATGATGTCTTCAAAGTGCTGAAAGGAAAAAAAAAAAAAAACCCTGCAGCCAAGAATACTCTATCCAGCAAGGCTGTCATTCAGAATAGAAGGAGAGTTAAAGAGTTTCTCAAACGCACACTAAAGGAATTCATGACCACTAAATGAGCCCAACAGAAAATATTAAAGGGGACTCTTTGGAAAGACAAATGACAGTATGAAGGTAGGAAACAAGAGGACTACAAATAAGGATTTCTGTAAAAAGTAGTCAAGGGAATCATAAAAGGATATGAAATATGACACCGGATACCTAAAATGTGTGGTGGGGGAGGAGTGAAGAATGGGTTTAAAATTAAGCAACCATCAACTTTATATAGACTGCTATGTGCAGATGTTCTATACAAATCTAATGGTAACCACAAGTCAAAAACCAGTAATTCATATGCAAAGATAAAGAGAAAGAAATCAAAGTTTATCACTAAAAGCCAGCAAACCATGGAAGAGAACAAGAGAGGGATCAGAGAAAAACTACAAAGCAACCAATGGAAAGTAACAAAATGGCAGTAAGTACATATTGATAATTACTTTGAATGTAAATGGACTAAATGCTCCAATCAAAAGACAGGGTGACAGAGTGGATTAAAAAAAAAAAAAAACAAGACCCATCTATATGTGGCATACACGAGACTTGTTTCACACATAAAGACACCTGCAGATTCAAAGTGAGGGGATGGAGAAATAATTATACAAACGGATATCAAAACAAAGTCAGGGTAGTAATACTTATACTGGACAAAATAGACTTTAAAACAAAGCCCGTAATGAGACAAATAAGGACACTATATAATAAGGTGAAATCTAACAAGAGAATATAAATGTTGTAAATATTTATGCACCCATTATGGGAACACCCAAATACATAAAACAGTTAATAGCAAACCAAGGGTATAATCAATAGTAATAAAATAATGGTAGGGGACTACAACATCTCACTTTATATCTGTGCTCACAACAAGGGCAGATATATAAATGTTGTAAATATTTATGCACCCACTATGGGAACACCCAAATACATAAAACAGTTAATAGCAAACAAAGGATATAATCAATAGTAGTAAAATAATGATAGGGGACTGTAAGAGCTCACTTATATCAATGGACAGATCATCCAAACAGAAAAATAAGGAAACAGTGGCTTTGAATGACACACTAAACTAGATGGATTTAATAGATATACTCAGAACATTCCATCCTAAAACAGCATTCTTTTCATGTGCATATGGAACATTCTCCAAAATAGATCACACGTGAGGCCACAAAACAAATCAACAAATTCAAAGATTGGAGTCATTCCATGCATCTTTTCTGACCCAAACACTATGAAACTAGAAATCAACTGCAAGGAAAAAATCTGGAAAGAGCACAAATACAGGGAAGTTAAATGACATGCCGCTAAATGAGGTCAACCAAGGAATCAAAGAAATAAATTACATGTGAACAAATGACACAATGGTCCAAAATCTTTGGGATGGAGCAAAAATAGCAATACAGACTTACCTCAAGACGACGACTCTCATACAATGTAAGCTTTCACCTAAATGAGCTAGAAAAAACAAAACCCCAAAACAGAAGGAAGGAATGAAGATTAGAGCAGAAATAAATGATATGGAAACAATAAAAAAAAAAAAAGAAAACAGATCAATAAAACCAGGAGCTCGTTCTTTGAAAACATCAACAAAATTGATAGAGGACCCAAAATCACCAATGAAAGAGGAGAAATAACATCAGAGAGATACAAAGGATTGTAAGAATAATATGAAAAACTATAGGCCAACAAATTGGACAACCTAGAAAAATGGATAAATTCCTAGAAATATATAAACTACCAAAACTGAAGCAGGAAGCAATAGAAAATTTGAACAGACCAATTAATAGCAATGAAACTGATTCAGTAATCAAAAACTTCCCAAACAGAAATCCAGGACCAGATGCCAGCACAGGTGAATTCTACTGAACATTTAAAGAAGAATTGATACCTGATTCTCAAGCTATTAAAAAAAAGGGGGGGGGGGAAGGAGAGCTTCCAATTTCATTCTAAGAAATATCATGATACCAAAACCAAATAAAGACACCACTAAGAATGAACTCCAGGCCAATATCTTGGATGATCACAGATGCAAAAATCCTCAACAAAATACTAGCAAACTGAATCTGACAATATATTAAAAAAAAAAAAATCACTCACTACAATCAAGTAGACTTATGCCCAGGATGCAAGTGTGGTTTAATGTTAATAAATGAAGGTGATACATTATGTCAATAAGTAAAAGGATGAAAACCATATGATAATTTTGATATACGCAGAAAAAGAATTTGACAAAGCACAATATCCATTCATGATTTAAAACACCCTGAATAAAGTGGGAGTAGAGGGAACATACCTCAACATAATAAAGGCCTTAAATGTAAACCCCACAGCTAACATCATCCTTAATGGGGAAAGCCTGAGAACTTTTCCTCTATGGTCAGGAACAAGACAGGGATGTGCACTTTCACTGCTGTTACTCAACATAGTACTAGAAGTCCTAGTCTCAGCAATCAGACAACAAAAAGAAAAGCCACCCAAATTGGTAAGGAAGAAGTTTCACTATTTGTAGATGACATGATACTATATATAGAAAACCCTAGGATTCCACACCAAAAAACTACTAGAACTGATAGATGAGTTATCAATGTACAAAAATCTGTTGCATTCCTATCCACTAATAATGAAGTGGCAGAAGTGAAATTAAGGAAACAATCCCATTTCCAATTGCACCAAGAACAATGAAATTATCTAGGCATAAACATAACCAAAGAGATCAAATCCCGCACTCTGAAAACTATACAACACTGATGAAAGAAATGGAAGATGACAAAGAAATGGAAAGACATTCCATGCTCACAGATTGCAAGATTGTTAAAATGCCCACACAACCCAAAGCAATCTGCAGATTTAATTCAATCCCTATCAAAATACCAACAGCATTCTTCATAGAAATAGGCTAATTCTAAAGTTTATATGGAACCACAAAAGACCCCAAATAGCCAAAACAATTTTGAGAGGGAACAAAACTGGAGGCATCACAATCCTGGACTTCAAATTATATTACAAAGCTGTAGTCATCAAAACAGTATGGTACTGGCACAAAAAGAGACAGATCAGTGGAACAGAAAACCCAGAAATAAACCCATAATTATATCATGAATTAATCTTCAGGAAAGGATAAGACTATCTGATGGATAAAAGACTGTCTCTTCAAGAAATGGTGCTGAGAAAACTGGACAGAAACATGCAAAAGAATGAAACTGGACCACTTTCTTACACCATACACAAAAAATAAACTCAAAATGGATTAAAGACCTAATGTGAGACTCGAACCATAAAACTCCTGAGGCGAGCACAGGTAGTCATTCCTTTGACTCAGCCATAGCAACTTCTTTCTAGATAGGTCTCCTGAGGCAAGGGAAATGAGAACAAAACTATTGGGACTACATCAAAATATAAACCTTCTGCATGTAAAGGAAAAAATCAAATCAACTAAAAGGCAACATACTGAACGGGAGAACATATTTGCAAATGACATACCCAATAAAGATTATCACAAAATATGTAAAGAACTTATAAAACCCAACACCCAAAAAAACAATCTTAAATGTGAGAAGACATGAACAGACATTTATCCAAAGACATCCAGATGGCCAACAGACACATGAAAAGATGCTCAACATCACTCACCACCAGGGAAATGCAAATCACAACTATAATGAGATATCACCTCACACCCATCAGAATGGTTAAAATTAACACAAGAAACAACACGTATCGATGAGGATGTGGAGAAAAAGGAACCCTCATGCACTGTTGGTGGGAATGCAAACTGGTGCAGCCACTGTGGAAAACAGTATGGAGGTTCCTCAAAAAGTTAAAAATAGATGTAATAGAAAAATCTCTATTCCATTATATATATACACACACACATCTACATACATATATAATGGAGTATTTTTCAGCTGTAAGAAAGGATGAAATCTTGTCATTTGCAACAACATGGGTAGATGTGGAAAGTATAATGCTAAAAAAAAAAAAAAAAAGACAACTGCAGAGAACAAACAGATGATTACCAGAAGGGAAAGGCGGGGGGGGGGGGGGGGGGGGGAGATGGGTGAAATAGGTGACGGGGAGTAAAGAGAACACTTTTTGTGATTAATAACAACAACAACAAAGTTTAGCACCACTAAACCAGCCTTGCAAGAAATGCTAAAGGGAGTATAGATGGAAAAATTAAAGTTTGTAACTAGATATCAAGAAAAAAGTAAACATAGTGAAGGTAGTGGATCAACCACCTGCACAGCTAGAATGAGGGTTGGAAGACCAATAAAGTCATCTAGATCTTCAATAATTAGTCAAGGGATACACAAGATGTAAAATATGTCAAAAACCAACAGGATGGGTGGGATCAAGATTTAGTGCTTTTACAACACACTTGAACTTAAGGATATCAACTTGAAGTAGACTGCTGTATACATAGACGTTATAAGTGGACTTCATGGTAACCACAAACCAAATCCCTACAATAGATACACACAAAATTAAGAAATCCAAAATAACACTATAGTCATTAAATCAGAAGAAAAAGAAGGGAACAGGGAATTACAAAACCCAGAAGGTTTGAAAAAGACAGGTAAGTTTGCATCAGTAGTTACTTTAAATATAAATGGGCTACATGCTCTAAAAGACACAGGGTGGCTAAGTGGATAAAAAGACTCATCGATCTGCTTCCTATTAGAGATTAACTTCATGTGAAAACAGACTGAAAGTGAAGGGATGGCAGAAGACAGTCCATACAAATGGAACCCTCAAAAAAGTTGAGGGAGCCATTCTTGTATCAGACAAATGGACCTTTAAAATAGACTCAAACAGAGCGGAGCAAGATAGCAGAGGAGTAGGAGACCTGGATTTCGTCTGGTCTCAGGAATTCAGCTGAATAGGGATCAAACCATTCTGAACACCTACGAACTCAACAGGAGATCGAAGAGGAGAGTAGCAGCAACTCTCTGAACAGAGAAGCGACCACTTTCTGGAAGGTAGGACGTGCGGAGAAGTGAATCCGAGGCGATATTCGGGAGGATCGACGGCGGGGGAGGGGGCCTCCGACGGCCGCTTCTGGCAAGTGCTAGAGCCGCGGAGCACAAAATCGGACATTTTAGAAGCCGGCTCCGCGGAGGGACGTCGCTGCAGTGGCTAAGCGGGGGGTGGAACCCTCGCGGGACAGTGTGGTCTCAGGACCCTCGGGGTCACAGAAAGACCGGGGGTGCCTGAGTGCGGCAGAGCTCCCAGGGATCGGAGCGGGGAAGCCGGCTGCAGAGACGGAGCCGAGGCGCAGGCTCTCAGCTCGGGGTTGCCATAAAATGTGATCCGCGGCCCAGTCGGGCCACTGCTCCTCCAGCAGGGACCCAACAAGCGGCAGAGCCGGGGAGACGCCCCTTCCTTCCCGGGGAGGAGCGGCGCGGGAGCGCACCGCACGGATCTGCTGGGTTTGGAGACTCCACACGGGGTCGGGTGCCAGAGACAGAAACGCTCGGTCACAGGCCGGGTGAGCGCGGAGTGCGGCCGGAGACCGGGGAGACGGGAGTGACTGCTTTTCTCTGGGGGCGCACTGAGAGCGGGACCCCGAGTTCTCGGCTCCTCCAGGTGGAGATTGGGAGGCCACCATTTTCACCCTGGTCCTCCAAAGCTGTACCGAGAGCTTGCAGGGAACAAAAGCTCCCGAGAGCAAACCCGAGCAGCTTGCTTAGCCCGGACCGACAAGGGCGGGGCAATTCCGCCTCCGGCAAAGACATTTGGGAACCACGGCAACAGGCCCCTCCCCCAGAAGATCAGCACGAACAGCCAGCAAGCCAAGACCAAGTTTACCGATCAAGGAGAACGGGAGAACTCCAGCGCTAGGGGAATACTGCACATAGAATTCATGGCTTTTTGTTTTTTTTTTTACCATGATTCATTAGTTCATCAAAGTTTTTTTTCTTTTCCCTTTTTCAACCAATATTTTATCAATCCCTTTTTAAAACAAAACATTTTTTTATTTTTCATTTTTAGAGTCATTTTATCCCTTCATAGTAGTTACCCTTATTTTTGGCATATATATATAAGTTGTTCTCTCTTTAAAATTTTGAGATAGTTTCTTCTAACAGATCAAAATATACCCTAAATCACTAGTGTATGGCTTTGTTCTAGTCTCCTGCCTGATCACATTCTCTCCCTTTTTTTTTAAATCTTTTTTCAAACTTATCTTATCAATTCCTTTTATAAAATCTTTTATAATTTTCATCTTTAGTGTCATCTTCCATCCCCTCATTGTATCGACCCTTATTTTGTACATATATGTCTTTCTTCCTTTAAAATTTTGGGAGGCACATTTTTCTAACAGGCCAAAATACACCCAAAATCCAGTGTGTGGCACTGATCTATGCACTAGCCTGATCATATTTGATCATATTCTGTTTTTGTATTGTTCTGTTTTTGTATTTTTATTTTTTCTTTTTCTCTTTTTTTTCCTTTCTTTCCCTTTCTTTTCCCCTGGTTTCAGGTCTTTTCTGATTTGTATACAGTATATTTGCTGGGGACGTTGTTAACCTGTTAGCATTTTGTTCCCTCATTCATATATTCTCCTCTGGACAAAATGACAAGATGAAAAAAATCACCTCAGCAAAAAGAACAAGAGGTAGTACCGTCAGCCAGGGACCTACTCAATACAGACATTAGTACGATGTCGGACCTAGAGTTCAGAATCATGACTTTAAAGATACAAGCTGGGTTTGAAAAAAGCGTGGAAGTTATTAGAGAAACCCTTTCTGGAGAAACAAAAGAACTAAAATCTAACCAAGTCGAGATCAAAAAGGCTATTGATGAGGTGCAATCAAAAATGGGGGCACTAACTGCTAGGATAAATGAGGCAGAAGAGAGAATCAGCGATATAGAAGACCAAATGATGGAAAATAAAGAGGCTGAGAAAGAGAGAGAAACAACTACAGGATCACGAGGGCAGAATTCAAGAGATAAGTGATACGATAAGACAAAACAACATTAGAATAATTGGGATCCCAGAAGGAGAGAGAGAGGGAGAGAGAGAGGGGCAGAGGTATATTGGAGCAAATAATAGCAGAGAACTTCCCTAATGTGAGGAAAGAAACAGGCATCAAAATCCAGGAGGCACAGAGAACCCCTCTCAAAATCAATAATAATAGGTCAACACCCCGACATCTAATAGTAAAACTTACGAGTCTCAGAGACAAACAGAAAATCCTGAAAGCAGCTCGGGAGAAGAGATATGTAACCTACAATAGTAGAAATATTAGATTGGCAACAGACCTATCCACAGAGACCTGGCAGGCCAGAAAGGACTGGCAAGATATCTTCAGAGCACTAAACAAGAAAACTATGCAGCCAAGAATTACTATATCCAGCTAGGCAGTCACTGAAAATAGGAGGGGAGATCAAAACCTTCCAGGACAAACAAAAACTAAAGGAATTTGCAAACATGAAACCAGCCCTCCAAGAAATATTGAAAGGAGTCCTCTAAGCAAAGAGAGAGCCTAAAAGCAGCATAGATCAGAAAGGAACAGAGACAATATACAGTAACAGTCACCTTATGGGCAATACAATGGCACTAAATTCCTACCTTTCAATAGTTACCCTGAATGTAAATGGGCTCAATGCCCCAATCAAAAGACACAGGCTATCAGATTGGATTAAAAAACAAGACCCATCAATATGCTGTCTGCAAGAGACTCATTTTAGACCCAAAGACACCCCCAGATTGAAAGTGAGGGGGTGGAAAACCATTTGCCATGCTAATGGACACCAAAAGAAAGCTGGGGTGGCAATCCTTATATCAGACAAAGTAGATTTTAAAAGAAAGACTGTAATAAGAGATGAGGAAGGACACTATATCCTAAAGGGTCTATCCAACAAGAAGATCTAACAATGTAAATATCTATGCCCTGAACATGGGAGCAGCAAATTACATAAGGCAATTAAAAACAAAAGTGAACACACACATTGACAATACTACAATAATAGTGGGGGACTTTAACACCCCCCGGACTGAAATGGACAGATCTAAGCAAGAGATCAACAAGGAAATAAAGACTTTAAATGACACACTGGACCAAATGGACTTCACAGATATATTCAGAACATTCCATCGCAAAGCAACGGAATGCACATTCTTCTCTAGTGCCCATGGAACATTCTCCAGAACTGATCACATCCTAGGTCACAAATCAGGTCTCAACCGGTACCAAAAGATTGGGATCATTCCCTGCATGTTTTCAGACCACAATGCTTTGAAACTAGAACTCAATCACAAGAGGAAAGTCAGAAAGAACTCAAATACATGGAGGCTAAAGAGCATCCTACTAAAGAATGAATGGGTCAACCAGAAATTAAAGAAGAATTAAAAAAAATTCATGGAAACCAATGAAAATGAAAACACAACTGTTCAAAATCTTTGGGATGCAGCAAAGGCAGTCCTGAGAGGAAAGTATATAGCAATACAAGCCTTTCTTAAGAAACAAGAAAGGTCTCGAATACACAACCTAACCCTACACCTAAAGGAGCTGAGGAAAGAACAGCAAATAAAGCCTAAACCCAGCAGGAGAAGAGAAATAATAAAGACCAGAGCAGAAATCAATGAACTAGAAACCAAAATAACAGTAGAACAGATCAACGAAACTAGGAGCTGGTTCTTTGAAAGAATTTACAAGATTGATAAACCCCTGGCCAGACTGATCAAAAAGAAAAATGACCCAAATCAACAAAATCATGAATGAAAGAGGAGAGGTCACAACCAACACCAAGGAAATACAAACAATTTAAGAACATATGATGAGCAACTCTGTGCCAGCAAATTAGATAACCTGGAAGAAATGGGTGCATTCCTAGAGATGTATCAACTACCAAAACTGAAGCAGGAAGAAATAGAAAACCTGAACAGACCTATAACCACTAAGGAAATTGAAACAGTCATCAAAAATCTCCCAACAAACAAAAGCCCGGGGCCAGATGGCTTCCCAGGGGAGTTCTATCAGACATTTAAAGAATTAATCCCTCTTCTCCTGAAACTGTTCCAAAAAATAGAAATGGAAGGAAAACTTCCAATCTCATTTTATGAGGCCACCATTACCTTGATCCCCAAACCAAAGACCCCATCAGAAAGGAGAATTACAGACCAATATCCTTGATAAACATGGATGCAAAAATTCTCACCAAAATACTAGCCAATAGGATCCAACAGTACATTAAAAGGATTATTCACCACGACCAAGTGGGATTGAT
Source organism: Eumetopias jubatus (assembly GCF_037043125.1). NCBI lineage: Eukaryota > Metazoa > Chordata > Mammalia > Carnivora > Otariidae > Eumetopias > Eumetopias jubatus. The sequence goes on along the minus strand of NW_028274822.1, from coordinate 90,409,522 downwards.
CCCTGGCCTGCAAGGCTGGTTCAACATCCGCAAATCAATGTGATACAATACATTAACAAAAGAAAGAACAAGAATCATATGATCCTCTCAATAGATGCAGAAAAAGCATTTGACAAAGTACAGCATCCTTTCTTGATCAAAGCTCTTCAGAGTATAGGGATAGAGGGTACATACCTCAATATCATAAAAACCATCTACGAAAAACCTACAGCGAATATCATTCTCAATGGGGAAAAGCTGAGAGCTTTTCCCCTAAGGTCAGGAACGCGGCAGGGATGTCCACTCTCACCACTGCTATTCAACATAGTATTAGAAGTCCTAGCCACAGCAATCAGACAACAAAAAGAAATCCAAGGCATCCAAATCGGCAAAGAGGAAGTCAAACTCTCACTCTTTGCAGATGATATGATACTGTATGTGGAAAACCCAAAAGACTCCACCCCAAAACTGCTAGAACTCATACAGGAATTCAGTCAAGTAGCAGGCTATAAAATCAATGCACAGAAATCAGTGGCATTCCTATACACCAACACCAACAAGACAGAAGAGAGACAAATCAAGGAGTCGATCCCATTCACAATTGCACCCAAAACCATTAGATACCTAGGAATAAATTTAACCAAAGAGGCAAAGGATCTGTACTCAGAAAACTATAAAATACTCATGAAAGAAATTGAAGAAGACACAAAGAAGTGGAAAAATGTTCCATGCTCATGGATTGGGAGAACCAACATTGTGAAGATGTCAATGCTACCTAGAGCAGTCTACACATTCAATGCAATCCCCATCAAAATACCATCCACTTTTTTCAAAGAAATGGAACAAATAATCCTAAAATTTGTATGGAACCAGAAGAGACCCCGAATAGCCAGAGGCATATTGAAAAAGAAAAGCAAAGCTGGCGGCATCCCAATTCCGGACTTCCAGCTCTATTACAAAGCTGTCATCATCAAGACAGTATGGTACTGGCACAAAAACAGACACATCGATCAGTGGAACAGAATCGAGAGCCCAGAAATGGACCCTCAACTCTATGGTCAACTTAACTTTGACAAAGCAGGAAAGAATGTCCAATGGCAAAAAGACAGTCTCTTCAACAAATGGTTTTGGGAAAATTGGACAGCCACATGAAGAAGAATAAAGTGGACCATTTCCTTACACCACACACAAAAATAGACTCCAAATGGTTGAAAGACCTAAACGTGAGACAGGAATCCATTAAATCCTAAAGGAGAACACAGGCAGCAACCTCTTCGACCTCAGCCACAGCAACTTCTTCCTAGAAACATCGCCAAAGGCAAGGGAAGCCAGGGCAAAAATGAACTATTGGGATTTCCTCAAGATAAAAAGCTTTTGCACAGCAAAAGAAACAGTCCACAAAACCAAAAGACAACCGACAGAATGGGAGAAAATATTTGCAAATGACGTATCAGATAAAGGGCTAGTATCCAAAATCTATAAAGAACTTATGAAACTCCATACCCAAAGAACAAATAATCCCATCAAGAAATGGGCAGAAGACATGAACAGACATTTTTCCAAAGACGACATCCAAATGGCCAACAGACACATGAAGAAGTGCTCAACGTCACTCAGCATCAGGGAAATCCAAATCAAAACCTCCATGAGATACCACCTCACACCCGTCAGAATGGCTAAAATGAACAAGTCAGGAAACGACAGATGTTGGCGGGGATGCGGAGAAAGGGGAACCCTCCTACACTGTTGGTGGGAATGCAAGCTGGTGCAACCCCTCCGGAAAACAGTATGGAGGTTCCTCAAACAGTTGAAAATAGAGCTACCATCCGATCCAGCAATTGCACTACTGGGTATTTACCCCAAAGATACAAATGTAGGGATCCGAAGGGGCACGTGCACCCCAATGTTTATAACAGCAATGTCCACAATAGCCAAACTGTGGAAAGAGCCAAGATGTCCATCGACAGATGAGTGGATAAAGAAGATGTGGTGTATATACACAATGGAATATATGCAGCCATCAAAAGGAATGAGATCTTGCCATTTGCAATGACGTGGATGGAACCGGAGGGTGTTATGCTGAGTGAAATAAGTCAGAGAAAGACATGTATCATATGACCTCACTGATATGAGGAATTCTTAATCTCAGGAAACAAACTGAGGGTTGCTGTAGTGGTGGGGGGTGGGAGGGAGGGGGTGGCTGGGTGATAGACATTGGGGAGGGTATGTGCTATCTTGAGCACTGTGAATTGTGCAAGACTGTTGAGTCGCAGATCTGTACTTCTGCTACAAATAATGCAACATATGTTAAGAAAAAAGAAAATAGGAGGGGAAGAATGAGGGGCAGTAAGTCAGAGGGAGAGATGAACCATGAGAGACGATGGACTCTGAGAAACAAACTGAGGTTTCTAGAGGGGAGAAGGGTGGGGGGATGGGTTAGCCTGGTGATGGGTATTCAAGGGGGCACCTTCTGCATGGAGCACTGGGTGTTATGCACAAACAATGAATCATGGAACACTTCATCAAAAACTAATGATGTAATATATGGTGATTAACATAATAAAAAATAAAAATTAAAATAGACTCAACATACAGATGTAGTGAAAAGGGGCACCTGCACCCCAATGTTCATAGCAGCAATGTACACAATAGCCAATCTGTGGAAGGAGCCGAGATGCCCTTCAACAGATGAATGGATAAGGAAGATGTAGTACATATATACAATGAAAGATTACTCAGCCATCAGAAGGGATGAATACCTACTCTCTTCACAGATATAGATGGAACTGGAGGGTATTATGCTAAGTGAAATAAGTCAATCAGAAGAAGACAATTATCATATGGTTTCACGCATATGTGGAATATAAGAAAAAGCGCAGTGGATCTTAGGGGAAGGGAGGGAAAACTGGGAAGAAATCAGAGGGAGACAAACCATGAGACTCTTGACTCCGGGAAACAAACCGAGGGTTGTGGAAAGGGAGGTGGGTAGGGGGATGGGGGTGACTGGGTGATGGGCATGAAGGAGGGCACGTGATGTGATGAGCACTGGGTGTCATACCAACTAATGAATCACTGAACACTACATCAAAAAATGATGTACCATGTGTTGGCTGACTGAATTTAAATTTTAATTTAAAATAAACCGAACAAAAACACGAAGAAAGGCATTACATAATGATAAAGAGATCACTCCAAAAGGACATAAAAATTGTTAATATTTATGCACCCAACATAAGATCACCTAAGTACATATAAAGTAAATAGTAATTGAGAGAAATGGACAGTAATAGTAGGGAATTTAACATCCCATTTACATTAATGCCTAGATAATCCAGACAGCATCAAGATGACATTAGCCTTGAATGATACATTAGACCAGATGGACTTTATATACAGAACATTCTATCCCTAAACTGTATAATACCATTCTTCTCCAATGCCCTTGGAATAGTCTCCAGGAGAGATCACACGTTAGGCCACAAAACACGTCTCAAAGTTTAGAAGATTGAAATTAAACATCTTTTCCAACCACAATGGTATGAAGGTAGAAATCATTTATGAAACACTGGAAAACACACACAGGCTACACCAGTTACTGAACCACACCAATGGGTCAATGAAAAGAGGAAATCAAAAAATACCTTGAGACAAAAATAGAAACCCAACAGTCCAAAATCTATGGGATGGAACAAAAGCAGTTCTAAGATGGCAGTTTATAGCTACACAGACCTACCTCTGGACACAGAATCCCAAGTAACCTTATATTCTGTTTAAGGGAACTAGAGAAAGGACAAAAAGCCAAAGTTAGTTAGAAAAAGAAGGAAATAAAGATCAAAATTGGGAAGAAATATAAACTAAAGGGAATAGAAAAATCAATGAAATAGCTGGTTTTCTTGAAAAGAAAATGGATAAACCTTTAGCCACACTTATCAAGGAACAATATGGCCCAAATGAAATCAAACAAAAGAGGAATTACTACCCATACCACAAAAACAAAGGATAAGAGACTACTATGAACATTTAGGTGCCAACAAATGTGACAACTTAGAGGAAGTGGATACATTCCTAAAAATATACGATCTTCCAAGACTGAAAGAGAAACAAAATCTAAATAGACTGATTTCTAGCAATGCATCAGTAATCAAAAAACTCCCCCAAATCTAGGACCAGATGGATTCATAGGTGAATCCTACTGAACATTTAAAGAAGAATTAACACATTTTTCTCTAACTATTTAGGAAAAAAAAAAAGTGCAAAGAAATGAAGAGAAAGGAACTCATTGTACAGGGCATTACCTTGATACCAAAACCAGACACCACCACCACAAAAACTATAGTCCAATATCCCCGATGAAATAGATACAGTAATTCTCAGCAAAATATTAGCAAACTGAATTCAACAACATTAAAAAGACCATACACCATGATCAAGTGGGATTTATTCCAGGGATGCAAGGATGGTTCAGTATCTGTAAATCAACATGATACAACACATTAACAAAAGAATAAGAGCATGTAATAATGGCAGAGAAAGCATTTGACAAAATTCAACACCCATTCATAACAACTCTCAAAGTCAATATAGAGAAAACATAACTCAGAATAAAGGGCATATATGATAAACCCACAGCTAACATTGTACTCAATGGTGAAGAGCTGAGTTCTTCCTCTAAGATCAAGAGTGAGGATGCCCACTCTGCCACTTTTATTCCACATGGTGTTGGATGTCCTAGCCAATCAGACAAGAAATAAGAGGCATCCAAATTGGAAAGGTAGAGCCGTTACTATTCGCAGACATGTGACACTATATAGAAAACCCTAGGCCTCCACCAAATTGCTACTATAAGGAAGGAATTCAGTAAAGTTGCAGGAGAGAAAATATAGATGAGTCTGTTGCATTTCTATGCCCTAATAATGAACTATCAAAAAGAGAAATAAAGAAAACAGCCCCATTCACAATTGTATTAGAAATAGAATACATAGAAATAAGTTTAACTGAGGTGAAAGACCTATCCACTGAAAACCATAAGACATGGATGAAAAACTGAACATGACACAAATAAATGGAAAGATAACACATGCTTGTGGGTTGGAAGAATATTGTTAAAATACCCAAACTACTCAAAGCAATCTAGAGTCAATGCAATCCCCATCAAAATGTCAATGGCATTTTTTCAGAGGGAGAACAATGAATCCTAAAGGAATCCTAAAATTTTCAAACAAAAGACTCCAAACAGCCAAGGCAATTTTTTGATTTTATTATGTTAATCACCATACATTACATCATCAGTTTTTGATACAGTGTTCCATGATTCGCTGTTTGCTTATAACACCCAGTGCTCCATGCAGAACATGCCCTCTTTAATACCCATCACAAGGCAATTTTAAGAAGAACAAAGCTGAAGGTATCTTACTCCTGATGTTAAACTATGCTACAAAGCTATCAGAATCAGAACAGTGTGATATGGGCACAAAAATAGACGTAGATCAAAGGACCAAGAGAGTCTAGAAATAAACCATGATGGTATGGTTAATTAATCTTTCACAAAAGAGGCAAGAATATACAATGAGAGAAAATCTCTTCAACAACTGTTGGGAAAACTGAACCACCTTATGATGAAACGGGACCACTCTCCTACCAGACACAAAACTCAGAAGACAGGCAGTAAGCATGTGGACACTGGTCTTAGAAATATTTTTTTTTTTTTGAATCCGTCTCCTCAGACAAGAGTAACAGCAACAATGGGACTCCAAACAGAAAACCTTTTGTACATTGAATGAGACCATCACAAAACCAAAAGGCAATTTATAGAATGTTAGAAGATATTTTCAAAGGGTACATCCCACAAGGGATGTATATCCAAAATACATAAGAATTCCCACATTTTAAAGATTTTATTTATTAGAGAGCGAGCAAGCAACAGCATGAGAGGGGAGAGAGTCAGAGGGAGAAGCAGGCTCCCCACTGAGCTGGGAGCCTGATGTGGGACTTGATCCCAGGACCCTGGGATCATGACCTGAGCCGAAGGCAGTCGCTTGACCAACTGAGCAACCCAGGCGCCCTCCCACTATTAAACAACCGATTAAAAATAGCAAAGAAAACTAAATGAGCAGAACACCTGAACATTTCTCCAAAGATTACATACAGATGGCTGACCCACGAAAAGAAGCTCAATATCCCCACTCATGAGGAAAACGTAAATCAAGACCACAATGAGATTACCTCACACCTGCCAACTGTTATTAAAAACACAGATGGTCATTAATGATGTGGAATAAAGGAAATCATTGTGCAATATTGGTGGGAGTGCAAAATAGTGCAGCTACTGTGGAATATAGGACAGATTCCTGAGAAATTTGAAAGGAGAACTACCATATGATCCAGAAATGTCATCTGGGTATCTAAAAAAAAAAAAAAAAAAAAAAAACAAACAAAACACTAACTCAAAAAGATACGTGCATCCCTATATTACAGCATTACCTACAGCAGCCAAGACATGGAGCAGCCCAAGCGTCCTTCAGTAGATGAATGGGTAGAGATGTGTGTACAAACACACGTACGCATTACTACTCAGCCATGGGATACGATGAAATCTTGCCATTTGTGACAACATGGATAGATCTAAAGGTGTTATTCAGTGGAAGAATCAGAGAAAGATCAACTGTATGCTTTCATTTATGGCTGGAATCTAAAAAAAAAAAACAATCCAAACAGGGACAGATACATAGAACAATTCTTTACCAGACGGGAGGCATAGGTGAAGGTGATCAAGAGACACTGGGGTGCAGTGTTCAGCACAAGGAATGTAATTAATATTGTAACTTTGTACGGTGACAGATGGTAGCTAGCTTTATTCTGATCACTTCTGAACGTATACAAACTAAGTCACGACGTTGTACACTTGAAACTAATATTGAACAACTATACCTCAATTTTTAAAGCAACTGGAGGAAGAGAAAGGAAGAAATGAAACCCCAGCCTTGCCGAAGAACTGGCCCCGCAAAGACTCCAGTAGACTCCCATCCTGGCCAGCCTCCGTCTTGAGCCACAGAAGCCGCGGAGACCGGACACAGGACTCTGCTCCCCGAGTTGTCCCTCCACCACCCTGGGAAATGGATGGACCCAGTGCCCTTGCCCCGACCTGTGGCAGATCTACGGCCTCACAGAGCTGCTTTGCATGAGGATCCCCACCAGCAGGGGTGTCCTTGAAGGAAAGAGCGGAGGTCACGGGCTCATATGTCAGCTGCAAGGGAGTCAGAGAAAGCAGCTGGCCTTCTCAACTTCTGTGGTGAAGGACAGGGACTCACAACAAGGTTCTGCATGTAAAGAGTTGTCCAAATAGAGGAAAGGGTCTCAAACCTCCCCCATGTTTGTGAAGGGTGGGGGAGTGGCGAGTCATACTCATCATGTCCTATGAGCTACGAATGCTAATCAGCCACAAACCCAGGGCAGGTCGCTCCTGCAGGTGCTCAACGCAGGACTCCTCTAAATCGGTCATGCTAACCCCTTCTCTCTGCCCCTACTCGGTCGTGGAGTGGGGGGAACGTGGCACTTGCTGGGGGTTTCTGAGGGATTGTGGGAAGCAGCTCTCTCTCCCACCCGACCCTTCCCCACCTGCTCGGGATGCTGCAGTGGAAGGACGGGAGGCTGGGGGCCCTGCAGACGTTCACGCCCAGAGACGAAGGCCAGGGGAGCCAGGAACACGGGGAAGCACGGTCAGGACGGCACAGAGCTTCTGACCCCTAGCTCTGCTCCCCTCCACACGTACGGACTGAAGCCGTTAGCTGGGTGTTCTGCCAGAGTGAATATGCCACCGTACGAACTATACGGTCTGACCATAGAGGACAATGGGACTAACCTATGCCTCTGCAGCAACCAGCCCGGAATGCCAGGACTCGCTCAGCAATGACCAGCTGCCCTTGCTACTGTCCTGCCTTTGGACTCGGGACCAGAGAAGCCCGTTATGAGCCCCACCGACATCAGCCAGGACGGCCCCTTCTTGTTAACCCGCCTCCAGCTTCCCCTCACCAACTACCCCCCACCCGAGCTGACCCGAGGCTTCCCGGTCTGCACTCTGAGCCCCCCACCCCTCTGCCCGTGTGTCTTTGCCAAATTCGAGGGAGGATGACAGACTCCCCGGGCGTAGCAAACTCTGAAACCCTAGTCTCACCTGGGTGAGCGTTAGACATCTGTGCTTTCCCAGGGGGATACACCTTCCCTCCACTACTCTAAAGACACACGCGCGCTGTAGATCACGCTCCCTGCTTTATTTATGTTCTCCATCACCCGGTCCTTCTGTCGGGAGACACTCGCAAGGGCACTAACGATGGTGACCCGAGTGATGTACCGCCCACCCTTCTCCCTTGCTTCCAGGAGGCCCACCAGGCACTGCGCCGACCCTGTTCAGCCCCGTGGGACAGGCCCCCGACGCGGCCTCGGACACAGACAACAGTCCAAAGGTATTAGCCCCATGTGAGATGAACAAGGGAGCTACGGTTTCACTTTCTACTACAAACGGAGCATGGTCCCTGAACTCCACCGTGGGCCACACTGAAACACAACCCCATAAACACCTTCTCAGGGAACAAACCAGGCAGGTTACTTCCGAGAACTGAACCTGCAAGACAGCAGAAGTCTCTGCCCAGATTTCTCCAAACCTCTGACGCTTAAGCAACAAACGGCCAGTGCAGGCCACAGAGTCGCGCATACGTGATGGATCGTGTGGGTTTGGGGGCGAACAGGTGACAAATGCTGGGGCAGAAACAGGCTGCAGGGTGGGCAGTGGTGTCCACTGGCCGACCAGCCACAGGGTCTGCACCCACGGTCCCAGCCAGTCCTGGGCTGGGCTGGGCACCTGGGCCTTCTCCTAAGCTCAGGATCGACACCGTCAGCTCCTCGGAGCTGGACCCGGGGCGTTGCCTAAGCGGGGTGTGCTGGCCGAGGTGGAACCGCACCAGCTCCTAACTCCTGGGCTGATGACGTAGGTGAGCCCGGGCCGGCCGGGCCCTCATCAGGTGGGTGTAGAAGGTGGAGCCTCCAGGGAGCAGGAACCCAATCCCACAGGGATCCTGGTCCACACTGCCCACCAGGCTCTTGTGCCGACTTCGTGCCGAACTGGCCTGCGGTGCCCTGATCCTGACCCTTTGACTGTAGCTCCACAGGCGCAACTGTGGTTGCTTGTCCGAGGCGGGAATGGGAAGCAGGGATCGGTTTGCTGGGACAAGCTGAAGCTCTCAGGTTGGAGTGGAAAGACAGCATCATCTGGTCGGGAAGAGTCGCCAAAGAGCCGGACCCCCAGGGCCCCACCCTCAGTGTGGACGAGACAGCCTGTGGGAAGGAGAGAGGAAAACTCACAGATGGAGCACCTTCTACTTCCATGTGCTTAACTGTGTGACATTTCAGAGTAAGTTGTACATTTCCCATTGCCTGTCTGAGGAAGCGGAGGCTCGTAGGTGTCACACGCCGAGACTCTGCATGTACAAACGGAAACGTGACTTGGTCCCACCACGTCCACAGAATGGCCCGGGAGCTCCAACCACAGCCTCTCCTGGATTCAGCCCCAAACGCTCAGAACTTGGTCAACGACTACCATCTTCCGAATGAGGCGCGCACAACTCCGACTCAGAACCAAAGTATCCTCCCCCAACTGGTCACACAGGATGCCCCACCTCCAGAGCCCACCTCGAGCTTCCCTTTGCCGACAGCCTCCAGTCAAAGTACATCCAAGTCCTTCCCTCCTTCCACTGGGTGGTCTTCTGGCTACACCTGAGTCTGTGCCCAACACAACGGTAGCTCACAGCCTTGCTGTAGCGAATTCTGTACACAGAGCCTCCGTGGGTTCCCATCTGAATGCTCTGCATTTCCACAGCTGCAGGTCTAGAAGTGCTGGTCAAGGAAGGGCAACCAGCCCATCCCCGTTTGCACAGGACTCTCCAGGTTTGGGCACGAGTGTCCTGCACCCCTGGTACTGGATTCCCACCAAATCAGAGTGCCTGGTCAGCCTAGGGGGAGCGGACCTTGAACTCAGGATGGTGTGTCTGCAAAGTCTGTGCCTTTCCTACAGGGACAGCAAGATGATTTCATCCCTTGTGCCCAAACAGCAGACTGGCCAGAGTCCTGCAACTGGATAGAAAGAGAATCACACCCAACCAGCCAAGTCAGCATCCTCCAGGAGGAAGGAGCAAAGGCACTGACAGCATAGGGACCTGAGCTGCTGGATCATCCTCAAGACAGACCCCGCCCTTGTCAGGATGGGCTTTGCAGAGTGTTGCCCTCCCCGCCCCCCGGCATGTAGGCTGGACTGGTGACCCACTACGATTTAGTGCAATGCTCCCAGAATACCAGCTTCAGGGGCCCCCTCCTCGAAGCCACCTGCTCTGCATGAGGACACACAGGCTACATGGGAGCCCCGTGAGGGAGACCCTGGAGGACAGTCCATTCGGTTGGCCAGACCCAGACAAGCTCTTGCTGAACGCAGCAGAGTGGCATGGAGCAGAGCTGCCCCCTAAGACTCAACCTACAGAATCCCGAGGAAGAGGAAACCATTGAGGATTTTTGACGTGCATCTTTTCTAATTCAGGGGAAATTCACATAAGTCAGCTATCTTAGGTGAACATTTCGATGACCTTCAGTACATTCATGACAGTATGCAACCACCCTCTCTAGTTTCAAAACGTGGTCGTTGCTCCAAAAGCCGACTCTTCCCTATTGAAAAGTTGTTATGACACCTGTTAACAATGGAAGACATTTTTCAGTAATAAAGGGGTTTGCAACAGGGGGGAGAGATTGGGCTCAGCTGAGAACAAGCCCAAGTGGGGGTCACAGCCAAGGAGCAGGGGACCAGTGGATGCAAAATCAGAGAGGGCACATCTGGGCTAAGGGGGTGGGGTTGGGCCAAACGGACTTCACAGGATTCTTACGGAAGGCAGGCCAGAGGGAGAAGATACCGAGAGTGAGCAGATACCAAGGGTGAAGGATTTCTGCTAAACTGACCCAGTGGGAATCCTGCTAAAACTGGACTTAGTGGGCCAAGCACAATGCCCAAGGTCATGGCCTAGACCGTGGTCTGGTCAAGGTCTTTGTCATACTTAAGGAGTCTGCTCCTCTCTCCCCACCTCCAACCCCTGGAAACCACCAGTCTGCTTTCCATCTCTGATAAGTGAGTGGGTTTTACGTTTTAGGGTCTTGTGCTAGAACAATCAATGCCGCAAGAGCTAGGTGTTTGTTCTCCCTAAACCAAACCACGATGTAGCTCATGTAGAACCAAACTAATATGGAGTCACTTCTGTCAAGGACACATGCAGAGGGACAAAGCAGGTGCATAAAGGAAACAGCCTTACCTTACAGGAATTTACAGCTCTTCTCACAGGTCAGAGGACACCAGCCAATCCCCAAACACCACGTCTACCTATGCCATAGGTGGACTTGTCATTTTCCTGATTCCCTACCCTGATCCAGGTAAGAAAGACGACCACTAGGCAAACAGCTGAAAAACCTAAATAACCGCAATGTTTTTCCCATAAAAATCCCAGTCTGTGAGGAATGCAGAACTCATCGTTTCTATAACCTTGAGTTTCAGGACTTGCAAGATCAAAGCCTGCGATGAACTCTTATTTCTGCTTCATCTTATCGAGTTTGGTTTTGACAGACCCAAGGAGCCAAGCCCCTCCTAGGGATGTCTCAGCGTAGACCCTGGAAATGTGGTCCCTGCACCAACAGCACCAGCATCCCTTAGGAACTTGTTAGAAACACAAAATCCTTGGTCCCAACCCTAGACTGAGTCAGAAACAGGAGGGCTGGTCTGCAAAAAGGCCCAGGTGATTCTGAAACAAGCTGTAATTCAGAACTGCTTTAGAATTATGTAAGCATTATGAGAATTATGCACGTTTTCTTACTGTAGTGAATGTCGGTCCACGTGTAGATGCCCCCCCTACCCTCACACCCCCCAGAGGTTCACATGTCCCCTCTCCCCACCACCCCTTCACCTTTCCCTGGAACAAGGTCACATTCCGGCCAGAAGTAGACCCCAACCATGGTGGGCCCATCAAGCACGTGACAACTTCTGCAGGGACGACCCAGGACCTCACTGTATCCACAGAGGCCCGCTCCCCTCGCTTGTTGCTGCTCACGGGGACCAGATTCTCTTTTCACTGCACGTGGTCCTGACAAGTCTCTTGCCATGCTGCGCAGCCCACGTGAACCTACCGTGCGGCGGACGAACCGGGAAAGACCTGAGGACTCAGCTTCCTCCCCAGGTGTGCCTGCAGCCAGCGGGCACCATCGACGGCCCCCCACCAGTGGCCCCAGGGGCAGCTAGCCCCACCTGGCTCAGCCACGGACTGTTACCGATGGGGAGTCTAGCGATCACCCTGAACCCACGCGGCCTCACACGCCCTCCACTTGGACTCGGATGCGGACCACAGAGGAGGATTTTGCCGGTGCAGGAAGCATCCACTGAGGGGGATCCATGCTCATCTGCACACACACGTGGAGAGCAGCGCAGACCCCTTCCTGCACACCCCCGAGGTCAGGGGCCACCGCGAGCTCAGGCTTCCCGGGAGCCCCCGGCTCAGCATCCCTGCCTGAGCCGCCGCTGTGGGGTGGGCAGGTCCACGCAGCAACAGGAATCAGGCCGAGGGCAGCGCGGAGGTGGAGGGCGCGACCCCCAGGAGCGGCTCCACCAGCCACGGACCGGAGCCTCCGACTAAGGCCTGGCCTCCATCCTTCTGATGGGCCTCGCAGGGGCCTCCGTGGTCCCAGAGTCCTGCACCCCGCCCCCCCACTGCACAGAGCAGCTCTGCTCAACAGGTACCCTTCCACAGGCTTTCCCTGCTGGCCTCCGCCGACCTGCTCCCTCCCTCCTGCCTCTGGGAACCCCTCCTCCGATCCCTGACCCCACCTGATCATTCACCAGCACAACCCCCAGGGTCAGACTGCGGAGCACTGAGCCCGGCTTCCTGTGCGGTCCGCTCCAGGGGGAAGGCCAGCCTCTGAGCTCCACAGAGGGATGGAGGTGAAGGCAGGGGAGAGGGCAGGTGGGGACAAACCGTCCATACACGAGGAACACCACGGTGATGGGGAAACAGACTGACAAGGAGCCAGCGTCCAGACTTCCTGGGGCCCCCGTTTGAACCACAGGCCAGGGGCAACACCCATCAGGCTAAACCGAATTCTTGAAAGCTGGTGGGGAGACTTGATTTCTATTTTGACGGTGGGGAGCATAGAGCGTCTGAACAAGAATTTGAATAGAAGCATTTGAAGATGAATTGGGTCTTATCTTGAAAGGAGCCTGAGCCAGAAGCACACGGCGGGGGGGGGGGGGGGGGGGGGTAGAAAGCAAATGGAGGGAAGGAAGGGGGAGAGGACCAGTGGAGAGCAGGAAACGACATACCAAGGAGAAGGCAGAAGGCAAGGGTCTCCACTGAATCTTGGTTCAATTAAACAGCTATAAAAGTAATTTGACAGGCCTCCCCGAAGTGCCAGCTCGTTCTTCGGCCGCTGTCCCCGGACTCCAGCCACCGCTTCTTCTCGCTATGGATCCCAACTGCTCCTGCGCGGCCGGTGGCTCCTGACGTGCGCCGGCTCCTGCAAATGCAAAGAGTGCAGATGCACCTCCTGCAAGAAGAGCTGCTGCTCCCGCTGTCCTGCGGGCTGTGCCAAGTGTGCCCAGGGCTGCATCTGCAAAGGCGCATCGGAGAAGTGCAGTTGCTGTGCCTGATGTGGCGGAGCCTGCGCCCGATGTAAATACAGCCACGTGTACACACCTGCAGTGGGTTTTTTTTGGTGCTTTTTGTTTTGGGTACAACCCTGACCCATCGCTACATTCCTTTTTTCTTTTTCCTATAAAATATGTGAATTATAAAAAAAAAGTAATTTGACAGTATAAGATGAAGATTTTGTTAGGTGAAACCAATGTGTTATGTTTATCAGTTGAATGGCCTCAGGTTTTCAGACGCTCGCTACGTATTTAGTGAGGTCAGAGGTCCAGTGACTGGGGACACACACAGATCAAGAAGACATAAAATATTAACTATGGAATCTAGTTTACGGGGGTGTGCTTGCTCACGGCACTTTGTCCAGCACACCTGAGTATTTTACAAAGTACTTAACAATGGAAGGGAAAGGCTTATGATCACATCCAGAATCTTTCCCTTGGCTTCATTTCTTTCCCAGAATATTTGCTGTAGCAGAAAGTATTACCTTCCACAGCCATCCTCCCTCTGACGGGATCTGGTTTTGATCCAGGGCCTCAGGGGTTGGATCCCAGTTGCCCTAACACCCACAGCAATACCATTCCCCTTCCCAGATCATTTCTCCACCCTCCCCAGCTGCGAGGGGACCGTGTGACTCAATCCACACCAGGGACATAGAAGGAAAAGTTTGCTGACAGTTTGTTGTTGCTCATAGTTTACTCCCCTCAAAAACGCAGCAAGGGTAAAAGATAACTGTCTTCTCTTTGGACACTGTCATGTGAGAACGTGATTCATGGAGCAATCGCAGCTATCTTGTGACCATGAGGAAAGTCCTAGAGAATTTGGAAATGCTCACCCAGGGTCCTGTCCTTGAGTGGCCAAAACAACCCCACCTCGGTTTCCAAAGTTTGTCACGTAAGAATCGTCTCTCCTATGAAACACCTTAGTCAACATGTCACTTGCAGCTAAAAACCCCCTAAATCATAATCTGCTCATCTCCCTAAGGCTGCAGGAAAATAAATTAGGTTTGGGATTTTAACGTGGTGCCTACAAAATGCAACTGAAAACCCAAATCAGAATCACCACAGCTCACTCACCTTAATTATCTACAGCAAAAGACAAACCAGGAACCCAGGGGATTCTTTTGTAACTCGTATGGTCGGTCAACAAGTTTATCTGAAGCTTCCATTCCCAGAGTGTCAAAGGTGTGGTGGGAACCCTGCGTCTGTCCTTTTGATGGTGGTAGCTAGGGTCCGTCTTTGCTAGGCTGCACGTCACCTTGAGTTTTGAGAAGCCTTGACCAAATGTTAGTTGTGAGGTAGTTAGGGTCTCAGTCCAGCCCCGTTCTGAGGCATCCCCAGCACTCACGTGTTCATAGCTCATGTGGGTCATGGGAGGAGAGGGGGATCCAGGTCTCAGGTCCCTGGAAGTCAGGTACTTATTCCCAGCAAGAGCCCAGTGAATGCGCTGGGTTCTGAGGACGGCGCATGTCCTCAGTTCCACTGCAAACACTGCACCCTGAATCCACAGTGCAGGGTCTCGGGTCTGCCCACAGCGGTCACCTGCGTGCTGGCCGGTTATGGACAAGGTAGGTTCTCCGAGTCCTCTCTGGCCCTCCCAGCACCTGCTCATACCCAGGGCTGGCTTCAGAACAGAAGATAACGTGGGGAAAGTGCATCTCAGGATTGCCTAGATTCTCAAATACAGAGTATGATCAGAATGATGCTAAGAGTGATAGAAACTTATAAGAACTGATGGTATAAGTTTTTACAGCTACTCAAAGTGGTGTTAAAACTGTGTCCCCACAACCCACTAGGAGTGGCTTAGAGTGTTTGTGGCAATAGGCAGCAGGTGCCTGTGCCCCAGAGAAGGGTCAGCATTGTGTCCCCAACCTGTGCTCACTGGGTGCCAAGATTGATTTTACGTAGCATTTGCTGTCAGTCTTCACTTTCTCAATTTTCTCCATATTTAAAAAATCTACACGTGGGGGAGGCTGGCTGGCTCAGTGGGTTAAGCATCAGCTCTTGATTTCAGCTCAGGCCATGATCTCAGGGTTGAGATGGAGCCCTCAGTCGGGCGCCCCACTCAGCACAGTCTGCTTGAGATTCTCCCTCCCCCTTCTCCTGCTTGTACCACTTACTCTAAAATAAGTCTTTTAAAAAAATCTACACATGAATGAATCTACAAAGAAATTTTAAGTGTTTGGGGAGCAGAATCTGTAGGTATGTCTTAGAGCGCAAAAGCAATCAAATCCAGACACGCATGTACGATAACAGGACCTGCAAAAGCCTCGTGAGATGCACATTGGATCAACTTGCCCCTCTTGCAGAAGGTGCAAGATAGGTCTTTAGCATGAAGGGACCTCAGCATGAATCCCTGTACATCACACGTTACTAAGGGTCCCCCACCCCCTTCCTGCTCCGGACACATGGCTCCTCTGAATCAATATTTCCTCCAGCCCCCTTTGCAGCTAGACGTGCAGGCAAGATAACCAGCTCCTTCTGATTTTGTCCTTGGGCAGCAAACTTATAGGTCTCGTCCTGACAACTGTGTCACTTCCATCTGGAGTGAGGACAATCTACTCAGGACATGAAGCCACCAGATACAAGTCTGGGGACACTTATCCACACAAGACCACACACCTGCCCCTGAACCGTAAGATAGAAATGGTTACTGTCATACTGACCTTATGTCACTGTGTGTGGTTCTCGTTCACGTGGCAGTGGAGCCTGTCCCCTGAGCAACAGACTCAGCCACTGGACTAAAGCCTTGTGTGGATGCGGTCCTTCAGCCCTGAATCAAGCTCTCTAGTTTTACATTTCTCCTACTTTGCTGATGAGAATAGAGCAGAGTGTATGTAAAGTGTGCAGGATCGCACAGCTAGAAAGCTTTTAACTGGTCATGAACCCACTTCTTCCAAACACAAATATCATGGTCTTTTCTGATCTCGATGAAACCATTCTTCTGGTGCCAAGAGAAATGTTTACAGCACGTGAGAGGTGACTGGTGTGCTAGAGAAGTAGTAGAACCTGCTTGGACTATTTTGACTAGACAGACTCCACGGAGGAGCACAGGGATGTACCCAGGAGCTTCACCCAGGACTTACTGGGATAACACCCAACAGACAAGAGATACAGGGTGTGTGGACATGACTTTCAAGACTCAAGTGGCTTACTATCCACTTAGAGCACCTGGCTTGTGAGATGAAGCATTGAGCAATCATGTCCATAGAAGATAGAAACCCATATCTGTCTACACTGCTGTCCGCACCTAGAGAGGGGAAGCCCGCAGTCATTCAGAGCAAATGCAAACCTGTTGCACGTGATTCCGAGGCTGGATTTTTTTCTATCATGCTTGACTGACACCAAGCCTCAGCCACTTCTAAAATTTTAAGTAAAATATTTCTCATCTTGACTTTTTTGCAAGAATTTCTCAGTCTCTTGATTAGAAACTCCACGGAATGTTTCAAGATTGGACTCGGGCATCTCTTTTCTACAATCCTCCTTGAAACACAGACATCCTGATTCCTGGGAGGGGTTCTAAGCTTAGCCTCTGTGGTTAAAATCAGCCAATACTGCACTTGAAAAACCTGGATTTTAACATCCAGTAAACTCATTTTGTGTACACAAAGTTGTATGTAGTGTGTACCTAATGAACGGTACAGAACACATGTGCAAAGACTATCCTGCAACACTTCATGTATTTACTAGCCTAACCCATGACATTGAGTCGAGTTAGTAAAAAGGATGCAAGTCCTTATTTGAATTAAGTCCTCAGTCGCAGGGCAGCATTCATAATTCAACCACAAAAAAGGGAAAATCAGTATTCTCATTGCTTTCCCTTCAACTAGAAGTAGAGACGTGTAAGATCTTGCAGACGGAGAAGCCGGTGATCAGACGTCTTCCAATCACACTGTTTAGCTGAAAGGCATCCTTGCTGTGGAAAGACACCGCATTCATAGCAAAGTCAGACCTAGAGCAACCAGTGGATTCACCCTCATCCCACCTTCAGAATCAGGACTGCTCAGAGGTACCCCCCACCTTGAAAAGGAATGGATCCACCCTTATGACTCATTCAATGTGCCAGAGTGGTACCAGAAACTCTATCTGGCTGAGAGACCATTATGCGGGAGCCTCCAGAGACTCCTGCAATGGGCCTTTCGCCCTAGCACCACCTCACAGTGACTGTCACACTTCAGGAAAGCAAGGATCAGAGAGGACATCTCGGCACATAGACCAGTTCCATCAAGATGCCCCAGGCTTTCCAGCAAAGGGGGAGAGAAGAGGCTCAAGCCTGGAGAGCGGATCCTCTTTGCGTCTCCTCCTCCCTGCTAGCTTTGGTATTTATGTCCATGCACACAGATGAGGCAGCGATTCATCCCTCTGGGACCCCAAACAAGTCAGATTGCGTCGTGAATCCACAATCTGTTTCAGGGAAAGTGGAAACAGAAAGGTCACAACAACCCCTCCCTCTGCTGCAAGGTCATCTACTAGTTCCTGTAGGATTCAACCCCCAGTGCCTGAGGATGCAGGTGCACAGGGACCCAAGTGGACGACTGGAGCCCAGATCCAAACCCGGGACATCTGGATCCCAAAGCTCAGGTAGGGGCCATAGTGTTGATCTACCTCCTGCCCCCCAGGGTCACAGAAACTAAGAGGGAGGACATGACCACATGAGGATCAAAGAACAGTGTTGGGAACATAGCCATGACATTGGGCTGAAACCAGTTTCGACATCTGACGCTCCAGAGAAGGTACACTGCCTCGTTTCCTTAACTACTACCTATGAAATGTTCCCCCAAAAGCACTGTCAGCCTCATGATAGTCCTGAGAAGACCTGCTAGTCCCCCACTCAAGGGGTAAACAGAGGCTCGGAGATGCTCATGCATCCAAGTTACAGTGTGCTGGGGCCAGGACCCTAATTTAGGGTGTACAGATTTCTACTCCCTTAGAAACCTCCCCCAAAGGCTGGAGGAAGGGCCAGCATTTCTTCTACACACCACCAGGGAAACCAGCATGCTGGGGCAGCCACCAGCATCTCAGTTCTCAACCTGATGTCCCTTGTCTCTCAGAGGGATCCCACTTTGCTTCAGGCCTAAGGCCACCTCAAGGGGGGCCCATCTGTCACACCAGCAAGACTGACGGCCACCCAAAAGAGGATACTAAACCCCATGGTACCTTTGGTGCCTGAGCATTCCTACAGGAAAGGCAGAAGTAGAGAAACCATGGTCCTACTGCGGACAGAACCACAGGCACCCGCTCACGCGGTCACAGTATAAAACTGCTCTTAGAGAATTCCAGTTTCTGTTCTAAGCCTCCATTCTTTCTCAGTAAGCTTAGGGGAAGTAACTTGTCCAAGGCCCCCCAAGACTGTTTCCTCAGCTTTGATTTAGGGATAACAGCACCCACATCGGGGGTTAACTGGATTATAGAAACCCATATGGGCAAGTATCTGCAAAACTGTACAACGTGTTTGCTGTTGGGTCATTGTTACTTTGGGGTCTGTTCCTCTCTGCTCTTAGATGTGTCAGAGTTTGAGGCAGTAGGTATAGAATCCTGGCCACGTGGTTGTCACCTGGCCAAGCATGCTCTGAGATATGCTTGTGCTGTTGCCTCCAGGTAAGTCAGGGCACACAGGTTGCTCTAAGTCTGTGTGAATACAACCACCAGCCACCTGTGGCTCCTAAAATACATTTAAAGCTCAAGTCCTCATTTCCAGAACCACATGTGGCAAGTGGCTGCCGTATTGGATGGCGTGGACAGAGACCATCTCCTCTGTCCCAGAAGGTTCTCTTTACAGCCCTGGTCTCTGTTGCTCTTGTTCTTTTCTGAAAGGCCCTACCTGCCCAGTACTGGTCCCGTCTGTTCTTGAGAACACAGGAATTCATGCCAGTACCCACATACCACTGTGGGCTGTGGGAAGCTCTACTGTGAGTACTCTAAGATCAAAGAGAAAGTGGGATGAATTGGCTACAGTAAAATTTAAACTATTTTGAGAAAAACAATCCAGGGTCTTTTACGTGAAAAATGTACTATTTAGTGTTTAAAGGATTTATCATGTACCCTGTCCACTGATAGAGTTGCTATATTCTAGACCTATAAGATGTATAACTTAAAATGAAGAAATATTTTACTATGCCAAGAAAAAAACACCTATTAATCTGTATAAATATTTTTCTTAGAAATTTTTCTGGGCATAGCACATTACTATCATTACCATTATTTTAAAAGACTGTTAAATGCTTACTTATGTGGATTGAATAGAGGGAGAGGGAAAGAGGTGGGAAGAATAACTGGTACAATATTCTTAAAGTTTGCAGAAACATTTTGAATTATATATTTTCTATTAAAACTTCACCCCTCCAGAAAACATTTCTCTACCTGCCAGAAGGCCGATTAATAGGATTTCATGAACAGACTTCAAGACTTTGTTGGGTTTGGTCAATGTGAATCCTTGGCGGGAGGGAGGGAAGTCTGGATAGTTCTTCGTCCGGCTTTCTGGCTACAAGTATCCCTTGGGTTGACCATGTCCCCCAGCTCTTGATGCTCCTCTCAAGGAGGCCTCTCCCCGCTCAGGTTCTGATGGCCTGCCCTTGGCCCTCTGGCCTGTGGGAGTGACCACAGTGACCTGCCTGGATTCCTGCTCTATCCCCGATTCTATCTCACTCCACACCAGGCTGTAGACTTGGCTCCCTGCTAAATATGCCCTCCTCAAATATCACCCTGAATACACTCCTATTTGTACCCTGCCATGAGGCTAACGGTTCCACTGCACGCAGCCATGCTGGGGTTTGGAGAACTGCCTGACCACCCTGCCTAATACCACACAGCCATTTCTTCCCTCAGGTCCTATACCTACAATGGTTTATACCCAGGAAAAGACACACAGTCTTCTTTCTCAGATTCACAAACTCCTGAGACCTGGATTTCTGTCCTTAGTGTGGGAACAATGAAGTGTCCTTTCTCAGGGATCCAGCAGCACCAAAGGTTCTGGTTCTCTTTCCCCTCATCTAGGAAATGTTCTACTTTATTTTCTGTGCAAGAGTCCTTTCCATTGTACTAAGACCTAAACTTTTGAAATCCACAAGTTAGGCAGACTATTCTTTTCCAGTGTCATGCTCTGATTTGAGCATTTCCTCATTTCACGGTATAAATACTCCCTAAATGGCAGATTTCAAGCTACCAAAAGCCTCACTGAATTCCCTGATTCCCTGAAAACATAAACCTATGTTCAGGAAGACCATGTAAGCCAGCACCGGCACACCATTTCTGATTTCTCCGGACTCTTCACCCCTGAGGGACAATGTGATAAAACAAAAGGACCATGAGCAGAAAGATGATGATGGTAGAGTAGGCAGACCCTAGGCTCTCCCACTAGAACACAACTAGGTAGTTATTAAATCAACATAAATACCCCAGAAATCGACCTGAAGATTGACAGAACAGACTCCACAACGAGGGGGAGAGAAGAGGCCACACTGGAGGAGGTAGAAAGTGTGCAGACATCGTTTGGGGGAGTAAAGGATTGCAGGCTGCCATGGATGGGAAGGAGCTGTGGTCACAGATAAAGGAGGAGGTGCAAGGAAGAGAGAATGCACACAGGGAAATGCACAAGGAGAGCATTTCCCCAAACGGTTTGGAAAATTAGAGAGGCTGAATTTCATGTGTTCTTGCAACCAGCAGGGCTTAAAGCCTGGCATTTTAAAGGTCAGAATTGACTGGGATAGAGCCTAGAGGGCATTGCCCTGCTCCTGGAGAGAAGGCAGGCAAACAATATGCGGGCAGATAGCAGTGATCTGAAGAGTGCCTGGGACACACAGGGGGAGATTATTTGTCCTTGGAGTGCATCTCTGAGAGTCAGCATTCACAGAGACGGCTCTCTGGCAACAAAAGTTGCATAATTATTCTCTTTTGATCAGTTTTATTTCTTTCCAATATTTTAATGCCAGGCTTTAAGCCCTGCTGGTTGCAAGACAAGAGCAGACTTAGGGAACCCAATGACTCCATCAAATATAATAATCATATTAGGAGTCCCACATGGAGAGGAAAGGGGACAGGAAAATTTCTTTGAGGAAATAATGGCTGAAAATTTCCTTAATCTGGGGAAGGAAATAGACATCCAGATCCAGGAGGCCAGAGAACTCCCATCAATAAAAGCAGGCCAGCACCAAGACGTGTTTTAATGAAATTTGCAAAGTATAAGAGAAAAAAAGTAAAAGCAAGACAGAAGAACTCCTTAACTTACAAGGGAAACCCCATAAAGCTAGCTACAGATTTTTCAGCAGAAACTTGGTAGGCCAGAAGGGAGCAGTAAGATATATTCAAAATGCTGTAATAGAATAATCTGCAGCCACAAATACTCTATCCAGCAAAGCTGTCAGAGTAGCAGAGATAAAGAGTTTCCCAAACAAAGGAGTTCATGACCAGTAAACCAGCCCTGCAGGAAATATTAAAGGGGTCTCTTTGAGAAAAATGGAGACACCAAAAGCGACAGTATAAAGGCAGGAAATACAAAAGCAGTAAAAAATGAGTATTTCTGTAAAAGTCAAGGAACTCACACACAAAAAGGATATAAAACATAGCATATATCTAAAACAGGGAGGAGAAAAGAATGGGTTCAAACCTGAATGACCATCAAATTAATATAGACAGATATTTGCAGAAAAGGTTATAATACAAACCTAGTGTCATAGATCAAAAACCACTAATAAACATGCAAAGAGAAGAAATCCAAATATATCACTAAAAAATATCAGCAAAACATGAAAGATAAAGATCAGAGAAAATCTCCAGAAACAACCAGAAAACAAAATCGCTAAAGATACATGTGTATCAGTAATTATAAATAGACTAAACACTCCAATTAAAAGTGTTAGGAAAAAAAAAAGACCTATCTACATGCTGCCTACAAGAGATTCATTGTAGACCAAACACACCTACACAGTAATACTGAGAGGATGGAGATTTATCATGCAAATAGAGGTCAAAAGAAAGCCAGAGTAGCAATACTTATATTGGAAAAATGACTTTAAAACAAAGCCTGTAGGGGCTCCTGGGTGGCTCAGTCGGTTAAGCATCTGCCTTTGGCTCAGACCATGATCTCAGGGTCCTGGGATTGAGCCCGGCATTGGACTCCCTGCTCAGCGGGGAGTCTGCTTCTCCCTCTCCCTCTGCCACTCTCCCCTGCTCATTCTCTCACTCTCTTAAATAAATCTTTAAAAAATAAACAAAACCTGTACCAAGAGATAAGGACACTATATAATAAAGGGGACAATCCAGCAAGATAGAACAATGGTAAATATTTGTGCACCCAACATGGAAGCACCCAATATATAAAACAGTTGATAACCTAAAGGAACTGATATTAGGGGACTTTAACACCCCGCTTATATCAATGGACAGATCAAAATCAACAAGGAAACAATGGCTTTAAATGACACCCTGGACCAGATGGACTTAACACACATATTCAGAACATTGCATCCTAAGATAGAATACACATTTTCAAGTGCACACAGAAAATTCTCCAGAATAGATCACATATTACATCACAAACAGGCCTCAATAAATGCAAAAGACTGAAGTCCTACCATGTATCTTTTCTGACAAGGCTATGAAACTAGAAGTCAACCACAAGAAAAAACTGGAAAGATCACAAATACATGAAGGTTTAACAACCTGCTACCAAACAATGAATGGGTCAACCTAGAGAAATCAAAATAGAAATAAAAAAATACATGGAAAAAATGAAAATGAAAGCACAGTAGTCCAAAACCTCTGGGATGCAGCAGAAGTGGTCGCAAGAGAGAGGTATATATAGCAATACAGGTCTACTTCAAGGAGAAAAATCCCAAACAACTTTGCCTTACAACTAAAGGAGCCAGAAAAAGGGGATAATAAAGATTAGAGCAGAAATAAATGATATATTAACTAAAAAATAGAACAGATCCATGAAACCAGGAGCTGGTTCTTTGAAAATATCAAAATTGATAACTATCTAGCCAGACTGAAAAAAAAAAAAAAAACAGGACTAAAACAAAATCAGAAATGATATAGGGCCATGAGAGACCATGGACTCTGAGAAACAAACTGAGGGTTCTAGAGGGAAGGGGGTGGGGGGATGGGTTAGCCTGGTGATGGGTATTGAGGAGGGCACGTTCTGCACGGAGCACTGGGTGTTATGAACAAACAATGAATCATGGAACACTGCACCAAAAACTAATGATGTAATGTATGGGGATTAACATAATAAAGAAATGATACAGGGGAAATAACTAATACCACAGAAATCCAAAGTTTCATAATACTGTGGTAAATTATATGCCAACAAATTGGGTAACCTAGAAGAAATGGATAAATTCCTAAAAATATATAATCTCCCAAAACTGATTTAGGAAGAAATAGAAAATTTGAACAGATTACCAGCAATTAAATGAACCAGTAAAAAAAAAAACTCCCAACAAAAGTCCAGGACCAGATGCCCTCACAAGTGAATTCTACCAAACATTTAAAGATTTAATACCTATTCATCTCCAACTATTCCAAAAAACAAAAGGAAAACTTTCAAATTCCTTCTATGTGGCCAGCATTACCCTGATACCAAAACCAAATAAAGACACCACTAAGAGAAAGAACTACAAGCTGATATCCCAGAACATGCAAAAATTCCCGATAAAATACCAGCAACCCAAATTCAATACATTAAAAAATCATTTACCATGATCAAGTGGGATTTATTCCTGGGATACAAAGGTGGTAGGATTTTACCAAGTCAACCAACATGATACCTCAATGAGAGAAAGGAAAAAACTCCACATGATCATTTCAATAGATGCAGAAAAAGCACTGGACAAAGTACAACCACCATTCATGATAAAAAACCTCAACAAAGTAGGTTTAGAGGGAACATACCTCAACATAATAAAGGCCATATATGAAAACATCACTGCTAATATCATCCAAAATGGGGAAAAAATGAGAGCTATTCCTCTACAGTTAGGAACACAAGCAGGATATCCACTGTCACCACTTTTATTCAACCTAGTACTGAAAGTTCTAGCCACAGCAATCAGACAACAAAAAGAAATAAAAGGCATCCAAACCAGCGAGGAAGAAGTAAAACTGTCACTATCTGCAGATGACATGATACCCTATGTAGAAAACCCCAGAGACTGGGGCAACTGATAAATGAACTCAGTGAAGTTGGGGATACAAAATTAACGTACAGAAATCTGTTGCATTTATATACACCAAAAATAACAGAAGGAGAAACTAAGGAATCAATCCCATTCGCAATTGCACCAAAAATATCTAGAAATAAACCTAACAGGTGAAAGACATGCTCTCTGAAAACGACCAAACACTGATGAACGAAACTGAAGACACAAAGAAATGGAAAGACATTCCATGCTCATGGATTGGAAAATTGTTGTTAAAATGCCTAACACCCAAAGCAATCTACAGATTTAATGCAATCCCTATCAAAATACCACCGGCATTTTTCCATAGAGCTGGAACAATCAAACCTAAAATTTGTATGGAACCACAAAAGACCCTGAATAACCAAAACAATCATGAAAAAGAGAAAGCTGGAGGCATCACAGTTCTGGACTTCAAGTTTGATTACAAAGCTATAGTCATCACAACAGTACGGAACCAGCAGAGAGAGACACAGATCGACAGAGTAGAAAACCTGGAAATGAACTCACAACTATATGGTCAATTTTTGACAATGGATGAAAGAATGGCCCTTCCCATGGGCTTGGGAAAACCAGACAGCAACATACACAGGAACGAAACTGGACCACTTTCTCACGCCATATACAAAGATAATCTCAAAACGGATGAAAGACCTAAATGTGAGACCTGAAACCATACAAATTCCAGAAGAGCGCACAGGCGGTAATCTGACATCGGCCATAGCAACATTTTTCTAGACACGTCTGAGTCAAGGGAAGCAAAAAAATAAACTATCGAGATTAAAATAAAAAGCTTCTGCACAGTGAAGGAAACACTCAATAAAACTAAAACACAACCTATGAAATGTGAGAAGATATTTGCAAACGACATATCTGATACAGGGTTTATATCCGAACTACATGAAGAACTTAGAAAACATAAAAAAATGAGTAATTCTATTAGAAAATTCGAAGACATGAATATACACTTTTCTAAAGATGACTTACAGATGGCCAGCAGACACAGGAAAAGATCAACATCACTCAAGTGGGAAACAAATCAAAACCACAATGAGATATCACTTCACACCTGTCAGGAAGGCTAAACCAATACAAGAAACAACAGGTGTTGGCGGGGATGCAGAGAAGGGGAACCCTCTTGCACTGTTGGTGGGAACGCAAACGGGGACACTCTAGCAAACAGTATGGAGTTTCCTCAGAAAGTTAAAAATAGAACTACCCCATGATCCAATAATCTATTTACATAAAAAATACAAAAATACTAATCCAAAGACATACATGCACCCTGATGTTTATAGCAACATTATATGCAGGAGCCAAATTATGAAAACAGCCCAAGTGTCCATTGATTGATGAAGACGTGTATATCTTCTTCACATCTCAGAACACTGCTGAGGATATTCTTCACATCTTAGGATATTACATACAATAGGATATTACTCAACCATAAAAAGGAATGGAATCCTGCCATTTGCAACATGGGTGGATGTAGAGAATATAATGCTAAGTAAAAAAAAAAAAAAAAAAAAAAAAAAGAATGGCGGCAAATACCTTATGATTTCACTCATGTGGAATTTAACAAAATAAATGAGCAAAGCGGTGGTGGGGGGGGGATGCTAAGCAAGAAACAGACTCTTGATACAGAACTGAGGGTCACCGGAGCAGAAGGGGTGGGGGGTGGATGAAATAGGTGACAGGGACTAAGGAGTACACCTGTCATGGGGAACACCGGGTGCCGTACAGAAGTGTCCCATCACTACATAATACACCTGAAACCAATCTAACCCCATTAAATAGAACTTAAAAACTTCAAAAGTGATCTAAAAAATTCCCTAAAAATGTAAGAACTATGAGGAGGGTTGGGGGTGTGGGGAGTAATAGAGAAAACTGTCAATATATCAAAATACCATTTCACCACAACTACATGTTCATTACACATCACCTTCTGGTGGCTTTTGAGGCTGGGGGTTCCTACATTTGGGATGCCAACCCTACAAATTTAGGGAGAAACACATAGGTCACCTCCCTCCCAAATAGGAACGCTATCCCTACAGGAGAGTCTCCACTTGGAGGAGAAAGGGGCAGAGGTGAGATTAAGCAGACATGGAACATGCTGGAATTCACAATGTACAGATCATACGGAACATGACACCATTTTCAGATGTCCCCTCCCAGAGGCAAGAAGTCCTCTGCACTTCTTACAGCCCACCCAGAATCAGAGTGCTTCTTGTTCCTGCCCAGAGTTTCAGACTCATTCTCTGACCCCCCACCCAGCCTACTCCACGACCACAGAGCTCCCCCCACGTATTTTGACACACATAGCTTTCTATCCTGTTGTGTTTAGAGAGCTACAGGACCCCTTGTGCCCCCTTCTTCCTGTTTTCTCACTTTATATCTCATTAAGGGGTTTTTTAAAGTAAAATAAGATCAGTCTTACTATGTGGACTAAAATTACACAAACTTTAAAAATCAGAAGAAGCGACTATATCTACTGAAAGTGATCACGTGTTCAATGTAGATTTAAGCCCTGGACAATCATGTACCTATTTTTCAGGTTATCAGAAATTTATTGTTCAAACTTTGTATTAGACCACGACACAGTTAACCTTACATACAACTTTCACCGAGTAAAGAAACAGTGCTTTCTTCAGGAAACGTTCCCTTGATGTCAGGTACCCTCCAAATATCAATCTCACTGTAATGTGCAAACTTTAGCTCAGAGCCCCAGGACTCGCCTCCAGTATCTTTCAACTGGGAAAGCTAGAAAGGCAGGAAGGAACACGCTCGTGGAGTTTTAAACCACAGGAACTCCGAGCAGACCAGCTAGCGCTCATACAGTCCAATACACAATGCAAAAGCCAGTAGTCATAAAGGATGGAGAACAATTACCTGAGACGAAGCAGAGACTGCGGCTGATCACAAGTATGGTCAGTGCGGCTCTATGGACGTGGCTTCTCTGGAGGTCAGTGGGCAGTTCTAAGTGAGAGGGTGCTGTCAGCTAAGAGCCAGGTGCGGGACACAACTCCCTGAACAGGTGTGACCCAAGGCGAGACCAAGAGACCCCGCCGCTCTGGGTAACATGAAGCATCCCCACGTTCGAGTCTTAGAAGTCCGGTTTCAGCTTCAGCATCAGGAGTGTGGTCCATTCTCTGGGCCAGGTTCATTCCTCTGAGACCTAGGGCACTTGGCTGGGTTCCCAGCACATTCCCATGAACGCCTCCCTCCGTTTCTATGGTCAGTGCTGTTCAGGCTTTTAGCAACAGCTAAGTTACACACCCCCTGAAAATGGCCAGGAAAGTTCATCAGGTTTGCCCGTTCCTGTGCCCCGCTCAAAAGGTTCCCATTCAGAAGGTTCAGAGTAGAGTGCCAAAGAGTGCACGCAGCAAGATCCTGATGCAGGTCATTTGAGAGTCAACCCACCCCAAGATGGGAGTGCAAACTGCTCATCTGGTATTCCAGAACTGTGTTTTCCATGCACTGTCTGGTTCTAACCCCTCCCTTTCCCTCCCCCCAGAACAGAGGTCTTCCTCCCAGCTCACAAAGTCAATGTCTGTTGAGTACTTTGTTTGCCAAGCACAACATTGAACACTTAGCTCATTAGGCACAACTATCCTCTGAAGCAGGCACCGTTTTCCTTTTCCCTGAAGAATAAAGTGAAGCTTGGAGGTCAAGTCACTTGCCCAGTGTCCCAGAAAAAAGCAGTGGGTTTTTGCAGATGTAAACCCAGGCCTGTCTGAAATCAGGGTCCCAATTTCAATGCCTCCAACTTATCCGTGATGCTAAAGTGCCCGTCTCCATCACCACGCATCTTTGGGACTTGGAGAAAATCAGTGTATTTATCTAAAAAGTCAGAATCTGATCAAACTTCTGCCCATCTCTGGAGTTCCAAGATACTGATATTTCCACACCCCAAAACCCTTCAGTCACTAGATTCAACACAACCCACCTCTGGTCAAAGCCATCACTTGTTAGTGTTTACAACCGGCAGGTCCTTCCGCCCGCACTAAGGGACATGAAAGGAAAGTGACAGAACGCCCGCCTTTATAAAACCAGCAGATATCAACCAGAAGGGACAGACCCGATACCAGCGTCCACCAGGGACCCGTTGTGGCAGCTTCAGTGGTGGGACACGAGACAGGAGCACTGTGGCAGTGGACAGGACTCGGGCATCGGGAAGGGTTTGTAGAGAAACCAACATCAAGGGCGCTTCTAAGCATGCAGACGCGATGCCTATTCAAGTAACTACAACGTACTGAGTGCTTCCAGTGTGCCCTCCCCACGTGTCATTAAGCTGCATGGCAGCCCTATGGCAAGGTGCCCCATCACCCCCCCCAGATGAATGTGTAAGCCCAGGAAGGGTTCAGTAACACCACTCATCCAGCCAGCATGAGGGACAGCTCGGATTCCACCCTGGGCAGTGGCTTCCAGAGCACTGGCGTTGAACTATCAGCAGAAAAACAAGCCTGTGAGACTCCAGAGCATTTAGGAAGTCAGCAGGTTGGGGAGGCTCTGAACCCCAGGGGAAGAGGGCAGATTTCGGGAGAGGGGGCATGGGGCGCATGCTGGACATTAGGGCTTGTCTATGTGGGTAAAACAGGGAGCCTGCCCTAATGCTTGACCAGAAAGAAGCCACGTGAGCAGATCTCACTATGGAGACCTCACTCTGGTTGTCCCCCTAATGACCCAACAACGGGACAGGGCGCAGAGGCAAAAAGGTCTTTTAGGAAGCCTCCCATCATTGAGGAACTAAGGGCGAAGAACAAGATGTTAGAAGCTGAAGAACAGTGTTCTATGGCCAGTTGGGTGAGGGACCCACCAGGAGATGCCGGCTTGTTTTCAGTTTGCGAGCCTAGAACGTCGGTGACCACACATCCTGGAAGCGCTGCGAAGGTGGTTAAGCTCCATCTCCATCAGAAGACCTGAGAGGACCAGGAATGCTTGGTAGGAGGTCTGAAAGGAAGACGTGGGTCCCAGGAGAGCGGCTTCTTCCCACGCAGGTTTCTCACCCAGCTCCAACTCCACCTCCTGCCTGCAGGGGCTCGCCCTTCCCTGGGCTCTGGACTGGGACATACACAGCGGCTCTTCGATGTTCCCGTGCAGCTCCGTACTTCAGGCACTGGCTCGTGCTACGGTCTCATCAAGACTAGGGACACTGTTCTGTGCCCCAAGTGGCTACATTCATCACACAGTCTCCCCCGGCCTCCCAGTTAGTGGCTCTGAGAATCTCTGATCTCAGCAGGGGCAGAGCAGAGGAATAGTAGAGCTCCCCCAGTATTTATTCACCACTCCTGTCTCAGAGGCCATACTCCGGCACGCCCTGTGGGTCTCCAGACAAGACTCGCTGCCAGGCTGCCCTTCCCACACCTGTGCACCCCCCCCCCCGGGCACTGGGGTCCACCTGCTCCCCCACTGGCCTCTTCCCGCCTAGGAGAGGGAAGGACTGCCCACACAGCAAGCCCGGGGTGCTTCGTGTTCTCACCGATCACCTCGATCCTTCCCCCACCCCTGTAACAGTTTAAGGACCGCTTGCTGTCTACACGGGTCATCTATTTCCTTCTGACAGCCTAATGGTACAGGTTGGTTCTGTTTGCGTCAGTCTTTTCCAGCCCCATTCGATATTCTTTATGCCATGTATCTCTCACCTGAGCCTGGAGGCCAGCCTCTAATGAATGGCCTTTTCTCAAATAGCATTTCCCTTTAGCGTCTCAGGAGGGAATCACACAATGGGGTAAGCAGCACCATTCCCTGCTAGCGAGAGGACAGCCTTCTCTGGTGGGGACAAGGCATCGTCACCAGCACACGGGTCCCTGAGCCGAAACACGCACCTCTCCCCACTCTTTCTGACATCTTTAAAAATCAGCACAGGTGTCTTTCAAGGGGTGAGAACTGACCACAGATGGAAGGGAATAACTGGATGGAGACAAAGTCCATAAGCCTTGCAGTTAGACCCTTCTGTACAGCTGCAGGGGCCCCCGTGGAGGAAGCCCCTCCAGAAGAATCTGTGGAAGGAGGCCCCTGCTGGGTTGGTTTGGGGAGCCTGTGGGGTCTGCTCTGGGCTGCTCAGGAAGCTGCAGGAGCAGACGGTTGGGAGGAAGCAGAGACTCACTGCCCCCACCCCCAGCTCCCAGGAACAGGTCTCCACGTGTGCATCAGAAGCGGGTCTGAGAGCACAAAGGCATCTTCAAGGAAGCAGCTGGAGAGCCCAAGGCGTCAGCAGGCTCCGCGTCCATGTGGGCTGCCAGTGCTGGGATCACATCATTCAGGATGCCAAATTCAGCCTCCTTGCTGGTTTCCATGAGAAAATTAGTCTGACATCATGCTATGTCTTTTTTGGTAGACTTCACTGCAAATTTGGATTGTGGAGCCAGCTCCCATCACTGTGTACAAATGCCTTACCACCCCTTTGCTTCTTCCTCACCCGCCACCCTCTCTCTGATCCCAAGTCTCCTGTTCAGATCAGACCGAGACACAGCACAGTGGCCCCTGGAGCTGGTCACCAGCTATTTCCAGCTCTCCGCTTCCAAGACCTCTCCCCTGCCCTCTGCGTTTGGGTAGGTAGGGCCATGTGACTTCTGGCCTGTGCAGGGGGGCGGGGAGAGACTGGGAGATATGCTGCATCTGTGGGGTGAGGCCCATCCATTTAAGGCCCCCCCGGAGCAGGCTTTCCCTCCTCTGCAGGGACTGGTCAGCTGGGTACAAGGATGGACATACACTCTATCCTGTAACTGAGATACAAGCTGACATAAGGAAAACATAGGGAAGTCCTAAGTTCACTACAACTTTCCTGCCAATTTGGACAATAGCAGCTTAAAATCAACAGGGAGTTATTTTAAGATAAAGGTTCTATTTTCTCCCACAGTTGACTGGATATGCTGTTTCATTCCCACTACAGAGGAATTCTAGGGCCAGCTGTGAAGATACCGTTTTCCCCATCTTATTACACGTATTCCAACTAATGCCTGGCTCAGGGCAGCCGAGAGGGTACAGCAAAGTCAAATCTACCAGTAACAATCACTGCTTCCTTCTAGTGACAGATTAAGACCGTTTCCATTGTATGTTTGCTCCAGCACCAACTTAGTCAGGAATAGGCTGTAGCTAGACAACGTTCGCTGAACCCCGCTCCTGATGGGTGTGCAGAACGTATGGGGAGAACGTGGTCTCGGCACCCTGTACCCATCGTCTCCCCTCATCCTTGTGAACCTGCAAGGCAGACACCACAGCTACTCCAGTGAACGCTGCAATGTTTTCCTGCTCCAAGAGTCCGTCTGTGGAGAAAGTGCTGAGGCTGTGATTTATAGAATGGGATTGAAGTGTTAGTAATCTTGAAAGTAAAAATGTGGCAGGTAGAAGGCGGGAGGTAGTCCAGGTGTGGGTAGAAAGGAAGCAGCTGTGATACCTGAACTTTCTGGAACTCAAGTCACTGACTGGAGTTAATTAAAATTACAGAGTGCAGAAGGAACAGCTAGGAGACCATCTTACTGTCGATCTTTTGGAGCTGGAAGCAGTAGGTAAATGGGGGAAAATTCTCTTTCACAGATGAGTAAGTGTCGTCCTAAGCTGACAAGTACAGAAATATGTTGTTCTAACATCCTGGAGGAAAGTGCCAGCAGAATCAAAGTCTTCAAAGCTTGAGAGAGGACACTTCAGAAGTGTGGGTGAAGGGGGCGGGTGCAACAGGGACTTCAATTTCATCACAGGCTTTTCTGAGCGACGTAATCAGCACCATATGCAAGTATTACAACAGGACAAAAATGGTTTTGTTCAGGCCCACACAATTAAAAGTGTTTTTGGAAGCTGAAAGCATTTTCACATCCCTGAAACATGAAATATGAGATACTGGTATGTAACCTGAAGTTCAATATCCTACGGGAAAACTCACCACCACTGTGTTTTCACTCGGATACCACAAAATTTATCATCCTTGTAACAGTTCTAAGTATGCACCCAGCATAGAGCACCTCAAAACAAAGCAAATATTGAGACATAAAGGGAGAAATTGATCGTAATACTAGGGGAGTTTAACACCTCACAAACATCGATAGTTCATTTATGCAAAAGATCAATAAGGAAACAGTCAAACAGTCCCTTTGAATAACACATTAGACCAAATGGACTTAACAGATATATACAGAACATTCCATCCAAAACAAGAAACCTTAGCAAGTGCATATGGAACATTTTCCAGGATAGATCACACTAGGCCACAATTTGAGTCTCAATAAATTGAAGACAGAAACCATATCAAGCACTTTTCTGACCACAATGGTATTAAACTAGAAATTACAATTATAAAAACACACATGGAGGCTAAGCATGCTATTAAAACCAGTGGGCTGGAGAAATCAAGAAGGAAATACACGGAAATGAAACGTGAAAGATACAAAGGAAAATGAAAACAATGGTCCAAAATCTGACACGCTGAAAGCTGTTCTAAGAGGGGCATCAACAGCAAAGCAGGCCTATCTCAAGAAACAAAAATCTCAAAGAATCTAATGTTACACCTAAAGGAATTAGAAAAAGCACAAAGCTAGAAGGAAAGATCAGAGCAGAAATGAAAGACTAAAAATAGATCAATGAAACCAAGAGCTGGTTCTTTGGAAAGATACAATTGATAAACTTTGAACCAGTCATTAAGGTGAACTCCAAAAAAAAAAAATCAGGACCACAGAAATAAAAATATGAATTGTCATGTCTTGTAAAACAAATTGGACAATCTAGGAGAAATGAATCAACTCCCAGCAATTTATCTTCCAAAACTGAATCAGGAAGAAATAGAAAATCTGAACAGGCCAATTATATACAAATAAATGTTTTAGTATTTAAACAACTCTCCAACAGAAGTCCAGGACCAGATGGATTTACAAAGGAATTATACCAAAAATTTAAGGAAAGGTTTTACCTATTCCAAGTAATTGAAGAGGAAAGAATGGTTTCAAATGCATTCTAAGAGGCCAGCATTACCCTGGTTCCAAGACCAGACACTACAAAAGAAACAAACCGACAATAAAATACACATCAATATCCTTGTTGAACACAGATGCCTCAAAAAATGCTAGGAAACTGCATTTAGCAACATATTAAAAGGATCATTCATGACCAAGTGGGATTTATTCCAGGGATATGAGGATGGTTCAGTATTTGTAAATCAACATATACCCATTAAAATGAAGGATAAAATTTATCAATATATGCAGAAAAAGCATCTAAGTTTAACATCCATTCATAAAAACTCTCAAAATGAATTTAGAGGGGATGTACCTCAACATAATAAAGGCCATGTGTGACAAACCCACAGCTAATATTATACTCAATGGACACACCCACCCACAGACCCAAACACCAGGCTTTTTCCCCAGATCAGGAATAAGACAATGAGGTCCACTCTCACCAGTTTTATTCAACGTAATGAAGTCCTAGCCACAGCAATCAGACAGGAAATAAAGCATCCAGATTGGTAACTTTCTCTTTTCAGGTGACATGATTCTATGTGTAGAAAACCCTAAGAACTCTACCAACTATTGGAAATAGATGAATTCGGTACAGTTAAAGGCTACAAAATACAGAAATTGGTTTCTATAATGAAATAAGAAATTAAGTCCATTTACAGTTGAAAAGAATACCTAGGAACAAACATAACCAACACGAAGGTAAAAGACCTGTACATTGAAAACTACAAAACATTGAAGAAATTGAAAATGACAAATGGAAAGGTGTTCCATGTACATGGGCTGGAAGAATAGTGCTTAAAAATCGATACCCAGGAGTAAGATGGTGGAGGAGTAGGAGACCTGGATTTCGTCTGGTCTCAGGAATTCAGCTGAATACGGATCAAACCATTCTGAACACCTACGAACTCAACAGGAGATCGAAGAAGAGAGTAGCAACAACTCTGGAGAGAGAAGCGACCACTTATTGGAAGGTAGAACGTGCTGAGAAGTGAATCCGAGGCGATATTCGGGAGGATAGACGGCGGGGGAGGGGGCCTCCATCGGCTTCTTCTGGCAAGTGCTAGAGCCGTGGAGCACAAAATCGGAACTTTTAGAAGTCGGCTCCACGGAGGGACGTCGCTGCAGTGGCTAAGCGGGGGGTGGAACCCTCACGGGACAGTGTGGTCTCAGGACCCTCGGGGTCACAAAGACCAGGGGAGCCTGAGTGCGGCAGAGCTCCTGGGGATCGGAGCGGGGAAGCCGGCTGCAGAGACGGAGCCGAGGCGCGGGCTCTCAGCTTGGGGTGGCCATAAACTGTGATCCGCAGCCCAGTCAGGCCACTGCTCCTCCAGCAGGGACCCAGCAAGTGGCAGATCTGGGGAGACTCCCCTTCCTCCCCTGGGAGGAGCGGTGCGGGAGCGCCCTGCAGGAATCTGCTGGGTTTGGAGACTCCACACGGGGTCGGGTGCCAGAGATAGAAACACTCGGTCACAGGCCAGGTGAGCATGGAGTGTGGCCGAAGACCGGGGAGACAGGAGTGACTGCTTTTCTCTGGGGGCGCACTGAGGAGCGGAGCCCCGAGTATTTTATGTTAATCACCACATATTACATCATTAGCTTTTGATGTAGTGTTCCATGATTCACTGTTTGTGAATAACACCCAGTGCTCCATGCAGAATGTGCCCTCTTGAATACCCATCACCAGGCTAACCCATCCCCCTCCCCTCCTCCCCTCTAGAGCCCTGTTTTTCAGAGTCCATCATCTCTCATGGTCCGTCTCCCCTTCTGACTTACTCCCCTTCATTAAATTAAAAAAAAAATCAATACCCAAAGCATCCCTATCAAAATAAGTTTTTACAATCTAAAATACTAAAATTCATACGGAACCACAAAAGACCCGAATAGGCAAAGTAATCTTGAGAACAAAGCTGGAGTTATCACAACCCCAGATTAAGATACACTACATAAAGGTTGAATCAAAACATTATGGTTGTGCTACAGAAACACTTAGACAAATGGTACAGAAAGTCCAGAAAAGAACCCACAGAGGAGGAAAGAATATACAATGGGGAATAAGATGGCCTCTTCAACAAATGGTGCTGGGCAAACTGGACAGCTACATGCAGAAGAATGAAACTGGATGACTTTCTTACACCATACACAAAATTAAACTCAGAATAGATTGAATACCTAAGTCCATAAACCTCCTGGGAAATAGGCAGTAAGCTCTGACATGAGCATTACCATTTTTCTAGATGTGTCTCCTCAGACAAGAGAAACAAAAGAATGATCTGTTGAGACTACATCAAAATTAAAAGCTTTTGCACAAAGGAAACCATCAACAAAAGAACCTACTGAATGGGAGGAGATATTTGCAGATGACATATCTGATAAGGGGTTATTAAAAAATATATAGAAAAGAACTTCAACACCAAAAAAAAATCTGATTAGAAGATAGGCAGAGAACATGAATACGTTTTTCCAAGGATGACACTGATGGACACGTGAAAAGGTGCTCAACCTCACTGATCAGGGAAATGCAAATTAAAACCATAATGATCACTTTACACCAGTGAGAATGGCTAACATCACAAAGACAAGCCTTACGGAGCATGTGGAGAAAAAGGAATCCTTGTGCACTGTTGGTGGGAATATAAACTGGTGCAGCCACTGTGGAAAACAGTATGGAGATTCTTTAAAGAAAAAAAATACAAATACTGTATGATCCAGTAATTTCACTATTGGGTATCTGCACTCAGAAAAACAAACACCAATTCAAAGACATATATGCACCTGTGTGTTTACTGCAGCATTTATGATAGCCAAGATATGGAAGCAACTCACGTGTCCAAGGGTAGATGAATAAAGATATGGTATATACACAATGGAATCTTTCAGCCATAAGATTTTGTCATCTGGAACAACATGAATGGACCTAGAGGGTAAATATGCTGAGTGAAAAAGTCAGAATGACATGATTTCATTTACGTGGGATCTAAAGAATTAAAAACCAGGGTCATGTCCCTGTTTGGGCGCCAAAAAAAAAAAAAAAAAAAACCACACACACAAAACAGGGAAGATGGTGGAGGAGGAACTCTAGGCTCACCTCATTCCCAGGCATAGGACTAGATAACACCCACATCAGTGTAACTACCCCAGAAAATGACCTGGGGAGTGGTAGAATAAACTCCACAGCTAAACAAAGAGGTCACATGGAAGAGGGCAGGAAGGGTGGAGACATGGTTGGGAACTAAAAGGACTTGTGGCACTGTCTTTGGGAGGAATATCTATAGGAGGGATGTGTCCCTGTGGGCACAGGGAGGGGAAAGAAACTCCTACACACTGGGGAGCCTGGACGGGAAAGACAAATCCTCTAACATGTGGCTTTGATAGCCAGAGTCAGAATTTCAAGTTCTTATTACCAGCAGTACTTAAAACTTGGAATTAAAAAAAATCTGGTGGTTCAGCTCTGGAAGGGCAGGTGGGCAAGGAAACTGGGTCCCTGCCCTTGAAGAGACACAACAGTCCCTGAAGATAGAGTGTAGAAGCAGCAGTTTGGAAGGTGCCTGAGGCACATGGGAAGGAGGGTTCTTGATTAATCTCAGAGCATGTCCTAGAGGGACAAATTACTGGAGAACTCCAGGATCAAAGGAACTGACAGGAGCCATCTCCTTCCCTTGCCCCCAGCATAAACAGGGCCACCTGCAGGACTAGCTACCTAACTTGCTAGCATTCCTGCCCCACCCCCCATTCTGTCCTTCCATAAATCCACCCTCCAGATAGCCCACCTCCATTGAGGCACTGCAGAGCCCCTGGGGGTACAAAAGCTTGCTAGAGCCTACGTTCCACCACTACACACCTCACACACTGTGCTTTGATGGATCTGCCCCCTCCAATAAGCTCTTGGCCAGAGCCTTCCTAGGGCAGTGCCTCAGACCTGGCAATATGCAAGCAGTCCCTACAGTGGCCAGCACCACCCCCAAGTGACTCCTGCTCTGGAGAGGGAACAGTAACCATACACACCCTCAGGTGGCGGCCCTAGCAGTGGGTTGGGGGCAGAAAACTGGTTCTGACTGCAGCCTCCATGCACCAATCAAAGCTTCTCAGGAGACAACACAGCAGAGTGCCCTGCAGTTTGGTGCTATTGCATCTGTCAAATGCCTGGTCTGACTCAACTGAGGCCCAAAGTGGCCTATGAACACCACGGACACTAACCATTGCCCCAAACTGGCCAAGAGCCATCATAGACAACTGGATTGAAGAAAAAAAGTGGCCAGGGCATATACAACACACATAGGAGATAGCCCTGAAGCACCAGGTTCTGGTGAACAGGGGACACGGCATTGGACCTTTTCTTCCGAAGGCCACCACTTTTAAGAGCAGGAGCTAGTTCCTAACACACATAGGGAGACAAAAGTGAGACAGTAATGTGTTTCAAATTAAAAAAGACAGGACAAAAATCACAGATCTAAGTGAAAGGGATATAATATGCCTGATAATTTAAAATAGTGATCATAAAGATGCTCACTGGACTTCATAAAATGTTGGACATCAGTGAGACCCTTAAGAGCTAAAAATATCAGATGAACATAAATTAAAGATACACTAGATGGAATAGACTAGATGAAGCAGAAGAACCAATCAGATCTGGAGAAGAGAATAAAGTAATCAAGCTGAGGTGAGCGATTATGCAAAAAGACTAGACTTAGGGAACTCAGCAACACCAAGTCTAATAATATTCACATTTTGGGAACCCCAGAAGGAGAAAAGGAGGCAGAAAATTTGAATAGCTGAACATTTCCCAAATCTGGGGAAGGAAACTGATCAGAGCCAGGAGGCACAAAGATCCCCCAAAAAAATCAACTCAAGGAGGTCCATACCAAGACACACAGTAATTAAGATGGCAAAAAGTAGTGATAAATTTAAAAGCTGCAAGAGAAAAGCAGTTATATACAAGGAAAACCCCATAAACTGACTTCAGCAGAAACTTGGCAGGCCAGAATGCAGTGGCATGGTTTATTCAAAGTGCTGAAAGGGAAAAACCTGCAGCTAAGAATACGCTATATCCAGCAATACTAGCATTCAGAATAGAAGGAAAGAAGTTTCCCAAACAGAAGTTAAAGGAATTCATGGCTGCTAATCCAGCTCTACAAGAAATGTTAAAGGGGACTCCGGAAATCATAGGAGTAAAGAAAGTAGGAAGCACAAAAACAGTAAAATTAAGTATTTCTGTAAGAAGTCAAGGGACTCACAGAATAAAAGACTGTCAAGTAGGTACACCTTGTACCTAAAACATGGGGAGAGGAGAGGAGTAAAGGGCTCAAACTTAAGCAGCCATCAACTTCATACAGACTGCAATGTGCAGATGTTACACACAAACCTAATGGTAATGACCAATCAAAACCCACAGATATGCAAAGAATCCAAGTAGATCAATAAAGCCAGTAAGAAAAAAAAAGGACAAAAACCATGAAAACCATAAGACAAAATGGTAATACATACCTATCGATAATTACTTTGAACGTAAGTGGACTAAATTCTCGAACTGAAGGACATGGGGGACAGAAGAATCGAGACCCATCTGTATGCTGCCTACAAGGGACTCATTTTAGACCCAAAGACACCTGCAGATTGAAAGTGAGGAGGTGGAGAATTATGCAAATAGAGGTCAAAAGCAAGCCAGGGTAGCAATACTTATATTGGACAAAGTAGACTTTAAAACAGACTATAACGAGACAAAGGATACAGCATAATCATTAAGATGACAATCAACAAGATATAATATTTATGCACCCAACTACTCAAAGCCGTTAACATAAAGGAATTAGTCAGTGGTAATAGTAGGGGCCTTTAACAGCCACTTACAGCAATGGACAGATCACCTAAACAGAAAAACAAGCCAACAGTGACTATGAATGATACATTGGACCAGATGGATTTAACATATTCAGAACCCTCCATCCTAAAACACATTAAGTGAATGCAGAACATTCTCCAGAATAGATCACATATTAGGCCCCAAAACAAGCCTCGACAAGTTCAAAAGACTTAAGTCATACCATGAATCTTTTCTGAAAACACAGTGAAGCTAGAAGTCACAAGAAAAAATCTGAAAAAACCCACAAATACATGGAGGTTAAGTAACATGCTACTAAGCAATGAATGGGTCAATGGAGAAATCAAAGAGGAAATAAAGATACATGGAGTCAAATGAAAATGAAAACACAATGGTCCAAAACCTTTGGGTTGCTGCCAAAAACTATTCTAAGAAGGTTTATAATACCCAGCCAACCTCAAGAAAAATCTCAAATGAACTTAACTTTACACCTAAAGGAGCTGGAAAAAGAACCCCGAAAACCCAAAACCAGTAGAAGGAAATAAAGATTAGAGCAGAAATAAATGAAACTAAATAGGTCAATGAAACCAGAAACTAGTTCTCCAAAAAGAACCGAATTGATAAACCTCTAGCCAGACTCGAGAGGTTGCAAAATCAGAAAAGAAACACCACAGAAACACAAAGGATTGTAAGATTATGAAACATGACATATCAATGAATTGAGCAACCTAGAAGAAATGGATAAATTCCTAGAAACCTCTAACTTCCCAAAGTGGAATCAGGAAGAAAGAGAATTTGAACAGACCGATTACCAGCAATGGAATTGAATCAGTAATTGAAAAACTCCCAAAAAAACAGAAGTCCAGGACCAGATGTCTGGTAGAATTCATATGTGAAGTCATTTGAAGAGTGAATGTTTATTCTCAAACTATTAAAAAAGCACAGCAAATTTCTGAACTTATTCTATGAACTTATTCTTCCCTCAACATAGTAGGGAAGAGGGAACATACTAAAGGCCATATACGAAAAACCCACAGCTTATATCCTACTCAATGGTGAAAACCAGAGCTTTGCCCCTTAAGGTCAGAAACAAGACAAGGATGTCTGTTCCAACCACCATTATTCAACATAGTCCTGGAAGTTCCAACCGCAGCAATCAGACACGAAATAAAAGACATCCAAATTGGTAAGTCAAATGTTATTTGCAGATGACAGGATACTATAGAAAACCCTAGAGACTCCACCTAAAAACTATTAGAACTGACAAATGAATTCAGTAAACATAGGATACAAAATCAATATACAGAAATCCATTGCACATCTATACACTAATAATGCAGCAGAAAGAAATGAAGTCAATTGCATTTACAAGTGCACCAAAACCAAAAACATACCTAAGAATAAGTTAACCGCAGAGGTTAAAGACCTGTACTCTGAAAACTATAAAACACTGATGAAAGAAATTGAATATAATTGGAAATACAGTCCATGTTCAGGGATTGGAAGAATATTGATAAAATACCTGTATCAATAAAACACCTATATTACTCAAAGCCATGTACAGACTTAATGCAATCCCTATCCTAATAGCATTTTTCACAGAACTAGAACCATCCTAAAATCTGTATGGAAAGACAAAAGACCCCATATATCTAAGTAATCCTGAAAAAAAGG
Organism: Eumetopias jubatus; assembly: GCF_037043125.1. Taxonomy (NCBI): domain Eukaryota; kingdom Metazoa; phylum Chordata; class Mammalia; order Carnivora; family Otariidae; genus Eumetopias; species Eumetopias jubatus. Next base: position 90,368,218 of record NW_028274822.1, on the reverse strand, counting down.
AAAGCTGGAGGTGTCACTTTCCAGACTTCAAATTATACTACAAAGCCATACTAATCAGGACAGTATGGTACTGGCACAAAAATAGACAACATAGATCAATGGAACAGAATAGAAATCCCACAGAACAGAAATAAACCCACCCACCAACTGTATGGCCAATTTCAAAGGAGGAAAGAATATCCAACGGGAAGGTCTCAACATATGGTGTTGGGAAAACCGGACAGCAACAAGCAAGGGAATGAAACTGGACCATGTTCTTAACACCACACACAAAAATAATTTCAAAATGGATGAAAGACCTAAATGTGAAACTTGGGGGAAAAAAAAAATCCTACAAGACTGCACAAGCAGCAATTTCTCTGACATTGGCCATAGCAATATTTTTCCAGGTATATCTTCTGAAGCCAGGGAAATAAAAGAATACATACTTGGGGACTACATCAAAATAAAAAGCTTCTGCACAGTGAAGGAACCAACCAACAAGCAATGGGAGAAGATACTCGCAAACGACACAGGGTCAGGATCCAAAATACATGACGATCTTCTACAACACCATAAAATAGTCCAATTAAAAATGGGCAGAAGTGAACAGATTTCTCCAAAGGCATCCAAATGGCCAACAGACACAAGATGCTCAACATCAATCATCAGGGAAATGCAAATCAAAACTAATGAAATGTCACCTCGCACCTGTCAGAATGGCTAAAGTCAACACAAGTAGTGGCAAAAACGTGGGGAAAATGAGCACTTGTGACCTGTTGGTGGGAATGCAAACCGGTGCAGCCACCATGGAAAACGGTATGGAGGTTTTTCAGAAAGTTAACAGAACTGCTCCATGATCCAGCACAGGCACTATTAGTTATTTCCCCAGAAAATACAAAAACACTAATTCAAATGAATACATGCACCCCGATGTTTATTGCAGTATTTACAAAAGCCAATTACAACGGATGGAACCAGAGACTACAATGCTAAGTGAAATAAGTCACAGAAATACTTATGACCTCATCATATGTGGAACCTAACAAATGAGCGAAAAAAGAGACAAACCATGACCCAGGCTCTTACCTGTAAGGAACGAACCTGTGGTTACCAGAGGGGAGGTGGGGGGATGGTGAACTAGTTGAGGGCGAGTAAGTGTACGCCTACAAGGACGAGCACTGAGCAAAACAGAATTGTTGAACCCCTATACTGCACACCTGAAACACTAAACTGTACTGGAATGAGAGAACATAAGAATAGAAAACAGACTCACCACAGCTACTTCCAAACTCCATTCAGAGCCAGGGGAGAGTAAAAAGGGTCTTTTTCATGCTTATTCCCAACCTGGCAGGGTTGTCCGTGGTCCCCGGGCCGGGGGAAATATTAACCAGGCTGATTGGAGCGTTGAAGTCTGCAGAACGCTTTAGTCGTGCAAGGTCACGGTTTCCACTCCCCATCCCCATGAAGTGCAGGGAGAGAGACGTGGCTGCCATGCTGTTGAACCTGAAGTCATTTCAGATACAGGGCACAGGGGATTCAGGAACCTGCAGGATTCCCCTAAGACGCTAGTCTACATGGTCTCCCAAGACCCCAACGCTAGATCCCGGGGTGGGTCCGAGGGAGAGAATGTGCGTCTTCTGATTTTACGCTGAGTACCTCCAACCCAGGAGAGGGCGGACACCAGAGCTGAGTAGTGTTCATGTTCTCTAAGTTCCTGCAAAGTGAGGGACCGTCTGCCCTTTCCCGTTCTGAGAGAGACCAAGTAACCCCTACATTCAGACCCTTCTGCTTCCCTGGTCTCCCTGAATCTCTTGCTGTAGCCCCACGTGGGGACAGGTGAGGAGCAGCCTGAGGGGTCTAGTCTCTGCAATGGGTCAAGTGAGAGGAAAGCCAATCTTCCAGAAGGTTAATACTGAGGAGAGGGCTCATTAGTTTATACCTTCAACAAAACCCAGGGAAGTGAGCTTGATAAGCAGCTCACCTCTGCAGACTCAGAACTGGGTACAACTGCGCCATCATCCCAGGGAGAGGAACTGCTGAGGGACATTGTTAAGTCAACAAATGTCAGGCTGTACCCAGAGGACAGGTGCATTAAGGGGTGGGGTGGGGTGGGGTGGGGTGGGGTGGGGCGGGGCCCAGCAACCAGTGTAATTGTGAAGGTCAGGCCAAGGCTGGAGGTCCTCCCTGGGAACCTGAGGGGCCAAGCCAGCAGCAGCCCATCTTCCTCCTCTGCCCCGAGATCACTAGCCCCTCCCAAATCAAGTCCCTCAACGGCCATCTGCCAGGCATTACGCTGAGAATCAGCACGGCCCTGACACCTGGGAGCCCAGTGTGGACGGACCCTGCGCATCGTTCATACAGAGGGGAGGCGTCCAGGGGAGGGAACAGCCTGCTCAGAAGAGCTCATGGGGGATCAGAGACGAAGGCCTAGCAGGGGTCCTGAGAGAGCGCTCGGGATGCCTAGTGTTCTGCGCCAATGTGGCTGGACCACTGGACAGCCAAGAAACTAGTCAGGCTGTATTCCTGGGTGTGTCTGCAGAAGAAATTCACATTCGCATTGGTAAACTGAGGAAAGCAGATGGCCCTCCCCAGGGGGTGAGCATCCTGCCACAAGGGGGCCCTGGACCGCGCAGCCTCCACGATCACGTAAGCCAGTGCCTGGTGAGCCTCCGGACGCACCCGCACACACATATACCCTTGGTTCTGTTGCCGTGGAGCACCCAGAGAGCCACAGGCCCGTGCTGCACAAGACACGGGGACCCTCTTCGCACATGCTACTGGTCCCCAGAAACTGAGGCTGGATACCAGAAACCCCATCCTCCCAACAAACGCCCATGACCCAGTTTTCGACCCGTTTGATTCTGTGCAGATGCTGGACTAACCCCCAGCTGACCCCAGGGTCATTACCATCTAATCATGGTGTGACTCCCCACCAGCACCCTGCTGTACCCGACTGCGCCCATTTAAGAGGTGGCGCTCTGATTTAGAGATCTTCTCCTGAAAAACCCCCAGCTGAGCTTACTTACCGCCCCTTCCTCACCCCAGAACCCCTGACCTTGAGACCTGGGACAAGGTGCTCTCAGAGCATGAGCGCACCTGCTCTGTTCCCCGGCCACGGAATGAGCTCTCCGCCTGCCGGGTCTGTTCGCTTACCCCGCCCACGGTACTAAGCAGGAAAGAGCCCCCGGCGGCAGGACTCACAGTCGGGTGGGGAAGGGGCTAAAGTCAGGAGACAGGTACCCACGAGGCTGAGAGCAGGGCCACCGGGCACCTGAGGGATGCAGTCTCCCTCGAGGGGCACAGGAAGACCTCTGGAGCCGCCTCAGGCAGCCGAGTCCTCGCTGCAGGTAGGAAGAGGGCCCGAGGGGCCCCAAGTCTCTGGCACCAGCCCAGCACTGCGCCCCCAAAGAGGAGCAGAGTCTCTCCCAGGCTGCCTGGGAACCCCGGCACTCCCCTCCAAGGGGAGCCCACACGTCCGGCTTCTCCAAGGGGACGACACATGGCTGTCCTAGAGCCTCAACTCACAGGCCAACTCTCTGGCTTTCACATCAACATGACCCTCGTCCACACACAGGTGTGAGGGGCCGCAAGCCAAGCCCCCCCGCAGGCCTGAGCCGGGGCTCCACTCCTACTCTGCACCCTGGTGCTGGGGGAGCCCCGCTCGTGAGCACCACGAAATCAGGTGGAGCTTCGGTATATAGGCACCCCCTCGGGGTCTGGCACCCCGTTTGCTCAGAGACCTTCCCCAGCAGCACCCGACAGCCCCTGGACCCTCCTTCGCTCTCCACCTTCGCTAACTGGGCGGGTGGCCTTCCGCCAGGGGGGGAGAGGACTCCGCGGGTAGGGGCTCCAGCCCAGGGGGAGCGGAGGGGTGGGGGCTCCAGCCCAGGGGGAGCGGAGGGGTGGGGGCTCCAGCCCAGGGGGAGCGGAGGGGTGGGGGCTCCAGCCCAGGGGGAGCGGAGGGGTGGGGGCTCCAGCCCAGGGGGAGCGGAGGGGTGGGGGCTCCAGCCCAGGGGGAGCGGAGGGGTGGGGGCTCCAGCCCAGGGGGAGCGGAGGGGTGGGGGCTCAGCCGCTGGGGGCTCCAGCCCAGAGCAGGTGCCAGGTCACAGCCCCGCCAGGGACGCCCTAGGCTGACTTCCTCCCACCCCTCCGGTGGCAGGCTTTCCGCAGAGCCAGGCACAGAGGGGAGGGCCAGCCGGCTTGTATGCCCCGGGCTGAGGGGAAGGGGGGGGGCTGCTGCCTGGGGCTTGAGGTCACCTGGACATACGACCAAGCAGCAGAACCAAGGCCTGAAAAACCAAGGTTTCCTTACAGCCACCGGAGTTGGGACAGTGTGTGGTTCCTGCCCTTGGCGCCCCTGATTCTGCGCAAGGACGGTTTCCCCGAATTCACAGGAGCCCGCTCCATAGAGAAACCGCATTCTACCCCACCCTGCAGAGCCGCCGCTGCCAGCTCCGCAAACACGCCCCGCAACCAAGTACAGAACGTGTCTGACCCCCCACGCCTCCCCCCCGTCACACCAGCCCCCCAGCACGGCCCCCCGACAGCCCCAGCCCCTGGTCACGCTCCACGGTGACCGCTATGCCCAGCGTGCCCTCCCCCGGGCCCGTCTCTTCCAGCAGAAGCTGCACCGCAGCAGCAGGCGGTCCCCTTATTCCTGAGGGGTTCTCCACGGTGTAGGTTTTCTACCAGCCCTACAACCCACCCCGCGCTTCCCGGCCTCAGTCACCACCACGTGTTACCTGCTCCTTAGCCAGAAGTCTGGGGTCCCCAGGGGTGCCCGGTCTCAGGAAGGCCACCTTCGCCGGGCTGTGCTCCTTCCTGCAGGCTCTGGGGGGTCGGTTTCCACGCTGGCGGATGGTGTTGGCCAAGTCCAGCTCTTTAGAGTCACGGGCATGAGAGCCTGCTCCTGGTTAGGGAGCCCCTTTGCTCCCAGAACCGCCCTCGTTCCAGGGGGACCTAGTCCCCCTCCTGCTTCAGGTTCTCAAGTTCCCCTCCTCCCGGGTCTTTCCAGCATCCACCTGCAGCTCCTGCAACGAGTGTGCGCTGCTTTCAAGGGCTCACCTGACAACCCAGGATCATCGCCCTGTTGGAAGGGCCACCTTCATTACCTTAACCTTGACCACCAAGGTCCCAGGTTCAAGGGATTAGGGCGTGGCCATCCTATTCTGCCAATCACAGGGACCGCCCTGGCCTGCGGAGCCCATGTGCTCAGCATGAAGCAGGCGCACCTTGTCATGGGTACCGAGATCCGGGGCCAGGACCTGGCTCCCCGGAGCAGGAGGGGCTCTGGGCCCGTGCACCGCAGCCCCCAGCTGTTCCACCACGCACCCCGCTTGAGGACCACGGGTGCAGGGAGAGGCTCCTTGTTTACCCAGGTGCTTTCCAAGCCCAAGCCCCAGGCCTGCCCCTCCCCAGTCACTCCACACTCAGGGACCTTTTATTCAAAGTCTGGGAATAGAGCAGACCACACCTGCCTGCTCTCAAGCTTATGTTCTGCAACAGCAAGTTCTACCTCACTCTTTCAGGGGCCACACTAAGTATTTTAGGCTTCGAGCACATCACCTCTGTAGCTTGTTTTAATCATCTTTAAAAGCAGACATTCTTTCCTTACGAAGCTTGCCAAACGAAGGTCTGTGAAGTGTGGTCCACCCATTTGTGAACCCCCGGTCTAAAGGGAGAGCTACAGCCACGCGTGACCTAAATCCCCCTGAGTGTGACCTGACAAGGGCTGTAGGAAAGTGAAACAGCAGGTAGGAGCCCCTGAGGACAGGGAAGGGGCTCATCGCTTTGCCAACAGTATAGTGTGATGTGTCCTAACTAAAGGGCATCAGGCCAAAGCCGAAGCAGGTGAAGTTAGCCACGTGGACACGCGCACCTCGGGGCGCCTCCATCCCCTCCACTGTTAGATGGTGGCTAGTCATCCCACCTGGGTGGGTTCTTAGTGTTGAGTATCAGCTGCCCGGCACCCTGTAGGGCTCCGGGGCTGTGCTCACCAGCACGTTCTCTGCCAACACTGGAGGGGTCTACACGGCACGGTTCTGCGTGTCCTCCATGAACTAGCACGCTTAGGGGTCCCAGCCGCCTACGGGGAGGGTAAGCCCAATACCGATCCCCCCCATCACCTAATTATTCAAATACTTCCGTACCACTGTGAAGGGACCTTGCAGATGAAGTCGTTACTCCTTAATGAACTACGACATGGAGAGGACACAGGTGAGTGCTGTGGAGTCCTATCCATGAGTTTTGGGTTTCTTTGAAGACTAGTCCAGCACTAAGCTGGTGATGGTTGCCCAGCTCTGTATCCTACAAGACCCTGAGCTTTGAGTTCTATCAATAACTTCTAGAGAATTCATCTATTTACTAAATAGGAGGCAGAAGGCAAAGTCAGATTTGAAGTCAGCGGGACCATACCTCCCAGTGCCCACTTCAAAGGCAGCCCCCGGCCAGGGAATTCCAGGGGCCTCTGGAAGCTGAGGGGGACCCCAAGCTGACAGCTAGTAAGGGGGCAGGGCTGAGGCCTGCATGTGCAGGACGTGAGCTCGGCCAACCCCGTGTACACCAAAGTCAGTTCATCCTCAGGCCCCAGTGGGGAGACAGCCAGCAGCTGACCCCTTGATCTCTGCCCCCACCCCTCCACCACGAACCTGCTATGCAGAACTGCAATGACATGCTCACCAAGCTTCCCACCCCCAGAATAGGGTTGCTTGAGCCACCCAGCTTGGGGTAGGTCATGAGGGCAGGAATGGAGAACGTAGGGAGGTAAGACCACTGTCCCTTTTCCAGATGGAGCAACAAGTCACTTGCCTGGGTCTACACAACAAACGTGGTTCACAGCAAGGATTTGAACCCAGACCCTCTGGCTTTGGGGCCCACACTCAGTCTCTGTGCTGCACCCACAGCAAGGAACACAATATTCCCTCCCTATGTGGGCGCTTTCGGGGAGCCCCCTAGGGTCCTCTTCCCAGCAGCCAGCTGCAGTGAAACCTATTATGCCCATTTCCCAGAACATGGAGGCAGAGAGAATTCAAGTAACTTACCCCGAGTTACACAGGCGGAGACAAGGAGCACCGCAGTGTCACCTGTGACGAAGCCTTCACCCACTACCCAGTTCGCGTCTGCTTCTCGCTCAGGAGTGTCCCTGGGATACGTAAGAGCCATCAGGCATCAGGCAGCCCGACGGCAGCCCCCACCCCCGACCTTGCAGACAGTGGTGCTAACCCGACAGGAAACACCCGAGCATCCCCCAGCACCTGCCCAGGGCCTTCCGACTGCTCCGCACGCATTCAACACCCACACCCCCTCTCAGCTGCACACGGTTGTCGGCCCAACCTCACAGGTGGGAACACCTCAGAACTCTTGGGACCCGAGCCGCAGCTCCTGGCAGGTACCCCAGGCAGGTACCCCAGGCAGGCGAGAGCCCACCTGCTCAGCGCACCCCCCCAACCCCACACCCGCCCAACACTTTCTCTACCAGGGGAGGCCCAGGGGAGGCCAGAAGCACCGAGAGGCAGGACCAGACCACTCCCAGCTGGAGAGCAGGCTCTGTGGCACAGTTTAGGGGACTCACCCAAGTCACCCTCTCAGCTGAGAGGACTTCCACCCCCAGAAGCCCGTTCGGGACCCACCCAACACTGCCTCTCCCCACCAGCTGGAAGGCGAGTCAAAGCTCACGATCCTTTACAAAGAGTACAGGGGCTTCTCCAAGAACGCGGAGCTCCCTGGACATTTGGGAACTCCAGCCCACACGGGAGAGAAGTGGAGAGATAGCAGCAGAAAAACCGTGACCTTTCACGTGTCCCTTCGGGCAGGGACCGCCCCTCCCGCAAGCCCCCTCCCTCTCCCCGCCTCTGGGCCCGAGACACAGGTCACCTCCTCACGGCCGAGCAGAAGTCCTCCCAGGCCGTGTCCGTCCCCTGCAGCCACCAGCCAGGACAGCGGTGGGGGCACCATCTAGGGTCTGGGTCAGCGTCAGGCTCCCCTCAAAAGTCAGCAGGATCCTAAAGCTTCCCAACACCGGGGCAAGCAGCGGCCTGACATGGGGCCAACAGCTCCCCTCCTAGAGGACGGGCCCTGCGGTGCCCCGGGGGCTAACACTGACCCCACAGGCTCCCCCCCCGCCCCGGGCGAAGGGCGCCACGTGTGCACCTCCTCGGGCTGCCAGGACTGCCACAAACTTCAAGGCTTAAAACGACACAAGTGTGTTACCTTAAGGCTGAAATATCAGAAAGTTGTAAAGTCTCGGAAGTCAAAGTCAAGGCCTGGGTTCCTCCCCCGGCTTCACGGGGGAGGCTGTTTCCCTTCTTTCTCCGCTGCTCGAGGCGCCCGGGCCCTCAGCCTCTAGGGTCTCAGAGCTTCCTCCGAGTCCGAGCTGCCTGCCTCCTTCTTAAAGGACGCTAGTGATTACAGTGGATTCACCTGTTTAATCCAGAACTCTCCACCGCGCGATGCTCAGATTAAGCACACCTGCAAATCCCCTGGGCCCACATAAAAGCACATTCGCAGCTTCTGGGGTTAGGACGGAGGCATCTTGGGCATCGGGCATTTTATTCTGACGACCACAGGCGTGAAACTGGAGGAAGGCTGGGGAATTTGCCTTTTCCAACAATGGAGACACAATGTCCCGGGACGAGAGGGTGCGTGCTGGGAGCCCTGGGAATTTTGCTCTGCCCTGACGCCGGAAGAGATCAGGCCTCATGGAGATGCCCACTGATGGTTTTGTAGGACTTCAGGCTCAGACATGCATTTTAGGGCCAAAGTGTTGGTCCCAGACTAAAATGGGCACCACGGCATGAATGCGTGATGCCCTGTTTCTTGTCTTCCTCTGGCTCCGTTGGGGCTACAGGAGAGCGTGCAAACAGCCGCACGCTTGTGGCCGGTTGGACGTGTGCCGCTTTGCCAGCCCGGTGTCCCCCTTCACATGGGATGGACAGGCCGCCGAGTGCCTCGATCCCAGCACACTCCGCAGGGTCGCCCCGCACAGACCTACCCGTGCTGCCAGTGAGGCTCTGAGCTGCTCCCCGGGCCGCCTGTCGCTGGGACCCGCCTGTCCAGCAGCGCATTCCTCCATCCCTGCACCCCTCAGCCCGGGCTCAGCCGAGGGCCGTGTTTCCCTGTCACCTCGCCGAGTTCCCTGCCCCTCGTGTTCGGACCCCCCTGTCTCCTCCTGCCTCCCCCCACAGAGCGGCGTCCCTGACTCTCCTGAACACACGTCCTGACTTCTCCTTGGGGTTTCCACCTCCAGCTGCCGGTTTGCACACCTGTCACAGCCATCTCCACCCGGCTGTGCCGCAGGAGGGCCGTCAGTGTGCTCCCAGCCGGGGAGGCACCGAGCTCCTGCAGACCGGCACCCGTGTCTCGTTCCGGGCAGCCGCTGCAGCTCAACACACACTCAGAGAGTGGGTCCCGGAAACCGGAGGCGACCATGTGGCCTCAGGGGAACCGGGCCACGAGTGATGGAGGGAAGCGCGAAGGACTCGGGGAGGGAGGGTGGACGGAGGGCATGTGAGAGAGTCATACTAAGTCATTAGAACACGTTCTTGAACTTCATTGAATCAGATGGATTGAATTTCAGCAAACACCTGAGCTTCCAACCCCAGGTCCCAGCCAGGCTCGTTGCAGGGAGAATCCAAGAGCCTCACAAACATCCCTGGAAAGTTTCATCCTTGGAGCCACGGAGGCCCGCTCCATGGTCACTTACTGGTGCGTTTCAGACAAGCCAGCAGGACAGGAAATGAAGTCACACCGGAAACGCCCAGCATGGGGAACAAAGCAGCTGAAATATGTCTAAAAGAAAGGAGATGCTAATGGCCTTTTTGAGTGATGTCAGTGGGCCCCTGTCCTTTACCTCCTGAGCTGCTGGAAAGGGGCATCTCACCTGGTCCCATCTCCTTGTCTGTTCCCACCCCCTCCACCCGCAGGGGTGTTGAAGGTCCAGGCAGCCTGGAATTCCCAAGGCCAGAATGTGCATTGGATGTCACAGCGTGACCCACCCGCGGGAAACAAGCCCATAAACATGAAATTGCTGCTACCCTAACTCATGCTGCTGAGGGCAGGGGTGAGTGGCTGAGAAAAGAAGGGAAAAGGAAGAAAGTAGAAAGCCAGCTGGGACTTCCGAGGTGCCTGCCCCGTTTGCAGGCGGTGAGGGACAAGTGAGCCGCACCTTCAGAACTCCGGGCGAGGACACTTCCTCTCACCTGGAGGCAGAGGAGAATAATGAGGCTCGTGTATCAGTGTCCCGCCTTCAGACTTTAATTCTCAGAGAAATCTGTGAGTAGGAGATTCAGTCGTTGTGCCTCTTTTATAGATGAGAAACGTAGGCCCAGAGAGGGTCAGACATGCCTCCGAAGTCACACAGCCAGGAAAGGCTGGAGAGAGGATTTGACCTAGAGGTCCTGTTTCTGAAGTTGACGCCCCAACCACTGCACAGTGCTGCCCTTTGAGCGGCTGCTGAGCACAGATTTGGGGAGAGGGTGGACGGATGATCAGGAAAAGCACCTGTCACCATGAGCTCCTTCAACATAACCCACAACTGAGGTTAAGCCAGTTATGTACACATGACTACCTTACTCCTTCCTGCTGTCCCCCAAAAGGAGGACCCTACAGGGCTGTCAAAAGGGGCGGATGGGGCACCAACTCACAAGGACAGAGCAAACAGGGAGGGAGATGTGAGCATCTTTATGGGGAATTGGAAAGTGGACGAACAGTAACGGCCTACCCAGGGAAGCTAGGCCAGCCTGGCCCCAGGGATCCTAAAACACGGAGCATAATGCCGTGAAACAGGGGCGCTCCCTGAGGACTTGGACCCAGAACCCCTTGTTCTTGCTGCACACGAGGCCGGGCAGGGTCCCTGCTGGCTCCCCGGGGCAGGACTAGAGCTGACTCCTTGGGCAGCAAGAACCAGGGGGCTCTGGGCTCCGTGTCCAGGCCCAGCTGAGGCTGAGGGCGCCACCCTGGAAAGGGTTTGCATGGAAGCCTCCTGGCCGAAGAGTGAGTGTCCCCAGCCCCCTGCTGCAGGCAGCCCCCCTACACTCCATCTGCTGAGCAGTCTGGGGACTCCGGGGTGTGTCTCTGAGAGCCCGTGGGGCCCAGAAGAAGGAGCAGACTAGACGCTGAACAGGAGGCATCCTGCAGGGAACAGCGTGGGCAGATCCCACTCAGTGAAGCCTCCAGACATCCACCCCATCCATGCCTGCAGGGGCGCCAGCCGTCTTCTCGGCACATCAACCCTAAATGTGAGTGGACAGCAAGGATGCAAGAGGAAAGACAGAGATTATGAAAAAAGCCAAGGAATAAATCTGGAAGAAGAGAAACCACGCAGGCACTTGAAATCTCTAAATACTCATTAATATTTTCCTTTGAGTCCACGACAATGGAAGCTGTGCTTTTAATGAAGATGAGCATTCAGAAAACAAGAGAGGATTTGGGAAGGTCAAGTAGCATGGCAGAAATAGACGATATGGGAAGCATTAGACGTTTACGTTCATGGAATCTCCATGATGGTAGAGCTGAAGGCAAACCAATAGAACAACAACCAAGACGCGGATAGAACAAGAGATCAGAGGAGATTGTGGTTTAGAGCACGTGGTCCGGAAGCTTACTATTTCAGGAAGGGTCCCCGACAAGAGGACAGAGTGTCAGGAAAGGGCTAAAGCAGATGATGGGAGATGAGAGACAATCCGTTCCAGGGTAAAAGTGTTCACCAAGGACTTCCAACCATGAATTTCTACACAAGAGAAAAAGACTCACTCAGGCACGCGGTAGTGACATTTCAGAACAACGGAGCTGAAGATAATGTTCTAGACGCTTCCAGAAAGAGAACACACGTTGCACACCATGGATGAGACCTCTGACTTCCTGGCAGGAACCCTGGAGGCTAGAGGACTGCATGACCACAATGCTCTGGATAAAAAATGTGGACACCGAGATGATGATGAATCTCACACGTACTTGGAGACATCCTCGTGCAAAGTGCTGGGGAGCCGGGGCGACACTTCCCCGCGAGCCCAGTACCGACGGGTGAGGCCCCGCATCCATCACTTGTGCTAAGAGTTGATACCCCAGGCTGGGGAGGGCCACCCCCTTGAGCTCCGTGAGCCACTCCCCTTCTCTGCCTGGCTCTTCGTCACCAGGAGGCACATCTCGCAGGCTCCCCTGACAGGTGGCTCCTGGCGGGACTCGGCCCCGGGGAGGTCCCGGTGGGAGGCTTAGAGCGGCTGGGAGGGAGAAGGCAGGGCGTCTGTGCTCGCTCTGCCTCAGGCGGCATCTCCAGCCAGGGTTCCAGCCCTGCCAGGGTTCCCTCTGGGGAGCCGCTGCGGGGCTGGCTCCCGACGGTGGCCTGGCCCCCGGGTGCTGGTGACAGCCCCTCATCCCTGTGTGCCCCGGCCCTACGTCTGTCCTGCTCGCTACATAATAGGTGGGCTTTTCACCCCCACGTCACCTGCATCAGCGACTCCCTGCATTGAGTAGAACAGTGTCCATGATCGTGGCTGGTCTGACTGACAAAAGCTCCCACGAGGCTGAACTCCAGCCTGTGTTCCCCAGTTCGAGCCCTACAGTCACCCCATGGAGCAACGTCTATGCTTTATCAAGGTCCCTATTTTGTAGGAGGGGACCGAGCCTGAGAGGCGATCTGTTGCCCAAAGTCCTACAGGCTCCCGGGGGCTGGGGCAATTTTCTAGCCATCCGACTCCGGCGCCCGTGCTTGGGGTCCCGAAGCCCCACTACCAGCCCGGTCAGCTGGGCAGCTGCACCAAACTCTCACAGCCTCACCCACACTAGGAGCGCCCAGACCCGTCACTCAGCTCCCGGGGTGGGCGAGCAGGTACAGACTCAGGTCGCACATGTCTGAACGCCACCCTGAGTCTGAACCACACGCTGCTGATGCTGCCCCATGGCCACACCGACCCAGGGAGCAGAGATCTGAGGTCCTGCACCAGTGATATGTGTGAACCCCTGCATGTTGCCCACATTCCCAGGCTGCGTCTTAGAGTCTCAGTCATGACCTAGAGGGGAAAGACACTCCACACCATTAGCCATTAAGGACATGCACATTAACACCATGACGAGACGCTACACACCTAGTCCCGTAGTGAAAACGAAAACACACAATGAAAACTAGCAAAATCAAGTGCTAGACGAAGGACACTCTACAAAAAGTAAGTCTATTTCTACATACCGGCCATAAACACTGGAGAGAATATTCTTTAAAATACAACTTGCAATAGAATGTAAAAGTTACAATACTTAGGGATAAATTGCATGAAAGTTCTCCGCAGTGGAACCAGCAAACATTGCCGGAAAGACCTGAATCGCGGGAGAGTCAACGGCCTTCAGGCACTGAGAACTCAGGAGTGTTAAGTGGTCACTTTCCTCCAGAGCGATCCACAGATGGCTCACACTCCCATGTCACAGAAATGCTCCACTGCGTGGACGGACCACGTGTGGTTTATCCGTTTATCTGGTCGTGGACATGTATGCTGTGTGCAACATGGGCCCACGCTTCATTTCAGCTCTGCCCCATTCTTTAACACTCCCCTGTTTTCCGTAGCAGGATTGGATTGTCTTGTGATTAATACTCCTATGAACGTCTGTTTGCAGGCTGTGCATTCCCCTCGAGTCTGGCTCTGTTTTGCATGAACTATGTAATCGGATCCCGGCAATCTGGTCCGAGAGCCCTCATGACTCCCACCCCCAGGATCTCCTGCACGGCTGTGAAACAGGAGACCCTCCCCACCACCCAAGCAGATCCAGAGAAATGATGCACGCACAACCACACGCGTGCACACACACGGAGTTGGAATGAAGAGCTGTTGGAGCATGCCGGGTGCCCTGAGATGTTTGATTCAGGGGGTCATCGCTCTCAGATGCCTCCCTGTGCATCAGCTGAGGCCTGCATCCTGCCGTCCCTCGTCTTCACTTCTGCAGTGCCGACCCTGATTAAGAATCTCCAAGAGATGTTCCCACAGCCTCCTGCGTGGACGAGAATGTTCAGCATGTTAAGTAATCCGTCTTTGACGTATGTCCTTGGACTGAGTTTTTCAAGAGCCCTGGCATTTATTGACAGACAGTAATTAGTCTGAGAAGCTGACTTCTGCCAAGTGCATGCCTTCCTGAGTCCTCCTGTGCATCCTCTCTCCCCGCGCATCACCATAGACAGGAAGGCGAACCCTCCACCCTGTGCTCACCCGGGCCCCTCCGAGGATGGCTCTCTGCACACTGGCTTCTGGAAGGATCTTGAGGATATCAACACTGGAGAAGGAGGCCCAGGCCGTGGCATGAAGGATGATGTTGTCAGAAATTCCAAGCCGTGCATTCAGAACTCCAGAGAATTTGGGTCTTTCGGAGACGCTGAGCAAAGGGCAATTGCTTCATGTGGCGTCCAAGCCAGAGTAGACGTGAGAGGGACAGGGGTCAGGCTTCACCGGCTGTGAGGGTGGACGTAAACCGCACCACCCCAGCTGAAGCAGGTGGTGTAGACCCCCAGCTACGGGCAGACCCCCAGCTCCACAGTTTAGCTCCTTTATCTGCTCTCCCTGGACGTCCCTCTCCTTGTTAGCACACGGTAGTCTGTCCAAATGCCACCTCTCCAACTAAATGACCTAGTCTCAGTCCACTGCCACCACTTTCTTCCCCTTCATGGCTCCAAAACATTTTCCTGTGCGTTAGTGAAGCCCCTTCGGTTGCCTGTAAGAGGCACCCACTCAGCCTCATGGCCCCATATCGTGCTTGCATTTCTGGGGCTTGGGGCCGGCAGCACCGGAGTGGGTGACCCCTGTGGGGGTCATGCAAGGCCTCATGACAGTCATCTCTCCTGCATCTCACATTTACTTTTCCTGTGTTTTCCCCTGAAAGTGTTATGGTTTTATGTGTTTTGTCTCACTTATATTTATTGCCGTTTGGTGCCTCTGCATGTTCCCTGCTCCCCAGGCCTCGGGGGTAGTCACCCACCCGTGTCCCTCCTACCCCTGCCATCCGCGCTCTGCACGCAATGCTCTGCCCGCTTCCTCTCTGTGCAACACGGGCCCACGCTTCATTTCAGCTCTGCCCTATTCTTTAACACTCCCCTGTTTTCCGTAGCAGGATTGGATGTTCTCGACTAATAGAGCAAGCGCACTGTGCCAGAAATCCAGCTGTCACCCCAACTTCTTCCCAATTGGGGTGGCATCTCAGGGTCTTCGATGTGGATGAATGTTCCCTGCATCAGGCAGAGACAGAAGTTCCATCCCTTGTGTTGAGGAAGCCCCGACTGCCCTTCTCCCTCTGGGCTGTTCTCTCTGAACTTGGAGTCTGACCAGCGGCCGGAGGGAGTGAATGTCCTTCAAAATGACTCCTGCCCAATGTGAGCTCTTTATGCAGGGAGAAGCCGGCACCTGTTCCCCCAGCAGCCAAGGGAGAGGACTGCTCTCAGCTGGTATCAGCCGGGTAGGAGCTGTCTGATATGCCCTGGCCACCCTGGAGGAGGTATGGCTTCGACCCTGAGGAAGTGGAAGCTCAGAGGGGTTTCCCAAACTGATTAGAAGATCAGACAGCAATACAACGGAAAAGTCTCTAGAAGGCATTTGATTTCAGACCCCAGAATGACTGGCTAAAGGAGGCAACTGTTTTTCTTGCCCAACAGGAAACACTTGGTTCCAGGGTTGGTTTGATGCCTCGGTGATCTCAGGGCTCTGGATGGGCCTCTCTGGGGTGGTCGACGTCTTTCCTCATGGTCCCAATAGGGCTGCCGCAGCTCTAGCCATCTAGCCCTCATGCAGCATCACGCAGAGCAGAACTAAGGGAGAGGACCTCTGTCATACATTTCTCTCTCTCTCTCTCTCTCTACTGGGGATGACACTAACTCCCGGCAGCTCCCAGGGGCTTGTTTCCCTCCCACCGGCCAGAAGTGGAGGCACTTCTGAGTCCCAGCTCTAAGAGAGGCTGTAGTGTGTGCATCTGGCATTTTCAGCCTTCTTACAAGGAGGGAGAAGGACTTGGAAGTGAGGAGAAGGGGCTGGGAATAGCTCTGGATAGGCCACCACGACTCTGCACCCTGGTGAGCCCCGATATCAGTGCAGGCAGGCCTTGGTGATGGTCCCCCACAGCCCAGCACCTTGCCAGGCAGACAGGTGAGGTGCAGGGAGGGCACCCCAATAGTACAGACCTGCCCCTCCAGACAGGAGACCAGACCCCTTGGGCCACTTTCCTGCAAGGCCTGAGATGTCCCCGTGGGACAGTTTGGCCCCCAGTGAGCTCCAGGCCTTGCTTCTTCTCCTTCACATGTAGCATCACCCCCTCACACCTGGGGGTACCGGTGCTCATAACCTCTGATAAATTATAAGGTGTGGACATATCTATATAAGTTCCATTTGGAGTTTCTAAGTAGATTACAATTTCTCAGTTCAAAAGTAAAGAATCTCATTAATAAGAGAATAATTGTGGACTCAAGTTTGGGGAAAGAAAGCTCCAATTGGGGAAATGCATCCCTAGATCGTGTCACTGGCTGCGTCCAGGTGGACCAGACTAGACGGAGCCCCAGCACCTGTCGCCACATCTCTGCCGGGTGAATCAGTCGGATGAATGGGTTCCTTTAATTCAGGAAGAAACGGTGGAAGTGACATTTGTCACCAGCCAAGCCTGGTGCCTCAGTCAATCTGTGTCCTTGTGGCAACATGCTCTGTGTCCTCCTGTTTGTCTGGCGGCTGTCGGATCACACCTGTCTCCTGATGGGCTGCTGGTCCCTCTTTGCAGGTGCCCATCCTTCCCCCTCAGGTTGAGCGTGGAAACAAGCCTGTGGCTGGCAGGAAGCTCCTGACCCAGAGAGAAGGGTGGAGCCGGGCCCCCGTTGAGCCCAGCAGGGTGACCCCCTGATGGCCATCCTCGGCCCTCGCTCTGGGGAACCAACGTCAAGAACAGGACAGAAGCTGATGGGCCGTTTCCCCCAGAAAAGCAAGAGGCACCTGCTTTCTGGCTGGAAAAGCTGCTCGCAGCCCGAGTGATGTGGACCGGGTGCCCTGGGGTCTGGGGGTTGACAAGGCTCACATTTCTCAAGAGAAAGCAGGGCCCCTGCCAGGTGTCCATTCAATTTCCATCCCCCCCCTTAGCTGTTGGCACTGCGTATTGTATATTGTATACATACGTACAGTTGCGTACCCGTTGTGTATACAAGTCGGGTTTGTTGCCTGCAGCATCGAATTTTGCCTTAGATTTTAGAAAGACCCGAAGCTCAGACAATGGCAACCAAGCTTTGTTCTCAGCGTTGAAGGGTCGTTGAGTACAGGTGCTGACTTGATTTCTTTTACGCAGCACATCCATTGCTTTTTCCCACTTTCTACCAGTTCTGAGAAACAAGTAACCAGAGCAAGAGGAAACTGCATACCTTTAAGGGACGCCATGACCACTGGAGACAGCTCAGTACGCATCAGCTACTGACCCGTGGGTCCTGGCACTTCGGCAGTATGCACATCAAAAAGTGATCGGGCACCTCCATTGTCCAGGAACATCTCATAAACCCTTTGAAAATAATTTCTGATTTGATCCCTAAGGAAGAGGTCTTCCATCTCTTGACTGTTCAGGGCATCCCTGGAATGAGCCTGATTGATCACTTTTCACCTAAATTGCAAGATAAGACTATAATCGAAGGGCATGCAGATCAGTAAAAAAAATGCAGGATTGGGTGATCAGGATGTTATTAGGAGAATTGCCCTGCATCTGCTCCATCCCCGCAGACATACAAACCCCAGCCTCTGTTTCTGTTTTAAGAAACAAGGACACGTCTCCCCTCCCCCTCCTCACAAGCGCCCACAGACACACCTCAAGACATCTGGACTCATTTGCCGGGACTTTTCTAAAGACTTGCTTCATCTGTTTCAGTCTCTGATTTTGCACAGAGGGGAGCAATACAAGGGATCAGGTCTTGAGCCAAAAAATCCACTTGGGGAAACTCCTTTTTGATCATGCAGACCAGCATCGTGAGCCTGGTTGATTGCAGAGGAAGGTCGCTGGACCACAGGGAAAGAACCGCCCACAGGCTGCTCACTTCCTCCACACACACGCACAAGGAATGTGTTCCCCTGTTTTCATGACTAAAAGAGCAGGCCACATGAGTAACCTCCCCATTAGGGCAGGTTCTGAGGCTGATGATGTGCAGAGGGTGGACGCATCCTCAGGCTACTTTCCCGGGAGTGATGGAAATAATACTCTGAGGTATCAACTTTCTCTTGTTTAGTTTCCTGTTTACCTTTTCCCGTTTCAAGCAGAAACAGTCCTCAGTTCATTGCCTCAGGAGAGTGTGGGGCAGAGCGGAACACAGGGGTGACTAAATCTCGTCGGCTATTGTTAAAGGATCTGACCCTGACCACGGAGCTTGTGGACACAGCTCTCCAGCCTTAATGAACTTTCCAAATCCTCACAACCACCTGATAATTAAGTACTATTATTACATGGGGGTAAACCAAGTCCCTTCAGGTGGGACAGACACAGCCTCTAAACCAGGAGCTTTCTCTACCAAGGGAGTTGGTGGCTGTCATTCATATTTGCTAGAGACTCAAAGGCAGGCTGGTGAGTTGGATGCTTTGTTGTGGAAAAAAGAGAGTCTCAAGGGTGCCCTCATAATGTAATTGGGACGTCTCGTTTGCCACTTAATAAGTGTGTGCACAAATCACAGGGCTGACGCAGGTGCCATTGCTCATAATAAATGAGATCATTGCAGACTTCCCAAGGGCCACTTCGTGGGCGAGGGCAACGTGTTGGCACCAACTGTGCCTGTCAGTGACCAGCCTACTCCCGGCAGAGAGCTTTGGCTAGGGACCTGGAAGCATCCTGCCCAGGCCTGGAAGCATCCTGCCCAGGCCTGGATCTCTCCACTCTGTCTGTGCATTTGCTAAATAAGCAGCTTGCATCCTTGCTAAGCCCGGATTTACATACCTAAAAATTCAACAATGCACATGCATAAGCATTGGGAAGCTCACAAAAGTAGCCTTCAGGCTTTTGTCAAGCTCGGCCACATTTTTATAATGGTGCCTTCAACCGAGGAGCGGGGGCCTTATTTTGGTGGTACGTTTTTAAGTTTGTTGACATCAAAGAAGTTTTAAAGGCAATTCTTCATATTCTCTTGCTCTCCTTATTTATTTGCTTCAGTCAAATCTTCCCACTGCATCAGTAAACATGGAAACCTTCCGACAAGGCCACTTAATTACCAGCTGCATGGCCTGGAAAATCTCCCTTATCAGCACAGAGGCTGCTTTCTTTGTGCGGCGGGGAGGGTCCCTGAAAAGGCTCCTGCCCGGGGAATTACCATTCAGAACCCATGCTCGGTGTGCACAGTGATTTCCGTCCTGCCAAAGGTTTGCTTGTCATTGTGGTTGGATTATCTTGGCATTAAACTGCTGTCCCCACAGCCTGCCCATCCTCCAAAGAGACTGTGCTGGAAACTCAGGCGATAAGCAATCGAGTGACTGGGTGAGTGTAGGGAAGCGGGCACGCGGGGCTTCCGGCCACAGCTCCAGCCCCGGCACCTGCTGGTTCATCGAGCCCGCAGTGACTGGAGCCCACCGCCCAGGGCCCCCCGGGGAAAACGGCATCACGCGAAGGGCACTTGGGAGGTTAAGCATTTGTGGTTACTTGGAGTGTTTGATTCCTCTAATTTGGGGATTGGAGGGCTGGAGGGGCTGGGTGGGGGGAGACCGCAAAAGCTCAGCGTGCTCTGGGGTTCTGCCCTAGGAAAGGAAATTAGAAACGAGGTCTGAATGTTCAAGAGCAGAACAAAGAAAACATCCACGTCCCCAGGTTGCGAGTGATGAATTGTTTTATTCTCCCTTTCTTTTTGTATTTTTCAGTGGTTTGGCAATAAGCATGAATTATTCAGTTGAAAGAAAGGAGGAAATTCCACTGGTATCATCCCTTCCAATTCTTCTCCCTTTTGGCCACTCTCTTGTGTTTTGCGTGTTGGTGTCTCATCCTCAGGGCTGGTGCGTGTGGTCACCTGTGCACCAGGTCCCCACAAGTGTGTCACAAACAAGATGGAGCAGTGAGAAGAAAAACACAGGCTTTCTTGTTATCGGGTTTTCCCCCAAAGCCTCCTGGCAGAACTTTCGGTCCGTCGCCTTAGGTCCCGTGGCCACCCTAGCTGGAACCCTAGAAGGAACCCTTGGTTGGCCAGGGGAGGGAGTCTGAGCACCGTGATGCGATGTGCCCTGCCACTATGCACGGATCAGGAAGGAAGGAGGGTGGCTCCCGCTGAGACAGCTAGAGTATGTTGGCCATCGTCTTCACCCTCCCAGGTCCAGGTTCCCCTGCTCTGGTGTGGACCCTGTCCTCCGTCCCATGTGCATATCCACAGGCAGAAAGCCTTCTGCTTCTGATCACATTCCCTCCAGCCCTGGACACCCCCCTCAAATGCTGCAGAGATGACTCGGGAGGCACTCCCAAGTTTACTCTCTCCTGAATTATTATTATTTTTTATGAGCCAGGAAAAGACCCTTTGGTAGATCCATGGGTGTTAGACAGATGCCCCCTCTCTCCTTGCCTGATTCCTTGGTCAGGGAGGGCTGTTCCGGGGTGTGGAGGGACCCTGAGTCCCCACAGGCTGGGAGAGCACAGAGCTTGCCCAGCATGGGAGCCCGGGGGCGGGGGTGATGATTGCTGATGCATCCTTGCTAAGTGCTTGCACAGTGCCTGCATCTTCCCTGAATCCCTTTCCACCAGCAACTCCTGGCATGACGTAGCTGCCGGCCGGGTAAAGACCAACAGAATAGTGAACTTTCCCCTGGGGCCAGAAGGGAAAGGGGACGTCCCCTTCCTCTAAGTATTTCCTTTAGAAAGCTTGGATTTGTAAACCCTTTCCTTGTGTTTTGGAGACTTGCTTAAATCCTTTAAAAAGATTTAGAAGCGGATCTTTTTTTTTTTTTTTTTTATTATATCTTAAGAAGCAGATCTTCTAAACAAGTCTCTTGCTTCGTTTTCCTCCCAGAAATGCCTTTCTAGGAGTCATCCCTTTGAAATGTGAAAGCTCTTCCTGCAAAGATATTGGTGGTTTTACATTTCCTTTGGATAAAGACAGTTACCACATACGTAATGGCTCATATCTGCCCGACTCCCTAAAAGTGAGAGATTTTCTGTCTTTATGTCTCTTTAGTGGATCGTCAGTGGTGCGCATCCCAGTTGGGCTTATTCAGTAATTAAACCATTTCGATCTTATCTACATTTTTGTGGGGAGATTGTTTTCCCCAGATTGGCAGGAAATGTTTAATTTCCCCAACAATGCACAGGAAGGATCGAGCAAGGCTGACTCCTTAACTAGCAGAATCTCAGAGTGTGGGTCTCCTAGTGTATCCGAGGGCTCGCAGAAAGCTCCGCAATCAAACTGAGCTCACTGACTCACTGAAGTACCACCGATCAGTTTTCTTCACGACCAGACCGCTGCATTTGCCTGTGCCTTCCACCTTCTCATCTCAGCCAGGCATTTGAAGGACTGTTGCATTTGGTTCTGTCCTCCTTTGCTGCAGGCCAGGTGTGCTCCCGAATAGGAATCCGTCAGGACGGATATATCATGAACCTGCTTCCTTAGCGTTCAGCCGTATCATCGAGGAGCTTTGAGCAGAGCTGAACTGAAATTTTGTTCTTTTGGGAAAAACAGAATTTAAAAAACATCAGCTGCATCTAAATGACTAAAAGAGGCATGAAAACTCGCAACTAGCTGTCCGCAGAGCGGCCTCTTCTCTTCCCCTGGGTGGTGATTATGGCAGAAAGTATTGACAGGAGGTCCTGGGACAGCCCGGGTGACACCGCGCAGGGCCCCTACCCTGGGGGCACCGTCTACAAGCCCCCAGAACTCGGGCGGGTTTGTTAACACTCCTGATGAATCTCACGCATGCACACTTTCCCAAAAGTTGGGTCATGGACACTCAACCCTTTTAACCTGCTTCGTTTCTGTAGGAAATATCCCATAGACCGATTTTCATGTATTTATTGATCCATTGGCTGTTTATAAGATACTATGAAACAAGACCACTACAGGGGCGCCTGGGTGGCTCAGTCATTGAGCGTCTGCCTTCGGCTCAGGTCATGGCCTCAGGGTCCTGGGATCGAGCCCCGCATCGGGCTCCCTGCTCGGCAGGAGGCCTGCTTCTCCCTCTCCCACTCCCCCTGCTTGTGTTCCCGCTCTCGCTGTGTCTGTCTGTGTCAAATAAATAAATAAAATCTTTAAACAAGACCATTACATAACAGTAGACAACCTGACAACAATTTCAGTTGATCTGCAGAGTCATTTAAAAACGAATTAGCCCAGATTCTCATTCCCTTGTTTGCACATTCCCACGAGAAACGTCTTTCATCTGAGTGTTCTCTCCCACTCTTTTTTTTTTTAAAGACTTTATTTACTCATTCGTTAGAGAGAGAGAGAGCATAAGTGGGTGCGGGGGGCAGGCAGAGGGAGAGAGAGAAGCAGACTCCCCGCTGAGCCGGGAGCCTGACTTGGGGCTCGATCCCTGGACCCCGAGATCCTGACCCAAGCCAAAGGCAGACGCCTAACTGACTGAGCCACCCAGGCACCCCTCTATCACTCTTAAATAAGGGTGAAAGTAATGCTGCCTAGAACTAGGATTCTTTCAAGTGTGAGCTTTCCATGGAGCAGGTGCTAAGGTTCATGTTCAGCTAAACCGGGAACTACATTCATAAATGAAACACGGCTTCGTCATGAGGCTTCCTGGCCATGCTTGGTAGGAAATGTCTCCAATAAACACACACACTTCAGCTGTGATTCAAGAAATTGTATTGCAGATAAATCAGCAGTTATTTTTTTTTAAACAGTACTCCCTTTGTGATTGATACAGAATGTTAAAAATATATATATAATTTTATCGGCACCGTAAGTTTTTTTTTGGATGCTCACATAAAACGGGCGTGAAGCCTCTAATTTTAGCATTGCCAGCCACCAGTTTGGGAACAGAAGTCTAGGGGCTGATGGCTTCAAGGAAATGATGAATTCGAAGCAAAGCTTCGCTGCCCCACCTTAGAGGAGGAGAGTTTTGGGTCTGGGTGCTTTGTTTCGTTTTGTTTTGTTTTCTTCAGAATTGTTGATTTTGCTTTTGAATTTTTTTTAGCCTCAGAAACCCCACTCAGATAAAAACAGACCCTAAGAAATTGAGCCACAGAACGTGAACACACGGAGTGTTCCGTGGCTCAATGACGCAGGGGTTGGGTGGGGACACGTGTCCTGCTTGTCACGTGCTGTTCTCCCTTCATAACAAGAGGTAGGATTGCCTGACAAGGATGGTGTGGCTTTGGCGCTTTTCATATTCTTTTTTGGGCTTGGTCTATGCAAGGATCTGTGCATACTGGTGAGCTGGGACTTCATCACACACAAGGCCATTTACAAAGGGCCTCCAGCATACACTCTTGATACCGTCTCCAAAAGGTCCCTGTACACAGTAGGGAGGCACACTCAACATGGAGAGAAGTTCACCAAGAAACATTAAGCTATTATAGATGTGAAATGCTGGGGTTCAGAGCAAATGGTCAAGAAAGAAATCTTGAGACGTCGTCGGTGCAAAAAGGTGGTTTTATTCAAGCACAGAGACAGGACCCGTGGGCAGAAGGGTCATGAGGAGTGGTCCATTATATACTTTCACGTTGGGAGGGGGTTAGGGAGAGTGTAAGTCTCTAAGGAATTTTGGAAGCAAGGTTTCCAGGACCTTGAGTGGGCTAGCTGTTGTTGTTAAAAGGTCGTTTATTACCGTCTAATAAAACCTGAGTCGTGAGACCCTTCAGATGTGTATCGGTGGGCCATATGCTTGGGGGGGTAATTGCCAACACATATCTTGGGGGTTTAGAGATAAAGGAAGTTTCCAAAGGAATTTTTATATCTTAAAGTAGACTTACAGGATCCTGGGAGTCGGGCTAAGATTGCCTTTTGCCCTTAGCAAAGTATCAACATCGAGGCAGCTGAGTCCCTAGAGGAAGGTCACTCTGCCTGTTTCAAGGACTCATCAGTGGGCTGTAAATTGTAAGGAGACTGTTTTTTCTTTTGCCTTTGTTTCCCACATCATCATGACTAGATCTTAGCTACATAAATATTTTAGATAATCTATAGTCCTGTAGCTAGAACAGCAATCTTTTGTTGTGTGTGTGTGTTAAAAAATTTAGTCGAATTATTACCTCTAGAGGCCATGGGATACTTGAAAACATGTAAAATGGAACAGTAACCAAATGAGCAACATCCAGTCAGCAAATCGCTATAGAGTATCAGTGTCTCGGAACATCCCAGAAGGCATCCCCAGATCTTGCTCTGCTTACATGTCTGCCTCTTTGAAGAACTGAGTGCTCTCTTATGTTCTCAGGGGTTGGGGCTTGCCATGGTCCAGGGGGGACAATCCTTCCTTGGCCCTGCCTTGACTCTGTTTACCCAGTGCCTCCTACCTCTTGCAGGAAACAGGCTGTGTCTCTGTTACACGGGGACCCATAACCCGTAAACTCATCTTTGTTCTTCCTTGCAGATGTGGCTGGTCAGAGTAGGTCACCGATGGCGGTCTTGACAAGATACAACCAATATCCACGTGTTGTGGGATGCACTCACAATCGTTGTTTTTAATGCAGGAGTTAACATTCAATATGGATTTTTGTGTCAACTTGAAAAAGCCAACTATTTGGTGATCAGGACTGTGCCACAGGCTGGCAAACTGGCTAAAGCCGTTTCATAAACAGGCCACCTCATGCATGCATGTTACCCGAGTGGCCATGGGACATTCAGATTTGTTACCCTCGCTAGCAGCCTGCTAAGGGGCAGCAAAAATTAACACAACAAGCAATGTTAGGGGCATGCTCTCTAGGAGTCCGTGGTCTGTGGCCATGCCAAAGAAGTAGAGTTGAATTGATTTAGTGCCGTTAATTTTTTTTTTTTTTTACTTTTAAAAATAACTGGGGTCACAGGAAGTTGCAGATAAGGTAGAGAGAGGTCCCACGTATGTTTTGCTCCGTTTCCCCAGTGGTTACAGCTTTAACAACAGCACTAAAGCTGGGAAACTGGCATTGATCCCGTGCGTGCCGAGGCGTGTCACTTTACCCTGTGTGTGGATTCCCGTGGCGTGGGGATCAGAACACAGGACCATGCCATCAGCACAAAGGGGCCCCTCACCTCACCCCTTCATTGTCACACCCACCCTCCATCCCCCACCCCGGGCTCAGCAGCTACTAATCTGTCCCTATCCCTGGCCCTTCGTCATTTCAAGACTGCCATCTAAATGAGCCCTTCAGACCGTGACCGTTTGCCACGGCTGTTTTCACTGCACATAAAGCCTCTAAGGTCCGTCCAAGCCATATGGATGACCCATCCCATTTATGGCTGACTAGTCTTCTGTGGAGACCTCAAGATGCTTTCACCACTCACCTGATGAAGGACATCTGGGCTGCTTCCAGCTTGGGATTTTACCAATAACCTGCCATGCACAGTTGTGTAGAGGCTTACAGAGGGACCACTCTGGTTTTAATCAAAAGTCTTCTCTAGTTTGATGCTACGCGTGGGCTGTGATCTTGGTTCTGACGATGGCAGTGTACGTGTACTGATGGGTGGAAGCTGCAGGCGATGTTGACCGCTGATCATTGTCTTCATTGTTCCCAGCCACTGCGTGCCCCTTGGGTCGTGTGGGAGGCTGGACAGTGTCCCCCCCAAAGATGCCTACATCCTGATCCCGGGAACCTGCATAAATGCTAATTAACATGGAAAAAAGGACTTTGCAGACGTGATGAAGAGGCTTGAGGAGAGTCTTCTGGATTAGCTGCATGAGCCTGATGGAATCAGTGTGCTCGGAGGTGGGGGGCAAGGGGGTCAGAGATCAGAGTCAGAGGAGGAGTTGGGCGATGGAAGTAGAGAGGGTCCAGAGAGAGACAACATTGCAGGCTTTAAAAGTGATGGGGCCATGAGCCAAGGACATCAGGCAGCCTCTGGAAGCCTCTGGAAGCTGGAAAAGGCAAGAAAACAGATTCTCCCTGGAGTCTCCGGAAGGAACACAGCCCTGCAGATACTCTGATTTTTAGGACTTTATTTTAGGATCCCCAACTGTAAGATAATAAACCTTCATAGTTTTAAGCCAATGAGTTTGTGATAATGTATTACAGCAGCAAGAAGAAATTAAGGCACCCATCAAGAAGAATGATCATTTATCAAGTATTGACAGGTGTTACAAGGCACTATTCTGTTTGCTTGATATGAATCAATTCATGCTAATTCAGAATCGCCCTACAGCACTGGGACTTTTATTGACCCCACTTTCGCCTTGAGGAAACTGACCCCTAGAGGGGTGGACCACAGCACCCTGGCTGGTGAGTGATGCCTGCGGGTGCTAATCCCTGAGTGAGAGCCATACACTGGGGACCGTCACAGCACCGGCACCTGCTTACGCACGGCTGGGGGGACCGCACCGTGCCTTCAGGGACCAGGCAGCCACGGCTTTTCGGCTGCTGACCCCCCACCCGGACTCCCTCCCGGCGCTGCTCACTGTGAGCAGGTCGGCAACTTTCCCCCTGGTTCTGGGCTTTCTCCCCGGGTCTGGGCTTTCTCCCCAGGACCCTCCTCTTGGGAACCAGGGGGCGGGAGGGGGGCATGAGGAAAGAACCAGTCTGCAAAGGAGGAGACTGTTATTTCAGCTGGTGTTTTAAAGAGGACCCATTGTTTCCTGGTTGTCATTGTCCCCCTGACCCACACAGAACCAGGGTGTTAGCTGCAGCCGTTCCTTTTTTTTTTTAGATTTAGATTTTTTTCTAAAATTTTATTTATTTACATGAGACGGGTGGGGGAGCAGAGGGAGAAGGAGAAGCAGAGTCCCCACTGAGCAGAGAACGCGATGGGATTCGATCCCAGGACCCCGAGATCATGACCTGAGCTGACTAAGCCACCTCACCCACTAAGCCACCCAGGCGCCCCTGCATCAGCTCCTTGAAGGGCTCTGTCTTTTGGCCAACCACAGAATGGCAAATGGCCCCCATTTAGAAGGGTGTCAGTCCCCTTAGAAAAAACGAGGGGGCAGAAGATTTGAGTAGATAAAAAAAAGCAACCCCTGGTAATGCTGCTCTCTGTTTTCTGGGATGATGCCCTATAGCCAAGGACATTTCTCGGTCCTGGGAGGCATGAGTGGCTGCATTTGGCACAGAGCTATGACTCTGTACGTAAAGGTCCTTCTCCTGTAATGACCCCATTTTTATCCAGTTGCAGTTCCCAGAGGGCGGGCGAGAAGACCCGCTGTCAGCTTCCTAGCTCCCACTGACCCCCAGCGCCCAGCAGCCTGGCTCCAGATCACGAGGGTCACTGATCCTTCCCGCTGATGTGAGGGCGCAGGTTCGTGCTGGAGACGTTACCCGTGGGGGAGGCTCAGCGCTGCACACACTAGCAGCAGTAAAATCTCCTGAGGATTGCAATAAGCACAGTTTGGTGTAACTGAAGAATAACCGTGCGTCCCCTTTGGCTTGCTGCTCAGGGTGAGCAAGACCTCAGAAGGGTCACTAGGTGAGATTAGGTGGGGTCTGGAGTGTATACAGTTATTCTCTCAACCTGGTTCCAAGTAGGCACAGAAGTTTTGCTCATACAGTTGTGCAGGTTGTTCACTGCACAAGGGGGCTCAGCTCAAGGGATGAGTGGAATCTAAATCCAGCTTGTGCTCTGGTTGCCAAACCATGGACCTGAATGACTGTGTTGCTGAGACCACAGATATCTCCAGGGGGAGGAGTGCCCTGTGGGTTCACCAGCAGTCAAGTTTGGTGTCGACCAAGGGACCTTTGCATAACTCGGGGTAAGGGAGCTCTGGTAATGCTGACTGTAAATATTCTGACAATCTGGCATCGTGGGGCCTCAGAGTCAGATTTAAGTCAATATAAAGAAAAATTAAGAGATATGATGCTTCTTCACGCCCTTATGGATCCAAGTTCATACTCATTACTCTGAGAAGATGAGGTCCGTGTCCTGTGCAGGGGGACAAGTCAAGCATGTGAACCGCACATCAGCAGATCCACTTTCACAAGACGCAGGCCATGCTTGCAATGCAGAAGCCATGAGTCACATGTGGTTACTTGAATTGTGTCTGGTCGGAACTGAGGTCTGCTGGCGAGAAGTATAAAGAGCCTCGGATTTCCAAAACTTAGTGTAAAAAAAAAAAAGTAAAATATCTCATCAGTATTGAAATATCTCATTTTGCATTGAGTATATGTTGAAATTTTGGATATCTTGGGTGAAATACTATATATTATTAAAATGACTTCCACCTGTTTTTGGTTTTTTACTCAGTTGACATGTAGTTGTTAGGACATTTACCATTCCATCATGGCTGGCATTATCTCTCGTTTGGACAGTGCTGATCAGAGAATTAAAGGGAACCAGTGTTAGGTGTGGGAGAGCAGGGGGATAGCAGATCTTGCAGGAGCTCTTCTAGAAGGTTCATCCACTTTGGAAAAATCTAGGACAGATCTGGCCAGATTGAGGGCTGGTGTCCGTCCTTTGATCCTGCACCTGCTGTGGCTAACCCTTGTGCTCCAGACCCATTCCATGCGCCCCCAGGGGACACACACCTGCACCTGCCCCAGGGAAGGTGGAGCTGGGGATGTGGGACAGGGAAGCGAGCTCCCGATTTGGGGTGCCTGCTCCAGCTGCTAAGCGTAGCTCACATTCCTCGTGGCCCCTTCCTCCATCTCAAAGCCAGAAGTTGCTCACCTCTGTGCCTTTCTCCCACAGGTACGCTTCCCTGGTAGCCCACCCTCTGGCTCTCTGTTCCACTTGAGGACACTGGTGGACCCAGCTGGGGTAACCCAGGATAATGCCCCTACAGTAAAGTCAGCTCCCCAGCAGCTTTAATCACTCTTGGGGAACCCTAAATCCCACCTGCCACGGAACCAAACCGATTCACAGGTTTCAGGTTGAGGATGTGGGCATGTTTGGGCAGCGGGGAGGGCATTGCATTATTCCACCTGTCAGTAGTTAAGGCAATATTATTTCTCCTGTCTTTAATCTTTTGTCTCAACTTGTAGAGAATACAGATAAAAAAGGAAAGTCCCACTTAGCAGGGGAACATCCTCGGGGCCCCAACAAAGGTGAACGGTTCTATGGCAGCCAGACTCCAGTGGACCTGGAGCTCTGGGCTAAGGATCTGAGCTTTGCCCCCCTCTGGACCGTCCCACCGTGTCCCGTGTGGGACAAGAGCTTAACCAGTATTCGTAATAGTTAACAGTGATCTTCCAGGCACAGTCCGGAAAGGTGGACCTGCTGGATGAACCCAGGACAGAGCTCGGAGAGCTGGGACTGCGCCTCATTTCTGTCATTGTTCAGAGGATGCTGCCAAAGTTTGAATCTGGAATCTTGCAAGAGGAAGGAGCGAGAGAATTTCCTGATTAAATAAATAAAACCAACATGCTTCTTGTTCTGCCGGAGACAATGGTGTGCAGGAGATAAACAAAGCACGATGTCAATCATGGCTTATTTCCCCAGAGCAGGACTTTGTTTTTAGCTCTAGTCAAAAATAGATTCCCATTTATAAGTACTTTTCTGTCAATAAAATCCATTTTCAGCATGCATTTGCCTCTGTCCCAATTCAACACGTGGTTTCTAAGGAGAAAAGAATGTTCTACTTAAAAATAGCAGCCCCTTTCGTCTGTTTTTCTCTTTTCTTCTCTCTGCCCTGCCTCATTTTCTGTTCACAGACATGCTCCCTCCTTGTGCCTTCTCTTTGAGCAAACCTCACTTGCAGGGGTGAGGAGGGGGCTTTGTCCGTGGTACCGACAAGCACTCGGGCTCCGCAGAAACCACTCTACATGCCAAATGTTCTGGATGCTTTGGATGCTGAACGAAGCAAGGAAGCCCAACGGGACATTGATGTATGGGGTACACTCGGGGTGTCCAAGCAGGACAAACCCACCAGAACCTTCCAGTGCCAAGAACAGAAGCAAGGAAGCTGGGCTGAGAGGCAAAGTAGGGAACACACACATACTTTTATTCTGCACAAGGACAGAAGTGACGCCACGTTCTGAAAGTCTCACACATTCCCAGATCGGTCCAAAGGCAAGGTTGGAGCCTGATCTGCCTCACTGGGGATGGGAAACAGGTTCAGCACTCTTCTCCCTCCAGGACTTGGGAGGCTTTCTTGAAGTCCTGCCCAGGATATTTTCCCACTTGTCTTCAGTAACGGGTTTTAGAACGAGTCTATATTATCTCCAAACTTAAAGGGGTATATGAGCAAGACAAGATTTATTTCTGCAAACAGAATTGCAAGAAACAATATCACGTCTTTCGGGGAGGGGGGCATGCAAAGGAAATAGGTATTAGCTGGGACGCTTGGTTTCAGGAGATGGGAGAGAACAACTCCAGATAAGGGGGAGTATCCTAGAAGTGGGTTGGGAACCCTCAATATTGGAGAATCCTTGGGGTATTCATGAAGGCTGTAGCAGGGAGGGAGAGTCAAACTGCAGGAAAGAGACCGGTGGTAAGTGTCCCTAAGGGAAGCTCAACGTTTGGAAGAAGTTTCTGTCCATCAACACCAGAAAGTCGGAACATCGGGAGAGAAGAGTGAAGAAGGCAATTGGAGCAAGATCGTGGTCAGCTTAAAGAAGTAGAATCTGGGATTTCCTTTTTCAGGCCACAGGTTCCAGAGCGTGGCTCCATACGGAAACAGCCCCTGGACGTGTCTTACTCGTCCTGGGGCGGGGGTGAGGAGGGGAATACACCATCGTGAAATGGAAAGATTGAAAGCCAGATTTGGGGGTTCTTCTGGGAAACTAGAGGGTTGGTCAACATGGGGCTCATGCCCTTCCTTGGCAGCTGGGGTCAGAGACCTGCCTGTTTCCAGGGTGTAAGTGGGACAGAGTGTTACCTTGTATCTCTGATTCACCCGAGGATGTAAATGTCCTACACGCTTGACAAGCTTTGCTCCTGAATTGTGTTTAGAAATTGTTTGCCATTCTCACCAGCCGGCCCTGTTTAAGGGGAATCCCCTTCTCGACGTGGTAATTAGGCATCTGAAGAAGTCGGCGTGCCCATGCCAACCCCGTTTGTGACTCATTCTTCAGTCCTGATTCTTTGCTCCTATGCTCTCACAAATATTCTGAGCAGGCACCCTTCCTCGTTACATGGCACAGTACCTGTGACAAGTGAGCGAATCCACAGATACGGACAACCCACTTAGAACGGATCTGGGACACGCTGAGTGCTCAATAAATATAAGGCAGGCATTAATATTATTAATAGTAAAACCTTTATTATTTTGCTCAACAAATATTTGTTAAACATTCACCCTATTTCCAAGCCCTATAAGTAAGAAGCGGTAGAAAAGGCAATTTATTCAGACTGAGGCTTATTCCAGGTTTTACCTCCCACAGGCATCTGGAGCGACGGTTTAGGGAAGAAAAAGAAATTCTCTTCTTGAGGTCTTCTGAGCTGAGGCACTTAGCCTGAGCACCCAGACGTTCCCTCCATGAAATAAATACTTTCATTGTGGAGTGCTAGGATGATTAATTGACTCTCATTTTTTGTTTTTCAGTTTATAATTGGAGATGAAGCAATGGTGAGGCTGGTTTACCTTGGAGAGAACACGCATCCGTGGTATAGTATGCTGCCACCAGGTGGCGATCAATGCCTTCATCACAGAGCTTGAAGGACCAGCCTTTCTCAATATTATTCTCAATATTATTAATAGTTCCATTATTAGTAGGAATATCAAAAATCTTAGGAATATCTATCTACCTATCTATTTATTTATATTTATTAATATTTTATTAATATATTGCACCCCATAAGGGGTGCCTTATGGAGGTTTTCCATGTCACAGATGTCTTAAACATATTATTCCTTTTAATCTTCCCAGCAACTGCATGAAACAGTCCCCTTATCTCCATTTTGCAAGCGAGGGAAGGGAGGTTGAGGTTGATTGCGTTGCCTGAGGCCACATGAATCTTAAGTGGTGGAGCCAAGGTTTGAAACAACTCAATCCAATCAGATCCCCTTATTCCGTATATTTAGATTTTTCAGAGTGTTCCTAAATTCCAAAATTTTAATTAGCATAATCCTTTATTTAAGTAACTGATATTAATGCCCTGAAGCTGTGTGTTCAAGATTACATAGAGAAAAATCTTTGCAAAGAAATACGTGCCTGGTAGAGTTTAGTGCCTGTTACGGGTCGAATGGCACCCCCCCCCCACCCCAGAGAAAGGTGTTGAAGTCCTAATCCCATTGCCTCTGAAAGTGACCTGATTTGGGAAGAGGGTGACTGTAGATGATCAAGTTAAGATGAAGTCATTAGGGTGGGCCGTGCCCGGGAGGACTGGTGTCCTTGTGCGAAGGGAACACGGGATGCAGAGACAGGTGCGCACCCAGGAGTGCCGCGGGAAGTAGGACTCAGCGGTCACGGGCGGGTGAATTCCTAGGCGCTAGCGGAGCAGTCTGGGACTCTTCCTTCCCTGGCCCCGGGGAAGCCTTGATGCTGTACTTCCAGCTTTTCCACACGGGAGACAGAACAGGTGTCTGCTGTCCTGTGCCATCTTTGTCCCTGCAGCTCTAGGAAGCTCATCGAGCGTCTTCTCCCTCCTTTGCTCTTCCGTCTTCTGTTACGGCTTCAGTGAGAGACTCGCTCATGTCTGGGCTTCAGCGCTCCTCCCACCTGTGTCTACCTGGTCCATGCACACCTTGAGCTGTCCTGTGGATGTGTGCCCACAAACCCGGGAGGAGCGAGCTGCCGTGGCTTCGGTCCCACCAGGCTCCTGGCTGGCCGAGGAGGAACCGCTCCTCCCGGGGGCTCGGGATCTCCAGGCTCTGGGCTTTCGTGGCTGGAAGGGTGGTTGGGGGCCTGGAGAAGGGAAGCCTGGCGGATGCAGGCAGAGCCAGAGTAAGGGGCTTGAAGATGCTGAGAACACAGGCGCCCCTCTGGGGATCGATGCTCTTCCAGGCAGAAAGAGGGCAACTCACTCTGTGTTCTTGGAGAAGAAAGAGATTTTCTCCTTCCAGTCAGTGTCCAATGGCATGACCGTTGGATATTAATTGATATTTAAATATCAAATGTTCTGGCAATGCCTTTAGTTCTCCAGAAACTTCTCGACCTGACCGTATTAGCTTCTTGGGGCCGCCACAAACTGGGAGCGTGAAAGTGACAGAAACGAGCTCTCTCCTGGTTCTGGAGGCCAGAAGTCCAGAATCAAGACGCTGGTGGGCCACACTCCCTCTGACAGATCTAAAGAGGAATCCTCTTCCAGCCTCTGGTGGCCCTGCTGTTCCCTGGCTGGGGGCCACATCCCTCCAGCCTCTGCCTCCATCATCACATGGCCAGCCTCCTCTGGGTCTGTACCTGTGCATTCTCTCCTTTTCTCACAGGGACCCCGGTCACTGGATCTTAACCCCCCCAACCCAGTATGACCTCAGGTTTACTAATTGCACCTACAAAGACCCTGTTTCCCAACAAGATCCCATTCTGACACCCCCAGAGGCATGAATCTGGGGGGAACCCCTGCTCAGCTCAGCACACTGATGATGTAAGGCAGAGTCACAGGTGTGGGCCCAGCAAGAGGCTGCTATATAGAGTCTCTGGCACAACATCCTTGAACTAGAAATTATTAAAGAAGTTCTCATGAAATAGCTTTGGTTTAATTTAAAGCAATTTAATTTTTTTTTTTTTTTTTTTGGCTATTATCCACATATTTATCTAAACCCCTCCTGGTCTATTTCTAATTTTAGTGGCGTCAATTAAAGACAATGAGTTCCATATAATTGCTATACCCAAGAGAAAGTAGTTTGTCGCTTTTATCTTTACTCTCTGCTAAAGGCACTAAAATATTCCCTTAATAGATCATCCAAAGAATTTTTCTTCCTTAGCTTCCGCCTCCCTCCCTCCCTTCCTTCCTTCTTTCTTTCCAACCTGCTTTCCTTCTTTCTTCTTTGCTTTGTTGAAGCCACTAAGAGACAGGTAACTTTTCAGAGCCAGGTGGAATTTCTGTCTTCACAGCCTTCTCATTCCTGTTCTCTGCTCCCCTTAGGTCATATAAACAAATAATTTCTTTGAAGTTGATATTTTGCCTACTTGGAAGGAAAGCATGGAACATATTTTTCTACTTGTCAAAAATATCATTCTAAATGTCTAGGCAGCTAGAGAATAAATATCACTTGGTATGAATAACTAATCACATCTGAAAAGAGAGCCTGGTGTAGTCTGCTGAATCAGTTCTGAATCCTAAATGCTTATTGCCATGATATGTGAAACACACACACACCCCCTTTGGTTTTTGGTAAATATAAAATCACGTATTCTTTCTCTTGGTCTCTCTGACCTAAACACACTGGTTGCTGAAAGGCTAGCTATTTGTGGGAGATTTTATTCAAGAACACAGCTTTTTCTCGCAAGCCGTATATCTAGTTTAAGGATGCTGTTCTTCTGAAGCCTAGTAAGGGGGATATTTTGATTTGAATGATTTCATTTAAGACCCCGGTTGTCTCTCTTCAAAATAGGTACAGATCTGTCAGATGCTTCTTCTATGCCACATAGTATGTCAGGTAGGAGATAGGGGCTCGGAGGTGAACAGGACCCAGCTCCTTTCTTGCCCTATATCGTCCTACATGACAGTAACACCGCAGTACGGCACACTACATTACAGGGACACAGTGATCACACGGTGTGTGAGAACGGGATAAAATATGCTCAGGGTACCATGGAAATGTGAAGGAGGGGCCCTCCTTCAGCTGGGCACAGCTGTCCTCAGATGCAGATTCAGGTGAAGGGAGAGTGATAGGCCTGGGGTGGGTAGGAATTCCAGGGAGCAGGGGATAGAATGAGCAACAGAGAGCATCCTTTGTAGTGAGAACTACAGACTGTTTCTAGGACATAAAATTTAACACAGAAATGGACTGTAATGAGGTACACATGCTGTACCTGTGTCAGTCAATTCCTGGTTTGAGACGGTACTAGAGTTACGGCAAGATGAAACCATTGGGAGTGTTGGGGAAGAAAAATTTTCCTCTATCCTTCAGATTTCATATGTCTAGTCTAAGGATTAAATTGACATGAGACAGATTAACAGGAAAAAATCAGATTTAATTAGATACCTACAGGAATCCCACATACATGAGAGGTTCCAAAAACAGTCAGGCAAAATGGGATATAAGTATCATCCTGAACTAAGGAGAAGACAGTAGGGGTCTGGGTCTTCAAAGGACAGGAAAAGAAAGCAATTTACAGGAAGATGAGAAAGATCACATGCTTGGTAAATAAATGTTTTGGGGCCATTCAGAGACAATGAGACAGAGAGGAATTTTAACAGACTTTGCTAAGTTCCTCCCTAGTTCATATTATACACCAGATATATTGGTGATAGCTCTCTTTCTGGAGCAGGCTCTCTGTCTAAATTCTTTTAGGCAGTGAGGGGGAAAGGTCAACATTTCTTCCTAGGTCTTTGGGGCCTTGATTGTTTTCAACTCCAAATAATCTACATGCCAAAGTGGCCCAACTTGGGCCCACTCATTCTGAACCCGTACAGTGCTCACAACTAGGCCAGTGCAAGCTGTGTCCACAAATCTTTGAACACCCTTCCCATCAAGAGGTGGTACCTACATTAAAGAATAACAAATACAATTTAAAAAGGAGGACATTGCATAAGAGCATCTTGGTCCCTGGGGAGGTAGAGGTGGGTGGAAGAAGCTTCAAGCCCACGTGTCTTTGGGATTGCCACTGACATTTAAGGAGAGAGGAAGCATAGAGGAATGTGAGAAGCAGCAGAATCCATGTGGAAGGCAACGCAACACTGAAGAGTATTGGCCCTGCCAGGAAGGAAGAATAGGGAAGAATAATGCAGAACAGGTTGGAGGAATACTTAAATACATGAGCTGAATTCAGTCAGCATCATGAGTCAACATGGAGGGAGTGTTCAGACTCACACGGAATAACCGAAGACCCCTGTTTGGATGGTGGACAGACTTGGAGACCCTCACTCTCGTGGATATTCTAGGAAAAGTCCTGAATGAGGCTATCTGGGTGGTAAGAGCAATCAGCCAGGTGTTCGGGGCTCCAGATCTACTGTTCCAGCCAAAAAACTTTGTCAACAAGCAATCTCTGCCCACTGGGGAGAAAGTCCTAATTATTATGAGATGATAAAACTCAATTTGTTTGGGACTGTAACCTCAATTTGCTGGAGAGGGTAAAATCCAGAGAGGTTAATAATTAAAAATAGTGATGATAAAGGAAATCGGAACTGTTTGCTAATACTTTTGTGTTGAGTGTAAATATTAATAGGAATTATTTTGTATGCAAAGCCCTTTGAGATTTAAGGTAATTTGTCACATTACGTAAGAGATCAGCCTCGTGATTCCAACTAAAACAGGGAATTTGGAAATTAATTTTAGAATCCCAGTTATAAGTTGAAAAGTGTAAGATAATTTACCTAAGTATAAACAAGATTGGACTATTTAGGAGAACTTGAGTGTTCTCTGTAAGTTTATTTATTAGATTTACTAGGGCTGTTTAAGTATTTAAGAGAGCTTTCCATATTAATAAGGCATATACATTGCTTAAAAAGAAGCCAAATACCTTAAATTTATGAACATATTTTGAAATATTTAAAGGCATTTAATTGACTAACTTATTAAAACTACCTCTTAAAATGCTATAAAATACTCAAGATTTATAAATAGGATATTAAAAATTTCCAGTTGAACTTCAAGGCTTTAGGAAAAATGTGGTTTTTGCAGTGTTTACTTTAGTAAGTAGAATATTAAAAAGAACAAAAACGAAACAAGTAGCTATGCATAGTCTTCCCTCTGCACGGAAAACACCTTAATAGCGTCAAAAACTCAGCGTCCTCAGCCATTAACAGGAGACCAGACATGCAGGTCTCTCTGTGCCGTTTGGGTGGGGACAGGTTTGATGGGCCAGGACTCATCAGCTGAAACTGGCCAAAGAAATGAATGCAAAGAGCTGATAGGAGTCTGGGGAGCTCTTCAGAACAGAGTCCTGAGTATAAAGACGGAATCACAACATGACGTGGGGTGCATAATACCCGAACATCATCACTGCATTCTGTCAAAGTGGACAGTGGAAGGTATTCCTGAAAAATCCATCAGAAAGGGGCCTTAGGTGGGGAAAGGGTGATGAGGTGATGAGGCTGGGGATTATGATAAGGGAAAGCATTGCAAGGCAGAGGGCTGGGGTCATCCCCCCAGTCAATGAGGATGTAAAGTAAGGTGTGCCGTGACCTAAACCCCTCAATACCTGGCTTAAAAAACAAAACAAGAAGGATAAACAAATGAACAAACACTTGCGGGGATGTAGGATTCTAATCTGACTCGATCCATCAGGGACCTCAGATGCAGCTCTCCTGTTGAAAATGGCAAAACAGTTGGTGCGAAAACCCCCAGGATCATCCAGTTCAAAAGGAGGTTGGTGAAGTTTCTGGGTGGTTGTGATTGTAAATGGAACTACTTTCCTGCGCCCGAGCTTTTTTATCAGCATCTGACAAACACAGAGCTGTGGTGATAATTACTAGAAGAGACATGGGGTTTCTTCCTTTTCTGATCTGTCTATAGATCAGATTTAATTTTCTGTTTTAAAAATGTCATTGCCTTTTCCCCCCGAATAGAAGTCTGAAGTTGAATGAAAGACAGTGGCTATCCCCTCGTTAACTTAAGCAATTAATTCTTTGATCCTCGGTTCGCCTGTTTGTTCAAACCACTAAGGAATGTGAGTGTTGGATAAGACCGAGGTCCTACAGGAACGCCTTTCATTTTGAGATGCTGACAGTTCAGCTTTTCTCCAGGGTGAGCCTCCACGCGGCAGATCTTGCCTCCAAAGTGAGAGAGGGCCATACTTGTCTAAGGAGACAACTCTGTCTGTGAAATGGTCCAGCCTTCATGGAAGATACTTAGTTGGGGGTCCATGGATTCACCAAACCCCCGCACACTCCCCTAGTCCAGCAGCAAGACAGTATCTGCAGCTTCCTGTGCCCTTAGCCCCTATTTCAGTGTTACAGGAACTCTTGATCTTATTCACCAAATCATAGGACCCACACGCACAGCGGCCCAGGGTCCCTCCCCCACCCGTGGGTACCAGAGTCGCAGGCTTGTGAATTGCTTTGGGAGCCACTTTCCGCCATTCCTGACACCAGTCGAAACCTGAGCCATCAATAATGACAGTTGTTTGACACTGAGCCTTTGGGGAGCATGGATTTGCTGCTGCTTTTCCAATCACAATGAAGTCCCTCCTGCTAGGAAGGAAGGGCAGGGTGGGAGTTGCTAACACGGGGAGTGAGGGGTGGAGGGAGAGGCCCCTGCCGCTTCCTTCTTATACCTGGCTGGGGACAGAGTCGCAGGAGGCTGGGGCTCCCGAGCACAGCAGGGTGCACATCCCAGGGCCCTCTGTCCTGGGTCCCTCCTGTGCCGGCTGGCCCCCCACTCCTCTGCTATCATCTGGAGGACACGTCTACAGACAGCAAGGACCCAGGGGGCTGTGCGGCGGTGGGGGCGGCGGGGGCACCTGGAGAACTAGAACTGCACCCAAGTCATCTGGCTAGAAGTCATGCCCCCAAATGGGCAAATTCCCAGCCCTTAGACCCCTCTTTCCCAGGGAGCAAACCATTTCTGATTCAGATCTTTCAACCTCCATTTCTGTAATTCAGATGTTGAAGTCAGTGTTTTATCAAAAGAACGTCTTCATGAAATCACTCAATTTTGAGTGGATTTTTCGTTATGTGTATGCATACATATGCATACATGTGTTTGCTTTTTTACTCTGATTGTTGAAAGAGTCACTTTTGTGGCAAATACAGGTTTAGACCCAAACCCCAAATTAATTCTTTCTCTGGTCTGGTTTCTGTGGTTTTGTCATGAAGAGCTCAGAATGGGGGGCGGGGGGAGGGATCTCTAAACAGATCATGATCTTCTGCATCCACTTCTTCACGTGATACATCTGTGTGCTGAAGCCGTATTTCCCATCCACGTCACGCCCTCCCGCCAAGAGACCTGGTCCTTTGATACCACTGGTGCTTAAAGGGGCTCTTCATGGCAAAAGTCCCCCCTCCCCACTACCTTCACAAGCATTCCCTCAGCCCTTCATGGGACTTTGAACCAGCACAGATCATGTCTGTGATGGAGAAGCAGGGGGAGGCCAGGCAGAACAGCGATACGGGTACGTGGTGACAGACTCCCCACCTGCAGGACGCAGGCTGCCACCGGCCGAGTTTCCTCCAGGCTGCCCCGTGCATCACCCGCCTTCCAAATGAAGCCTGGGACACTTGGCAGCCAATGGATCCTTGTGGGATAGGCACGCGGGGTGGATGTAATCAGTGACGTTGAGCTTCTGAGCCTCAGGACAGTGATGCCCTGGGCAGGTTCTCCCTCCTCTGTACCTGGGGCGGATGTGGGTTTCTCTAGCATGGAGAGTCGATGCTAGGGCAGTACCTGGTATGGAGGGCTTGCTAATGCATATGTGCCTGTGTGAATATTATATATATATACACTAGCACCCTTTATATCAGTATGAAATATAAATATTATATTAGTATTAAATATACATCACTATACACTATACGTTGCTACTAATATACAGAGAGTATTCTAATTCCTATAATGATATATAAATCATTCTTTTCCTGTAATTATATATTATAGAATTGTATAATAATCCTGCTTCACCGCATCATTTGGTGGATGAAATGACAATTACAAGGTAAATGGAATATAACTCCTTAAGAGCGTAAGCTGTGAGCAGTTCTAGAATTAAGTTTTCAGAGCAGAAGTTACTGCAATGAGTCGACTAAATATTTCTCTTTGAAATAAGAAAAGTCTCCTCCAATAACTTTTGGGAACAAATACCAGATTTGTTATCAAGGTCAAAGTAAGTGGAAACCAGACATAAAGTGACATAAATGGCAAGTGCGGTAGCTTGGGTCTCCACCAGAATCCTCAGATGAGGGGGATCAGAGGGAAGCACGTTTCCAGACGGACTGATGCTAGCACCATGGGGGCGGCTGAGACCTAGGAACAGCTCAGGGATTGGGAGGTAACAACAACATTGCTGAGGCTGGTTGTGGGCTCCCAGGGTCAAGGGCAGGGGAGTCCCCATGCTTTGAAGAAGAGGGTGGTCTGGGCCACGTGGAGGGCAGCCCTCACCTCTGCCACAAGACGCGGCCAGGTGAGGGGGCCTCCCCGGTCACACCCCAGCCCCTCTCCTGGGGAAAGGCTCGAAGCTTGAAGCTGCTGTCCGTGAGCAAGGAGGTTCATGGGGGACAGAGAGAGGTGCTCAGGACACATCCGTTCCAGGCTGAGAGCCTCCCAGAGTGTGGTATAACTGGGAAGGCAACAGCATCCACCACGGGGTTCCCATCACATCCGAGTGTGACCCGCATCTCCCTCCGTCCCCTGGGTTGGGCCGGACTCAGGGATGCTGAGTCCCTTTCGGGTGCTGGCCGCCCTGGGCTATGACGGACCGCGGCTCCGCAGGGTTGGAGCAGCACCCTCCTGTGTGCGGTCTCTTCTTACTTCACAGGGTGGAATGTTTCATTTCAGAAGAACGGGATAGTTTACATAAAAGCCATCTGGGCTTGAGTCATGAAAGGACGAGATATGTGTTAATGCATTCCAGAGAATTCTATTTCAGAAAAATTGGCTTTAGTCTACAAATAGTTATTGATTTCTTTGTCTGCCTAGCTCCTCAGACTAAAACTACGACTTTGCATCGCCTTA
This sequence comes from Eumetopias jubatus, assembly GCF_037043125.1. NCBI lineage: Eukaryota > Metazoa > Chordata > Mammalia > Carnivora > Otariidae > Eumetopias > Eumetopias jubatus. The sequence goes on along the minus strand of NW_028274822.1, from coordinate 90,327,582 downwards.
CAGACAGCAAGGGTGAGTACCTGGGAGCTGTGTGGCTGAGTGGCTGAGGGTACCTAAACTGATCAAATGCATGATGAATTGGCTTTTCATTTACTTACAAAATCATTCCACAAATATTCATTGGGCGCACATATACACTGCACTGAATGTTAGTGCTATTGTTCTACGAAGATATTTTAAAAACAAACCAGGCATGCAGGTATTAAGATTAATTAAATGCCCCAAATAATACCTTCGCTGGTTGTGTATTGATAAACATTTAACAACAGACTCTCCAGAGTTTATTATAAATTATACTGATATAAGGGCCATATAGCACATAATTTGTTAATAACTGTAGAATGTATAATATCCTTTATTAACAACTCTCTGTCGCCAACTGATTGTTTATTAAGACTGTTTCTTCAGAGCGTTTTCAGGTTCGCAGCAACGCTGGGGGGAAGGTACAGAGATTTCCTGTGTTCTCCTGATCCCCACATGTGCACAGCCTCCCTACCGTCAATATCCCCACCAGGGGGACATTTGTTACCACGGTGACCCCACTCTGATGTGTCCTCAGCAGCCGGAGTCCGTATTTACGTTCAGGGTGGACATTCTTGGTGTTGGGCCTTCTATGGGTTTGCACAAATATATAATGACATGTGTCCCCCATTATGGTCATTATGGTGTCATAGGGTAGTTTCACTGCCCTAAAAATCCTGGTTTCCATCTGCTAATCCCTCCCCACCCCAGCCCCTGGCAACCACTGACCTTTTTAGAGTCTCCTTAGTTGTGCCTTTTCCAGAGCGTCCCAGAGTCCGAATCATACAGTGGGTAGCCTGTTCGGATTGGCTTCATTCACTTGGTGATGTGCACTTAGGGTTAAGGTAGTTAAGGTAGGTCTGGAATGTACAAGAATACCAACGGCCCTCCTCCTATCATGCCCGGCAGGCCTGCGAGTTCCAATATTCTAACTTTACACACAGTCATGCCCATGAACGTACCTGACATTGCATGTCAGCAAGCACAATGGCGTATTGTTTCCAGAGGGTGCGGGTTTTCTCTCATCAGAGCTGGGTTCGGAGTCCCAGCTCAACCACATACAGGCAGCCAAGAATCCACTTGGATTCTGCGAAGCTCCGCGTTCTCGTGTCTCAAATGCCCTCAAGAGCACACGCACGCACATGTGATGCTGGTCTCAGGCTTAGCACCACGCCTGGCCACAGCCGAAGCTTGATGTGGGGTCCTGTCAGCCGTGATGACTGCTGCAGGTCAGCTCCCTGGAAAAAGCCTCTCGAGTGCCCTTTAGCACGGAGGATGTTTGTTAAGCATGCCCTTGGGACTCTCCCCTGTGGAAGGGCGGGAAAGGAGATGGGCTCGGACAGGGGGAGATGCTGGTCATTGGGCAGACCCACTGGCCAAGTCAGCCTTGACTGACCCATTGGCGAGGCATGGAATGGAATGACCCAGAAGAGCATCTCCAAGGAGGCAGAGACGGCCAGGCATTTGCACCGGGCAGGGCACGACCGTGGGAAAGGCAGCTCTCTGCATCAGCGGCCGCCTTGGAGGGGTTGGCAGCCAAGACACTTAGCGGACCCCACTTCCAGCAAAAACACCTCCCAGAAGGGGCCCAGGGCTGTGCAGGGAAGTTCCAGGCCCACGGAGGAGGATGGTGAGGATGGTGGTGAGTGGGCTGAAATAGACCCAGCACGGCCCTTTGCAAGCATGGTGGGTCAGACAGGCTCCCGGCTCCGGAGCCGCTCTGCCTGTCACTTGCAAGCTCTGCGCACCTCCCCTCCTGTCTGCTGCAGGGACTTAGCTCGGATCTATTTTTAGGTCTGTGCTCGATTGCCAGATGGAGACCCTGGTGCCCTACCGGCTTGAGAGGTTCCCTCCCCCCAAATCCGTGTCTCCCTGGAAGCTCCGAATGTGACCTCATTTGGAAACGGGGTCTTTGCTGCTGTGCTTACTTGAGGTGAGATACTGGGGTCCCTAGAAGGCGAGAGGACACACAGGGAGAAGGCCAGGTGGAAACAGGCAGACGGAATGGCGAGGACCCGAGCCATGGAGCGCCAGGGATCGTTGGCAACGCCTGAGCGGGAAGAGAAACAGGGAGCAGATTCCCCCAGTGCTCCCTGGAGGAACCCCCTGCTCCCCTTGGAGTTACGACCTCCAGGACTGGGAGAAGACAGATGTTTCAAGCCCCCCATGTTGTGGTACCGGGTTACCACAGCCCCAGGGAAGGAAGACAGTGCCCAGAGAAATCACACACCCTCCCGAGGTCCCCAGGCTACAAACATCATTAGAAAAGTGCCATTGCGAGGGGCCGCCCATGGTGAATGGTGGTGAATGGTGGTGAATGGTGTCGCCGATGGCAAGGATCTGCTTGCATGTGGATAAAAATGGGTCAGTCGCAGAAGGAAAAAGTGACTTTGGGCAAAGAATCTCCTTAACGCTGCAAGTCTATATCCATGTGATGAAGGCCACAATGGTTTTAAAGCTTTAGAAAATTTGATTACAATATGAGAAGAGTAACATTATTGGGACCAGAATTTCCTGAGTGCTATAGTCTCTAATCGTTGAAGTGGACTCGCTCAGGTCTTCCCTTAACTCTGTGAGGTAGGTACGATCATCATCTGTATTTTACCAGGGAGGATGTCGAAGTGCAGAACTTAAGATTCAACTTAAGATCTTCCAGCTGGTAAGAGCCAAAGGCTGCATTTGAGCTGGGAGCTCTGACCCCAGCACTACCACAACACACAATTCCACACAAGAAGACCTCCCCGAGCTTCTGGAAATCCACACCAGCTTGTCTCCCGTTGTCCGCAGGTGGGATCTGCTCAGGGCAGTTGGGTGAGGCAGGTGCATGATGCTCAGACCCTCGCCCACCCCACCGGGGTGTGGTCTGGTGTGGTCCCAACACTGCCCACGTCAAGGGTCACTTACCTTCTCAAACTGATGGGGACATCGGTTCACTGTCAGCGTGATATTTCCCTCTCTAGGTGACTCACGTTCAGTCAAATGACATTGCAGTTTGACCACAAAGAGAAGAAATGTTTCTCCATTTTCCATGAACACTTTTCAATTCAAACTTGAAAAAAATGCTTAGCCTCTTGATGAAGTCAACTCAACATTGTCTTCCATGAATCCCTCATCACGATGACCAGGGTCCAGTGACAAGTACAATCAGTGCTAACAATTTAGCGAAGACTAAACCCACAGGTAAGCAAGAAAGCCCTGGGCTCTGGGCTGTGCTCAAAGTAATTGAGAAAATGCATAATGCTCACTTTGCAAAAATTAAAGCTAAAACGTAGTAACTGACTTGTGCATTGTGCGTTTTATGCCCTTGAGTTTCCGCGTAACTCCAAGCACATTTTTCACTGCACCTGCACCAATTTCCTGGGACGCTTCCAGGAAATCAGCCAGAACTGACTAATATGGAATAATAAGTCTTCTCAAGCATGTTCTTGACAAATGCTCTCCCACAACAACACAGGAGCATCCAGAAATACAAACGATTTCCCAGGAATGGCTCCGGGCAACGGGAGAGGTGGGTGTTTGCCAGGAGTGGAAGGCACACCCACAAGGGTGACACTGTGAGGTGACAACGACAGTGGAGGACAGGGATGAGGGTCCAAGGACCTGGATCCAGACAGGGAGGGAGGAGAAGGCTGGTCTAAAGACTCGAGGCCTCACCTGAGGTCTGACAGGGGAGGGGTATGCAGCAAGGCTGAGAGGAACAGCATGTTCTTGATGAAGGGAACAGCAGGTTGAGGCCCCAGGGAAGGGAGGAGCCGCGTTTCCCCGGGGTCGGGAAGGGGGTTTCTGGGATGGGACACAAAGCACGAAGGCCCCCTCCAAGTTCCTGTACCGGCTCCGTGTCCACAATCTCATATTCTTCTTTTCGACAGAAGCACTGCTATTCTATGAGCCGCAGGCCCCCCAGAGTCTGGATCCATCTGTCAGAAGAGCAAAGTGGAGAAGAGCATTCATTCCCTGCTGCTGCATCACAGACTAGCCCAGTGAACACCACCCATCGCACAGTCCTGCAGGCCAGGAGTCCAGGGGGCTCCATCGGGTCCCACGCTGGGGTTCTCCCGGGGACCTCCCCAGGTGTCGCTGGGCCCACCTCTTCTCTGCAGCTCTGGGGAAGAACGTACTTCCAGGCCCATTCAGTTTATTGGCAGCATCCAGTTTCTTGCAACTATGGGATTTTCCTCGCCAGGTGTCAGCCAGGGGCCAGTCTCAGCCCCTAAAGGCCACCCGCATCCCTTGATGGAGGGGTCCCCGCCATCGTCGAGGCCAGTAACAGCACACTAAATCCTCCTTCTGCTTAGATCCGCTCTGACTTCCTCTTACGGCAGCTGGAGGGCGTGCTCTGCCTTTGCAGGGTTTCTGTGGTTTGATTAGGCCCACCTGATAATCCCCCTATTAAGGTCAACTGGTTAGGATGCTCAGCTACACCTGCAGAATCCCCTTTGCCACGGAAGGCAGCAGAATCGTGAGAATGACACTCGGGTGGGAGTCCAGGGGGTCATCTTAGAGCTCTACCTCCCCTAGGACGTATGAAATGAAGGTCCAGGACCACGCAGGGCCACGGAGCAGACATAGTGACCGGTACGCTCGTGGAGGACACTTCCTGGACAGGAGTTTGTACAACTCACCAAGTGCTGACTTCAGCATCTTTCTACCTCACACAGCCCGTGGCAGTTTGGTTGCTCAAGGTTTGCTGACCTACTACGTGATGGTATTTTATATCATCGTTTATAGTTCGCAAGCTCCCTTAGGAATGGGGTGCGTCTATCCCGATCATCACGTAATTCCTAGTGCCTGACCCCGGGCCAGGCACATGCTCGCTCTGAGTCATTCATGTATTCGTGCTGGCAAGAAGCCCTTTTTGTGGTCCTGCTACGTGGCCGATGAGGGAGGTGTGTGTGTGTGCGCGCCCGTCATGCCCAGCCCCTGCTCCCGGGGACTCAGAGTCTGGTGTAGTGACTCCCAAACTGGGAGGCCATCCGTGACATGTCACGACATCAAAGTAGAACAGAAGAGACAGTACCAGCACGTATTATGTACAGTCTATGTGTCTATTATGCACAGTACATTATATCGTTTCCATGTTTTGTACAAGGTGTGCTTTAGGTATATGTGGTTCTTCCTCGGGGTCTTGGGGGGAAAAGTTGAAGAAACAACTGGATCGCAGAATAGAACCGGCCATACGTGGATGGATGAATGAATGAACGGGGTGAATGGCCGCGGATGCCCCTCGGAATCACGGAAAACCTACCTCCATGAAGGAAATTTCACCATGCACATGCTTTTCGTCTGCTTGGCCGCGTACTGATTTCCTCCAATTATAAAAATATTATTTAGCCCCCTGCTCTTTGCCCCACAGACCCTTTTGCTGAGGTCACGCGGATCCCGATGCTCGTGTTTGCGCGAGACAGGACACAGAAGGAACGACGGACCGTGAGGAGCAGCCGACGGTGTAGACGTCCACGGCTGCCCTGTGATGGGGTCATCACCCTGCACGGCTTCCAATCCTCCAGAACCCAGCACAGCCCACGGAGAGCTGCCTCTGCCACATCAGAGACAGCCCCCCATGCTCGGGAAGCCCCCGCGCATGCTGGATCAGTGCCAGTCCCTGCCCCCCAGAGGACACACCTGGTCCCCTCGGTGACAGGGACCACCCGGGCAGGTGTGCGGATCGGCCGGCTTCCCATCAGGCCCCCGCGTCAGCAGATTCCAGGTCCTGCTGGAATCCACCTGCTCAAGCCAAGACCCTGGGAAAAGAACAGGATCCTGAGCCTAAAGATAAATCATGTTAACATTTTCTGAAATACACCATAGGGGACACGCACCATCGATTTCAGTTTTATACAGACTTCTGATAGGGGGAAAAAAAGGCAAAAGCTAAAACTTTTAACCAACACTCTCTGAGTCAGGTGGCATCTCCTTTGTCTGGGAGTCTTCCCCACCCCAGGTGGTTCATGTCCTAACCTCACAGCCTTGCTCCATACAGATCCTGCCTGTTCTACCATTTCCTGTTTTATTATTCCTCTCCTGTTTTATTATTTTTATTTTATATGCATTTTATTTAATGCATTAGCTTTCTCTACTTAAATAGTTACTCTTGGTTTGTCCGAAGCCAAAGGATCCATGAAATGATACACTTGATGTGCGAATTCTCTTCTTTCCCCCTCACCTAGGATTAGAAAAAAAGCCAACAATTAAAATAAAAACAACACTTAAAAAAGCAAACACAGGATACTAACAGTCGTAGAATCCCGGTGGTGGATTTATGGATGTTCACTCAACAATGATTTCAATTCTTCCGGGCATTTTTTTTTTTTTTAATGTTCACACAGTAAACGGATGCAAAGCAAACACCAAGTATTTATGCACGTTCTGTAAAGTGGTCTCCCTCGCTCTGCGTGGTAGGCAGGGCTCAATTTATTCCTTCCTCTTTGTCTTCATGATTTTTTTGCCATGCTGGAGACTATTTGTGCTGTTATCGATGTGTTAACTTAATGCCCATCTTCAAACTTGAATCAATGTTCTGGGTCTGAATTTCCAGGCCTCTCTGGCCTCAGGATTTCCATCGGTCTGGTGCAAACAGGGGGCTCCCTGGTCTCCATCTCAGAAGGGATGTGGGTGTCCTGCAGGAACGGGCGGAGGTGGGGCAGAGCTGAACCCAGCCTGAGTTCTGAAGGTGGTCGGCCCGAAAGCCTGGCCGCAGAAGAGGGTGGGGTATTTGTTTGCTGTCTTGTCCGAGGCTCGTTCCAGCCCATTTCTCAGGGCGCTTGGGCCCCTCACACCTTCACCACTGATGTAAACATTTAAAACAGATTCCTCCACGTGTGTTTGGGCATTTGGGGAGCTGTGACAGGGTGTTTCAGGCACTGGCTCCTGGTGGTGGTGGGTGGAGTTTGGGGGGTCCTCACTAATGCAGAAAATGGACAAGTACGTGCCTGGTTCTGCCGTCTAGGATTTATTCTTGTTCCTGTCTCCTGTATCTTTTTCTGTCCCTCATTTCGCTCAGGGCAGCTTTCTCTTCCACACCAGTGAGACTGGCTGGTCAACAGAAGCCACCCTATCCAGACCTATGGGTTAGAAATGTGCAAATGTTTGTAGCGTGCTTAGAACAGGATCTGGCACAAGGGTGCAAATAGGTGTTACCTAGTCCTGTTACCCAACTCCCCACGTCTTATAATTTCCTGGCAAATAAGCTGGAAGCAATAAGCACGGCAAGAGGCAAGAACGTCAGCCCCCAGCACTTACCCCTCTCTCCCAGGGCACATTCCTTACTCCTCCTATCATGCTCACAGCATCCTGCAAGGAGGCCACCGGCATCCCCATTTTTCAGACGATAAAAGTAAAAAAGTCATGTACTTATGTGGCTTCTAAGGGCTGCATTTCAGGTGGGAGGCAGGGTCACCTGTGCACACGCCCGGTATCTAGTTCTGACCCTGCTTTTTTTTTTCTTAGCATTTTCTGATTCACGTTTTATTAAAGTTGCACCTTATCTTTGAAATCAAGAGAATTGTAATAAATACACTTTGGTCTCAAGAACTGCGAAAACTGCCTCCCAATACCAAACATCTGAGGCTTCTTTCTTTTTTATTTTGGCAAAATCTAAATGTTAATTTCTCTGCAAACGTGACATGATTTACAAACAAGTCCTCAGCTTTTCACATTTTGGTGATTCTGAATTGTTCTTTTGGGGGGTTGAAAACTGTAATTAAAAACATAGTAACAACTGCATTTCACTTCACCTCTCAAATTTCTGATGAAAAAGACCCACCACGGAAGACAATAACAATTTTCCCTCCTGCTAACCAGATGGAGGTAAAATTTTATGACCACATACTGCTCCTTTCAGAATCTTTGTAACAGAGTGGTTGACCAGCATGACCTCTCCAGATCCTCTTCTCTGTAATGTAAGTGGAAACATCAGCATCTTAAACTGGAACTTTCTGGAAGGACTCTATTAGATATAGCTAATTGAGGAAAAGGAAGATTTACTGGTGAAATATTGGGGTGTGGATCACTCACACCCCACATGCTTCTTGGTTTTGTTTTTCCAGCAGTGATTGTTGTAAGGGAAACGATGCGTCTGCTGGGGAAAAGTCTGCACCACCTTCTTCCCCCAAGTGAAGATGCTCTGATAAACCAGGGGCCACTCTACAGTAGACTAAAAAAGGAAGGGTTTCAGCGAGGGCTGAGCCGCAGTAACATGACCTAGTAACATGCCTCCTATCTTTTATTTCCAGCCCTGTGACCTTGTGCATGGTGCCTGCAACTTGCAGCCTCGGTTTCCCTGTCTGCCAATGGGAGGTGTCACCAGCACAGATCAGTCGGCTCCCTTTGGAAGAGCACGTAATGTAACGGAAGGAGGCTTGTCAGATCTCCCGTGCTGGAGGACTTCTTTTCCCTGCAGCCTAGCAGCAGGATGGGGGAAGACCGGTTGCCATGGCAGCCACCACATGTGGAGCAGAACTCTCTGTCTTGTGGCAATGGCTGCCGTGGAAGCTGACAGGCTTCACGCCATCTCTAGGAATTTATAATGTAAGTATGAAATCACTAGGTTGTGCACTGTAATTAAAAATGTTCAAATTTATGCACTGTACGTTCAAAGCCTAGAATAGCCACAAAACGATGAGTAATACATTCATTTTCTCTGCATCACACAGGCTGTTCTTAAGAGTATGTTTTGGGGTGTGGCTATCCAGGTGGTGCGGTCCCATCACCCAGCCAAAGCATGAAGGCTTGGAAGAGAAAAATCAACTGACTGAAACCAAACTCCGAGGTCTGCGTCCGACGCGTGCCTGGTTTCTCCGGGGATTCTGGGCTGCGTGCCATGGTGGACATTGACCAGTGATCAACCATCATCTGTTTAAGACAAATGTGTGGGGTCAGTTCACTTGTCATTTCTTGATTGCCGGAGGGGGTGCAGACCCCAAGTGGAGGATCCCAAATATTTTCCTGTGACTGAGATTCCTTCCCCGCCCCCATGCGGGGAATGGGATTTAGGTCCGAGAGGAATAGGGCTGCCATCCCTGCTCTCCAAGAGGCTTGTCCCAAAGAGCCTAGTTTGGACTTCGAGGTTAGTCCACTTAAATTCACAGTAGGGCAGTCAGACAGGTCCACGGATGAACCATCAGACATGGAAAAGGAGATTGGCTGATTCATATTATTGGGAACTCCCAGGGCTTAAGAAACTGGCTCAAATGCTATCATCAGGCTGTGACCTCCTTGCTCACTACTTACCTTTGCTTCCATCTGAATTGGCCTTGCTTCCAGGCAAACGGTCTCCACTGAGGACCCCAGGGGCCCCCAACTGCCAGGGTTGTACACATAGCCTCACTAGGATGGAGACAGCTCCTTGTTCCAATGATTCTAACACCGAAGGTCACAAAGCCCAGCTTGGCTCCGTCTGTGCCCCTGGCCTGAGCCAAGCACAATGGCCAGAGAGATGAGATGTTTTGATCGATAGATCCCGAGTCAGGTGCCAGCCCTGGGTCTATGGTGGGGGCAGCTGTAGCCAGACCGCCTAAACCGAGAGCTAGGATGAGGTGCCTCCTTGAAGGTGAATTATGAGGATGTCCCAGGAGGGGACTGGGTGCTGCATGGGAGGGCCGTCCCCGCTCCCGGCACACACTGTTGTGATGACAACGTCTCAAACAGTGCAGACATGGTGGCAGGCCCTTAGCCCAGCCACGGGCAATTAGTTAGGACTGGAGGCTGTGAGAGCCGGGAGAGGTGAGCCAGGCTGGGGGGAAGGAGCAGGTGGAGTGTAAAGGGTGTTCCAGGCCCAGAGGCAGGATTCAGAGCAACAGGTCCGATGATCGGGGGGCTGGAGGATGGGAGCTGTGGCGGAACCCCAACCACGAGGGCCTTTGGGAGCTGTTACAGGACGAGCTTTAACCCGAGGCTACCATGTGGATGGGTTTTTATAATGTCTTCCCCGGGGAGCATATTTATATTTTAGGAATCTCCCTTCAGCGGTTAGAAAGGGTGGCAGTAATTGAGGTGAAAAATGAGCAGAGAGATAACTGCAGCCGTGGCGTTAGAAAGGCATGTGATAGGACTGTTCTAGTGTTGTCCGCTTGATAAGGCCATGGTGACCCGTGGAAACTCACAGTCCTGCCCCGAAGCAGCAACAGGGTGACGCCCCACAAGCCTGTGCAGAACGAGGGTGACCAAACCACCCCCATCCCTCCTGGGAAAGCTTTGGCCCCCAGCAAATAAGGTGGTGGGCTGCAGCTTCAACACGACACACAGCCCGTGGACCTGGTTCTAGTCCCCGCTCTGCCGCTAAATCACAGTGTGACTGAGGCCGCTCACAGAGCATCTCTGTGCCTCCCAGTTTCCAGCTCAGGAAACAAGGAAGAGCTGACGAGGGGCTTTTTGTCCAAGTCAGTGAGTCTCTTAATCCCTGTTTGGTCCCGATGCAGATTCAGAAAAGGGGCAAAACAGGAAAATTAATGTTAAGTGGAATATCTTAGCATAGAAAAGGGTAAAGCACAGGGTCACCTGGTGAGAATTTTTGGTGGGGGGGGCATAATTTTGCTAGACGTGAAGATCTAAGTGTGAGAGGAAGGAGTCTCCCCCAGAGCTCATCTTCGAGATCCAGGACGGAGGATGTGGTGGAGGAACGGGGGGCGAGGAGAAAGCAGGAGGTGCTGCGTGGGTGTTGTTTTTCTCAAAGGAGAAGAAGCACAGGGGAGGACGTGGCCGTGGGCAGGGAGCCCCGATTAGCAGGCAGTCGGCATCCTCAGAGGACCAGCACCCACGAGGCATCGCGGACAGATGCAGAACGTGCTAGGTCAGGGATTTCCCCTGAGACCTTGAGAAAAGTGACAAATGACAGAGAAAGAGGCCACGCCGTGCTTCTCTGGGGGTAGCCCGGAGTGAGGTGAGCAAACCACATGGCGGGGATTCTGCTAACCCAGCGAAGCATCGGGTGGACACGGAGCAGCCAGTTCCGGCTGCTTGGAGGGGATGGCCGCTGTCGGGGGGTGATTTCTTACCCGAAGGGGCACCTGGACATGAAGTGGCTGCTAATCAGGGAAGGAACGACAGGATGGGCAGAAGTTTGTGCTGTGATCATCGCTGATTCCATGGGGATGGACCAGATGATCGGTAAAAAGTTTTTCCTGGAACTTGAGTGGAAAGGAATTGGTTTCAGATGCAGACACGTCTCATGCCGATGCGTTCCCAGTCAGGGCAAAGTAACCAAAAAATGTCCACCAGACGCCTCCACGTGCAGGACAGTTGGGAGCAGGGCGGCGTGTGTACACAATTGCGCTTATTTCTGAGCGTGCGGAGACACTCGCACATATTACATCTCTGAAGTCTTCTTTTATTCTGTTCTGGAAGCTGAAATGAAGGCATTGGGGTCCTCAGTGTTACTGCAAAGAGGCTGGCTTCTCTCCACCACCAGCCTCCGCTCCAGACCCCCGTCCCTCGCCCAGACCCCAGGTAGGTCCTGACGGGCTTTGCACTGCCCAGAGCTCAAGGGTAAACCGACCACACTACAATGAGGATGTCCCTGAAGGTCTACACGGCATGCTCCCTTGAGCTCCCACAGCACCAGCTAAATCATAGCAGAGCACATCGTGTATTGTATTATAAACATCTCTAGCGCTGTCTTTATTCTCTAGTAGTTGATGAACCAGAAAATTCATCCTTAGTCCTGGCTTTCCATAAATGCCCATTGAATGAATGAGCTTGCTTTGTTTTATTTGCGGAACTAAAGCAGTGGGGGTCTTCTCACTCCATATGCCCAGAGGCCACCATCGGGCAACCCTCAGACGTACTTTTTTTCCCAAGGGACACTCAAACATTCTGTATTTCCAAGGCCCGAGGTTCAGTGCCGCCTCCCCGTGTCCTTCACCCAGAGCTGCCTTCGAGTCCAGTGGAAAGCCAATAACGCGGTAATTAATTTGTTCTGTGTTTATTGCCCGAATAATAGATTCAGTGCCCATCAGTCTGCTGGAAGGCAATTAATCATAAACTCAGCAGTGTGGCACAGGTTTGATAAGGTGGCCTCACAGCCACACCTCGCTGGATTGACATCGTGCAAGACATTCAATAGCTACCTTCAAGAACTAGTCAAGATATTTAATGAAGACATTTTTTTCTCTGCATTTCTCTTGTGGGAAAAAAAAAATGTAGCCAATAACTTTTTCTTCCCAATTTCAGGTAGTTTTTTTTTAAAAAATCCTCCATCTCCTTAATGGAAGAAAGATTTGTATCTCGGGTCCTGTTTATTTGCGAGAGGTAAGGAGCAGGTGCGCATGATATATGTACCAAACGGAACAAAACTATTTTTTGAAAGTACAAAAAGTCCCACATATAACAAAAGCTAAATCCATCCTTCCTTCCTCCCTAGTTAACTTTGGAACCTTTTTGAAAAGGCAAAGACTTTGAATAAACAGCTCTTTAGGAGGAAAAAAAAAAAGTTTCACAGATTTGGCAAGCAACTCCAAACCCTGTTTGAATGTGCCTTAGAGCCACTCACAGAAAGCCACAGCTGCCCAAGGCTGTCCTTAATTACATTTCTGAAGTTGGACTCAAAACAATTTGTTTCCATTATCCTGCTTTTAAGGTGGGTTCTGGAAGGGTCTGGAGAATCAATTTCAAAATGCAGCATAAACTTTTCCTTGCAGGAACCCTGGTGACATATCATTTAACTGAATTTCACTTGTTAGATGGTAATGGGAAATCTGAGCACGGGTTTGATTGACGACGGGCTTCCTTTTTTTGCAGCTAATAAAAGCCAGTTCTTGAGAGGAGTTGGATGTGAGAACCATGCGGTATTCATCATCAGACACCCTTCCACCTAATTTGCTGCATATCCTTATATAAAATGGCCAATGAACAGGATTCATCCTAGCAACAGTCATCACCTGAAAATGAGAAGAGGAATAAAAGGTAGCATCATTCCCTTGGTGCACGTGGACAAGGAGAAGCTTCTAAGCATCAAAGAGAGAACACATAGCTTGGCTTTGCAGAGGCAAGCCACATAAATCTGCTCCAGATTTGGAGATTCTCAAAAGGTACACAGCAGAAGCACCCCAAAACATCACTTGATTTTATGAGCTCACTTACACAACGTCTATGTCTTCCTACCTTTGAAACGCTCTAGCCTAGAGTGTGCATTTCAAATACAAAACCCAGTTAAGTAAGTACTTATAAAGTGTATAGGTATTTTAACTTTTTCATTATAAAGGTAATATATACCTTATGCATAAATATATAAAATGAAAATTGCCAATGGTCAGCCCTTCCAAAATCCACTCTCTGGGGGTGGGGGGGACACCATTAGTCTTTTCCAAGATATTTTTCCAGATATCGTCACTCTGTACAACAAAGCTTCCTGTCCTTAAAGCATTTATTTTAAAATATATAGAATTTTTGATAATATTTATTATCAAATCTATATCTCACTTGATTTCCAATTTCCAGCATGGCGCATTTAAGTATGAATCAGACAAAGCCACCGCTTCCTTAAGGCACTTTGCTGCAATCTGCTGGAAAGTTGCCATGACAAGCGGAGAATTCTGTGATGACCATGAACATGAATGACAGCCCCTGGAGTTCTGGAGTACACAACCTGCCCAACTGTAATGGGCAGTCTTAGGGCCTGTGCCTGTCCACAGCCCCTGGCATAGTGCATCCAAATTCTTGAGATCTCACTTCCTCGTGGTCATTTTGGCATGGTTCTTAGGTTCCAGCTGCCCCGGTGTCAACACTGAAGCCAAACTGAACCTCTTCTTTCACTAAAAATTAGCTTTCCTTCTCTGATACTTCCTGCAGACAGAATCCCATAGTGCATGTTTAGGGCAGACATTGAAATGCACTGCTTAGTTCTCCTCCCCAGAAGCTGGCCCACCTGATTCCCCATTGCACTGAGGCCACGTTTCCCCCAGCCTACCCCCCAGCCAGAAATGAGCACGGTGAGGATTCTAGTGCTGTACCACATCACCCCCCACCCCTTGGGACTCTAATCCCAGGGCATTTTATCTTGAGACCCACCACCGACCTGGAAGAACATTTCTTAGAATTGGATTACAGTTGGAGTCACTTCCTACAAGATACTCCTTCCTTCCTCACGCCTGTCCTAGGATTCGAACTGTATCAAGGTAGGAAGGAGCTTTCTGTCTAGGCCTGCTTATACTGCTCTGTTCTTCATAGGGATTTTTCCCGAGTTCCCCTCTCGCACTGCCTACCGCCATCTTCACGTCTGCTTCCTGGGAGACTCAATTAACGCAGTAACGTGTTAGCCTGACCACTTGGCTCAGCAGCACGTTTCTGAAATTGACCCATGATGCTGTTTGTCTGCCAGAAGATAAAAAGCACAAAAACAATTTTGAAAAAAGAAGAAAGTGTTGCAAGATTTATAACGATCATTGTAACTTGTCTCCACCTACCTTCAAATCCTATTAGATCATGTCACCTATGTCTGAACAAGAGAATATTTCTGCTTCTCTGTCTCATCCTTTGTGGTATTTTTATCAGACATTGTATTTCTACCCAGATTTGAAACCTTACAATACATGAATCTTATTTACACTTTAACTTAAGAAAGAGAAAAAATATTTCTTTTATATTTACTCACATAATTGCTCTTTCTAGGACATTTAATTCTTTTATGTACATCTTCCTGCCTAAAGAATCAGCCTTGAGAATAGTTCCCATCTGCTGCTCGTGGATGATCTCAGTCTTTGCTTGTCTGAAAAGTCACAGTTTTGCCTTTAGTTTTTGAAAAACATTTTCACTGTACATACAATTCTAGGTTAATAGTTGTTTTTTTCTTAAAAAATTGTTCAGCACTTTAAAGGCATTATTCTATGGTCTTCTGGGCTGTGTGATTTCAGATGAAAAATGTTTCTTAAATTTATTCCACCCTATACAATGTGTTGTGGGTTTTTTTGTTGTTGTTACTTTTAAGATTCATTCTTTGTCAGTTGTTTTCGGAACTTTATTATAACAGGTGCCAATGTAAGTTTTCTTCTTGTTTCTTCTGCTTTGGATTTATTTGTCATTTGGGATCTGTGCTTTGTAGTTTTCATAACGTTTGGAAAATTTTTGGCCTTTACGTCTCCGATGATTTTTGGATTTTCATCTCTGTACGCTTCTTTTTGGACTCCAGTCACATTTAGAAATTAAATATATAATATCCAACCAAATATTTCAATGGAGGAGATTAGTTGCTGTCTATACACTGAAGAAGAGGGTTAGTTTTCATTAGTAATCAAAAATGACACCCATGACCCAAAGAGAAAGATTTTAAAAAATGGAGCGCAGAGAGAAAATGTCTGAATATCTTTAACTGACAAACAAGCAAACAACAGCAAAAACAGAGCTGCCATGACCTTTGGGGCAATATAAAGCAGTTTAGTGTATATCTTTCATGTTTTTCTTCTCACTCCGTTCATATCTTCCTTTAAGTCTTTGAATATGTTAAACATACTTATAGCTGTTTTAATGTTCTTAATGGAAATGCCATCATTTTTATCATTTATAGGTCTCTTTGTACTGGTAGTTTTCCTTCAAACTCATTTTATGATTTCATCAGCCTAAACCTGGCTCAGGGCTCACTTCGGTCCTCAGGACCTGAGAAATCTTTTGTGATGTTCCTCATGCTCCCCACCCCACCTTGCCAAGGTGAGTTAGGCACCTGCTGCGCTCATATTCCTGTCTCCGTCCCTGCTCCCCTCTCTTGCTATCGGCACCAGAAACTATTCTCTACTTTCTTTTCCATTAGAACCATCCTTCCTTCCTTCTTCCTCCCTCCCTTCCTCCCTCCCTCCCTTCCTTCCTTCTCTCCAGTGCCCAGCACAATGCCAGGCAGAGTGGGAATTAACTCTTGTATAAACTGATAGGTGAATGAAGGAAAGGATGTGTCTTTATCACTACTAGTCTTATCTCTGTGAAACCAGGGTCATTCATACTCATTAATGTAGCCTGACCAATGAGCATCAGCTACCATATTGCCCTTGAACCCTGGGGCTGTATCCATTGTCTACTGTATACAAATGGTACCCCATCGATGCTTCCTTAATCCATCCAATGAGCAGGGGGAATCTCAAAATCTAGTTGAGCAGCCTACTCCCTCTTTGTTCTAACTTTTGGTAAAAACAAAAGGAATTGAGCTAAAAAGGGGCTCCTGACTCACAGCGTCAACTCAGACTCTTCCGTGTGTATTTACGCATCCAACACCACCCTGGAGCATCACAACACGAATGATAACCCAGGGCCTCACAGGGCTCGCAGACTGCTCCCCCGTTTTATAGAGGGTTTAACTGACACCCAGACTGTGACATTTCCCAACATCATGTGATCAGTTAATTGCAGAACCAGGGATAGAGCCTGTGTCCTATTTACCCACCGCGGGCTGTCTTCTCATTTGTGTCCAAATTTTGTTCTCATTTCATCTGTTTTTACCCATACAATTTGGTATCTGTCTATCATTCATCCATTCAATCAACGATAAGCATGACACCTGTGCTTTGTGCTAGAAATAGACCCAGGTAATTAAAATACAGATTCTACTGTCTTCTTTTACTGCTAAGCTTCCATTTAACATTGTTTCTATCATGTATTTATTTCAACTTTGCCACTTACAAAGTTGATATACACCACTTAGAACATATCAGAACCTCTATGAAAGCTAGATCAAAATCAGTCTGAATTATATCTATACTTCTTGGCTTCTGATTCTTTTTCTTAGGATTGAATGACTGACATACACTCCAAAACTTATTTTATTTAAATGAATGCTTGAATTCTAGCATTTAGAAAAATACAAAATATATAAAATACTTCCTTGAATACCTGACTTGAGTTTTCTTCAAATAACAAAGGTTGAATTCTTTTTAAACATAGTTTGAACGTGTGGATACAACAGCATGCAATGATATATACTAGGTTGGTCTCAGGAATGAGTTATGAGAAAATTTCCTACTCCCAGAATTTTTACATGCATAGGGAAGTAATATTTTAACTTTGTATTTGATTGAGTGACCTCTGTGTTTTGAAAATGAATTAAGTATTACATATGGCCATACATGAATGGAAATTTATTCGACTGTTCTCCCCAAAGTGGACAGTGAAAATAAAGTTGTTTTATACTGCAGGACCTGTTCGTATGACATCTCCAAGATCAATGCCAAGGAAGCACCTGCCAACCAACTATCCTGAGTTTAAATCAATAAGCACCTGAACATCATTTCAGATTTCACATTCCTGCTTCGCTCCTGCTTCCAAGTAAGAATCTGCTTGTATCCACAAGAAAATAAGACTTAAAAACAAAAAAACAAACAAACAAAAAAAAAACAGAACATCTGATTCTGAGTACAATTATCCACCAAAATTCAAATTGTATTTTCTTGAGCTCACACTTGAATCTGAGGGCAGCTACACCCTACAAAAAATTACCTTTGTGATAATGCAGCTATTGGCTTTGACCCATGGAGTTAATGCAGGTGAAGCTCTATTTTTAACCTCTAAAGACACTTCAACTTGATGACAGAGCGGGTTTTCGGTTCCCCCTTCATTAATTAATAATAATATGATGTCACTTTTATTTGAGCACAAGGGAAGTCTCCCTCATTATCCTTGGTCCCTGGGACCATTTCCTCTGGTGTCTGAGTTGGATTTCTCTCTGTAAAACCCTTTGTGGAATTAATGCTGAAGACTTATCTGGTTGGTTAGGATTTGAGTAGGGCTTGGTGGTGGGGACAGGAGTTAACAGCTTCGTAAAATGGAGAAATGTACCTAGAAGCTGTGGGTATCTGGCAGCTGGGGAATTCCCTTTAAGGTGGCAGATGCTTTGGGGCTGCACAGAGGGGAGAATGAATGCATAGTGGCCTCTGCCTCATTTCACCCACCACTCTTAGGCACAAACCCTTTGAAGCACAAAGCACAAAAGTCAGCATTCACTGAACCTATCTTTCCATCTCCTGCCTCGGCATGATTAGCCAGCTAAGTAAATATCATCAACACCACAGGTGAGTCTGTGCACTGGCCATGGGAGGGAGCTTGGATGGGGCAGGAAGGCCGGACTGGGTGGGCATCAGGAAGTGCAGAGGAGTAGAAAGACATTAATAGGCAGTGTCAAAATGGAGCACTTCTTCCCGTTTGTGCAAAGCAAGAGTTAGACGCGTCCTAAGGGGCTCGAGGCTTGCGGTGGGCATCTTAGCCTATGGGGAAGAGAGAAAATGAGCGTAAGTTCCAGAAGTCCCCAGGGCTCTCGGGTTCTGCCCCCGTTGGCTTTTGCACCTGGAGGTAACCCTGATAACACAGCAGATTTGCCACAGCAAGTCTGTCTGTGCTCATGGAAATAGAAACGCCTTCCCATGGGGACTCACAGTGCCTGCAAGTGTGCAGCCTTTATGGAAACTGGAAGAGAGCATCCTGATCATAGAGACGTTCCGTGAGTAAACTTCCCATGTCCAGACCTTGGTTGCGGGATATCTGAGGTGAACGAACATCGGAAATGAAATTGGCTTACTTGGATCCGAGACTCTCAGTCGCCATCTGGGAACATGCTCGTGTGTCAGTATCTGTTGTGAGGTGATGGTACTGGGACCATCTTATATGAACAAACGTAAGGTCAGGTTCTCCCAAGGTGCCCCTGAGAATGCATTTCTTATGGTGGTTGAGGAGATGCATAAATCCAAAATGACCTCACTCAGGGGTGTTTTTAGAAGCTTATGTGGGTCCGCTGACCCTATCAGTGAAAAAAAAGAAAAAGAAAAACAAAGGCAGAGTCTTTCAATATGGCTTTTGTGATTATTCCTGGGAGTTTGACCTCATAAGTACAACCATTCAAGGTGAGATAAAATGTAATGTAATGAAGATGGGTATCTGTGGCTGTGAACGATCTTTCCGGAATAGATTTACACAGAGGGCTGTTTCCACAAATTACCAAAGAGTAAGAGTAATATATTCTGAACTCCCAATCTAGATGAGTCCAAAAGTGATGTAAAAGATACTGACTTCAAAGACACTTGGAGAGAATGTGGGTTAAATTGATTCATGAAACGTGAGTGAAAATACACAAGTATGGGTAGATATGAGGTTCTTAAAATACACATGATACTGGGACACCTGTGGGGCTCAGTCAGTGAAGTGTCTGACTTTGGCTCAGGTCATGATCTTGGGGTCCGGGGATCGAGCCTGGAGTCAGGCTCCCCACTCAGCCTGCATTCTGCTTCTCTCCCTCCCTCTGCTGCTCCCCCTGCTCATGCTTGCGTGCTCTGTCTCTCTGTCTCTATCTCTCTCTCAAATAAATACATAAAGTCTTTTAAAAAATCTATTAAAAAATACACATGATAGTAAATCAATTACATGCATACATTAATTCTTTTATTTCTATCTCTAAAATTGTACATATTTAAGTTGGCAAAAAAAAAAAAACTTTTTTAAAACCATTCGTATAACCGTTTGAAAGGGGGTTGACCACCTGTGTGGCTGTGACCGAGGCAGTGGATCCCGTAATGCCCCACCCGGGTCCCCTCATCACGAGCTGTCAGCTGTATTCACTGCTCAGAGCTCTTAAATATTTGGGTTTTTTGGTTTTGTGAGTGTACTTGAACCTAAGTAAAAGTTCTAAATTTCTCAAAGTCCATCATCCTAAGATACTCCTGGAACCCTTGGCAAGAGGAGGGGGGGGTGCTCAGGATGAACCACGGGCAGTAACCTCTGGTCAGAAGGCGGGCCTGGGCCCTTCCTTTTCCGCCATCCACTTTGCAGGCTGCTCTGGCCACCTAGTCGGCCCAGAAGAACCCTCCTACTTCCCGCTGGGGAAGGATGCTTCTGTGTCGAGCATCGGATTGGAGGAGGATTTCCTCCCTGTTTCCCATCAACCAAAAATGAACTTCATTGCCTTCTTGACAAGAACATCCTTCAAGACCCAGCTCAAATCCACCCGTTCCAAATTTCCAGGCACGTTTTCCACTGGAGAGCTGGGACTCCCCCTCCCCAGGGGCGAGCGCCTGCCCACTCTTCCCTCCCACATTCCCACGCCCCATGTCTGCCTCGGACAATGCTTATTCCTTCCCACGCATTTCCCTCACAGATGGCGAGCACCAGGAGGGCAGGGCTGTGGTCGAGCTATCTTCTGATTTCCACGCTGTACTCTAGCACAGGGATCGACAGCAGGTGCTCAGACAGAACGTCCTGGGCAAGCAGATGCACTTTCCTCTGATGGATGCCGTGATTCCAGGGCCCCCCTCCCCAGATGGGCTTGGTCTCCCTCACGACTGTGAGTTCCTTTCTATGGTGCAGTTAACTCCAGGTAGGCACACACGAGTGTGCACCATGGCAAACGCACCTGCTTAGGATACAGGTTTGATCACTGGGAAAATCAAGGCTTCCAGCACATAAATGAATCTGAAATAAATGTTGTATTGTCTTTTATCCGCTCTAGAGTAGGATTACCAGAGAAAGATAAAATAAACCCATGAGTACACTCTGAAAATAGCACATAACTCAACCCCGTGTCCTCAAAACAGTTTGACTTAAAATTGAAAGGAACTATTTTGTCTGCTGTTAAGATTATAAAAGTAGGCCAAGCTACAGGAGATCAATTTTAAATCATCTGAGGCTACAGGAGAGAATTTTCCTGAGGCTTCTTTTGAAATGGGATAATGTGTGTTCTACCGTGGCCTTTTAATAAAGAAATCATGCATTATGCAAACATTAACATTTAAACCAATTATGAGCAATTGAAGTTAATTCTTTTAAGAATATAGGATTGAATTATGACTTTCTTTTTATGGATATGATGCCTCCACTAGAATAAAACAATGAGAGTTATGTCTTCTGCATTAGCCCACACTGTGGGAGAAAAAACAATTTTCTGTTTTTCTTTTTTTGGATGAGAGCACATTATCAATTTTTTTATGTGTGAGATACAAATTCTCTCTTGGTGAATGTGGCGGGTTTGACAGTAACACACCATGCGTTCACTTCTCACTGCTACACTGGGGGGGATTACACCGTCCCCATTTTACAGATGAAAAAAACGTAAGCATCAAAGGTGTGTTCTTTGCCCCTAGATCAAGAGAGACCCACAACACATCCATGGTCAAGGGTTCTTTTTTAAAATGGATACATCCTCAAATAGAATGGCAACAAATTATAATACACTGTAAATGCCTATGTGAGAAAAATAATGTTTTAGCCCATTAAATACATTGTAATGTTATTGTTCTATTAACAAAATGAATCCAAGGGTGTGTGTGCGTGTGTGTGTGTGTGTGCGTGTGTGTGTGTGTGTGTGTGTGTGTGTTTAACTTCCAAAGTGTACCCACAAGGCATTTTGTCAGTCTGAGGGCAGAGTCTGCACACCATGCAGAATAAGCCCGTGGGTGTACCTGGACCTCTTCTTCGTCTTTGGGCAAGTGCTGGATTGAAGCTACGAGATCATGCATAAGCTTATTTTGAGCTGCCTCTGGGTAAGCCTTTCCCATCTCCGGACTTCAGGTCCAATGTGAACGACAGGGATGGTGCATAGATGATTTCTTGTCCATGCCTCTAAGGAAGAGGGTACATCTCTTCATGCCACGTGGGGCCTGCTTTGTTTGAGTCACAAAGTGTTTTAGACAGGTTCGAGCCAGCATTTTCATATTTGAAGCTTTCACATAAAATACCCAGAATTCTTTGGTCTCTCGGAGGCAGTGAACACTGGCACACAGCCCCCCTTCCTCTCTGGGCTCCGCTGCCTGGAGCTCGGGGGCATCTACCCCTTCCCAGCCGGCTGGCGCGGGCCGCTCTGTCTCCAGAGCCTCTCCCCTGCCCCATCTCTCGGCCTCGGGGAGACGTCGCTGTAATGTATCCCTGTTTGCCTGCTTCTTGGCTTATGGTAGAGAGGAAAGAGGACTTTTGGCATCTGACTGCTCCAGGGACCTCATTGGAGCAGCATCCTAGAGTAGCTGTCCTTGTGGGGTTGCTGATTTCTGAGGCACAGGGTCCTCGAGCCCATTCATCGTGTTGTCTCATTTAATTCGTAAAACAATCCTGAGGGCTGGGGCTTATTTACAGATGAGCAAACTGAGGCTCAGACACACAGCCAAGATCTCCTAACAATATACGACGGATTAGGATTCAAAGCCCATTTTAAATTATTCCCTGGCTCTTACCTGTCAGGCTGGAGCTTATAAAACCAGGTTCTGCTGGGAGGCCCACGGCATTTTCCAGAGGCTCTGCGTTTTCTACAAAGGTGACTAAATTTTAATTCTATTGCAGTGACAATCTTCTGTCTTTCTTTGACGTGGGGGAGAGGGGAGGGGTCAGGTGCCTGATCCTGCTCCCCGTCTGAGGGTGCAGTCCGTTCACTGGTCTACAAGAGCTCCTGCCAGGGATTTCCTTCCTTTCCTGCCCACACGAGCCGACTGTGTAAGCGTGGGCTTCTTTCTGGGCTCTCGGTTCTGTTTGATCGGTCTATATTTTGATGCGTTGCCCTATTATTTCCCAATTTACAATGTGTTATTGAGAAAATGAAAGCCACTCAGATTCCAAGTTCCTTTTAACACGGGAGGAATAAAGACCCCAGCGTCGAGGTGCTCAGAGAAGTCTCGGTTGCTGCTGGAAGGCAAGAGGCAGAGAGGGAGGGGGAAACAGCCCTGGTCTTCACCTACTTCAAAGCTGACCTACGAGTTCCCCATAGTTTATATTTAAATGTCTACACGTTGGTAAGCGTGTTTGTGACTTGTAACCCACACCAGCATCCTCAGCTGTTTCTACAGCCATGCCCTCTTCATGGAAGATTAAGTTGCTTTACTTAATTTACCTTTACTGAGGTCCTCGTGCTAACGTGACCTCCCTGAGACAGGTTTCTTATTCGCATTTTGCTCTAGACAAGGGAACAGTGACTCTGGGTGCAAAGCACGGACAGGACTGTGGCTGAAGAGTGCAGACCTCCGCAATCTCACTAATTAACCTGATTCCACTAATCCGCTCCCCAGAAGAGCCAAACCTGATTGAGTGCCCCCAGCCAGGCAGGAACCCCCAAGTGTGTGTCCCCAGGAGCTCCGAGTATGATCCTTTACTTCCTTGCTGATGCTTGGTATTAATGCACCTCGCTCATGTCTGTCCACCGATCGGTGTACAGCTGCGTCCCATCGTTCTGCTCTTCGACCTTCTCGGGGTAGCGGCCAGCTTGGGCACTTGGCTCACTGTAGGCTTTTCCTTCAGTAAGCATATCTGGGATGCCCTAGATGACTACTAATATCTTATACCATTTCAGCATCTTCACTAGTGTGGAAGAACTTCAACACCAGTGTGGACGCATTGGGAAGGAGACTGTGCCTTCTCCATCTGGGGAATCTGCCCTCCTCCACGCCACACGGATAAAGCCCACTGGGACGGCCTGGGGACCACGGTCACAAGGATGTTCTCCGTGGGGATGGCAGCATGAGGAGGAGTTTTCTGGGGGAGGTAGGGCTTTTGGTGGACGCTGAAGGATGCAGAGGAATTCTTGCTGTTTCCGACTGAGGCTCCATCAGGGTAAGCACATTTGGTGAACGAAACCAAGAAGAAAGAAACTCGGTTAGACATTATTAAGCAGTTTAGCACAGAAATAGCTTGCAGACTAGAGAAATAAATCAGAATATGAAATCACGTATGCAAAGTCACTTAAACAACAAATAAGCATAAATGCCTTCCCTCTGCTTCTCAAATGCTGTTGTTTTCAACCACAGTTTGACATTTTTATGATTTTTCGCAGTTTGTAAAAATAACCATCTAGATTTATAGTCTGTGATTATTTGCATATTCCATGTTTACTATTCTCTATACTGTTCAGCCTTAGTAGAAATTAATCCTTAACAGCCCAACTGAGCGTGAAGTTTTTCAACATCTCTGATACTGTGCCCTTCTGATGGCTAATGAAAAAAAGTCTCTTGTACTAGAAGAAACGGAAGACTCTTAGAACATTTCATTTTTATGCTGAGCAGTCTTTTCTATAAATGTCATCTTTCTTTTTCTTTTTTCCAATAACCAAAGTAACTTTTATAATGGAAAAGAATGGCGAGGGCCTGCCTACTTTTGCTCTGGGGTAATGGAAAATTTATATCCATGCAGGAGAAATGACCCGAGTCACGCTCAGTGGGGGAGGCTGCCATCACTCTCGCCGCCCGCGTCTCACTGTTTCGGTCTTGGAGGTGAGGAAGGCCCAGTGTCCGAAGGAGACACATTTGGTCCTTCCCAGGACAGTCCACACCTCAGAGTAATGGAAGCATGCCTGCCTTTGGCAGGGTCAATAACAAGGTGTGGTCTCCACTGATCTAATTGTCCTTTAGCAGACTCGTCCTCGGGAATTGGATTTTTTTTAGGGGGAAACATGCCAGAAAACTAATGCATGTTAAATAATCATAATTGGAGGTACTTTCTGCTTGCACTAAAATATATAAGATATTCCAAAATATTCACTCTCACTAAAATGTAGGTCAGGGAAGGAGGTGACGCATATTTCACAGAGGAGATGGCTGTCACGAGTCCTTCTGATGAATGTGGTTCGTGAGTTATGCTATTTTATTTGAATCTCCCTTTCCCCCACATTTATTCTAGAAAAAGCTACATTCAATAATTCATAGTAGATAATACAGGACCTTTGGTGTTTATGGACTAGTTCCAAGATACAGAGAACTGAGTTGGGAGCATTGTTTCTCTGCAATATATTTTCTACATCTTTTTACCACTATGGGGTGGATAATGTGCATGTAAAATTTACATTTTTGTTTTAGTAAAGGATAATCACCAATTATCTCTGTGCATATACAAAAATGTAAAAATTAAACACACAGACATGCTCCTCACTCACACACACACACACACACACACAGAGTCAATTCATGCATTGTGCCTTGATTTATCACAGAGTGAACCACATACGCACACCCGTGTAACCAGCACCATGGTCAAGAAATAGGCATTAAGGAGCATCCAGAAGCTTCTATAGTGCTTCTTCCCAATCACTGGGGTTCATCTTCTCTTTGAGATAACCATTATACTGGGGCGTCTGGGTGGCTCAGTCTGTTGGGCATCCGACTCTTGATCTCAGGGTCATGAGTTGGGGCCCACTTAAAAAAAAAAAAAGATAGCCATACTCCAACACATAAGTAAGTTTTGCCTGTTACACATTATATAAATGTAGACTCTTTATGAATACATTATTTTGCCTGTGGTTTCCTACATTCATGATTTTATTAGAGAGCACCATCTGTGGGTCCCATTACATGAAGACATCAACACGAATTCATCCATTTTACTGTTGATAGACAATCAAGTGGTTTTCCAGTTTGGGATCTCTTGAATAACACTGCTATAAATATTTTTGTCCATGTCTTTTGGTGGTTGTGCATGGGCAGTTTTGGGGGGTATATAACTAAGGGTGAAACTGCTTGGCCGTAGGGTGTAGAAAAGTTCCGTTTGAGTAGATAATGCAAAAATAGTTCTCCAAAGTGGTTAAAATATTCCTCCCCGTCCACTCACGGGTGTTCAGTTGTCAACATCTTTACTAATACACAGGTAATCTTCACTAACACATTGCCCAGCTTTAAACTTTCAGCCATTGAGGCCATTGTGTGTAAGAACTCATTGTAGTTTTCATTTTTCCTGTCCAGGTAACAAAAGAGGATGAGCACATTTTGACATATTTATAGGACATTTGGATATATCGCCTTTTTTTTCCTATTGAGTCTTATATAATTTTCTTATTGATTTTAGAGTCCCTAACGAATTTTGGATGTGAGCCATCTGATGAATATATGTATTGAAAATAACTTCTCCTAGTCTGTGGCTTCCTCCTAGACTCTACGTTTAACACGGTTTGATTTATAAATTTTACCTTCGTAGTTTCTACTTTTGTTTCCTGTTGAAGATCTCTCTGCTTATTCAAGGTCGTGCAGATATTCTCCTATATTTTCTTCTGGCCACTTTGTGGGCTTAATATTCCCTTTGGATCCACGATCCAGCTATAATTAATTATTGTGTATGGAATTAATTGTCCTCATATTAGATCTAATGGACCCTGTTCTATTTATTGAAAAGATAATCTGTCTCCACTTCTCTGCGTTGATGGACACGCCATGAATGGCGTGAACACGTCTGTGTGGGTGGCCTCCTGGGTTCCCCGCTTGGTTTCATTGGTCGTCTGCCCCTTCTTGCACCGTACCATCCTGTCCTGACTCTACCATAACAACTCAGCCTCGGTATTTAAGAAAGGATTTCTTCCGACTTTGTACTACTTCTTCAAGGTATTTTTTTTTCTTTTTCTTAGCCTTTTAAATTTTCATTTATACTTTTGAATCAACATGTAAATGTTTTACCAAAAATATCCATTGAGGGATGCCTGGGTGGCTCAGTCGTTAAGCGTCTGCCTTCGGCTCAGGTCACGGTCCCAGGGTCCTGGGATCGAGTCCCGCATCGGGCTCCCTGCTCTGCAGGGAACCTGCTTCTCCCTCTGCCTCTGCCTGCAGCTCCCCTTGCTTGTGCGTACGCTCTCTCACTCTCTCTCTGTCTCTCTGGCAAATAAATAAAATCTTAAAAAAATATATCCATTGAGATTTTGGTTAGAGGTGGATCGACTCTATAAAGATCATCTCAGGGGAAAATCTGCGTCTTTGCAATATCTGTTATTTTGGTCCAGGAGCATCGTATATCCATTTGTGTATTTGTAAAATTTATCACGATCATGTTTGATCATTTTCATTGTGAAGGTCTAGCATATCTTTCCTTGCATTGATTCCTGGGTCTTTCTTTTTTATGCTGTTGTAAAAAGCATTTAAAAACCATTTCGTAACACTTTGTTGCTGTGGCAAATTTCCAGTGTATAGAAATACAATTGATTTTTATGTATTGATTTGGTAACCAGCAACCTTGCCAAATTTACTCCTTAATTCTAATAAATTCCTGTAAATTATATATGTGTGTGTGTATGTGTACACATTCTAATAGATTTTTTACAGATTCTTGTAAATTATATGTGTGTGCACATATATATTCATGTGATATAAAAATGATGAGTTTTATTTCTTCTTTACATTCCTTCTATAATTTTTTAATTACAAAAATATTGCTTGCCTTAGGGACTGGCCAGATCCTCAGTTTAAATTTGAATAGAGATGCTGGTCGTTTCTAGGTTCAGGATCGATTTCAGCATGTGACTGGTGGGTGTGACATTCTGGTAGGGCTTGTTTATTGCAGAAATAAGCAATTTTTCCTTAAAGGGCCAGAGAGTAAATATCCTAGACTTTATGGGCCAGATACAGTTCCTTTCACACCTCTTCCTTCTCTTCCTACAAACTATTCAGGCATTTATGAACCGTTCTTGGTTTGCTGGGCATACAGAAACAGACCATGGGAACTTGGATCAGTGGAGGAGTACAAAGTCCTGTGCCTTCACACTAAGAAAGTTCTGTAATATCCCCACTGTCCAGACCTTTTTACAAATGATCAATAATGCAGGATTCTAGTATCCTAGGAGCCTAACAAAAATGAAGAATTTTATATTTTCTCCCCTAAATCTGTTGAGATGAATATAAGATCTTATTTTGTTATGCACCTAAAAGTCTGCGTCCTTTTGTTTGCACATAATATTACTTTTTAAGAGCTTTTTCTTTTTGGTGAAATTCTGAGCTAGCCATGACACTTCCACTTAAGGTTTCTGCATATTGAAATAAAATTTTAAAAAGAAGTGAAATTACCCTGCTTGTACAATTCACCCCCAGGAGCATGGACTATTCACAGTTTATTGTTTTGTCTCCCTGATTTTTTTAAGAATACACTTAAGAGGAAAATAATTTAATCATAGGACTCACCTTCTCCCTGATATTTTTTGCTTAAAAGTACGATTGATTGCCTGAAAAGGAAACCATTTTCTGAGAGTATGAATATCTATGTTGAAAGAAGAAATAATGATACATAATCATCTGGCAAAAATCAACCGGGTTCTTGAATGTATTCTTCAAATCCATTAGTCACCGTGTAGCTGAACCTAGAAAATGCAATGATACCTCTATTTTAGGGGCACAATCGGAGATGATAATAATACGAATGTAAAACCCAGAAACAGTCATTCAGTTGACCGCAGGGGAGACGCAGTGTAGAGGGACTGATTTGGGATCCTGTATTGACCCGGTCGCTGAATGGTGCCCTGGGGGCATGAGCTGTGTGGCAGGCATTGACCAGCGTGTGTCTCCGCCCTCACAGAGCCCCTTCTGCAGGGAGACGTGCCACGAGACCGATCACAGAACAAGACATAAGGAGAGCTGGAGGCACCCAGCAAACCCGGCGAAGGAAGCTCAGTATCCCAGTGCTAGGTCGGGGACCCAGCGGGGGTGACTTTGCAGCAGAGACAGGATGAGTGGGTGGACAGAAGAGCCGTGCGTGCAGTGGAAGGGGACACCCTGTGCGGAGGCTCAGCACCGAGATAACGGCAGGAAACTCAAAGCGTGGCGTGGAGACAGACGATGACCCCTCCAAGGAAGCTGCTGAGTTAATGGGCACTTTTAGCCATACTGATGCTAGGGTGGTGGAAGCTATCGAAGGAGGTCTATCGCAGATTATCTACCCATCCATCCATATCTATTTGCCTGTCTATGTTTGTCTGTCTGTCTGTTGATCTAACTCTGTCATCTACCCATATCTATTGATCTATCATCTATCTGATAGAAATTTATTTAAAAAAAAAGGAAATCTTGCCATTTGTGACCACATGGATGGACCTGGAGGGCGTCGTACTCACTGAAATTGGCCAGGCGCAGAAAGACAAACACGGAAGGATCTCACTTACGTGTGGAATCTAAAGTCAAACTCATGGAAGCAGAGAGTAGACGGGCGGTTGTCAGGGATTGGGGTGCATAAATGGGGAAATGTTTGTTGGAGCACATGAACTTTCAGTTATAAGAGGAGTTAAGTCCTGGGGCTCTAATGTACAGTGTGGTGACAATCGTTCATACTCCCGTGTCGTATGCTTGAAATTTGCCGAGAGAGGAGATATTTTAAGTGGTGACTACGTGAGATCCTGGATGTGCTCATTAACTTGATTGTGATAGGACTGTGGAAATCTTATCACAATGTGTGCATATGTTAAATCATCACATTACACACCTTAAATGTATGCAATTTTTGTCAATCATGCCTCGGTAAAGCTGGAAGAAATGAAGGGGTGGGGTGTTTTAAAGGACGTGAGAATAAAGGGTATAACACAGAGAGAAGCGTATCATACCCCGTGCATGGAGGAAAGATTGCAATGTTCCAGAGTAGAGGCGGGCAGCCGGCCAGGGGAGGGGGAGAGCGGGGGCTGGGGCCACAGTTGTGGAAGAGATGGCTGTGTTTTGAAGGAGAAGCAGGGGCTCTGGGGGGGAAGGCTGTGCTTAGCAGACAGAGCACAGGTGACTGGAAACTCACATTGGCCCCCTGGCCTCACACACGTCCTGTTCCAACACAGCCAGTCTCCGGTAAGGGGTCACTTGCCAAAGGCACAGGATCGCTAAGGCGGGGGACCACCCAGAGCCCTTGAATGCAGCCCTCCACGCTGTGTCTACAAGTGCAGCCCCCGGGTCTCACTCATGCCACCTGCCCAGCCACCGCTGGGGGCCTCTGCCCCCAACCTTCTCCCCTAGCCGTGTTGGCTGAATGCAGTGCTGGGGGGCCCTGCAAACAGCACCCACAAAACACACAGGGACAAAGTCTATGAGTCGGACTGGACCTTTCAGACTTAACATTCTGCCTGAATTCAACTTTACTGTATCAGCTCCTGATATTCCCACAAGCAGTTTTATAGGCTCTCCATTTGTATACCTGTGCCCTGGGTTTTCCCATACATGCAAAAATCACTCGATCTGATCACAAAGTCTAATGGGCCCAAAGAGGTTGACTTATGGAGATTTGGAAAGAAACAAGGGATGTCTAATATGGTTTCTGTGCATTCCCATAGCACGTGTCTGAAAACATGCCATTCAGATACACTACTTACTAAAAGAAAGACTTCATGTTCCTTTGAACTAAAATACCTTTTATCCCTGGAGTTTAGTTGAAAGAATAAACAGACCAAAAGGAGCCAAACGTGGAGCTGGTAGAACAGGAAATGAATGGAGATGAACGCACAGGATGTCGCCGACGTCAAATTATCTTCCTCAAGAGCAGAGACAAAAGAATTAGAGAAGGGTTTTGCACCATTTCGTATTTGAGATCCACACACTTAGCTTTATTTTTCAGATAGTTATTCATATTTATGCACTTCTCCCTCTTTCTTTTCTGAATGGCTTCCGAGGAGCTCTGATTCCCGATAAGTGGTTCTTGGGTGAGCTGCTGGCCCAAAGTAGAGGAGGCACCACCATGCCGGTCCTCCTTGTCGAGGACACTGGTCTTCTTGCCTGATGCCTGAGTTTCTCCTTCTCAGGGGTGGAATCTAGATTTCCAGCAGGGTGGACCCGGGTGGAGGCTGCAGGCCAGGGACCAGAAAAGCCGGTTCCAGGAGCTGGGGATGCTTCTAGCTGGTGTCAGGAGCACCACCTTCTGTAACAATGATGTTCAAAGGTGCCCCAGGATGCAGCACTATTCACTGTTCTAGCACAAGCCCATAACCTCCAGCGCTGACATTCTGTGTTTCAAAGTGTGTGGTGCTAAAAATTGGGCAGAGAGACTGCTTTGGGCCATTGGCGTGGGACACACACGTGTTAGCTTCACTTGTTAAAATGAGTCCTTTCACTCTATGAGCATTACAGTATTTATAAAAATAGAAGAGCACAGAAGGTACAAAATAAATAGGAGGCGTGAGCTGTCAGGAGCGTCATCTTTGTGGAAAAAAATGTTTCAGAGATGTTTATGGTACGGTAATGCTCACGGTTCCAAGCCGAATGCTGCCAATAAATTCTGACCTTAGCCTCTGTCTTTCCAGGTTCATGGTGTTAACAATGGCATAGAGACATTCTGGGCATTCATGTAGGATACACAATTATTGTTTTCAAAAACTATTTTTCCCCCTTTGAATGAAGCAAGGAGTAAAGCTTTGTAAAAGAAAAGTATAGAAATCTATAAAGTAAATAAGAATTTGAAGTACTTTGTACCAGCCTATCTGTTGGGTTGCCCCCAAATTTCACTCTCCAGATGATTTCCTGGACTTGCCCAGAATGTTTTCTGTGTCTTGATAAAGACAGGGATGCCCACGCCAGAGAAGCAAGGAGCCAGGAGGAGGGGAGAGCCGTGCCCATGGAGGAATCAAGGTGTTTGCTACTTGGCAAATGGCTTCTTTCAAACCCTCCTTCCCTAAAGTCCTTCCAGCTTTGGAAACAAAGGGATGGGAAGTGATTTGTGAGTTCTGTTGTGGGAGGGATGGTGGAGAACAACACAATTGACCAGGAAATTGTCTCCTTCGTGACTGGAGCTTTGGAGATGGAGGGCGCAGGCTTTTCTGGGAATGAGGCAGGCTGGGTCTGCAGAGGGACAAGCATGACTGACTTCGAGAAGATTGCCTTTTATGGGGGAGCCTGTCTGGTGTGTTAAGGAGAAGCCCAAGTGAGGTTAGTGGAGGCAAAGAATAAAAATGCGCCTTCACATTTTATGACATTTTGGTGCTCAGGCTGAAATGGATCAGAAATGACACATTCTTTTTTTTGTGACATCTGAGTGTTTGGATCATTTCTTTCTAACCTACATCCTCTCTTCACTCGAGAGTCAGACCTGACCTTCTGCCCACAGCCCCGTGGGCTCCATAAACGTCCCTGCTGCTGCCGTGGCTACGCAATTGTCAAGCTCTGTCTTACAAGCACCGAGTACGTGGGTGCTGTTTAGGCTGTGTTAAGTGCTTCAGGTGACGGTTTTCTTTTTCTTTTTGGAAACCTGCCCCAACACCCGGAATCAGTAAGTTTAAATATTATTTTCATGTGACCCACGCATGAGCTGGCTCAGGGGGATGCACGATGGGCTCGAGGTCCCACGGCGTGAGAGCGATCAAACTATCCGAACTCCTATGAGCCCGTTACCCGTTGCGGACGCGCGCAGCCCGCGGAGTGAGGCGTGGCGCGCGAGGGGCGGGTCACGTTCGGCAGCCGGTCGGACGCGTGTTAGCCTCGAAAGCCCGCGGTTCTGTGGAACTTCTGGGTTCCTGGCCAGGGAACCCCGGGCGTTGCTCGCCCTCTTGGTCTGAGCCAGGATGCGGAGGGCACTAGGAGAGCCGGCTGATGGCAGGGCTCTGGTTTTAATCTTGCATCTGCTGTCCCCAACTCTGTGACCCTACACAAGTAATTTCACTTCTCCGAGTTTCGGCTTTGTTCTCTGTGATAAGAAGACAATGGCCTATCTCCCACTGGGCTGCCGTGGGGTTGCATACATAACACACATCTGCAAAGTACGCGGCCAAATGCCTCGCGCTAAAGGGCATCCTGCGTCTTCTCAGTGCTTCCACAAAGACCCCCGGTTGGGTGAGTTCATGCCACAGTGCTGTCAGCTAGCCTGGGACCCTAAGCGAACTGGCCCATCCCTTTGAAGACTACCAGGGCAAAAATCACGTATGGAGAACCAAAAGAGAAATGCAAATAGCCAATAAACGTACAAATGTGACTTTAAGAAATCGCCAAAATTCAACAAAAAGCAAATTAAACTCATGTGTATGAAGCAGCCTGATAACATCAATTTTTGGCCCGCTATGAGACGCCGGGCAGAATCATTGGTGAAGGCCGAGCCGCCATGGCGTGGGGAAGGCCTGTGTGACAGCATCTATACGTTTTAAAATGGGTGAGCCCTCCAGCCCTGCAATTCCCCTCGTTCTAATATCACAAGAAGCACTCACATACATAGATTTCCAAGCGTGCCCGCTGTGGCATATTGTATCAGAGAGAAAAGCTAAAAGCCTAAGTGTCCATCAAGGACAGGAGGGGGGGCCTGATAAACTCTTACATCTCCATGGAATACTTTGAGGAAATGAAAATGAGTGGAAAAGCTACAAACACTGATGTAAAAACAAACGAGCAAACCAACGAACCTCCTAAAACATATGCTGTAGCCCTAAAACACGTGATGGAGTAGCTCATGAAACATGGTGTGTTGCAGACAAACACTTAGTAGGGTGAATGTGTGTATTTACGGAGAGATTTGCCTCCTTGACAAGTTCTCAATGCCTGAGCCTCGGTTATCATGTCCATACAGTGGGAGTGTGGATGGGTGGATTTGGCCATGGTTCCACCCTTTGCTTGGTCATTCATCTCACGGAAGGGAGGCTGGTCCAGGAAGTATATGAAGGTTACCTCCCAGCACTGGTTGATTAAGCTTTCCGGTTCCTGGTCAAAAAAAAGAAGGAAAGGAAGGAAGGAAGGAAGGAAAGAAGGAAGGAAGGAAAAGGAAAAAGAAAAGGAGGGTGTGTTTTTAATACTTAAAGTTAACACTCATCGAAATATATATTTTATAAGCTTATTGTGCTTATGCACATAATTTAGGAAGATGTACTGTCTGGGAAATATGTGTTTTTAATCACAACTTTTAGGGACAAAAGAGCTCTTACACGAGTTTTCAATTAATTAAACTTTGGAGAATTTTAGACACAGCTAATTATTTCCATTGCCCTTCCTTTTATGGCATAAAAGAGCAAAGCTGTTTGATGATATTTAACACCAGTTATAGGGAATCCACAGATCATTTAAGTGTACCAGACCACTGGGCAGTTTTGTTATTCTGAAGTTGAGCTCAGACAGTGATCTGTTTTCTCAACCTTTTGGATGCTACTGCCTCTCCCAGGCATTGCTGGAGTCTGGAACCTTCCTCCCAGGCCCATTCTGAATCCGTTCTGTGATGAGGCTGGGCCAGCCAGAGAGGCACCCAGAGGCCACCGCGGAGGACCCACTTTGAACACAGCATCTGCCCGCACTTTTGGCGGGGCCTCTGATGAAATCATGGTTATTTACTCTGTTGCCACCTGACAGGTCCTAACAGCATTTAAAAAATTCCCTAGAGCCTCACCAGTCACTTCGGAAGGGGAAAAAGAAAGTCAGAAATAATGATGCCCATGCAGGAAACCCACCTGCTTTTCATTTAATTGGAAGAAATCGAGGTTTCTAACAGCAAACTGTTAATGCCAAATACAATTAATGAGGCCCTCTGTTTTCACATTTCACAACTAGACTCTCGGAAGTAGTCTCTGCTTGTTCTTCTCAATAATCGTTTCCACTTTGAAGAACTGAGGGATTTCGCAGCGAATCTGGAAAAAAAAAAGGATTTCTTTTTTTCCTGCAGAAAACATCTCAAAACCACGACTTGTAAACCTATTTGCAACCTCAGATATTATACAGCTATCCTAAAGTGTGTCTGGTTGTGAAAATGATGTTGAATCATACCCACTGGAAAAAAGAGGCCTAATTAGATTCATCGGATTCCAGCAAGGACATTCTAGGAGAAGAATGCTTATTTTTCCCCAATCTTCCTCTAGACGCGAGGGCTTAAATTCCGTCCGAACCTTACAATCACGTCAGGTCTTGTAATAATAGAAGAAAAGGGGCAATTATAAGTAGTTTTGTGGACAATTCTTTAGCCAAGTCCTTTTCGGTATACCTGAGCTGCATTGTGCAGCTGAATCTTTTGGAGGGAGAATTTTTTTTTTAATTTTAAAGATTTTATTTTTTAACAGAGAGAGAGAGAGAGAGAGAGAGAGAGACAGAGAGAGAGGGAACACAAGCCGGGAGAGTGGAAAGGGAGAAGCAAACTCCCCCGCAGAGCAGGGAGCCTGATGTGGGACTCGATCCCAGGACCCTGGGATCATGACCTGAGCTGAAGGCAGACGCTTAACGACTGAGCCACCCAGGCGCCCTGGAGGGAGAAATTCAAATGCACACATAACTCTTGCAATGAGTCTTGTTTTCACTCTGATTTCTCACACTGGAGGCTCTTAACTTTCTCAAGCCAGGTGATATTTCTAATGCAAAATTGGATTTTCCCCATGACTCTAAATCTAGCCTCTGAGAGCTGGAGACAACAACTTTGGAGCGGGGGCGGGGGGGGGGTTGTTCATTCTAATGACACAATAAAAGCTCACAAAGAGGAGGCAGCGACTCGGTTCTGTGTGACATGTAATGGTGGACATTAGTCCAAGCCTGTAGGTGGCACAGGGCCAAGAGGGAGCCCATCACGGGCTCTGAGCGGCGGTGATGTGTCAGTTTGGTCCACGGATCGCAGCAAACGTCCCACCTGGAGGCCAGAAGTCTGAGATCAGGTGCCAACCTGCTCTGGTTCCTGGTGGGCGGTTTTTTCTGGATTGCAAACTGCTGACTTGGTGCATCTTCACAGGGCAGAGAGCTCAGGGAGGAAGTCCGCTCTCTTGTGACTCTATAAGGGCACTGACCCCATGCATGGGGGCTCTGTCCTCACAACGTCGTGGGACCCTAATCGCCCCCAAAGGCCCCACCTCCTGATACCATCACACTGGGGGTGGGGGTATGGCATCAACATATGACTTTTGGGGGAAACATAGACATTCGGTCCATAACACGTGCAGGTCTAAGTGTTTATTTGAATACCTGTTTTCACCCCTTGTGTGTGTACCTAGAGGTGAATTCGCTGGGTCATATGGTAATGCAGTGTTACCAAAGGTAAGCATGCTGGACATTAAAGTCTAAGGACAGATTTTAACTGGTCATCTTTCTTGCAGTAGTGGGAAGAGTCCGGGCTGAACTGAGCTCACCTTGGATTCGTACGGAAGTGACTGAGCATTTCAAAGCAGAGAAGGACTGAAGGGCCAGGGAAGCGGGGACTGAGGAGGGAGGTTTGGTCCATGTGCAGCCCAGCTGGATTCGTTATGGCACTTATCAAAGTTAGGTGGCTACTGGCCCACATAAACCCTAAATTCTTCCAGAAGACTTGAGTTTTCTCAGGCAGGCACTTTAAAGGGTCAGCCTAGGGGTGTGGCCTTGAGCTGTTAGCAACTTCGTTAGTGTTTATTCGAGGCTTTCTAGGCCAACGGTTGAGGCCTTGGGGAGAAGAGGGTCAGAGGAGGCTGGCCAGTGTTTGGTCCAGGAGAGAGTCTGGGTCACACTAAACATCGTTTTAATGCACTTGTTAAGGGTGTGGACCTTCCTGCTTTCTGGGCACTTCTATTCTTCAAGAAAGAGGCCAGAAAAGGGACTCTGCCGAGTTCCCCCAGCAGTCCACCCATGCGGGCGCTACATAGGGAAGGGGCTGGTATGTTCGGAATCCATTCTGCAAGGTGTTCCAGAGACACCGTGCTGAATTTACGGTGGCGGTGAGGACTGTCCTGTCAGCGCCTGCCAGGGGCAGCAGGGGTGTCCCTGGTGAGACAGCTTGGGATGTATTTGGGGCTATTTTCCAGCTGTGCACTTGCATCCCTCACTCTAGCCTTCTACAGACTCTGTGAGTAAATTCATTTAGATGTTTCTGACACCTTTTTACTCAGGGCCAGTCACTCGCTGGACACTCTTCTGGATAAAATAATCAACAGCACCGGTACAAAAAAATCTAACCCCTGTAGGTCACATTCCAGCACAGAGGGGAAGATGATAAAGCCATGCACAACTGAAATACAGAGTATATCGTTTTTACTGCTGGGTAGTAGCCAAGCCCTATATACGCAACTGCTTGTTTGTCATTCACCAGTTGAAGAACATTTAGGTGATTTACAGTTTGGGGTAAAGATAAATAAATGCATGCAAACAATCCCATTCATAAGTATGAACATAGGTGAACGTACGTTTTCGTTTCATTTGAGTGAATGCTGAGAAGCAGGACTGATGGGTCAAAAGGTAAGTGTACGTTTCACGTGATCAGAGCCTTTTGGACTGTTTTCCTGCTGTGGGGTAGGTAGTGGTGTCTCCTTGTGGCCTTCGCTGGCATTACCATAATCGGTAATGGTGTTGAGCATGTTTTCAAGCGTTCATCTGCCATCCATCCCACATGCCAAGGGAATGAGTGACTGATACAAGCAAAAGCATGAATGAAATCAAATGCATTGCACTGAGTAAAAGAAGCCAGACTCAAAAGACTATGTGGCCTAGGATTTCACTGTTGTTCTTTCTGGAGGAGGTAAAAATACAGGATGGGGGAGAGCCGAGTGGTTTCCAAGGGCTGGACTGCAGGGAGCGAAGGACTCCCCACGGGCTGTGCACAGAGTCATGCGGTGATTTTTAAGGTATAGGATGCTTCTGCATTTTGAGTGGGGTGGTGATTACACAAATGTGTGCATTCTTCAAAATTCAGAAATACCACTAAAAAGGGTGAATTTTAGGGCGCCTGGGTGGCTCAGTCGTTAAGCGTCTGCCTTCAGCTCAGGTCATGATCCCAGGGTCCTGGGATCAAGTCCCGCATCGGGCTCCCTGCTCGTTGGAGAGCTTGCTTCTCCCTCTGCCTCTGCCTGCCTCTCTGCCTACTTGTGCTCTCTCTCTCTATCTCTGTCAAATAAATAAAATCTTTTTAAAAAAAGGGTGAATTTTACCACATGTAAACCATACCTTAACAAAAGAGAGACAATTTTTTTGAATGGCTAAGATATTAGTAGAGGAAGCATCACAAAAATATGATCTCTTGGATTACATATATATATATATACATAGGCACTACAGAGAAACATGGAGCAGGGCAGGGCCATACAGAGTGGTGCATCCATGGTGTGCATTAGGCAGGGTAGCTGAGGACATCCTCACTCAGAAAGTGGCTTTGAGTCAGGGTGAGGATGTTGTAGGGAGCTTTAGGCACAGTACCCAATTTTTAAATAAATGTCTTCTTTTTAAACGAGTGAGCGTAGAGCCTCAGCCAAGGACTTTTACCAGCAAATGTCTCATTGGAACAAGAGAAAGGCAAACAACTTCTGGCGTCCAAAGCATCAGGTGTAAAAGGGGGAAATGCTATGTGTGACGTTAGTTGGTTTAATCCTGAAACAGGCACGTTGTGGCAGACACACATCAGACAAGCTCTGTTACTAATTCCACTTTCCACGCATCTCACTAATACATTTCAAAAAACGTACATCTCTTCCTCGAAGTGCTTAATACGTTTGACACCATTTTACAGACCAGGAAGCTGAGGCACGGAGTTCAAAGAGCTCCCCGGGGGACACACAGCTACCCTTGGAGCTGGAATTTCAACCAGCTGTCTGCCAGCACAGTAGGTACTCTAGGACTTAACCGTGACCCCTCCACCACGTAGACTGAAACTCCATATTCAAATAGCAACTCTCCCTGGAGTCATAAATGAACGTGAATACGTATGAGTGGAATCATGGCAGCTCGATGCGTGAATGAAGTCCTCGCCAGCGTCGAGATCTCCTGCAGTTCCCATCATCTGTGCCCTTCGGAGAGGTGTCTGCGAGGACCAGCCCACCGGCTACCCCCTCAGCTGCCCAGCAAGCGAGCGAGTGAGCAAGCCCCTCAGGGACTCTCCCAACCCCAGTTACTCACTGGTGAATGTTCTCGTGAACGTGAAGATGGTCCCACCTAGGAGGCTGCTTACTGCACTATTTGAGACTGAAACATGGGACAAATTTTATAAATAAAAGCAGATTAAAAAAATAATAAAAGGCAGTTCATCCCAAAGGAGGCACTGAAAACCAAGATGACCGTGTATTTATCATTTGAAACAATGTAATTCCGCTCGACAGGAGTTGATTGGCTGTCTGCCAGGTTTCCCACTGCGACAGATAAAAATGAAATACGGTCACAGAGGGGTCGGTTGAGCTTCTTGGATTTGTGGGTTTATGGTTTTCATTAAGTTTGGACAGTATTTGGCCATTATTTCTTCAAAATCTTTTTTTTTTTTCTTTTTTCACCTCTCTCCCAAGCATTAAACTGCTTGATGCTGTCCCAGTGTTGAGGGATGCTCTCTCCACTTTGGGGGGTTGTTTCTCTCTGTGTTTTGGGTGGGGTATTGTCTCCTGTTATGCATGAATGCTCAATAATCGTTTCTCTCGTCTAATCACGTGAATCCCTTCCGGGGTAGTTTTCATCCCAAACACTGAAGTTGTCAACTTTCGAAATTCAATTTGGGTCATTTTAAAGATCTGCCAAGTCTACGCTAACTTTTGGGCCCTGGGGCTGGTGATAGTGCTCTCATGCTCTTGCACTAATTCTAACTTCGGTGTCCGTCCCACTCGGTTGTGTTTAAGGGCTGTGTTTTTCTGCCTCTTTCCCTGCCTGGGAATCCTGTTTGAGATGCCAGATATTGTCAGTCTTAGCATGTTGCGTGCCAGATACATTTGAATATTTTGAGATTTGTTCTGGGATGCAATTAAGTTACTTGGCGAGAGTTGGATCCTCTTGGGTCTTGCTTTTGCGCTCTGTTGGGTGGGACCGAGCACGCTGGGTCTGCAGCTAACTCTCCTTCACTGCCCAGGCAAAGCCCACCTGAGCACCACCTCACCCCCCCGCCCCCCGTGCCCGTGAATGATGGAGTCCTCCAGTCTGGAGGGCCGCAAGGGAGCCTGTTCTCTTCCAGACACTCTCACCAGGCAGCTTCTCTCTAAATCTTTTCGATAGTTGTGTCCTCAGCCTAGGACGTTTCCTTACACACTTGCGCTGATCAGCACCTGACTCCATAATTCCTGCCCCACCCCCACCCCCATGCAGGTCAGCAGGGTCCCTGTGTGCAGGCCTGGCTTCTCTTGGCTACTCTTCCCTATGGCTTCCAGCTTCCCTGGTCTCCCAGGGCTATCACCTCTGCCTCCTCTGCTCAGGGATTCTGCCAGGTTCTGCCTCCCTCAGTTTCCCCTTATATGCCACAGACCGAGAACACTCTCAAGGTGGCAAGCTAGAGCAGCTTGGTCGGTTGTTTCTCGTCTCTCAAGAATCAGTCTTTACTTCTGATTCTCAGTGTCTTTCAAATTATTGTTTCATGAATTTTCATGTTTTTGTTTTTGTTTTGGCTTACTGCAGGTGAGAGGTTAACTTGGCTCCTTTTACACCATCCTGCCCAGAAACAGAAGTCCTTCATTTATTTTTAAATGGAATGAAAGCCCAGGTCACCTGGGTGGCTCAGTCATTAAGCATCTGCCTTGGGCTCAGGTCATGATCTTAGGGTCCTGGGATCGAGCCCCGCATCGGGCTCCCTGCTCAGAGGGTAGTGTGTTTCTCCCCCTCCCTCTGCCCTGCTTGTACGCTCTTTCTCCCTGTCAAAAATAAATAAAATCTTTAAAAAAAGTAAAAATAAATAAATGGAATGAAAGGCCAAATACTCACTGATGCTGACAGTTCTTCTTTCTTATGCTTCTTCCTTGTCTTATCTCACTTTGTCATTTTTGGGTAGCAAACTGATATTTACCACCGTTTCTCCAACTTTGCCTTCTGACTATAACAAAGTCATTTTAGTAGATATATGTCTTCAAAAATAATTCCATATCCTTCTTTTATGACTGCTGATCGAAGCGGTAGAAAAATTCGTTTGTTAAAATCAATACTCAGGATAGGTTCTAAACTTAGTTAAAATCAAATTCAACCCAAATAAAACTTAGAAATTTGTGTTCACTCTCTTGAGGTGCTGGAAGCCTCCTTCATTTCATGGTAAAATTCAATACACAACCTAGATATCCGGGTTAGCTGCTCCAAAGTCATTCTCCACTATTTTCTCATTTGTCTTTTGAAAAGAAAAAAAACCATTTCCCAGGTTCCCTTGTAATGCTGAGTCACTATGGGGTCCCCTTTGAGCTGATAACCCTGATGAGAGGAAAGTGGAAGTCCTTAGAACAGATATTCTACCCTACTTACCCACCCTCCTGCAAAAAAATCAAGAGAACTTTACAAGTCCCTCCCTTTTCTTTCTTGCAATATCTCTGTGATGCCTGGAGATCCAGCAGCCATCCTGTGGCCATGAGGACAAATGTCACATGCTGATGCTATTGGTTGAGTCACCACAACAGCCATAAACTGCCTGTGTCTACGTGAAAACAGAATTCCTTCACATATTTATGCCACCGTCGTAGAGATCAGGGTTATTTCCAGCTAAACACAATCTGATGATATCTCGTCCTCACTTATAAATGAACACATGAGATCTTTGGGCTTAATTTTCAATAAAGGAACTCCTAAAATACACAATGTTTTCTGACAAACCTTTCTCATTTTTCATAGAAGGACTCCACTTCTTGTCT
Organism: Eumetopias jubatus; assembly: GCF_037043125.1. Taxonomy (NCBI): domain Eukaryota; kingdom Metazoa; phylum Chordata; class Mammalia; order Carnivora; family Otariidae; genus Eumetopias; species Eumetopias jubatus. Next base: position 90,286,511 of record NW_028274822.1, on the reverse strand, counting down.
ATACACAGAGAAGCAGTGGTGTATACTAGATATACATAGACTGAGTCCCTGCTCACCTACTCTTAGTTGAAACAGAGTTTCTTATCTGTGATTTCTTTGCAGCATCTGTCAACCTTGTGTTGGTTACTTTATTTCTCTTTTGCTTTGCATCTGTGGGATCACATTCATTATGGAGATCAAGAATCATTAAAGATCCTAACCCAAAATCGTATGATCCTGTAGTCTTCAGGAATCCAAGTAAGAGAAGCTTAATGCTGTGTGACTCAGCTCAGGTGAGGAGAGTTTCCAGGTGGGGACTCAGCCCCAGGGATGCTCTGGCTGTTGTCCATTGGTCCTTCTCCTTCTTACCCTTGGAACATCTTAGCAGAAAGAGGGGTGAGTGGGATTATTAAGTGGGGACGAGTAACACTCAGCTGTATGTGAACACTGGTTTGTGGACTCTGGTCTCCGAGATAGTCTGTGACTAAGAAGTTAAGCAAACAATCAAGTGTACTTGGCTCATCTGAGCCTCTGCGAAATTATGGTTTGGCAAAATAGCATTAAATTGTCAAAGCCCAATTGTTCCCATGATTATGTAAAATAATTGAGTTATGTTGGCTCAAGCTAGTAAAATAAACTTCTTATGCAAAATGTATTGATTAATAAAAGATGAGCATTTTTAATTCAGGTGTCCTGGCCCATCTAAATCCTAATCATTTTTATTTATTTCACTCACACAAAGCTTTTTAAATTTTAGTTTAAAAAATGTAATTATGGTTTAGCACACTCCTGGACAGTTGTTGAACAGCAACGCTGATCATGTCTTTTTCGTTTTGATTTTCAAAAAGCATTTCATTAAAATGAGTTTTGCACCAGGGTTCACCCACTGAATTGAATCTTTGGCAAACAGCATAATGTGCCACCTGCTTATCACGTAGTTTAAAAGAATCTCTTTACATATTATCAATCACTGTCTCTGAAAAACATCACAGTCCCTCGGGGTTGGGGAAATGGGGGTCAGGGAGCCATGACCGCAAAAACAACCTCAGGGCAAACTCAACCAGAGCACACAGTTCTTTTCAAACAGCTCTTTAAACTTTCTGGGTTTTATCGAAAAAAAAAAAAAAAACTAATGAAACCCTCGGCATCCCAGAAATAGCTTGGGTGAGAGAAAATGGCTTCTGAAGAACCCTTTTGTGAGATTCTTTTGAACACTCTGGTCACTTGGCCAGATGCAATGTTCTTAAACACCCACCTGCACCCGCTTTTCCAGGTGACCCTCCCGGGAAGGAGCACCTGGGAAGCCACCCACCTGGGCACAGGGCAATGTGAGCGTGTTACAGAAAGATCATTTAAAGAATTAAAGCCCGCCCCGTATGGACGCAGGTGATCTGTGGTATCTTATAACCTATGCTTCGTGCACAAAGCTGGAGTGATATGAAATTCAATTTCTCTCTGGTTAAAAAATCATTTGCAATAAGTTCCACCAATAGGCTTTGTCTGGCTTTATAATTCTGGCACAATGCTTGGTGCAAAAGACTCCCCAAAGCTGTTACTCTTGAGCACACTGGCCATGGTTCAGGTTTGGAGGTTTTCTTCCCTGTATTATGGTATTGCTGTGACCACAAGCCCCCGGCGGCAAGCAGTGACTGATGAGAACGTGCAGGTATAAGGCTGTGTTGTCTTCCCCGTGTAAAGAGGATTAGTGGGGAAACACACGTTGTTTTGCTTTTGGGGAATGAGTGAGCTCTTGTCCATTGTCAAGTCCAGACAATGAGTCATGTTGCCTCACGGCCGGCAGGTGAAACCAGGCTGCAAGTTACTGATCACAAGGTGGGAGGTTAAGTAGTCTCCTACCACGAGTAGCTTGCTGCTCAACATCAAACATCGTTTCCTCCATCAGCCCTCTTAACAAACATCGCCTCCCGCGGCAGACATTCATTGTCTCGATGCCATGAGGCAGTGGTCCTGCTACTATTAAAACAAATCTTTTAATATCTAGGACACCTCTTCGCCCTTCTCTATAAATGATGTAGATTAATTTTGGTTCTGTGATGATAATATATGCACAAAAGCAGGTTAAATTTCCACTAGGATTTCATGGTACGTGGGGTATAAATATTCACCAACATATTCTTTGTGTCTACGATGTGGTATCAAGTGCAGCCCTGGTGATTTCTAGCCAATGCTGAATTAAAGGAAATGGAGTGAGCTTATCATTTTCAGTTTTCCCCAAAGTCCCTCAAAGTGACCTAAGTGCAACGTCCAGACTTCTCTCTCTATGAAAAGGTCCGTCGAACCCCCTGCATGATGCTTGGTGCTTGTCTCACGTGGATCAGGTGTCTCTGTACCCATAAGGGCGTGTTCCCACCCTGTCCCTGCCATCTACCGTGTGGCCCTGGTGTGTCCCCAAACGTCTTAAATGCTCAAATTCCTCATCCGTAAAATGGCCCTCTTCTAGGTGTCTGGCAGGGTGGGCGAGAAGGGGGAGCAGCCAGTACCCGGCTGTGTTTAATACACTCGACTGACAGCGGCAAGTGGGGTGTGGTCCTCAGAGCTCACAGAACACACCTGACCAAGCTCGAGCATCCCCGTGAGCTGAAGGACTCGCACTGCTCAAGCACACGTGTGGGAAGTAAGAAGAAAGAACGGCACTGCTTTCTGACAACAAAAAAATAGATCAGATGTGACCATTTTATTACAGATAGTTAAAACACAGTATTTTCTTTCTTCCCTTATATCGTGGTAAGAACACTAACCCGAGATCCTCCCTCTTCACGGATTTGTGAGTGCACGGTGCAGTTATCTAGAGGCACAACATTGCACAGTAGACTGCTAGGACCTGTCCATCCTGTGTGACCGAATCCAGCCTTGCAGAGAGACGAGCCACTGCCTGTTGGTCACAGGGTCGTTAGCCCAGCCAAGATTTGGACACAGACTAAATGTCCATAGACGGACGAATGGCCACAGGACAGGTGGTATATCCAAGCAATGAAATATTATTCGGCTGTAACAACGCAGGAAATTCTGAGATATGTGTATGTGACAAGACGGATGAGCCTGGAGGACACACATTCAGTGTAAAAGCCCGTCGCAGAAGGACAAACATGGCATGATTCCTCTTGCCCGAGGAATCTTAAAGAGCCAAACTTGGGGCGCCTGGGTGGCTCAGTTGGGTAAGCGTGCGGCTCTTGATCTCGGCTCAGGTCACGGCCTCAGGGTCATGAGTTCAAGCTCCGTGCTGGGCATGGAGCCTACTTTTAAAAAATTAAAAAACAGCAACAACAAAAAAAGCAAAACTCATAGAATGGAATGATGGTTGCCGGGAGCTGGGGGACAGAGATAATGGGGAGATGCTAATTAATAGGTATAGAACACTATTTTCTATTTGTCAATTCATTAACTTTGTCAGGGATTCAGTTTGGAAAATGACAGAAAATGTTGAGAAAAAACAGGTTTTCAGGGATAGGAGCAGAGCCGGGAATGGTGATGTTAGGTCCGAGTGTGAACATGAGACTGTTACAGCCATCTGGGGGACAGAGGCGTCCCCAAGAACAGAGACCAGACGGACAGAAAGAACTCGGGCCCTTGCGAGCAACATCGAGCTCCTGGAACCATTCTCACTCGGGACTTCCTGCTAGCTTGGGGGAACAGTGTCCTTGTGAATCATCTAAACTTGCCAAGACTGTGGTTATTTATTTATTTCTAGAGTAAAAGCTAATTCCGGAGACTTGTGTACCCAACACAGGTTATGGGTAGCAGAGCCAGGCAGTGGGAATTGGCTTTGGTTATTCTGGATTCATATTTATTGACGGGAAGAAGAGAGGGAAGGCAGGAGAAATGATTCCTATACAGAGAGATGGGTCACAGCCGAGTGCAGAGGACAGTGTGTGCTCCTGACAGTTACCACACGGGGTTAATGCCCCTGGCCCTCGTTGGTTCTTCAGGGCAGCCCTAACTCTGGCTCTTAGACTGGCCCCCAGAGAAGGAGAGTACACTGGACGATGGAACCCCCGTCTCTTTTCTTTTTATTCCAATGAGACCAGTCACCTGCTGCCCTAGAGCTCTCTCTTTCCTGAATTTCTGAGTATTCACTGGTCCCAAGGGACTGAGGTCACACCCTCTCGTGCAGACACGTGGCCGGGATGTGGGTCACAGAAGTGGGGTATTTGTTCTTATGCAGACAGTGTTCTAAAATCAAGGAGTTCATCATCCTCCTCTGCAGATTGAAAATGTCCCAAAGTAGAGTTCCGTCCCAGGTGCTCCATTTTAGCCGGGGCATGAGCCCCCCTGCGGATGACCACTATTCCCTATTGCATTGCCACGCCCTACCGCTCATTCACATTGCTTTCCTTGGCACCTGATGGCATTTTCACTTACTACCCGTGAAAGTCATTTTATTTTATTCTTTTTTTTAAAAGATGTATTTATTTATTTTAGAGAGGGAGAGAGCGAGCAAGCCAGGGGGGAAGGGGCAGAGGGAGAGGGAGGGTCTTCAGCAAACTCTGCCCTGAGCACAGAACCCAACATGGGACTCAATCTCACGACCCTGAGATCATGACCTGAGCTGAAACCAAGTGTCAGACGCTTAACCAACTGCACCACCCAGGCGCCCGTGTGTAAGTCATACTAAATGTGTGCCCTTCATTGGAAGGATGTTTGTTCCCTTCATTGGAAGGTTTTTGCCACCAAATATCCTCCATACTAATGTTCCCCTTTCAGGCATTCAGGTATTTGTCAAAGAGGAAAAAACACTGGTGACTGGCCCATTCAATATTTGATGAAGAAATGAGTGAGAAATTTCACTTAGTTTTTAACACCCCAAGGACAAATAAGGAAGAAATATATTTTTAAGAGGGGAAAACTTGATTTATATTTGTCTATCATTTTTTAATTGACATTTATTCTGAGAGTTATTTCACAGTTGGAGAAATAATATTGGAATGGGATCTAAATGTTGATCTTATAATTTTTAATCATTTTAATATTCTGAAAAGAACCATTACTAGCGCTGTAAAGGTCTGTTTTTTAATGGCTGACTTTGATTAAGCTAAAAGCTTTTTAAGGGTAGGGTGTGAAATTTTTTCTCCTTAATATATTTATGAAAGCAGTAAAAAAAAAAAAAAAATAGAACTGATGTGCCATTTCAAAAGCCATTAGAGAAGGCTGATACTTACCCAGTTCTATTTGTAACCCTATCCCGACTTTAAAATCCACCTGTAGCTCTGCACTGCAATGTAATGGGGAGCTTTCGATTAGGAGCCGCTGAAAATCCCATCACTGGCCACTAACCTCCACCACTCCAGAGATGCTGGGAATTTAAAATGGGCTTGGGTAGGAGAAACTTCCAATTTCTGTGATGGCTTAGGCTTTCTCGAGGACCTGATTTAAAGTGTCCCAGGTGGACACACATGGTTTAAAAATGGTTTTCAGAGGTGCCTGGGTGGCTCAGTCATTAAGCATCCGCCTTCGACTCAGGTCATGATCCCAGGGTCCTGGGATCGAGCCCGGCATCGGGCTCCCTGCTCCGCGGGAAGCCTGCTTCTCCCTCTCCCACTCCCCCTGCTTGTGTTCCCTCTCTCGCCGTGTCTCTCTGTGTCAAATAAATAAATAAAATCTTAAAAAAAAATTTTCGTTTCAGTTAAGGATTGGTATGTTCTAATTGTAACACGGTCACATTCCTTTCAGGAGAAAACATCTCTCGGTGTTATTAGTGCTCAGAGGCACAGAGTGCCCCGCATGGGTGCTCCACTGGTTAGTAGCAAGTAGAGACGTTTCTGTGTGAGAGGAGATGTCCTCTGGTTCCTTCAGGGAGGCAGGACCGGACTCATGGAGGAGATGGTCCTTTATAAACCACGAGTGCCTGTGGGTTAGGAACTGGATCCACCAAGGGGAACAATCAGAGATTTTTTTGATTGTAAAAAATATTGCCTACTGAAATGTGGAGCAAAGATAGAGAAATAAAAGTTGTTCTTTATTACTCATTAAAGATGAGGATTTGGAAGGCTGACTGAGTGAAGGGGTAGAATAATAGTGTACGGTAGAAAAGCTTGTATGCATGATTTACATGTAGGAACCAAGGAAGGTTGGGGGGCACAGATGGTTTGCCAATTAGGAATTCTGTTCAGTTGCAGTCAACATAGATCTCCTCCATAATAGGGGTTTATTTTCCACTCACATATCATGAAGTCCAGGGGTAGGTGGTAGGGCTGGTGCGGTGGCATCTCACTGCCACCAATAACCACACACCCCCTGTCCTTCTCTCTTTTCTGCCACCTGCAGTCCCTGGCTTGTATTATCCAGATTACCTCAGTCTCACAAAACGGCTTCCGTTACACCGGCCATTGCTTCCGTGTTCCAGGCAGGACAGGGGAGAAGGCGAGAAAAGCAAAAGGATGTCTGCCATTTGAGTCAGCCTTTCACCTTCATTTTCCTGGGAAAATCACATCTACCAACTTCACATTTATTTCCAGCTAATTGGCCCAAACTGAGTCATACAGCAATGTCTACCTACACTTAGATTTTGCATGCGTATTTGTTTAGACACAATTTTCCCCAATCCTAAAAAGTCAAGACACTTTTAGTAAGGAAGAAAGGGTGAATAGATATTAGACAGAGGGATCTGAGTTTGAGACCAGAGGGGCCGGAGAGGTCAACATACGGTGCTTTGTGAACATCAGTGTTTTATGCGCCACTTGCGAATAGCGCCACGCCTGAGGTCTACTTACTCTATTTCTTAGTATTTGTCTGTAAGCTGTTATAGTATTGTACTTACATTTATTTGTTTAAAAAGGGACCTTTTATTGAATCCTAAGTGGAAAAATTGCCATGTCTTTCCATAAGAATGAACACAATAAAGATGAACAAATCCATAAAATCCTAGCTATATTGTCATATTGCCCAAGTTCGGAGTGTGGATCAGGCTCCATTTGTTACCCAGGAGATTAGAAAGTGTTAAAAAGATGCCGTCACCAAAAAGACTATTCCTCTGTGTCACAAGAAAGCTCAAGGAGGTGGCTAATGGAGAATAAATCCCCATAATGTTATGACTGTTACCACCTGAAATCACCTTTGTTCCAGCCGTCTTGGCCCCACTGATTTTGTCCGGCGGTTTTATTTGCAGATGACAAACGCAGCCCATGTCGGGTCTCTGGTTTGTCTCCGATTTCTGGGAACCATGATCATGCGGTGCACCTCCCCTTTATCAACTCCAAGATACTGAAGACTTCTGAAGTCCCTGGCTCACAGACCACATGGCACCATGAGGGACTGAGCACCAGCTATGTGCCCAGCCCTTTGCAGGTGATGGTATCTGCTCTCATGGAGTGGCCAAACTAATGTCCGATTTGTTAGAAAAACAAAACAAAACAAAATGAATTCCAGTGTAAAGAGAATGCCTGTGATTTACTTCAAATGCAGTAAGAGCCCACTGATTTCTGAGAATGGGTCTAGGGGTTGACTCACAGGTCTCATCCATTAAAGAGACCCTATCTGTCAATTGGACTCAGCCCCTTCATGATGAAAACACATTATTTCTCTTCTCTGTAGATGATAGCATCTAATTGAACTGGCAGAGAATGGTAGTACAGAGAGGTAAAGAAATGCTCTCTCACTTCATTTCTGCCTATAGAAAAAAATCAATGTATCTTTAAGTCAGACTTGATTATCATTTTGTTACATTGCAAAACACATTTCTGAGAGTCTAGTTAGCTTTGAGACAGCACATGAAATATTAAAATGTAGCCAGACTCTGATCATCCAGCGTGGATCCTGCCACTCCATTTGTACTAAAACTCTCATTAACTTAATGGGAACACGATGCCCAGGAGCCTGGCCTCCAGTTAGGACGAAGGGTTACAATGATGTTTCTCTGTTATTTTTTTTCTTCTTGAATTCATAAATCAAAGCTGAGGTTTAAACCTTACAAAGCCAAGACATTGGTAGAGGTTGGAAATAGTTCTATTTCTTAGATACTGGCTAATGGGTGGGGATCCTTTGTGGACTCTGCCTTATGGTCAATTATCCAAGTGCATCCTTCCGTGCCTCTGGACGTGGGCATGAGTCCATGTCTTGAGTAGCAAGAGATGGTCCCTCTGGACTTGATTGTAAAAAAAATACTCAGAACCAACATTTGCCAGTCCCATCAGGCAGAACTCGACAGTATAAAGTGAACTCGTCTGGAACAACTCACTGCACATCAAATCCCAAACCAACCCCCGAATCTAGAGGTCTTAATCTGCTACCTGGAGGCTGAATTTGCCCCCGAGACCTGTTCCTTATCGACTTTGCCTTATGCAGTGCTGACCTACAAAATACTAGGGAAAAGTGAGCTACTGGCCACATTTAAAAATGAGGATGTTCGGCGTCAAGTCGGGATACCTCTTGGCCCACCTGGGAGATTCAGAACCATGTTTCATCAGGGTAACAACCCTGGGGATTTCAGACCAGAATGTTTGTTTCCTGGGGAAGCTACTACAAATTACACAAATCTTGGTGGCTTCAAAAAAACAGAAACTGATTCTCTCAAAGTTGCGGAGCCCAGAAGCCTGAAACCAAGGGGCCTGCAGGACAGAGGCTCCCTCCAGAGACTCTAGGAGGGAATCCTGCCTCGTGTCTTCCAGCTCCTGGTGGCCCTAGGGTGGCCCTTGGCTTGTTGCCATGTCCCTCTAGGCTCTGCGTCAGTCTTCACGTGGCCTGCCCTGTGTCTCTGTGTCTCACATCCTCTCTCCAACTGTATGGACACCAATTGTTGCACGTGAGGACCGGCCACTCGAAATCCAGAAGGCTCTCATGCTGAGATCCTTGCCGTGATTATACCTACAAAGACCCTATTTCCGCATAAGCTTTACAGGTACCAGGGTGAGGAGTTGGACATATCTTTTGGGGTATGCTATTCAACCCGCTGCAAAGGGAGACGTGACGTCTCCAGCATCTCATAATCACCCCTATTCCTTTTTGTCTTATATCTGGCTAAACTGACCTTCCTACCTGGTCCGTGCATGAATCAGAGTTCTCACACCTGATTCTAACCTATCTTATAGTACATGGCTTTAAACTGTTGAAATTTAGAAAAAAAATTGCTGAAGACAAAGTTACACAGGCAAGGAAGACTATTCAAGTTGATTGCAGTGAGGTGGGAGAGACCAGAACTCAGTCAGCGATCAATTGTGCTGCAACAAAGGGTAGAAAGAAGAATTTGCAAGAGCGGGTGGAGGCTGTCTTCAGTCATCTGCATTTGCTAATTGACTTTACACAAGACCGTGTGACCCTTTCCATATCTTCACGAGCGTTTTCGAACTTGGAGCAAGACTCCCACTGAAGTTGGGCTCCTTGCCACCTGCGGAGGCTGGGGTGGGGGTGCTGTCTTCCTTGAGGATCACAGTGCAGAGGGATGGCTCCCAGGTCCTGGGGAAAGACATTCCTGGGCTGAAAACTGAAAAGAGGCTTTTAAAAAGATTTACATCTCAAAGGAGCAAAGACAGAATTTACAACTGCAGGTTTTCTAAAGTCAATGCTCTAAGAAAGAGAAGCCAGGGGTGAAGAGATGGGCGGGGGTGGGGTGGTGGGGGTTGTTGAGTCAGGCAGAGGCAAACAGTAAGGCCGTTTCAGTGCCAGGTCTTACCTGAGCCCCTAGGTGACATTCATTTGGTTAGATGATTTCTGTTTCCTGGACTCTGCTGAGTCTCAGTTTCTTTATCTGTAAAGCAGAAGAATAAAGGTACCTCCCACCTAGGGCTGTTAGGGGAGGTGAATAAGATCATATAGCTAAAGCAGTGTGGTGACATGGGAATGTGGACCTGGGGCACCCAGATCCCCCACACCATCCCATTGTGATGGGCAGCCCTAAGTCCCTTTTGACGCAGCCCCCTTTGAAGATGGGAGTGGCCCTTTGACCTAACTCAGGTCAATAAAAGCTAAGCATGGATCTCTGTGAGACATTTCTTGGCATGCTTTTGTTTTGGGATAAGAGGGGATATGTGACTGGCAGCCCCTCTTCTACATGTTTTGCCTTGATTAGGACGTGATGGCTGGAGATGCAGCAGTCATCTTGCAACCATGAGGAAAAAAAGCCCAAGAGTAGCAAAAGCCTTCCCCTTGATTTCTTTTAACTGCTGAGCTGATCCCAACAATCTCTAGACATTTTATTATGTGAGAAAAACAAATCCCTGGTTTTAGAGCCACTGTGATTACTTTAACTGTCACTTGCAGATAAACTCTGTTTGGTAGTAGATATCACTGTGGTCTTCACACTTTTTACTGTAGGGGATTATACCTCGTTATACACATAGCTGCCTCTTCTACTAGATTTAAAGATCTTGGAGAACGTCCCAAGTCTTACTCACATCTGTACTCTTCTAAGTTCAAAGGAGGAGGAGTTCCCTTCGTGTGCTTGAAGAGAGAGTCTTATGAATACTGAAAGTTTTAACTGAACACAAAATTTAATTTAAAAAATATTCATAAGCACTCCCTGTGCCTGGTTCTGAGCATTAAAGAATAAATAACACTTAACAAAAGAAACCAGTCTCTTCCCTCAAGAAGATCACAGCCTTCCTGGGGAGAAGATGAATTTCTCTAGCACAAGGAGTTTGTTGTAATAGAGACATAGGAGAGGGTAACAAGAGTGCAGCCACTCACAAAGATGTTGCATCCACTGAAACCAAAAACTTTGACTTGTCGGGCTTATTATCTCTCTTACAAAGTCCAAAGCTCTGGCGGCAGTGGGGAGTGGGGGTCCAGAGTTGGCAAATTCGACAGCTCAGTGGTGTCAGCCTGTCCCAACTTCCTTCCATCGGTCTGCTCTGCCATTCGCAGCGTCTCTTCCTCCTTAGACCCGGAGCAAGACGGCGCCAACTCCAGGTGCACAAACCAACATGAAAATCTCCTCATAAAGAAAACAGGATGTATCTTCCCAGAACTCTTCTTTAGGAAAGCAAACACTTTTTTTTTTTTCTGGAAGCCCCCATCAAATTCCCCCATATATCTGGTTAATCAGAGTAGAGTCACATATTCACTCTCGAACCAGTCACCCCAAAGGGACTAGAATACCCAGTGCCAAGCAGGTCGGCCGGCCCAAAGCTGTGACCTGGAAAGTATCAGGACTCATCTGGGAATGAGTAAGGAGGCAGTAGAATCTGGGTATATAACCAAAACTTTTTACTGGATATAAGAGTAATGAATGAATTACGCACTTCATGAAAACTCCAGAATATCTGAGCACATATTCTATTAGACCACTAGAGAAATGATGAATCCTTCTTTTACTTCATATCTCAGAGATTCCTAAGGCTAACATTTTGATTCTCAAAATGTCTGTGTGTGTGAGAGAGAGATGCGATGAAGAGATGAAGGATATTTCACCTTTTTTTCAGTAGATAAACCCCTTGATACTAAAACACGGATTATTTCAGGGAAATTCAGCCCCCTTCTGAGGGTCTGTGAACCTTTCCCCACAATATTTACTCAATAACATTGTATTGATTTCTCTCTATGTGCCAGGCATCTTCATTTGAAAATGGAAATGTAAAGAATGGCATTACAAGCCATTTCCTCTACACAAAAATTTGAAAAATCCAGGCCAGCGGACAATACCAGCTCATTAAATCCACAGCTATTTGCTTCATCCATCCCCATCATTTGCATTTTGGTAGAAGTCACACATTTGAGAAACACAATTTAATGTAAACAGATATGAAGGGAGAAAATGCCTTTGCTGTGTTGGGGGAAGTCTTTGTAAGGAAGGATTGTGTTATGGAAGACCCAGGTTATGGAGGAGGCGAATGGAGGAACCTGGGAGGGGTTGAATAAACACACGGAAGGAAGGCTGAAGAAGTCACTTGGCTCATACCACTTCCCCCAGACAAGAGACCACATGATGCAGTCCACATCCAGGCTCCAGCGGGGCCCTCACCCACCCCTCGTACACCTGAAGAAGGCTTCATTTGTATGGAACGCCCCTGAATGGGCCTCTGGAGATGGCAGCGCGGCTCCTGGCCCTTCCTCTGCCATCTGCACACACCCGAAGGCCCTAAGATCGCGTCCCTGGGCTGGAAGTACCAGGACCATTGGTTTTGCTGCTCTTCACAGTCAGACCTGCTGCAGCCATTCCAGAGGGTGGGCTCTGGGAGCTAAGCCCTGCCTCAGACTTCTTCAGTTTCTGTCTAGTGCTTTACCAAATAGCCTAACCCGACGTCCGGTTTTCCCTCTGCCACTGCCGGTGGCTCCCGTCCTTTTGCCAGGAGGTTCTGAGAGTAACCTCAGTGTTCCCGGACAGGGGCAGGGAGCAGGCATTCTGTAAATGGCTTCAACCACACATTGAATTGTTCATTCTTGTCATATTCCGCCTCTACCTCCCCATCCCTTATATTTCATTAGATCCAGATTTCACGCGCTTCCCACTGAGGGTATTCCTAGAAATCTGAGACAGTCTAGAAAATATATGGGGCCATCTTTGGTAGCAGTTTGAATAAGTAGAAGAAGGGAAGAGTCTCAACTCATTTTCTCATGGAGCAGATTTCGGTCGAATAGGCATTATTTCAGGTCCTTCCCTGGGAGTCCAGCATCCAGCTGGAGAGCTCACAATGACATGGGCCACTCCTATTAACATCTGCCAAAGAGGAACAATCCAGGCAAAGGCTGTGATTGGTTCCATTTATTTTTGCTAAAATATTTATGCAAATTTAATTTATATGCAAATGAGCCCCTTTCCTCTTGGCCCCTAGGTATCTGTGAAAGCCGCCATGTTGCCACTGGTGCCTGGAATTTCTGGTTGGAAAATGAATTATTCCAGAGTTAAACACCGTCGGTTCAAAGGCTCCTCTTCCCCTGGGACTGACTCTTCCCCTCCTGCTCTCAAAAGTCCCATGGTGCAGTGTCATCTCGATGACAGCTCCATGCTCAATGACAAACCACCCAATCCAAGGCATGTCTTTTTAATTTAAGCCCATGATTGTAGACTGGAGACTTCATGAGTTGTGCTTCTGAGCACATCAGGTAAAACATTCCTTCCATAGCTAAGCATTTCAATTAGGTCATTCCAAACATTGGTTGTTTTCCATTCTTCAAGTGACAAAACAGTCGTAGGTAGGAGCAGATGTGTAAGAGTGGGCTTTTCAGAGTGACCCATAAGGAAGTCTTGAATGTGCTTGAATGAGCCTTTCTGTGACTATTTAACAGTGGAGAGCATCAAGTGTGTGTATTCAACTGTAGTTGTTCTCAATATCCTCCCAGTTTAGGCTGCTATTCCCAGCCAACATGTCAGTATATAAATGTCTTCATCTCTTACTTGATTTTCCAGAAGTATTAGTATAACAACAGAAAATGTGAAAAATAAATGTTTGTCAGAAATATGATAGTACAAATACAGCATGTGGAGGTTTCAGAAATATTGTAGATCTGCCTGCCCCTAGGAAAATCTTAGTGCTGATGACTCCACTTCCTGAAATCAGCAACAAAGTACTTTAAATGGCCTCAAGCGTTTCCCAATCAGACACAGTTAGTCAAATAATAGCCACAAGCTTATTTTATCTTATTTTTTATGAATAATGGAGACAAATAACAACAATAAAGCTTACAACTTACTGAGCTCTTTCTTTGTGCCCTCCTATTTACGTGCATCATTTTATAGAATTGTTGAATTACCTTATAAAATGTGTTCAATGCTTCTTTTACAGATGGGGAATTGGTGTAATGGGGAGGTGACATAAGTTGTCTGAATTTAGACTAATCATAAGTGGTGGAGCTAGGGTTTAAACGCAGACCGACTTCAACTTCAGAGGCTGCAATCTTAGCGGCCACACTCTAACCAAGCCCCTCAATGCAAGATGAGCCCTTGGTGAAGACATCGGTGTCCCCTGGTCACCCCACCAAAGTAAATCTCTTTCATAAGGCAGGAAGTTGAGTGAGGAGAGGTGGGTGAGGTGAAGGTGGCCGAGGAGAGGAGATCGGCCATTGGCTTCTCCTTCTTGCAAACAAAGAGCTCCTCCAGGTGCAATTTGATGAGCCTCTGCTGTAATTGTTCTTTTGTCTCTATTTCCCTTCAGATAGATTTCCTGTGAATCAATTTACAGAGGAAGGGGGGACAAACGGCGGCCAAATCTTCAGCGCCGCTGTCCATTGATGACTGTCTTCCCATCCTTAGTATGTTCTCTGGCCATCGTCCCAGAAATTGTGATCAATCATTCAACACAACGATGCACTCATTAATATCTGGAAACAAAATACAGTTCATGCTGCAGTTTCTAAACTCTCCGCAGCCGGAGGACACTCCAAACCACCTCATTGTCATTATTAATACAAAGAACCGGAATTCAGAGGAATCAAAAGAATGTCAGAAGAAGAATTATTTAAGAATTATTATTATTAAGAATATTCTTCTTAAATAATACTTACATTTCATTGAAAATCATAATTGAGTATTTCGAATGTTTTTCTAGGAGTAATTTAAATGGAGTGAGAGTCAAGAATTTACAAGGTTTGAGAAGAGAGGAAGAAAGATACCTGAAGTGGGTTATCTTTGAAGACAAAACTGCTGTTATTTCTATTTTGTTCCTTCCAAAGAGAGAAAGTTTTCTTGCATTCTTATTCCAAACCCCCACCTCCCCCAAAAGAAGAGAACCCAAGAGACTCTGTAGAGTGTAGGACGTGAACGTTGAGGACATGGTAGCCTGTCTGGTATCATTTTCAAGGACACTGGGAGGACTAAGACAGGCAGCTGTGGTCAGAAAAACTTAGCTTTGGGGAGCCGCCGGGACTGAAGGTTTTCCCAAGGCAGGAGATGCCCGGCTGAGCTACCTGTAAGCAAGGCAAGAGATAGAATCTACAAAACCATTGACACCAAAGTTGAATGGACATCAATTCCTAACTTCAGCTGATAATATAGAAGAAAGCAGAAAGCACACACAAAGGATATTCCCTTTTCTTGGGAGATGAAGTAGATGAGAACATCAGAAGGAACATGGATAGGCTGTTAAGTCATTTCCCTGCAAAAGTTTCTAACATTCTCCATAAATCATAATTCCTTCTATCCATTCTCAACAAAAGTAACTTTTCTTTAGTGGAAGAATTAGGTCTAGAGGTAAGTGTGAGTGTGTGCGTGTGTGTGTATGTGTGTGTGTGTGTGTGTGTGTGTGTGTGAATATATATATTTGCTTCCAGAAAAAGTCAACCAAAAACCAAAATCCCCAGCAGGACATCCAAGATAGTGGATCATCTAAAAGTTCTAACTCAGTTATTTAATTCTGGGGAAAATACAATATAGGACATTCAGCACAGGTCACAAGTTTTATTATCTCATTAGATGAAAATCTTAGGCATTACAGATTTTGATGAAGCAGTTTTAAAAAGTCTTATTGCTGTATATTTCACATAACATACGCTTCACCCATTTAGAGTGTACCGGTGTGATGGTGCTCAGTATATTCACATAGTTGTGTCTCCAACCCCACAATAAATTTAAGAACATTTTAATTCCCTTAAAAATCATCCCCACACCCCTTAGTTGTCACCCCTTGACCTCCCCATCTCCTAGTCGCCCCCATTCCTAAGCAATCATGGTTCCATTTTCTGCCTTTCGGCCTATTCTGTACCTTTCATAATAATGGAAATCATGTAATATGTCATCTTTTGTGGTTGGCTTCTTCTACTTGGATGAATGTTTTCAAAGTGGATTCCCATAACATGTATCAGTGCTTCAGTTCTTTTGGTTGCCGAATTGGGTGTCATTGTATGGAGAGACCACATTTTATTTACCTATCAGTTGATGGGCACTTGGGTGGTTCCCACTTTGGGTCTACCATGAATAATTCTGCTATGAACATTCATATCCAAGCCTGTTGTTGTTGACCGCTTCACCGAGGTATAACTGAGATACTAAGAACTGCACTTACCTAATGTGTACCATTTTATAAGCTTGGAAATAATGCAGTCCCCTGGATCACTGCAGTCAACATGATAAACATCCAATTTCTCCCGGAATATCTTTGGGTTCCTATTTTTGTGGTATAAACACTTAACATGAGATCACCCTCTTTTGACATGCACAACATCATATTGCCCACAATAGGCACCGTGTGGTACAGCAGCTGTCTAGAATGTATCTGTCTATACCTGTTGAGCTTTACCCCCACTGAACGACTCCCCACAGACCCTCCCCACCAGCCCCTAGCCGCGACTACTGTACTCTGCTTCTAAGAGTTTGACTATCTTAGATACCTGTTCTAACTGGACTGGTGCCATATTTGTCCTTCTATGATTCGCTTATTTCACTGATATCCTGTCTTCAATGTGTATCCATGTTGTCCCAAATGGCAGAGTTTCCTTCATTTTAAAAGCTGAAAAATATTCAGTTATATGAATATACACATTTTCTTTATTCATTCATCTGTAAATGGATACTTGGGGTTGTTTCCATATTTTGGTTATAGTAAATATTCCTGCTATGAACATGAGAATGCAGATAGCTCTTGAAATCCTGATTTCAATTCTTTTGGATATATACCCAAGATTGGGATTGCTGGATCATATGCTAGTTCCATTTTTTATTTTTTGATGATTCTCCATACTATTTGCATATCTGCTGTACCATTTTACATTCCTATCAACAGTGTACGAGTGTTCCAAATCTTCCACAATCCTGCCAGTTCGTTGTTGGTTCGTTCTCTCTCTTTTTTCTCTCCTTCCTTCCTTCCTTCTTTGCTTCTTTCCTTCCTTCCTGTGAATATCAAGTTTTCCCAAAACCATTTGTTGAAGAGATTATCATTTTCCCATTGCGTGTTCTTGGTGCCCTTGTCAAAGATCAACTGACTATATATACTTGGGTTTATTTCTGGGCTATCTGTTCTAGTCCACTGATTTATCCCCTGACTTTATGCCAGTTCCACTCTGTTTTAATTACTGTTATTTTGTGATATGTTTTGAAATCAGGAAGTATGATTCCTCTAGCTGGTTCTTTCTCAAGATCACTTGGCTTTTCTGAGTCTTTTGTGGTTCCATAAGAATTTTAAGATTTTTTTTTCTATTTCTGTAAAAAATACCATTGGGGTTTTGATATGGATAGCACTGAATCTGTAGATGGCTTTGGGTAATATTGGCAGTCTAACCATACAAAATATCCTCATCCATGAAAACAGGGTGTCTTTCCACTTACTTGTGTCTCCTTTAATTTATTTTGCCAGCTCTGGTAACTATCAGAGTACATACTTTTTCTTTTTTTTCTTTAAAGATTTTATTTATGTATTTGAAAGAGAGAATGAGAGAGAGAGAGAGAGAGAGAGCACATGAGGGGGGGAGGGTCAGAGGGAGAAGCAGACTCCCCACTGAGCAGGGAGCCTGATGTGGGACTCGATCCCGGGACTCCAGGATCATGACCTGAGCCGAAGGCAGTCGCTTAAACAACTGAGCCACCCAGGCGCCCAGAGTACATACTTTTTCACCTTCTTGGTTTTAAGTTCATTAATATTTTATTCTTTCTGATGATATTGCAAATAAGATTGTTTTCTAAATCTCCTTTTCGGATGGAAAAGGTTGTTAGTACGGAGAAGCACAGCTGATTTTTGTATATTGATTGTGTATCCTGCAACCTTACTGAATCATTGATTATAACGGCCTCGTGTTGAACTTTCCGTGTGGACACGTGTTCTCATTTCAGCTGTGATTGCTGAGTCATACGGTAACTCTTACAACTCTTCAAGGACTTCAAGCTCCTTCCCAGAGCAACCACAACTCAGGACCTACAGAGCTTCACTTCGGCTGCTGCCAGATCGCAGGGTTTGGAACGGGACCACAGTTCCCTACAACTTATTAGTTGGACAAAACAAGTATGTAAATGAATTCCACATCTTGTACGTTTAAGCCCACTTCTATATCGTCAACATTTCTCCATATATTCTCTAAGGAACTGAAGCCAGAATGACACGGTAGGTTTTGATCCTAGCCAAATTAAAACGGTTCCTCTTCACGTTCCTTTATTGTTGAAATGGGAATCAATATTCCTCTTACAACAAGTTCACTACAAGGCTCAGATGTGATTAAGTATACGAAAGCAGTTTGAAGTTGTTAAGTGCTGTAGGAATGCGAGCTAGTGTTCCTATTTTTGTTCAGATTGCTTTTGCAAGGATTATCAGTCTTCCCCGGCTCTGGCCCAGAAATAGAATGAAAAGGCACTAAGTAATTCCCCCAGGTTGGAAAAAGGGGAGACATTATGTCAGTCATATTTGTGTCTTTAGCATTTCTTGGCAGTGGGTCTTGTGGCTGTGTTGGTGGTATTTGCTCAGTTTAATCCATACCATTCGTCTGCATGATAGAGATAGTCCTAAAGCCGTTGTCGCTGGGTGCTGGATGATTCCAATCTCACCCAGACCCTCTCTTTGCCCCAGTGCACCCTCCGTGAGTCTGAAACCTGACTCTAAAGGCTGACATCTTCACAGTGGATCAACTGGGCATCCTTGCCCTCTGGCTTCTGGTTAGATTTTCTTTCTTTTTTTTTTTTAGAATTTTATTTATTTATTTGTCAGAGAGAGAGAGAGAGAGAGGGAGAAAGAGGGTGCACAAGCAAGGGGAGCCACAGATTCTCCACTGAGCGGAGAGCCCAAGGTGGGGCTCGATCCCAGGACCCTGGGATCATGACCTGAGCTGAAGGCAGATGCTTAACCGATTGTGCCACCCAGGCGTCCCATTGGTTAGATTTTCTAATTTGGGGGTCCAGATGAGAGAGATGTCCTGTTGGATGACTCCTCATTGCCATGGCTCTTTCTGCTCCTGGTAACTGCTCCCTCCTCTCGGCCATTTGGTTCGAGTGGGAAAAGCAGGGGTAGGGTGATGGCTTCCCACTGTTGCTATTAGATGGTGCAGGGTCATTCCCTATTTACTTAATCCTGCCCAATCTATTTAAACACTGCTTTTATTAAATCCTGTCCCACTCTTGAGTGTGCCATGCACTTCCTAGGAGGACCTTAACTAGTGCCCTAATCATCATAATAGTATTATAACGGTAATAGCTCACTCTTCCCTTCAGTTCTTCACATACCGTGCCTATCCTGGGTGGATTCTCACCAGCTGACCCGCTTCCTCCTCACAAGACCTGTGAGATAGGCACTATCATCATCATTCCCATTCTGCCAATGAAGGACCTAACGAGAGACGGTAGCTTACTTCCTGAAGGTCACACGGCTAGTCGGTGGCAGATTTAACCTTCCAAGCACTTAAACCTTGACGACATCCAGGTTCTAGGATCTGCTGTGTGGCCCAACCATGCTGCTCCCAGGTTCTGAAATGAGTATGGCTCAGGCCGGTGATGCTCGTTACCCGAATGTGGACGAGGAGATGCACCACCTGCTTAGTTATCATCAGCCACCCTCAGCTGTGAGAGTGTGTGCTCCGTGTCGCTAGCCACAGTGAGACCTGCAATGAATCCACCAGACAGAGAGCAACTTGCATCCCAGTGAGTGTGTGCTTGTTAGTGTGAGATTCCTGCTCTGGGTCCCACGTTCGCTCCCCCAGACAAAGTGAGACCAGGCCAAATGGGGATGATTTAGACACAATCTCAGTGCCTTACACAAGCTCATTTTCACGTTAATAGGAACAATAAAAGACTTCACAGCCATATTTACGCCGAAGCCTTCACATATTCTGGAATAAAGGTAGAGGATAAAAGCATTTGGTATATATAGCACATTTATTATTTCTCAGAGCTATCTGCTGCTGCCCCTGCAGTGTTGTGGGCTCTGTCACGAGTTAGGAATTTTGTTTTGTAAATGTGAGATAGATATTATATCGTGCAGGAAGTCAGATTGATTAAATCGCTTTTTTGGATCATACGTGCTCACACTTTTTGAGTTAAAAATGGTGCTTGCACATTAAGGGATTATTATGTGCAAGGAATTGTTCTAATGTTGTGCAGGTCTTAGTTCATTGAATCTCTTAAGAACCCATCTGGCAGACAAGGAACCAGAGACATGGGGGGAGCATGGGGGGAGTTTCTAAACCTGAATACAGTCATGCCATGGGAAGCTGAACATGGGTTTACATGACAGACTCCGAAATCCAGGCTCATGCCACTGTACTGTTCTCTACCCCGTGTTTCAGCTTTCTTGTTTTTCCCCTTGGGTTTGCATGGAAACTTCTGGACTTAGCAGCTCTAGAGCTGAATTATGCTCTAAACCTTACCAAACCCAACCTAGAGCCTTGTGCGGGTGTGAGTGGCCACCAGCTGGATCTCAGCCTGCAGCAAACCGACCAAGAGCAGAATGGCCAGCAGATGTCAGGATTTACTCGTGGACTTTGGTTCTGGGCTTCCCACAAGGGCTTCAAGGCAGCAGAGCGAATTCCCCATTGGAGCTATGACCCCTAGCCAGTCCCCGAAGCCCCTCTGCTCATGGCCATCTCTCCCACGGGTGACCCCAGGATACGATGCTGTAGACAGTGTACTCAGAGTTCTGGCAGGGACAGAGCCGAGTCTATCAGCACCAAAGTTGTGTCCTCCGTGCATAATGGAATTAAGTTAAAGATAGTTTGTTATCATAACAACAATTCTATAAGCAGTTGTACAGAGTTGTTAATACCCAGGCTCTGGAGTCAGACTGACGGAGTCTTACTATAATATCACATATATTGGTATTATTATTTAAATGTTGTTAAGGGTCAACTATGTGCAGGACACTGCACACATATGTGCTCAATTTCCCCCTGAACCAGTCCTTTGAAGCCAACCCCACTGCCACGCTTATGTTACAGGGCAGGAAATTGAGACAAAAAGTAAAGGATTAGTAAGTTGGCCCAGCTCCCCCAGGGGGGAAATAGCAGAGCTGCAACTTGAACCCAGGGCAGTCCTACCCAAAGCTTGTGCTCTAGGGTCCTGTACCTGGAAGACCACCACCGAATGCTGGCTTGATTAGTGGAAGGGTGACTGAATGATTGATAAGGACCTCTGCCAATTCCTGGGAGCCACGAACATTCAGCGGTTCAGGTGAATCCTAAACTCCCAGCTCTGACAGGCAGATGGGGTCGCCCCCTGACATAGATAAGGGAGTAGAGATTCAGGGCACAGCATGGTCACAGCCGGGCGTCGGCACAGCCAGACTCTGGAGCCCAGCTTTTCCTGAAGGAAGCAGAAGAGAGAAGTCACTTGGGTGACTCAGTCCCCGTTGCTGACTGCCACCACTGGAGTTTCTTCTGGAATACACATGAAGATGGAGTATGGTAAGGACACAGGATCCAGCGATGCACACAGGAGGCCATCACATGTCGGCCAACGTCATGGAATGTTCCAGAACAGCCCCGATGACAGGTGCAGCTCTGTCCACCCAAGGACTCTGGAAGGGGCAGCCGAGTCATCTTCCACGAGGAGGAAAGCAGGTGCAGCGACATGAAGGGGAGGAAGGAATGGCGGGGGGGGGGGGGGGACATGTGGAAAAGTCCAGAGAAGAGCCTTCTTCCATCGGCTCCTCTCTGGGAAAGGAAAGTTCATGTATCGATAGGCAGACCCCCATTTCTGTGCTCTGTGTGCGTGTGGTCTCCTCACATGGAACTGCTCTCTCTTTCCAAGGGATAAGAAAGGTCTAATGGAGCTAAAAGCTCTGGCCTTTGCCGCAGATTAAAGGATAATGATATTGATGATTCTCTTGTTAGTCCAACATTATCTTTGTGCAGATTTCAATTCCTGAGGCGCATATCCCAGAGGCCCAAGCCCAACAAAAGAAAAGCTTCCCAGTTAAAGTCTGAGCTAAGAGACACGAATGTAGACCAACACACTCTTTTCCTCTGGGTCCTTACCATTGGAAACACTGACAACGAACTCTGACGTGGTGCTTTCTCCACTCATATAATTTCCAAAAGCATAGTTACCCCGTCGGTAACGAGGCTCCATCTGCAAACCACAAGTGTGTGACTCATGTTGTAGAATGATAAGAAAGACGTGCTTAAGACAGCTTAGAATACGGATAGATCCTTCAGGAACCCGGAGTGGCCAGAGATAAATGGAGTCAATATTTTTCACACTTTTTGCCCCAGAAGGAGAAAGAATAGATATTATGCCTTGCCTGAAGATATTAATAATTTATTCAGTGGTTCTGAGTCTGCCAAAAGCATTCACTTGAGACACATATGTTGAGCATCTTCTGTGGGGCAGGTGAGGGGCCAGGGTCTGCGAGGCAGGGGTGGAGGGCAGAGTCTGGATTCCCGTCAGGACCAGCGCATCCGGGGAAATAACACTCAAGCAGACAGTGGTCCACAGTGTGGCAGGCAGGGGGATGAACCTGGGTTGCACAGGCAGAGCGTATTCTTTCCGACTGAATTCATGATTACGCTATTTCCTTCTGCTGCTGGAGCAAATGACCACAAATTTAATTTTAAAGCAACACAATTTTTTTTTTTTTTGGTCTTTTAGTTCTGCAAGTCAAAAGTCTAAGATGGATCTCACCAGGCTAAAATCACAGTGTCATCAGGGCTGTGTTTCTTAGGGGAGAATCTGTTTCCTTGCCTTTCCCAGCTTCTAGAAGCTGCCGGCAGCCCATGGCTCCGGGCCACACCACTTGGACCTCTGCATCGATCCCAGCTTCATCTCTGACGCTGAACTCTTGCCACCCTGCCCCCACCCCATAAGGACCCTTGTGATGACACTGGGTCCCCTGGATAATCCCGAACAATCTGCCCATCTCAAGATCCTCAACTGAATCACTTCTGCCAAGTCCCTTTGTCTTGGTAAGGTGACATATTCATAGGCCCTGGGAATCAGGGTGTGGCATCTTTGGGGGGCAATTATTCTGCCTCCTGCAATGATCAACAGCTAAATACCAGCACATTTGCCTTATAAACCATGTCTCCTTCTGATTAAAGTATGGACTTTGGTTATTAAAGGTATTAATACTGGTTCATCAATTGTAATAAATGTACCATATAAATGTAAGATGTAAATAATAGGGAAGAGGGAGGCGCCTGGGTGGTTCAGTCAGTTAAGTGTTTGCCTTCAGCTCAGGTCATGATCTCAGGGTCCTGGGATCGAGTTCTGCATCGGGCTCCCTGCTCAGTGGGGAGTCTGCTTCTCCCTCTGCCTCTGACCCTCCCCTGGCTTGTGCTTTCTATATCTCTGTCAAATAAATAAATAAAATCTTAAAAAAAAATAATAGGGGACAGGGTGTGTTCTAGTAAGAACACCTTTACTATCTTCAAAGGCACTCTGTAAATCCAAAACTATTCTTAAACATGTATTAAAAATAATAATTCCTTGGGAGCGGAGCAAGATGGCGGAGGAGTAGGAGACCTGGCTTTCATCTGGTCTCAGGAATTCAGCTGAATAGGGATCAAACCATTCTGAACACCTACAAACTCAACAGGAGATCAAAGAGGAGAGTAGCAACAACTCTCTGAACAGAGAAGCGACCCCTTACTGGAAGGTAGGACATGCGGAGAAGTGAATCCGAGGCGATATTCGGGAGGATAGACGGCGGGGGAGGGACCTCCGTCGGCCGCTTCTGGCAAGTGCTAGAGCCGCGGAGCACAAAATCGGACCTTTTAGAAGTTGGCTCCACGGAGGGACGTCGCTGCAGTGGCTAAGCGGGGGGTGGAACCCTCGCGGGACAGTGTGGTCTCAGGACCCTCGGGGTCACAGAAAGACCGGGGGTGCCTGAGTGCGGCAGAGCTCCCAGGGATCGGAGCGGGGAAGCCGGCTGCAGAGACGGAGCCGAGGCGCGGGCTCTCAGCTCGGGGTGGCCATAAACTGTGATCCGCGGCCCAGTCGGGCCACTGCTCCTCCAGCAGGGACCCAACAAGCGGCAGAGCCGGGGAGACTCCCCTTCCTCCCCCGGGGAGGAGCGGCGCGGGAGCGCACCGCAGGGATCTGCTGGGTTTGGAGACTCCACACGGGGTCGGGTGCCAGACATAGAAACGCTCGGGCACAGGCCGGGTGAGCACGGAGTGCGGCCGGAGACCGGGGACACGGGAGTGACTGCTTTTCTCTGGGGGCGCACTGAGGAGTGGGGCCCCGAGTTCTCAGCTCCTCCGGGTGGAGATTGGGAGGCCACCATTTTTGCCCTGGTCCTCCAAAGCTGTACCGAGAGCTTGCAGGGAACAAAAGCTCCCGAGAGCAAACCGGAGCAGCTTGCTTAGCCCGGACGGACAAGGGCGGGGCAATCCCGCCTCCGGCAAAGATATTTGGGAACCACGGCAACAGGCCCCTCCCCCAGAAGATCAGCACGAACAGCCAGCAAGCCAAGACCAAGTTTACCGATCAAGGAGAACGGGAGAACTCCAGCGCTAGGGGAATACTGCACATAGAATTCATGGCTTTTTTTACCATGATTCATTAGTTTTTCAAAGTTCATTTTTTAAACAGTTTTTGTAATTTCTCTTTTTCCCTTTTTCAACCAACATCTTATCAATCCCTTTTAAAAAAAAACATTTTTTATTTTTCATTTTTAGAGTCATATTTTATCCCTTCATAGTAGTTACCCTTATTTTTGGCATATATATATATATAAGTTGTTCTCTCTTTAAAATTTTGAGGTACAGTTTCTTCTAACAGATCAAAATACACCCTAAATCACTAGTGTATGGCTTTGTTCTAGTCTCCTGCCTGATCACAGTCTCTCCCCTTTTTTTTTAAATCTTCTTCTTTCTTTTTTCAAACAATTACTTACCGTATCAATTTCTTTTATAAAATCTTTTATAATTTTCATCTTTACAGTCATCTTCCATCCATTCATTGTATCAACCCTTATTTTGTACATATATAAGTCATTCTTCCTTTAAAATTTTAGGAGGCATTTTATTCTAACAGACCAAAATACGCCCAAAATCTAGTGTGTGGCACTGATCTATGCACTAGCCTGATCATATTTGATCATATTCGGGTTTTTTTGTATTGTTCTGTTTTTGTTTTTCATCTTTTTCCTTTTTTTCTTTCTTTCTTTTCTCTTTCTTTTTTCTTTCTTTCCCTTTCTTTTCCCCTGGTTT
This sequence comes from Eumetopias jubatus, assembly GCF_037043125.1. NCBI lineage: Eukaryota > Metazoa > Chordata > Mammalia > Carnivora > Otariidae > Eumetopias > Eumetopias jubatus. Next base: position 90,261,590 of record NW_028274822.1, on the reverse strand, counting down.
CAGGTCTTTTCTGATTTCTATAGAGTATATTTGCTGGGGACGTGGTTAACCTGTTAGCATTTTGTTCTCTCATTCATCTATTCTCCTCTGGACAAAATGACAAGATGAAAAAAAATCACCTCAGCAAAAGGAACAAGAGATAGTACCGTCAGCCAGGGACCTACTCAATACGGACATTAGTACGATGTCGGACCTAGAGTTCAGAATCATGACTTTAAAGATACTAGCTGGGCTTGAAAAAAGCGTGGAAGTTATTAGAGAAACCCTTTCTGGAGAAATAAAAGAACTAAAATCTAACCAAGTCGAGATCAAAAAGGCTAATAATGAGGTGCAATAAAAAATGGGGGCACTAACTGCTAGGATAAATGAGGCAGAAGAGAGAATCAGCGATATAGAAGACCAAATGATGGAAAATAAGGAGGCTGAGAAAAAGAGAGATAAACAACTACAGGACCATGAGGGCAGAATTCGAGAGATAAGCGATACAATAAGACGAAACAACATTAGAATAATTGGGATCCCAGAAGAAGAAGAAAGAGAGAGAGGGGCAGAAAGTATATTGGAGCAAATAATAGCAGAGAACTTCCCTAATGTGAGGAAGGAAACAGGCATCAAAATCCAGGATGCACAGAGAACCCCTCTCAAAATCAATAATAATAGGTCAACACCCTGACATCTAATAGTAAAACTTACGAGTCTCAGAGACAAAGAGAAAATCCTCAAAGCAGCTTGGGAGAAGAGATATGTAACCTACAATGGTAGAAATATTAGATTGGCAACAGACCTATCCACAGAGACCTAGCAGGCCAGAAAGGACTGGCATGATATCTTCAGAGCACTAAACGAGAAAAATATGCAGCCAAGAATACGATATCCAGCTAGGCTATCATTGAAAATAGAAGGAGAGATCAAAAGCTTCCAGGACAAACAAAAACTAAAGGAATTTGCAAACACGAAACCAGCCCTCCAAGAAATATTGAAAGGGGTCCTCTAAGCAAAGAGAGAGCCTAAAAGCAGCAAAGATCAGAAAGGAACAGAGACAATATACAGTAACAGTCATCTTACAGGCAATACAATGCACTAAATTCATACCTTTCAATAGTTACCCTGAATGTAAATGGGCTCAATGCCCCAATCAAAAGACACAGGCTATCAGATTGGATTAAAAAACAAGACCCATCCATACGCTGTCTGCAAGAGACTCATTTTAGACCCAAAGACACCCCCAGATTGAAAGTGAGGGGGTGGAAAACCATTTACCATGCTAATGGACACCAAAAGAAAGCTGGGGTGGCAATCCTTATATCAGACAAATTAGATTTTTAAAAAAGACTGTAATAAGAGATGAGGAAGGGCACTATATCCTACTTAAAGGGTCTATCCAACAAGAAGATCTAACAATTGTAAATGTCTATGCCCCGAACATGGGAGCAGCCAATTATATAAGGCAATTAATAACAAAAGCAAAGAAACACATCGACAGCAATACAATAAGAGTGGGGGACTTTAACACCCCCCTGACTGAAATGGACAGATCATCTAAGCAAAACATCAACAAGGAAATAAAGACTTTAAATGACACACTGGACCTCATGGACTTCACAGACATATTCAGAACATTCCATCCCAAAGCAACAGAATACACATTCTTCTCTAGTGCCCATGGAACATTCTCCAGAACTGATCACATCCTAGGTCACAAATCAGGTCTCAACCGGTACCAAAAGATTGGGATTATTCCCTGCATATTTTCAGACCACAATGCTTTGAAACTAGAACTCAATCACAGGAGGAAAGTCGGAAAGAACTCAAATACATGGAGGCTAAAGAGCATCCTACTAAGGAATGAATGGGTCAACCAGGAAATTAAAGAAGAATTAAAAAAATTCATGGAAACCAATGAAAATGAAAACACAACTGTTCAAAATCTTTGGGATACAGCAAAGGCAGTCCTGAGAGGAAAGCATATAGCAATACAAGCCTTTCTCAAAAAATGAGAAAGGTCTCAAATACACAACCTAACCCTACACCTAAAGGAGCTGGAGAAACAACAGCAAATAAAGCCTAACCCAGCAGGAGAAGAGAAATAATAAAGATCAAAGCAGAAATCAATGAAATAGAAACCAAAAGAACAGTAGAACAGATCAACGAAACTAGGAGCTGGTTCTTTGAAAGAATTAACAAGATTGATAAACCCCTGGCCAGACTTATCAAAAAGAAAAGAGAAATGACCCAAATCCACAAAATCATGAATGAAAGAGGAGAGATCACAACCAACACCAAAGAAATACAAACAATTATAAGACCATATTATGAGCAACTCTATGCCAGCAAATTAGATAACCTGGAAGAAATGGGTGCATTCCTAGAGATGTATCAACTACCAAAATTGAGCCAGGAAGAAATAGAAAACCTGAACAGACCTATAACCACTAAGGAAATTGAAGCAGTCATCAAAAATCTCCCAGCAAATAAAAGCCCAGGGCCAGATGGCTTCCCAGGGGAATTCTATCAGACATATCAAGAAGAATTAATACCTATTCTCCTGAAACTGTTCCAAAAAATAGAAATGGAAGGAAAACTTCCAAACTCATTTTATGAGGCCACCATTACCTTGATCCCAAAACCAGACAAAGACCCCATCGAAAAGGAGAATTACAGACCAATATCCTTGATGAACACGGATGCAAAACTTCTCACCAAAATACTAGCCAATAGGATCCAACAGTACATTAAAAGGATTATTCACCATGACCAAGTGGGATTTATCCCTGGTCTGCAAGGCTGGTTCAACAGCCGCAAATCAATCAACATGATACAATATATTAACAAAAGAAAGAACAAGAACCATATGATCCTCTCAATAGATGCAGAAAAAGCATTTGACAAAGTACAGCATCCTTTCTTGATCAAAACTCTTCAGAGTATAGGGATAGAGGGTACATACCTCAATATCATAAAAGCCATCTACGAAAAACCTACAGCGAATATCATTCTCAATGGGGAAAAGCTGAGAGCTTTTCCCCTAAGGTCAGGAACGCGGCAGGGATGTCCACTCCCACCACTGCTATTCAACATAGTATTAGAAGCCCTAGCCACAGCAATCAGACAACAAAAAGAAATCGAAGGCATCCAAATCGGCAAAGAGGAAGTCAAACTCTCACTCTTTGCAGATGATATGATACTGTATGTGGAAAATCCAAAAGACTCCACCCCAAAACTGCTAGAACTCATACAGGAATTCAGTCAAGTAGCAGGCTATAAAATCAATGCACAGAAATCAGTGGCATTCCTATACACCAACAACAAGACAGAAGAGAGACAAATCAAGGAGTCGATCCCATTTACATTTGCACCCAAAACCATAAGATACGTAGGAATAAATTTAACCAAAGAGGCAAAGGATCTGTACTCAGAAAACTATAAAATACTCATGAAAGAAATGGAAGAAGACACAAAGAAATGGAAAAACGTTCCATGCTCATGGATTGGAAGAACAAACATTGTGAAGATGTCAATGCTACCTAGAGCAATCTACACATCAGTGCAATCCCCATCAAAATACCATCCACTTTTTTCAAAGAAATGAACAAAAAATCCTAAAATTTGTATGGAACCAGAAGAGACCCCCAATAGCCAGAGGAATATTGAGAAAGAAAAGCAAAGCTGGCGGCATCCCAATTCCAGACTTCCAGCTCTATTACAAAGCTGTCATCATCAAGACAGTATGGTACTGGCACAAAAACAGACACATAGATCAATGGAACAGAATCGAGAGCCCAGAAATGGACCCTCAACTCTATGGTCAACTCATCTTTGACAAAGCAGGAAAGAATGTCCAATGGCAAAAAGACAGTCTCTTCAACAAATGGTGTTGGGAAAATTAGACAGCCACATGCAGAAGAATGAAACTGGACCATTTCCTTACACCACACACAAAAATAGACTCCAAATGGTTGAAAGACCTAAACGTGAGACAGGAGTCCATCCAAATCCTAAAGGAGAACACAGGCAGCAACCTCTTCGACCTCAGCCACAGCAACTTCTTCCTAGAAACATCGCCAAAGGCAAGGGAAGCCAGGGCAAAAATGAACTATTGGGATTTCATCAAGATAAAAAGCTTTTGCACAGCAAAAGAAACAGTCCACAAAACCAAAAGACAACCGACAGAATGGGAGAAGATATTTGCAAATGACATATCAGATACAGGGCTAGTATCCAAAATCTATAAAGAACTTATGAAACTCAACACCCAAAGAACAAATAATCCAATCAAGAAATGGGCAGAAGACATGAACAGACATTTTTCCAAAGAAGACATCCAAATGGCCAACAGACACATGAAAAAGTGCTCCACATTGCTCGGCATCAGGGAAATCCAAATCAAAACCTCAATGAGATACCACCTCACACCAGTCAGAATGGCTGAAATTAACAAGTCAGGGAACGACAGATGTTGGCGGGGATGTGGAGAAAGGGGAACCCTCCTACACTGTTGGTGGGAATGCAAGCTGGTGCAGCCACTCTGGAAAACAGTATGGAGGTTCCTCCAACAGTTGAAAATAGAGCTACCATACGATCCAGCAATTGCACTACTGGGTATTTACCCCAAAGATACAAATGTAGGGATCCGAAGGGGTACGTGCACCCCAATGTTTATAGCAGCAATGTCCACAATAGCCAAACTGTGGAAAGAGCCAAGATGTCCATCGACAGATGAATGGATAAAGAAGAAGTGGTATATATACACAATGGAATATTATGTAGCCATCAATAGGAATGAGATCTTGCCATTTGCAACGACGTGGATGGAAGTGGAAGGTGTTATGCTGAGTGAAATAAGTCAGAGAAAGACATGTATCATATGATCTCACTGATATGAGGAATTCTTAATCTCAGGAAACAAACAGGGTTGCTGAGTGGTGGGGGGTGGGAGGGATGGGGTGGCTGGGTGATAGGCATTGGGGCGGGTATGTGCTACAGTGAGCCCTGTGAAGTGTGCAAGACTGTTGAATCACAGATCTGTACTTCTGAAACAAATAATGCAAAATATGTTAAGAAAAAAGAAAAAGAAGAAGATAGCAGGAGGGGAAGAATGAAGGGGAGTAAGTCGGAGGGGGAGACGAACCATGAGAGACGATGGACTCTGAAAAACAAACTGAGGGTTCTAGAGGGGAGGGGGTGGGGGGATGGGTTAGCCTGGTGATGGGTATTAAGGAGGGCACGTTTTGCGTGGAGCACTGGGTGTTATGTACAAACAATGAATCATGAAACACTACAGCAAGAACTAATGATGTAATGTATGGTGATTAACATAACAATAATGAAAGAAAGAAAGAAAGAAAGAAAGAAAGAAGGAAGGAAGGAAGGAAGGAAGGAAGGAAGGAAGGAAGGAAGGAAGAAAGAAAGAAAGAAAGAAAGAAAGAAAGAAAGAAAGAAAGAAAGAAAGAAAGAAAGAAAGAAAGAAAGAAGAAAGAAAGAAAGAAAGAAAGGGTGGCTGATCTTGAATATGCTACTGGAGTATTGTTACTTCCAGTTCTGCTCAACAGAGTAAGGAAATACCTCCACGTGTGCCCTGACCTCTTTATATACATTTATCTACAAACATTTCTATATGCAACCATGCACATCTATGTTAACTAATCATGTGTGCATACTAATGTGGCCAACTCTAATTCATCAGCACACAGATCATTCTAGCCTCCTCCCCCTGGTTATCTACCAACTCCCAACCACTCCAACATAACAATAATGTCTATAATTCATTTGCTTAATTGTTCATTTCCAGTGCACTGTTACAGTGGTATAAAAACTATTAACCTGTATCCCTGTGAGAAACAACTTTATCACCTAGAGGACAGTGCTTATGTACCATTTATTTTGCCTTTATTCTTATAGACTCTACTCATTTCCAAAGTTACTGAGGTCTGAAGGCTTCTCATCTCTTACAGTAAGGAATCTCATACATTTTTAGTAGTTAGATTGTTTTCTCACATTCTGCTTCCATCAAAGGATCCTCCAACTTCATTTTTTTTATTTGCACAAATTAAAGTTTACTTTTGTGCCATAAAAAAATAATAATAATAATTCCTGTTGCCCTTGAAAATGTAGAAAACCAATAAATCGTGGGTCATCCTGGCATGGAAGCAGGTAACCGCAGGTGAGTCCTGGCTGATCCATTTACGGGGCATGAACTCTTTGGATAATTAGAGTCCCCCAGTGACTCCATTCAGCTCTGTCACTTCTCTGGTGGCTTTGGAATTTGAGGTTGTCACTCTCTGAACAAAGTGATTACGCAGCTATCTCTGTGATTACCCTGTGATCTGCACCAGGGGAGAGGTCAGAGAGCCCGCCTGGTCTCAGGCTCCAGGCCCTCAGAGTGCTCCCAGATCTCCCCGTCGGAGAGTCAACACCATGGGGCAGGAAGGTGAAGCTTCTTTTCCTTTCTGTGCTTTACAGATTGAGGTAATTTCAAGCTCTATTAAATAAAGATTCTTCTTTGCTGGTTGATGTGCAGGCCCTTCTGGCTAAGTGCATCTGTTCCCAGGAGCTGGGCTGCATCAAGAACTGTTGGGTAAGAGCAGGACAAGACATCCTCGTCATTGCACGGGGCAAGGGGAAGGGAGGTGCGTTGTTAAAAGCTGGGCGGAAATGTGCCAATGGTCAAGAATAATGTAAATCTCTATACTATAGCGAAGCCAGGTGCTGAGCCCTTACAGTGTCCAATTACTTTGATGCTGCAAGGCAAATGTTTCCCAGTCTGAAGCGCTAGTCTACTTGACATTCTGCACATGATGTATATTTATAGAGCGATGCCCATTTGTGAAAGTGACAAATTGTGCCATTGTTCTCGCCCCCCACCCCCAGCGCCTGCCCTGAGCACCTCCATGGATGCACCAAGTACTAACATTAGTGGTCATGTTTAATGTTTCGTAGATGAGAGAGGATCGGCGGCTTTCTAGACAGATGCTTCAAGGTCAGGGAAGACTGCACAAGGAGAAAACATTTTCTCTTTGTAGTCCATCTCCAACTATGAATCTAGGATCTGAAACAGAGTTCCTTCATCTTCTTCATCTTTATTCCAACATATAGCTGCTTGTTCTTTTAACTTTCTTCAGTAAAAATTAAAAACAACAGAGGGTCCAGTGATTTGTCTTCACAAAGTCGTACGGGATCTTTACAGGTTACAAATAAAAACACCTGCCTTATAATCATAACTTCCGTGTGCCAGGCACTGTGCCAGGCATTTCATATCATCCATGCCATTTACTCCTCATCAACATGGATTGCTAATAACAGCTAACATTTATCTAGAGCAGCGGTGGTCGGCAAACTATACCCCTCAGGTCAAATTGGTTTGCTATCTGTTTTGTCGATAAAGTTTTATTGGAACATAAGCATGCTCATTGACTCACGTGTTCTCTATGGCTGTTTCCCTGCCCAAAAGGCAGAGTTTAGTGGTGGCAACTCTGTCCGTGGCCCACAGAGCTGAAAATATTTTAATACTTGGCCCTTTATAGAAAAGAGTTTGTTGACCCCTGATCTGGCGCCAAGTCTTAAGAGCTATATGAAGATTAATTCATTTAATCCTCCCCGTAATTTAGCAAGGCCGATACTATTGTGTTCCCAGTTTACAGATAAGGAAATGAAGGTTATAAGCAGTTAATACTCACAAGATCCAAGAAATGACTTAAAAACAGTAGAGTTGAACATCAAGTCTAGATCTATGTACTTGACAGCCCATTATCTACACCACACGCTTCCCAATCATCTGTAATTGGCAACTGGTAATCTGTCTGGGCAAATGCATATGCATACTCTCTCCCGAAGAGATCTGAGGTGCCTGCAACACCAGCGTCACCAATGATGAGAGATCCAGGGACAGACCCCAACATACGGGCGTGTGTTTTGTAGCAGGAGGATGATGTAATCTTAGGACCTCTGCTTCTATTATTTTGATCCATCTGAAAATTTTGCTTTCTAATGTGGGTTTTCCACACCTGTTCATTTCAGAAACTTCGGGATCAGCTCACTAAAGCTAATGTGTGTCAGGGAGAACACAGCATCCACGGGGCTCTGAAGAACTGCATGTCTTCATTTCCTTTTGAAGATACATCCGTGTTTCCAGGAATTTCGTTCTGCATGGCAGTGGAATGTTTCTGTAATAGAATGAAGCATTTTGGCTCCCTGGAACTGTCTCGGGCCACTCCTGTAGACGGCAGGGGTGAAGAGCAAGGTGAGAACTCCGTGCTCCACTGCCTAATGGCTCTGTGATATTGAAGGAACTTGGTCCATGTCTCCTTGTCTCAGCTGCCCCCTCTGAAAATAGGCTCAGTCACTGACTCACAAATAACACCTGGCACATGGGAAGAGTCTGTTCATATGTGTGGGGTGGGATTCATCCTTAAACATATGACTATTTCCTAATTCCTTCAAGAGACTCCACTGGTCAGCACTCAATCTCCTCAGGTGTCTGAACGTCAGAATTCTGAACATCTTCCTTGACATTGTGGGGAAGTATGCAGAGAAGCATTCTACCTTAGGAAGTCTATAGAAACTGTTCCCTTCTACTCTCAATGGCCCACACTGCTATGCTTTTGGAACGCCTGCTTTTTATGTATGATTTTCTGGTGTCTCCATTAACTCATTTTTCATTCCATCTGCCCACTGTTCTGTTTCATTCCCTAGGTTCCTGTTTCTGATCTGCTGCGGGTTGATAAACCAAGTAACCAAACCCAGAATGTTTCTGCTTAAAATAAGTTCCTGTTTCGGCTCTAAAACATGAGTTTTAGAGTGTACACGAGGTGTTTTGACTTCAAAGATTTTTTTTTTTTCGGGTTTTCTGGACAGGTGAGGTACTGCAGGTTTGCCACTCTCATAAAAGGCATAAATATTCTCCATAGCCTGGGCATCCAGTGCAGAACGCTGGGGCATTTGACTTGGGGTCTCCAGGTGATGGAAACATTCAGACTGTCATCTTTTTTAGGGTTGCCCACGGAGGCTGCCCTCACAGTAATTGGCCATGCTGCTGACCACGAAAATCCACAGCTGACGGTCCTCGCTCCAGCCATGGAGCTTGGGCCGAATTCTTCACACACCAGCATGTTTCATTTCTGACATCCAATGATCAATCTAACCACCTCTCTGTGAGTGCTATCATTGCCAAATTATACCATACATGGCGATCTAATTAAATTCATTGATTCAATTTTAGTGTGACTGAGTTATTGACATGGATGTGAATTAACCTACTTCTCTGCAGCCAAAAGCCAGTAACAGGATTTGGAGAGAAATTATGTCTCAATAACACTCAGCATGGGTGAGAGTATGTCTAATTCAGACACTTGCCCATGAGAAGGAAGGTCTCTGGGGGCAGGACCGTGGAAGCTCTCTGTCTTACTATCCTCACCTATGATCAATCTCAAGGTTGTGCTCTCTATCGGGGTCATATTTAACTACAAAATAAGAAGTAAAGGAAGCGTGTGAAATCTTTTCATGCATGACACGATTTGGATTCTAGGGGAGGGATATGCTTTATGTTATCAAGTCCAAACATCTGTTCTGTTCCTTAGGCCAAGAATCTATATATTAAAAATAATAAATTGAAAAACAATTGGTTTGGATGTTGTGCCAAGAGAGGTAAGCCAGTCACAAAAAGCAAAGGTCGTATGATTCCACTTCTGTGAGGTGCCTCAAGAGGTCACGTTTGTAGGGACAGAAAGGAGAATGGGGGTCACCAGGGGCTGGGGGAGGGCAGATGGGGAGCTGGTCTTTAATGAGGAAGGAGTTTTGAGGTTTGCAAGATGAGAGCCTTTCTGGAGGTTGGTTGCACAATGGTGTGAATGTATTCAACACGATTGAACTGCACACTTAGAAATATTGCAGATGGTGAATTTCCTAAGTATTTTCCCACAATTAAAAAGAGAACATAGTGGCTTACAACAAACACGGAACTGGCTCAATCAAATAAATCTGAAACATCTGGTAACTTTCGGGAGGAATCGTTTCGTAACGAAAAGTCTACCCAACAATGGAAAGAACTGGGTGGGCAGAGTCTGGTGTCAGCTGCCGGTAACACCCTAGTGGCTGCTTCTCAGGAGGGAACCAAGAAATGGATGCTGAACTTCACGCTCGCCACCTGCCAATGCCCACCTACTTTTCTGCACCTGCCGCCAGAGAGCGATGCCTTCCCTTCTTCACTACCTTCCAGATCTGAGCAAGAGCCTCTCATTGGCAGATGCTAATTAGAGCTCTGCTACTGGCCAAGGGAGTCTAGACCCTCCCAGACAATGTTTTAGGGGCACAGAGATAATACTGAGAGTTAGCTGGCAGGTGCCATCTCCTACTGGAGTATTTCAAATATGGAAATGAAGGTGCAAATCCACACATTTTTTAAATTGCCACCAAATTCGGAGAAAGTATAACAGGTGAGGCAAAAAGGAAGCCAAACCAGATGGGGAAGGCAAGAATCTCACAGACCTGCAGGGGTGTCTACCTGGGGGGCTGGGCACCCTCAGGCCATCTGGAATCGTACTGGCTCTCCGAGGCTGTGCAAAGAGATGCTCAAACCCGCACGGGTGCCTGATCATACAGACAACTCCCGACCCTGCCCCAGTGGCGCCCCTATCCAGGAACTCTGGGCATGCGGACAGGCTGCAAGATTAGAGTGCCCGAGGGAAGGTGCCCTTTGAAGTGAAAAGGACATTTCACTCCACGGTGTGCATAGAACTGCCAATGAAAGCGACAGTGTTCAGGGCACAGGGCTATGAAAAACTAGGGATTTATTTTAATAAGTGCTAGAGAGTATATAATGAGTACAAAATACTGTCGTTTCAGAGATACTGATACTGGTGCTATGGCTACACGAGTCCCATGGGGACGCACCTTCCCCCCGCGGCAAGGTTTGCAGCCCTGGGGCTCAGGCACGGAACGCACGTGCTGCGCGAACAGGTGAAGGTGAGCACAGGCTGGGGAAGGCTGGACTCAGGTGACTCATCGCTATTTGCAAGCACTTTTTATTTCTTCCCTCTCTCCAAACCCCTCCGCCCCACCTTTTTTTTTTTAATAGGGGTGGCAAAGAAATTTTGTACTTTGTTTTAAACAGCTTTATTAAGATATCACTAACATACAGTAAGCCACATACATTGAAAGTACACAATTTGATATTTTTTGAAAAAGCGCCCTTTTTAAAAAGTTTATTATTATTGTTATTATTTTTAGTAATCTCTGCACCCAATGTGGGGCCCAAACTCACAACCCCACGATCAAGAGTCACATGCTCTTCCACGCGAACCAGCCAGGCGCCCCAAATCCCTATGCCCCTGAGGCAGCATCCTCACAGCAAAGCTATCCATCACCTGCAAAAGACCCCTCAGGTCACTTTGTAACCCCTCCCCTGACAACCGCCCGTCTACCTTTTGCCACTATGGATTAGCCTGCATTTTCCTTGAATATCACCTAAAGGAATAACTCACTGTGTGCTTTTCTTCCCCCCTTCAGTCTGGTTTATTTCACTTGCACAGTTATTTTGCATCCGTCTATATTGTGGTGTATAACAATATTTCACTCATTTTATTGCTAATCCGTATCCATTGTACAGACACAGCAGATTGTTTATGCATTAACCTGTTGACAAACATTTGGGTTGTTCCCAACTTGGGGCTATCTCAAATAAAGTTGCAATAAACGTTTATGTGCAGGCGGCTGTGTATGGACACATTCTCATTTGTTTGGGGTAAATTCCTAAAATTTGGATTGTAGGGTCATACAGTAAATGTGTGTTTAACTTTTTAAGAAATTGCCAAAGCGTATTTTGAGATGGTTGTAATACTTTACATGTCACCTAGCGATGCACTGGACTTCAGTTCCTCTGCCTCCTCACATCATTCTGGTCAGGATTTTCATTTTAGCCATTTGAATAGGTGTCTAGTAGTATTTGTGGTTCTAATTTTCATTTTCCTAATGACTAATGATGCTGAATATCTTTTCATGTTCTTGCTATCCATATATCTTGGTTCGCAAAGCATCTGCTCCAATCTTTTCCTCATTTTTTAACTGGGTTGTTTATTTTCTTATTGAGTCTTGAGAGTTCTTTATATTCCAGACATAAATCCTTTGCCAGATATACAATGTGCAAATGCTTTCACCCAGTCGGTGGCTTGTGTTCTCCTTTTCTTAATAGTGTCTTATAAACAGCAGAAGTGTATCATTTTAATGAGGCAAAATTTATCAATTTGTTTGTTATGGATTATAATTGGCATGTTATACCAGTGAACATTGTCTAACCCAAGACCATGAAGGCTTCCTCCTATTTTCTTCTGGTTTTATGCTATTACCCTTACATCTAGGTCTTGGATCAAATTTTAAGTTAATTTTTCAAATATGTTATGAGGGATGGATCAAAGTTCTTTTTTTGTTACAAATAGATATCCAATTCCTCCAACGCCAAACGTTGCAGACACTATCCCTTTGCCACTGAATTGTCTTACCATCTGATAAACATTCAAAGTGTGTTTGAAACGGTTGCTGTATTTTACACACACTGCCTCTTCTCCAAGTTCTGCAATAATGAGACCCCACAAATTTTAGTATGTTATCTTATTGTTTTCACTCAGTTCAAATTTTTTTTAATTTCTGTTTTGATTTTTCCCCTTGATCTTTAGATTATTTATTACTAAGTATTTGGGAATGTTCCAATGCCTTTCTGTTATTGCTTTACAAATTAAATTCCATTTTGTTCACAGCATATACTTTGTATTTCATTAATACCTTTATATTCATCAAAACTTGTGTTATTGCCTCAGGTATGAGCTAATCTGTTAAATATTCAATGTGCACTTGGATGTGTATTCTGATGTTTGAATGGACTATTCTATAAATGTCAACTGGGTCAAGTCAATTGTTAGTGTTGTTCAAGCCTACTATTCTTGCTGATTTTCTATCTGCTTGTTCAATCAGTTTTTGAAAAGGGGGCTCTAATTCTCTGATTATAACTGTGGATATATCCAATCTTCTTACTGGTCCTTTTGGATTGTGCTTTACGTATTTTGAAATTCTGTTATCAGATGCGTAATATTGAAGGTTGTTATGTCTTATTCATGTATTGACTCCTTTATCATTATAAAATAAATTTCTCTACCCATGGTAATACCTTCTGAGCTAAAATTTACTTTGTGAACTAGTCATATATCTACTCTGGTTTTATTTTGTTTAGTGTTAGCAGAATTTTTAAAAATTCTTTTGCATTTTAACCTATTGTTTTAAATATTAAACCAGTTTTCTCATAGGTAGCACAAAGCTGGGTTTTGCTTTAATGTCCAATGTAAAAATATCTGCCTTTCAATTGGAATGAGTGAGTCATAGTCACTGATCACAGCTCACCATAACAAATATAATAATCATTAAAAAGTTTGAAATATTGTTAGAATTACCAAAATGTGACACAGAGACATGGAGTGAGCAAATGCAACTGGAAAAACGATGCCGACAGATTTGCTCGAAACCAGATTGCCACAAACCATCAATTTGCAAAAGATGCGGTATCTGCAAAGTGCGGTAAAGTGAAGGTTTAACTGTCCTTTCAAGGAACTGTAAGCATATTCACAAACGGTATAAAAACCTAAAATCGTGTACTTCCATTTCTCCCTTCTAACCTTTTTGCAATTATCGTCATACATTTTACTTTTGCCTACGTTCTAAAGCCCAGACTATGATGTCCTTATATTTGTTTCAACAGTCAATTATTTTTAAAAGAGATTTAAAGAATAAAAAAATCTCTACTCTAGTTGCCCATGTAGTAACCCTTTCCAGTACCCTTTATTCTTGTTGTGCAGATCCATATTTCCTTCTGGTATCATTTTTTTCTGCCTGAGGCGCTTCCGTTAGCATTCCTCATAATGCAGGTCTGATAGCAGTAGCTTCTTTTAGCAATTTTAGGTCTAAAGAAGTCTTCATCTCACCTTTGCTTTTACAATAGTTTTCTGGGGATAGAATTCTAGCGTGAAAAAACAAAAATAACTGAGTAAATTTTAAAGATCTTATTGGCTTCATTCAATGATACATGTTGGGCAGCCTCCCATCTAGCAGATAGAGAGGGAGCTCTGAACTGCTGTACGAAGTGGAAGACTTTTACAGGCAGAAGGAGTTAAGACAAGGAAGCTATTGGGAAAGACTGGATTGTTTTAGGCAAGGTCACCTTCCTTTGGGGCATGACAGGGGTCTCTCAGGCGACTCACCTCACCAGTGCTGATCAGGAAACTCCAGACTGACTAGTTAAAATTACATTCCTGGGAGAGGCTGAAAATTGCAATCAGGTGAGGTATTACATCTTGGCTTGGTGATGTGGGCGTAGCACAAGTGACTGTATTTTGAGACCGTTACCTTCTCTTTAGCCCTAGGTTGACAATTTTTTTTCTTTCTTTCAATCTTTTAAGGATGGTATTCCACCATTTTCTTGCTTGGCTTGTTTCTGGCAAGAAATCTGTCCTCATCGTTACTTTTTTTTCTACTCTACTTAATGTGGCTTTTTTCTCTAGCTGCTTTTAAGATTTCTTTATCACTGAGAAGTTTGATCCGTATGTGCCTCAAGGTAGTTTTCTTAATGCTTCTTGTTGCTTGTTCAATCTGCAGATAAAGCACTTTCGAATGCCTCAGGGAGAGTCTCAGACTACCAGTCCCATTTCTCTGTTTCCCCTTCTCTTTTGAATCTAGTCAAGGTTCTAGCTGCCTTGATGGCCACGAACTCCAATTTTTGTCTCCTTGCCCTCATGATGTTGTTGAAATTGTCCCCTGGCTTCCGTTTTGTGCTAGGATTTCTGAGGGGCTTCTCAGCCTCACTCCCCATCACGCCCATAACCAGTAAATCGTGATAGGTAAAGGGTGGACACAATACGTTAATTAAAATTCATTTTGGTAATTCCATAACACACTACTGGATATAGTCCTTATTAAATCAATTGTTGGGTAATGAACAGATGTGCCATAATTGTCCCATCGGAAGGAATAATGCTCTGGGAACATGGCCATGCTTTTCCGGTGTCTTTGGTAGAATGATCGATATCAAGTGTTTTGTTTTGTTTTGTTTTAATGCCTTCTCAAAGGTAACAATAGAGTCAAATAGCAGAGAATTGAAACCAGAAAGGAACAACATTCAAGGTGATTGCTTCGATAGCAGATTTACCGCAAGAAGAAATGTCACAATCGATATGTTATCCAATTAGCAAACTCTCTAGGTCCTTCTGCATTTCTGAACCACCTTTCCATCCCGTGTTTTCAAATATCTCAGATTGTGATGACTGATCTCTCTGAAGGGTTCTTAGACCCAGGGTCCCCTCTGAGTGTGGTGAGAGGGGAAAACAAGGCAGTTCTCCCCAACGTGGTTCTCAGGTCAATATGGAAGCTGACACCTCAGGCGTTCCTCTCTCCAGAAGGGGCTCTCTGGCGCATTCTTCAAGTGTGATAGCTGAGGCAGTCAGCACCTGCAGATCCCTGCTTGTTAGTTGTGCCTCTGTGTTTCATTCACTCAGTGTCCTTTTCCCTCACCCTGACCTTGAAGTGTCTGCACAGCCACTGAATTTACATGCAGGCAGAATCATGGAACACTACATCAAAAACGAATGATGTAATGTATGGTGATTAACATAACAATAAAAAATTATTAAAAAAATAAAAAAATTTACATGCAGGCATCACCTGGTCTCCATAGCAACTGCATCAGACAATCAGAGTAGAGCAAAGGGATTCAGTGTCCATTTGTTTATGACGCATTTGCCTAGTTCAGGGTTTCTTAATCTTGGCTCTATTGACATTATAAGCCAGACAATTCTTTGTTGTGGGGCTGTCTCATGCAGTGTAGGGCGTTTGCAGCATCCCTGGCCTTTACCCACTAGAGGCCAGTAGCACCTTTGAATTGTAGCATCCTAAATCATCCCATACATTCCTGACTGTCTCCTGGGGAGGGGGTGGAAGGGAGAAATCACTCCTACTTGGGAAACATGCCTCCAGTCATAGAAACATATGACCCAGTTGGATGGGGTTTCATATAATCTAACATCCTTTCCTGTTTACTATGAACTCATTCTGAACTTCATCTGGTAACCATGGGGAACCTAGCACATCTCAGCTTGGCCAGTGCCCCATGAATACTTAGAAGGAACTCAAATCTTTTGCCTTGGTGTGTTGTTCATTGAGACAGCACATATACAATGTATAAAGCATTTTAATTCTTTAAAAAAAAAGTAGTACATGCCCCTCATAAGTGATTTTAAGACAACTTTGACGTGGACAAAGAAGAGAAGAAAAGACACTTCCTCTGCCATGCCCTCTCTCCTGAGGTACAGGCTCCCACCATGCCACGCCCATCCTTCTGAACTCCTTGTACACCTTAAACCTACAAATAAAAGGTTGGAAGGCTTAGGACAGGTCTTGGCTTTTCCTTCAGGTGTGTTTCTTCTGCTATTCCATCCACCTGGAATGCTTTTCTTACAGGTAGCTGCTGGCTAAAGCCCTCCTTTATCCTGGCCCATGAAATCAGCACTTCATCAGTTCTGGTACCTTCCATGTCTGTGGCCCAGCTCTGGGCCAGCTCTCTTGAGCACAGCTTTACTGCCTTCCTGGCACCTGAAATTGTATGATGTGTTTCAGTGTCCATTTCATTATCGATCTTCAATCTCTGCCTTTCAAAGAAAGCTTCTTTATCTTTTTTGTTGACGGCTCCATCTTCAAGACCTGAAGCAGCACCAGCCACAATCCAGGCCCTCAGTAGGCATTGTTTTAATGAAAGAATGAAGGGCACGTCCCCCCGTTGGCATCCGTGTCTCCGTGCTCTCATCCTGCTCCCGGGGCAGACATTACTAATCACTATCAGCACGCTCCCACCGAGTTCACAAGTGACTCCTAGGTTCTTCTTACTGGTGCTGGTGGGGCTTTGGAGTGCCTGTTCAGTATGAATATGACACCATCGTCCTTTCCCCAAGACCTGCTACCTGCCACTTTAGAAACCAAGTGACATGATGATGGCAAGATTAGTAAGCATGTTCTCATTTGCTTCCTTTCTCCATATCCACAGGGTCAGTCATGAAGCTTTGCCGAGGGGACCAGGGTGGCCAAGATTAAGAACATAGACTCTCTGCCTTTGTTGGATTTCTAGCTCCACAGCTTCCTAACTACTAGACCTTCAGATAATCGCTTTCCCTTCCTGTGGCTCAGTTCCCTTGTCTGCAAAGTGAAGACAAGCGTGGTACCCACTCCATCGGCTTGGTGATGACTGAATGAGATCATGAGTAATAACTTCATGAGGAAAGCACTCAGAGCATGGCCCAGCTTAGTATATATGGGGTGTGTGTGTGTTACAACAATTATTGCTACAATTAAAAAATATTTTAAATGCCAAATACCAAAGCTCAGTGTTTCTTGTTTAAAAAAAAAAAATCATCCAGAGAGGGAGACAAAGCCTAAGAGACTCTTAATCTCAGGAAACAAACTGAAGATTGCTGGAGGGGAGGTGGGGGGTGGGGATGGGGTCACTGGGTGATGGGCATTAAGGAGGGCACATGAAGGAATGAGCACTGGGTGTTATATGCAACTGATGAATCACTAAATTCTACCTCTGAAACTAACAATACACTATGTTAATTAATTGAATTTAAATTTAAAAAAATTAAAAAGACACAAAACAAAACCATCATCCATCTCACCCATATGTGGCTGTCCTCTGCTTTTAAGTATGAACACCAACAATTTCATGGTATCAGCCCTGAAAACGTCAATGTTGAAATGTGTTTTACCACGACCCAGACTGACACACTTTTTATAACCCAACTCAGTCCATGATCACACACTTTCACACTGAAGCAGAAGGTTCACAAATTTGTGCACACCCTCACCACCTGCAAAGGCTCTGACATTTCTTACCCCATATGGTATTCTATTCTGTTGTGCTCTAGTCTATTCTAATTCTTAAAAGTTGGTGCCAATCCATTCAACTTATTTCAGGTCAGTTATACCCTGCGACCAGCAGGGTTCTGGAGAGCAGACCAGCTCTGGGGCACCGATGCTCGGTTTCCATCGGCATCACGGCAAGCAGAGCCTACTGGCTGAGGTGCAGGTGACGGGCCTTACAAAACTGTCACGGGAGTGGAGCTTGGGCAAAAGGCTGTCCTTTGAGCTATACATCACGGTCTTCCCAAAGATGACCATAGTGTCATGGCTCGGAAACCAGAACAGAGCTCTGTGCTGCTCTTCTGGATGCAAATCCAAACAGAAAATACTACCAAGCCCCACCAGCTGTCAATGCTCACCTCGAACGTGGGTGAGCCATCTGTGGGCCTATTTGTTATATTCTTTAATTCCTGGTGCACTAGCGTGTCCCTGGCGTGATCATCCAACCTGCCTCAGCTGCTCTTGCAGACCCCACGTGACAATATGCATGAACACTTAACACAATCCCTGACACAGGCAAGCGTCCGAGAACGTGGCTTATTTCTACTGGTATGCATGATAGCGAATTATCAAAACCTAACCAAAGACTCCCAAGTAGGAGACTCCTTAATTATGTCAAAACTCTAGATAAAACATTTTTCAGCATCAATAATAGGTTTGTGAAGAACTTATAATCACATAGAAAAGGTTTGTATTTAACACTGAGTCGGGGGAATAGAATCCAAAGCATAGATCAGTAATGAGGACAATGCAGTTAAAATGCACCGGGAAAATTAAGGAAATGGGCTAACGTATTCACAGTGAATACACTTGGTTGAGCACTTTCTCCTACCTTCTACTTTTACTGCATCTGTAAATTTTTTCATGCTTAGATTTATTTTATAATAACGAAGGATTTCATATTTTGAAAAAGACATACACTCTCTTAAATTTCAATTGCTGACCCATTATCTATCCTGAGAAAAACATGGCCCCCTCTGAGAAGACATTCTTCCCCCAGGGGTGGGAATAGGGAGGAAACCCATTAGTTAAACCAGCTCCATATAAGCTGTCTGCCAACATTCCAGGCCAGATGACAAGGCAGCCAGTTATGACTGGGGAGTAATGGCATGAGCTCTTTCCCGGGAGAGCCAGCGACAAAATATCAAAATCAATTTCCAGGCGTGAAACTACGGATTCCGTAGTTACACCTATGGAAGAGTTTTAGATGGGAGTGCATCAAAATAATTCCTTTAGTAAGCACCTGCAAAGGAGAAGGAGGAGATGTTATCGGGAGAATGGAGAGGCCTGGGTGAGGGTGAGCCCTGCTCTGATCTCCACCGGCACATTTACCTCCTGGTGTGGCCAGTACTTTTGTTCCAGTGAGCTTAATGGATAAGAAAGCAGGTAATGGACCCAAGGCTGTAAAGTCAGGGAAGCAGACAGAAGGGGGCCTCTCTTACCATGTATTTTCCTAAAGGAGCCAGCTCCCACCAGTCCTGAAGCTATAAAGGGCTGTGTGGTTTGAACTTGCAAGTAAGTGATGCCTGAAAACCACAAAACACAGGCTGCCCTCCCAGGGATTCACAAAGCGATGCCCATGATGCATGCATAAAACCCGGGGCCATCGGATTCTGACGCAGCGCACATTTCGGGGCAATAAACCCACTTCATTTGCTATCGAAAGTAGTTTTGCTCACAGTCCAGTCTCAGTTAAACAAAGGATGTTTTCTTTAGCCAAATTTGGGGTTTCAACTGCTGCTCTTGAACAGTGGGAACGGATGTCATTTACAAAGAAGTTCACTAGGTCTGGCTGGTGAGGCTAAGGAGTATTGATGAGGTCCTCACAAGAGCCTGGTGTGGGGTGTGTGTGTGTGTGTGTGTGTGTGAGCATTTGTGCATGTGTGTATGTGTGTTTGTGTGTAGGTATATGGGTATATGTGTGGCCGTATGTGTAAGTGTGTGTGTTGGTGTGTGTGTGTGTAAGTATGTGTGGGGAGGTGTATTATTGTCTCTTTTGTACAAAGTACTGAGGCTTAGAGAGGTTGGTGTAACCAAGGAAGCTAGAGTACAACAAGCCTTGCACTTAGGTCTTTTATTATTGTAGCCAGAGGTCTTTTTTCAATAAAGATGTCTCACTGTGGCCAAACAGTCCATTTGGAAGCTTCTGTTGTAAATGGGATTCAAAACTGGCTATAAAATGTCCATTGTAGACTCAGAAGAAAACTCTGGGTCAAGTGTCTGAAAGTAGGCGAACTGCTGAAGGAGGTGTTCAAATGTTTGGAGCTAAAGCACAATGGCTATGATCTCACTCTGGGGCCGTGAATTACTGAGTCAAATTTCAGACATCGCAGTGACCAGGTCAGCATACTCCTGCCAAGAAGAAACAAACAAACAAAACAAAATTTGCAAAGAAAATATGATCAGAAATTTTTGCAAGGGTTCAAAAATCTCTTCTGAGTTGCTTTGTTTACATATCATTCATAAAGATTTCCTTATGCATACTAAGAACATCAGGTCTCTTTTTAAAAACATGACTATAATACCATTATCATTCTTAAATAAAATAAAAAAATAAATCTTTAATATCATCAACTGCGTACTCAGTGTTCAAATTCCCCGCAAACCTGAGCCTATTAAGCCTCTAATACATCGTGTGTAGATGTGACATTTTTCTTTCCACAGATGAGCATGGCAGCTTTTCAATCCATTTTCTCTTCTACCAACCTTAGCAAATCCCATAATTACATTCATCTTTGCTGTGCTCTCGGTGGCTGCTCATTCCCTCATGACAGGGGAGCTTGGTTTTTTGTGGGAGTCAAGCTAAGTAACTGGATTATTGAGATAAAACCAAGCTTAGCTTGGTTTTAAAAAAATGAATGACGCTACCAGCCTCATGGAAAGTTCCATCGTTGGACTGGAAGAAACAAAATCAGCATTTCCAGGAAGGGATGTGCACATCAAACCTCCAGCTCCAGTAGCAGACATGGGACATGCCCCCTGGGGCAAGAAAGTGGAGGTCAGCATCTTTGTACCCGGGAGTAGCTTCAGGACCACATGGGCTTGCTTTAGGTCTAACTACTACCTAGCAGATGAAGCCATGGATCTTAAACAGAACAGCCACATACCCGTTAGGAGGGTTTTAGTTGTTTTCAGGAGCAACTGTTAGACAAAAGATGCACTTAGGCAGGTCCTTGGCACAGCGACAGTAACAGGAACTCCTACACCACTTCTGGGATGCTGCCTGGTCCACCTGCGGCTTCCATAAACATTCTGACCTTCCTACCTTGATCCAAATGAAAGCCCATTAGAAATAAAAATAAATGCAAAAACATTTTCCAACACTCTCTATATCCTGTGACTATTTTGGAATTGTAGGGCTTTGACCCTGCCTCAGAAACTGTCCCGTTGATGCATGGTCAGGCTCTGGCCACCCTGTCCATTTCTGTTTCTGGAACAAGCCAAGCCCATTCCTGCCCCAGCCTCTGTCCTTGCTTGTCCTCTGCCTGGAGCTCCTGCACCCTTTCTCTTCGAGGATGGAGTCCTCCTCGGGGAAGCCTCTCAGACCTCGCTTTCCATGGCAACTCCATCCAGAAAGCCAAGTGGCAACCCTGTTGACAGTGACCCTGAATATCCCGAACTTGATTAATTGTCAGCATCCCTAAGTTTTGCTCCCACTTCCTACTTAGCTCAACTGGTGAAAGCTAGATATGCTCTCCTAACCAAAGTGAGTGCCCTACTGTGGCTTCCCCAAGCCAACAGCTCCCATTCAGGGCACACCTGAAACCTTCCCTTTATTTACTATAAATTTTCCCCTCATCCACCTGCCTTTGAGTTTCTGCCGAATTCAGGTGATGGTGGCTGACTCCCTTGTGATAGCAAGCTCTGGATAAATAGGCTCTGCCTGTTCTCATGTATGTGGCCTTCATTTATTTGCACAGTTGTGTGGGCATATGATTCAGGGGGCAATGGGTGGGAAGGAGAAAGTTAGGTATTTATGGAAAGGAAGTAAAGCACCGTACTTTAATTCACATTTATGAGCACACTCTATCCATTAGGGTACATGCATTTTCCTGAAGTTGAGGAATTAATCAAGTTGTTTGTAGTTAATTTCCCTCTTTGCTAAAGTATTACATCCATAGTTAACTTATCCCCAGGATAAGCTTATTGGAATCCAAATTAAGATTTGGAAAATTAAGGGTAAGTTTATCCTTTCACCATTCATGAACAATGTAAGCATCTTAGAATCCTTTCATTGACTTTTGCATTCTTCTTATGGCTTTCTTTTTGTAATCATGCACTTTTTTTGTAATCATGTATTCTAATTTGACATATATTTAAAACCAACAAGACCTTGTTATTGTTACTGGTTTATACCGTAAAATTCATTTAGATTTACCCACATACTCTATTTTGTGTTCTTTATTCTTTGTTTCATTCCTCTTTCTTCCTGTAATCAAATGAAAATACGCAACAAGACCTTGTTGTTGAAACGCCTTCCCCTGCAAGGTGGAGTCTGTGTTTCCTTCCTCTGAACTTGGGTAAACATTGTGTCTGCTTCTACTGAGGAATTTGGAGTAAAAGAAGGGCCACCTGTGGTTTCCGAGGCTCAGCTGCAAAACTCTCTTGGACTTCCAGGTGTTCTCTATTACAGATGTCTGTGTACATATGTGTGTGTGTGTGTGTGTGTGTGTGTATTACACACCACATATATTTATATGAATAGAATACACATGTTTAAATCTGATTTCCTGAGAAACAGGTTACATATAATACACTCATTTTAAGTGTACATTTCAATAACTTGACCTAGTTTGGCCTTGGAGCTATCTGACATCTACTTTCCTCAGGTTTCCAGGCCCTACTTTTCCATTACCTGCTGATCCCCCCAATTCTGAAGACCCATCCTTCAAGGTGCCCTGTGAGGGCTGGAGGGTGTGGCCACTAGGAGGGAGTCAGAAGGGCAGAGTAAGAGGACAAGACCACATGCCATGTCATTGGTGGAAGGGTGAACACCAGAGGTTCCAGTCCTAGAGGGCGGGCATTGCCTTTGCTGTTCTTTGGGGCAGAGAAAGGACTCCTGAGAGTGGAGCAGACCAGCTTCCCACTGCAGATTGTGGGGGATGGAGCAGAGTTGACTCGTGTGTGTGGAGGCCCCACTCAAACCACCACTTGCTCTTGGAAATGGTGACCATGCTATGAAGAAGCCTAGGCAGCACACAGAGAGATCTTGTGAAAAAGAAGTGAGGTCCCCACACATAGTCATGGGTCAGGCAACAGCCCTTATGAAGTAGCAACCCTGTGATGTGTCGTCTTGACCATGGACCCCCTTCCTCCTGTCTCTGGAAGGGCAGAGATGAGCCCTCGCAGCCAAGCCCAGGGTGAGAATTCATGAACAAAATAAATGATCGATGTTATTCCAAGCAATCGTGTTTCATGGGGAGTGGGTGTTACACAGTGACAGGTCACTGGTAAATCAGCAGGTGCCTTGAGAAGAAAAGCAGCTGGAGAGCTATGCCCCTAACTGGGGTCTTCCCTTCATGCTCTCCTTCTCTTGAATCCTGGATTTTGGGGGCAGCTCTTTGATATCTTTAAACAGATGTTGTTTATTTTGTATATTAAGTAGGTCCTTAAATGTTCTTCATGGAAGAGTTGGTATTCCATAAGCTGACTCATCTTGGCTGGGAGTAGAAGTATGGGCATTGGTGTTTCCTAAAAATCTCCCACACTCTGACATAAGAGTTGGCCTCTTATGTTTTTAAGATCAATTGTCTTAAAGGCATTTCACTGTTGTTGTTGTTTTCTCTTGGGTCCATTTTTTTTTTTACCAATATACATCAAATTAATTTCATTTAAAATTATTATTATTATTTTAATTTTGGGTTTGGTCCCATGGAACAGCTAAAAAAAGAGGGGAGGTTATGAAAAATGGGCAAGATGCAGTTCTTATTCTCAGAGTATTTTCATCCTGGCTTGGGAGACAAAGATAACCCACGTGAAGGAAGCAAAGACTAATACAAAACAATTATATTTGATTTAGTGTGCTATTATGGTGAGTGCAGAAACATATTCCAAAAACAATAAGCACCACATCTACCGTGGCACACTATGGAATTAGTCAAAATATAATTGACAACAGCATTAGCAATTACAAATAAAATTTACTAGGAAAACTGAAGTGGAAATGCATCTACAGGCAACTTAATTTCACTCTTATAACTTTGTTAATGGAGCACATTTGCATATTTTAAACACCTTTATGCCTCTCGCATAAATATAGAAGGGTACGCTTTGGACGCTGGTTATTTTGGTGAAAATGTAAGGTTTACTCAATTGTAGGCACTTTTATCTGATCCTAGCTTCAATTCTTGGAATTACTTTGAGGGATCAATTTTCTGTTTTGGTTGTAAGTATCTTGGCTATTTTGGTTTGCCGTTCCTCTGCATGTGATGAGCATGGCAGCCTCCAATATGCCCCCAGAGACCCTGCCCCCTGGTATCCACAGCCATGTATGATCTTCTCCCTTTTGGAATGAGCTGGCTTTAGTGACTCTCTTCTAGGGAAGAGTATGGCCAAAGTGATGAGCTATCTCTTCTGAGATTAGGGTGCCAGAAGATTGCAGCTTTCATTTGGGTGTGCCTTCTGACTCCCTCTGGAGGAAACTGGGTGTCTTGAGGCAGCCGTGTGGGGGCGTGTAAGTGGTAGAGAACTCAGACATGTCAACAGCCACGGGAGGAAGCTTGTGAGTTGAGTTTAAGATCTCTACAGCCCCGTATGTAGGTTGATTACAACCTCATAAGATTCCTTAGGCAGAGCCACCACAAATAAGACACTCCCAGACTCTTGACTCACAGAAAATGTAAGATAACAAATGGTTGTCATTTTTAGTTACCAAATTTTGGGATATTTTGTTACACTACGATAAATAATGAATACAGTGAGATACCTGCTCAGAGCAATTGTTCTATGCTTTATTTCCAGCGATTTCTTGTTTTATGGAGCAGAAGGTTGACCTTAATATCAGCAGGAAAGATTTTTGGAAGGCTAACATTTCACAAATACCAAGATACTCAAGGGAAAAAGAATTCTAACTTCGACATGGAAAAGACAGCCCATTATAATCTTGATCTGTGGTTCACCACTATGGCCGGGCATCCAAATTATAGGAGGAACATGTTCAAAGTACACATTTTCATGTGATTCAGGTTCATTAGACTTGAGGACCCAAGAATCTGTACGTCTAACAGTCCCCCAGATAATGGGGACAGTCAGTATTGGGAGCTACTCGATTGACAACAATGAGTTCACTGACCAGGCAATTAAACCTGATGATTTTGTCCCAAAGTTCTCTCGATATGTGAACATGGCAACGTAAGCTCAAGTCCACAGTGACAGATAGAGCCCAGAACTCCTGGCAAAGTGAGATTTACTCCCTTCGTGTTAGAGGGTGCGCTCTTGCATTTACTTCACTTCGGACTCAACGCATATGCACGTGGTGTTCTGAGAAAACATACTACTGTTAATCCCCTCAACTAGTGATCGCTGTAAATCCTTGAACGGTCATCTGACATCATTCATTAAGGAAGATATAAGAGAAGAAGAGGGTAGGGGAAGAGTGACAATGATAGAGAAGAAAGTAAAATGACCCAGAAGATCAAGAGGAGGAGGAGGAGAAGGAGAAAGGAAGGAAACAATCACGAGACTTTCAACAAAAACTCAGTGGCGGTATCTTGCATCTGACTCCAAAGCTGTGAGCATCAGATATTGTTAGAAGTAAGGCTTCTAAAAAACTTCCTAATGAGGCAATGTTGAGGTTATTGGGTGGGGATCAGGTAAGCCCAGTGGGCAAGGGGACAACATACGTGTCCGGAGGTTAAGAAAATGGGACACTGGCGTCGTGGGGTGACATTTCCAGTCAAAACGTCAAATACACATTCCAAATGCTCTCTATTTCAAGAAACTTACAGGATGTGCTCCAAAAAACCGCATTAGACAGGTGTTCTTAGACGCAAATTTGCTCATGTCAAAAATACATGTGATGTATTAAATAAATTGCTGCAGAAAAAGATGAGAATGAGAAAAGCAGTATTTCTAACATTACATATAATGTTCAATTTCAAATAGGTTTAACCAAGTTAATAAATATTCTAAGCAGACTTTGGCTTTTTCTTTTGTGTCTGCATGCTTTAATATTTATACATTCAGGTTCTTTTTCTTTTTCCCCTTCTCTCCTCATTGGGGAAATCTCCACACACTAGAACTGTGTCTCTCGGGGCTATAGGTCTCTGTGAGCACTGACTTTGAGACTGCATCAGCACAGCTGATTGGAAAACGAGCTGCAAAGTGAACAGAACATTCATCGATGCTGACGGTCTCATTGAACGATTAAGACATAACAACAATGCAGCATAGCTTCGCACTCAGCAATTGGTACCTCTCACCCAGCAAGCAGAAGCCGGAGAGCCGTTATCAGGAAAAATCAAGAATTTAATGGCTTTGCATATTTACCATGACTCATGTTATTTTACGGGCATCCAGCAAGAACACGGACAGATCAGAGCATTGCAATAATAGAACAAATAATTCTGTATATCCCAAGAGGAACACCAGTGAGCCTTAGAACTTGGAATAAACAAGTACCAAGAAAAAATGGTCACATGGCTAAGGATTACAGACAACACAAAGTATGCCTCTGAAGGGGCAGCCAAGTAGGAAACGGCATTACGAGGAATTATAAGCACAATACTGCCCCCCCTTCAGATAACGGGAGTGTGATAAGTGGACTTATGATATCTTCATCTACATGTTTGAATTCTTTCCTTTTTGTCTTTTTCCTCCTGTTCTCGTTGGGAACGTGCCCACACACATAGAAACATTTCTTGTGGGGCCGTCAGTCTCTGCGAGTGAGACTTTGGGGCTCAAGTGCTACGGCAGACCCTGGAAATGAGTTTGAGAGTTTGAGTCCCAGTGCAGATAAATGACACGGGCTTGTACAAGGACAGGCATGGAAGCTGATGAGCGACCAGGATGTGAGAAGCGTCCGTGCATTTTGCAGCCTGAGCAAGGAACAAAGAGACGAGAGAGATCCTGCAAATAACTCAAGTCACCTTTGGAGCCTAGGGAAAGGATGCCTAAGCAGGGACCTGACTGTGAGCATCAGTGACCCTGAGTGACCTGCGCTGTGGAAGAGCAAGGATCTCCTGAGCTCTGAGCTTTTGGTGCAAGGACCCACACCGGGGCTGGAGGTGGCCTGTGGAATCCCTGCCTGGTGTTGCCAAAACTGCACACCTCTGCCCACCTGGATTTTGTTTTTATTTTGTATATTAAATAAAGCACACAGGTAATGCTACTTTGAAGAGGTAGTAACAGGGATGATCGTAGGCTTTATTCCTATGACAAATGGTTGAAAGGTGGACGTATCAAGCCATTGGCAGCGTGTGAACAGATGAAAGAGGCTCCCACATGGGCATCCTAGCCACCAGGACTTCAAGCGATGCTGTTGGCTCTCAGGCTAATTCTTGGATAACCTGAATACTCTCAATGTTTACAAAGAACTTATAGAATCATCTGGTTTGAAACATGCAGGCTGTGCCACAGGTTGGTGAATGGAAGTCTTTCTTTTTTCTCCTTCCTCGTTGGACCAAAAGATAGCGTCCTCTTGCACAGTATAAAACTTCAGCTGTAGAGATTGGCTTGTCTGACTCCCTTTTGATACAGACATCTTTGACCAAAGAAAGCCAGCCTCAAAGAAGTATTCCTATTTTATGTACACTATAGTCAAAAGTGGTGAATTAATTCTAACGAGCGAGTTTCCATAATGGCTACTGGGTAGCAAGCATCCATAACTTGATTAAAGCAGAAAGCGTATAAAAGATCATTTCAGGAATGAAAGAGAAGGCAGTATTACTTTTCGAGAAGTAAGACATTAAAAGGGACATATTCAGTGGGTTAGACTGCTCCCCAGAAAGACACATGGGTTCTGAGTTAATAATGAAGATGATTTTTCACTCTTCCCTGGTTCATCTGTAACAATATTCTATCGCTCATTTAGCTGACAAAGATGAAAAGGAGCTGAGAGCAACCAAGTACAGTCCTTTCGAAGTGAATTCAGTATTCCTCCTGCTTATGGAAGTCTTTGCTCTTTTTAAAATAGGCATTTTTAAAATATACTGGTAACAAGTACATTGTGATTGCAATTTTTTTTCTGAATCTACTCTTGGACTCCCTTTGAGTCTGTGGATGCTGAAGTATTCCATTCTTTTTGTTTGTGAGAACAAGTTGATGCTATTGAGTCGTTAAATTACTATCAGACATACCTTAAAACAATTTAGAACACAAGTGTTTGTTATGTGTGTCCTGATTATAGAACAAAAGTATAAATGGATAAACCTGAAATAAGAACATAATTTTATGTTTCTATATATACACATGCAAACATATATGTATATACACATTCATATATCCCTGTATATGTATAAATACATGTATACACAGGCATAGAAATTAGAACAAATAGAAAATTCTACTTTCAATATATTATTAGGTAAAGAAATAGTACTTTGTATGGTGATACATATTAAGCATAAGTTCACCTATTGCTAAAAATCAAGACGACTTTTCACTTTCGAATTTTTCTCAGTTTTGGAAAAAGAGGAGAGTTTAGATTGTTGGACAATATTGAATGCTAATCAGAGTCCTGTATGCATATTCTTACATATACAGACTTTTTATTGTAAAATTATTTCATTGCTGTGTAAAACAACAACAACAAAACACCCCAAACTGAGTGACTTAAAACTATAAGATTTATTTTCCCCAAGGACATTCATTCCATCTGGGCTGCATTAGAAGGAAGCATGCTTGTCTCCACTCTAACCAGCTATCAGCCAGGCCAGTTGAAGCCTGGGAAGTAAGCCTGCTCTATTGCAAAGAAAGAGGCAAAAACAAAACAAAACAAAACAAAACACAACACACCTAAATTTTGGGACGAGCATGTTGTGACTATTTGTAATAAACACAATCTGCCATATTAATGATGCCCGTGGTCGTCAGAGTTCATGCCTACCATAAGCACACATGCTCCGTGTTTTAACAGTGTTGTGTAATTTGTCCACCATGATGATCATGTAAAGGGGATCTGATTATCATCCCCATTTCACAGACGAAGAAAGTGAGGTTTGAAGGGGGAGGTGGCATGTCTACCTCATACAGGTGGCAAGTGTAGAGCTCATGTTGATAGCAGGAATGTGCATAAGGAATGACTGCATTGAGGTCAGGCAGGAAGGGGAGGAAGTTTGACCTACACTGTCACCTGTGTCCTGTTTAAGAAAAGTTTGCTGAATTCCCATCCCAACAGCTGAGGAATTTAGGACGCTAATTTCCTCAAGGACTTTCTCCTGACTCCACCAATGAGTCTCCTGGGCAGAGAAAAACAACACATTTGTTGGCTCAGTGACCAGCCAAGACTTAATATTTAACATGTACAAACAACCGTCTTGCCCTCTCCGGGTCATGGAATAGGCCAGGTCAGCAGGTGAAGAAGTTCAGATGCCTGCTATAGGGTCACATCTTCCCATCCCACCTAACTCCGTGCCCTGAGTTCCAAGGATGCGAAAGGATGCGTATGATGGACAGAGTCATCACCTCCCACCTCCCCTTGTTGAATGGGTGACAAGACCCTTTGTATTAGCGTGCACTTTTTAAAAGAAAAGTTTTGTTTGCTGATGCTTTGGCCTCTGGGGTCTTGCTCATTGGGGAGGAACTGCCTCTCTCAGGGTAGCTAATTCCTGGAGATAGCAAAGGGCTTCACACCTTTCCTATGCATACTGAGGAATCCAGAGCCAGACCCCATCACCTCTTCTATGGTTCAGAGTCAGGGTCACCAGTCCCTGGCCCTAAACACCTGAGGGCCAGGTACCAGACCCCAAGGGCAGCCCCTAGAGCCAGAGCCCCCTGAGATTATTCGACCTAGCCAATTCTAACCTTGCTTACCTGGCCTTACCTGTTCCCCTCCTCAGAAACCACAATAAGGCTCTTGCTGTTGGTAACAATCTTTCAGTGGCAGCCATGTCTTCCTCTCCTGGCCTCACCATCCCTCAATAACAGTAAAACCTTCATCTGACAGCACCCATTGAATAGAAGCCTCAAGTGAGCTGAGATGTTCATGTAATTACCTACTTCCTTTCTACAATGGAAAAAAAAGATAGCCACTGAGCTCCGGGCACATAACAGCATAATACTGGATACTCGTGATGTCCAAGGTTTTTCGCTTTCTTCTGACTCTGTAGGTCAGAATTTCAGGTGTGATATATTGATTTATTTTTCACCTGCTGTGCTGTCAAAATTGCTGACCAGTTTGCTGACAGCCTAGAGGCCTCCACCCACATGGCTTTTGAAGAGGTCCCTGATTTTAGAAAAGCAAGGACCTTGGAGATCATGCTAGCAGGAAGAAATTCCAAAGGTAATAAATGATTGATTTATCCCTTGATTCCTCCAGGGCCCTGATAGAGGGAGCCCCGAGTCTTGATTTAATAGCTGCGGTTTGCATTTGATGACTCCTCAGTCAGCTACACCGATGTCTCAGGATTTAAAAAAAAAAAAAGAGTTATTGGTAGAAGTGACCTATCTACTGACCTAATTACCCTCTTTTTTTTCTAGCCAAAAAAAAAAAAAAATGCATTTCAAAGATTTTCCATCAGGGAGCATGTGACATAATAAACCATGACAAATTGATTTTTCATGTGTGGAGAAAATAAATTAAAATATCGAGTGCCAGCTGCATGAGCAGAATCAAGACACATTTCTCTGTGTGAACCCTTGGGGGTAAATTGGTTCCTGGAAGATACAATAAATCCACGCTGGTCTCTGAATTCCAGGATAAACATGAACACTTGTCTTCAGAAATCTCATCTCCAAAATTCCATCAGAAAATGAGTTTAGCTTCACCTGCCAGCCCGAAAATTTGGGTCTTAGAGACTGTCCTCATTTTTGCAGTGACTTACAACTACCGTGTTAAGTTGCCGTAACTTGCACCTTACTTAGCCAAATGTTGGCTACATTAAAATCATATTTATCCCCAGCACCAATAAAACAGAAACATAATTCATATGGAGTGGGCCCTCGCTTAGCTTTCAGGAATGTTCTAGAATAGTTTCTTAGAAGTGGAATTTCTGAGTTGAAGATTTTGCACAAACTTTAAGGCCTTCTGACCATTTCGCTCAAGGATGCTGTCCTCCTTTGCTCAGTGAATCCATGGCCTGCTTCTCCACCTGCAGGTGCGTCCCCTGGACAGAAGCCTCTTTGTGTTCCTAGCTGCCTGCTTGGTTGCATCTTACCCCAGATAATGGCCAACGCAGATCTGCGAGGAGGACCCCAGGCAATGCTTCAAAGTGAGTCCTCAGCTGCAGGTAAGGGCCTGGAACTCCTCCCAGACGAGACTGGAGGGGAGTCCCTGTGGCACCCTGCCTGCCAGGTGACCTGGAAACAGGAGAAGAATTCTTACGTTCTTCCATTCGATCCAAGTTCTTTCTTTTTACCCCGCCTCCACCCGAGTTGAGTTAATGAAGGGGGAATTGTAATCCCGAGAGGTTAATTTTTTATCACAGCAAGACAATGTCTCTTTAAGGAAGAACATTTAAAAAAAAAATAGACATTTTGAGATACCACAGGTTTACCAAGAGGGCAAAGAAGAAATAATGCAGGCAAAGTTGAAGGACAGGTAACAATGAAGAAAGGTCCAATAATTTAACCCCCTAAAAACATTGCAGTTAAAACATAACACCCACTATAGAAGTGTACCCATATCACTGTTGCACACTGAACAAATTTTCATGGCTCAACATACCTACATAACTTGCACCTGTATCAAGAAACAAGACACAAGCAGCACCCAGAACCCCTTCCTTGTACATCAGTCTAACTACATCCACTTGACTCCCGAGGGTGGTCACTCTGATACAGACTAGCTTTGCCTGGGTCTGTTTATAAATGGACCCACGCAGGTTGCATGCGTTCTTGTGGTTCTGGCTTCTTTGACTTAGCATCCTGTCTCTTAATTGTATCCATATTCTTACATGTCATTTTAGATTGTCCGTTGTCATTGTTGGATATTTTGTTTTCATATCACATGAAGTATATATCATCTTATATAATATACAGTGTAGTCTATATAATATATATTGCAGTGTGTATTATTGTATAATATAATATACATACATGTACATATACATAATGTATATAGTATAATATATTGTATATTACAACATACAAATGTTTATTATATAAATATACCACAACTTATCTGACTAATTGGGTATTTGCTTAGTTTCCAGTTTCTGGTCATTGCAGATATTGCTGTTTTGAGCATTTGGACTTGGACAATACAAGCATCAAATCCTATCAGGCATATATTTAGGGTGTGATTGCTGGGTGATGGGGGCACATACATGCTTAGCGTTGGCAGGCATAGCTTTAGTAGATAGTACTGAATAATTTTACGAAGCGGCTGTACCAATTTCAATTCATCTTTTTAATTTTCTTTTTCCAATCATTTGCTTGAGTAAACTTATTGCCTGTTAGATTTTATTACTTTGTCTTGGGTATATGGATTTTCTGAAATACAGTTTTTTCCCCTTTCTTTCCTTTTTTTTTTAGATCTCATGGGGCACTGAACTCAGTTCTTAAAGGAAATAGAATATTCTTTATAATATACCTATTTGGAGCCAAATTACCTGGGTTCAAATTCTGGCTTTGACCTCTACTAGCTGTGTGGTATTGGGCAAGCTACTCGGCCTCTCTGTGCCACAGGGTTTTTATCTCTAAAGGTGATGGGAATAGCTCTTACCACATATGTTGTAATAATGGACAATGAGTTCTTATTTGTAAAGCTAATGAAGAGTCAATGTATCATGTAATTTTCTATATGCATTTGCTTCTATGGTTTCTTAAATAAGGAGTCTGAATAGAAATGTTTTAAATGGCAAAACCACTGAGATTTTTGGAGAGTACAAAAAAGTGAAAGCAGAGGATTTTTATAAAAAAAAAATTTACAATGTCCTTTGATTATATTTTCCCATACAAGCCAAGAGGCAGTGTGGTGTTAGGGAGAGAACCTGAGCATGGTGTGGAGAACTTCATAGCCAAGCTTGTCTGCCTGGATGACCATACAGAAGCCACTCCCTTCTTGTGTCTTCTTGGTGTCACACGTCCTAGGCAAACACTGACAGGTGCCCACGGAGGGGTGAGGCTGGGACGCTGCCCGTGGCCCTATTTGGAGGTGAGGGTGTGACAGTCCTTCCCCCCATCCCCACGCCCCTGAGTTACAGATAGAGTTGGGTGTTTAACTGAGTCTTTCCCTCTTTTTCTTGCTTTGGTCCAGTATCGGGGTGAGTGCCCTCCTGCTCACGAAGGTGGTACCAGCCTCTGGCCGGTGACTTGCCATCGGATTCCGTGCTGCCTGGTCAGAGCTCTGTGGGCAAATAAGACACAACCTGGATACCCAAGAGCTTGTAAGATGGTAGCTTGTACTTGAGATTTAAATTGATTTTTCAGCATTTTACCCTGTTTAGACTTTGCCATTTCCAGTCACCAGATAAAAACAAAAGCAGGTTGGAAGTGAGCTGTGAAGTGGTGGTGTCCCGGAGGCCAGGATGAAAGTGCCACGAGGGCAGGGGGCTCCAGGGAGCCTTGGGCACAGGTGAGGGGCGCCAGCCCTCTGCGCTCACACTCCACGGAGGGAGGCCCTTTCTAGATGACCGGTCCCGTGGGGGCGGTTTGCCTCACAGTGAACCGAGCATCAAAGCAGTCAAAGCAAGGTGCATTTTTCAGGTTTCAAATACAAGGAAGAGGGCCCTTGATTGTGGGAGCTTTGTTGCAACTGCTGGAGAGACGTCGGGGAGGGGGGAAGAGATGAGCACCCCCGCTGCGCCGGGAGCAGCCTGCCGGGGACGCGGAACAGTGTCTGCCATCCGTTCATCTCCCTGTGAATTATTTATATGCCGATCTGATCTTACAGCTCATTCCAAATGCCTGTTTAATTTTCCCAACGATGGCAAAATAAAGCATCTCCGGGAGAAACGCTAAGAGTCGGCTGAGAAGCCATGGGCATTGGCTTAGGGTCAGATGCATAGTCCTAAATATTTGTGGGAATATTAATCAATCAATCTTAACTTGCTACTGGCATGGGATGCTAAGGCCCAGAACTAGGGCAGAGGTTTTCCTTTGGCCTTCATCCCCCCAAAGAACCATTTCACCTTCTGTGACCTCCCTAGAAGAAATAAGCAGCACAATTCACGGGGGGAGACGTGCCTCCGGACTCCGACCCCGCCCATGGAAGCTCTCCCTGGGTCCAGTTTCTAAACGGGAAGGATTGCTACAGCAATTCTGCGCATCTCCCCCGCAGTTTTCTCCCGGCTGTGTCTTCCTCTGTCTTCTAATTTGCAAACGGTCCCTTCTGGGACTAGGAGCCCCGCACCCCGCCCCATCCCCTGCGGGAGCTTCCAACCTCTAAGCGCAGGACACACGGTGGAATGTGAATTTCAGATAAACGGCAAACAGAATTTCAGTATAAGTAGGTCCCAGATATTTCATAGGAGCTCCTTACACTAAATATATATAATCGTTATATATAAAAATATGTATTTAAATTATATATAAGTATCTATTTAGTTTATATAAAATTATATGTAATTATTTTATATAATCATATATAATTATATGATTGTACATAATATATAAGTATCTACTAAACAATTTACGTAAACCTAAAACTATGTACCTTGTAGTTTTATTACATTTATTAATTTATTATTATATTATGTCATTATAATATATCAATTGTGTTTGTTGTATTAATATTTATAATATATGTTATAATATATAACATATATTATATAATATTTACAGCATGATATATAATATAAATATTATATAATGTTTATAATGCTATAACATTATTACTTAGCTAACATGGTTTATTATGTTAAATTTAGTATGCATACTATATGGTACATATTATATATAATATATAATAACATATAACATAAATTATAATATCAACATATAATGTATAATATAAATTTATATATATAAATTTAGTATACATACTATATAGCATGCATATTAAAATATGTTCAGTAAGCATGTATACATATATATTATATATATGTATTCCGTGTAAGCAAGTCCCATGAAATACCTGGGACCTACTTGAACTAAATAAGACTTCATTGATTCTATATGTATTTATATCCCACCAGGCCTGGCAGCCCTGCAGCCCCGCATCTGTCCACGCGGGTCGGCCTGCAGGCAGAGGGCCTTGGGCAGCCCTCTGCCGAGAGAGAGGGTGGCGGGCGGGGCTGGAGGAGGCGCGAGGCTCAGACACTCAGAGCGCTCCGTCCTCTCTGCGGGCTGCATCATTAGCACCCGTGAAGCAGACATGAGGGCTGGTCCTGCTTGCTGCCTCCACCCTCCGGTTCTCTCCAGAGCGCTCTGCCTAACACCCTTCGTTTGCTGGAATCGAGGGCGGCCAGAAGCAGTATTTGCAACTGATCTGGATGCTGCCCTGGGGACAAGAGATACAGCTCTCCCCCATCTGCACGGTAGAACGGCCTTATCTGTGGGCCCAGAGCAGGTGCTATCTACCACTTATCTGTGGGCCCAGAGCAGGTGCTTTCTACCATGTATGTGTTTTCCTTTCCGTGAAACTTTATTCAAAGTCCGCTCTTCCTCTATGGGAAAGTGAGAATCCCCTTCCTCACTTCCTTTCTGTCTGTCTCCTTTCTTTTCCTGTTCCCCCCCCCCATGTCCTGGCGTCCCCTTCAGATAATATGAGGCTTCCAGCACGTCAGCACCTGGGGGATCAGGTCGGAGGCTTCTGAGGAGCTCAGAGGTCGGTTCCTGGACCCCCATTAGAACAACATCTACCAAATGATGCTCTAGCCTCGTCTCCTAATCTTGGCCTGAACCTGAGCTTTTCTCAGGGGCCTGTACTTGAAACAGGGTCTTCAACACGGATCCTCGAGATGGTTCCTGTGTGGGGTCTCCTCTCTCAGCAGTGACAGCATATTTTTGAAAATATTTGGACGTAAGGCATTTTGTGTGTGTGAGTGTGAATTTCCCTTGTCAACACAACCAGCACACTCAGAGGCTGTTAGCGGGAGACAAAAACAAAATAAAACAAAAGAACACCAGACATTTTGTGTTTACTGTGTATTTCTCCGTGTGGACTTTCTGAAGCTGATACAGGATCCAAGCTCCAGATCGGACTTTAAGCAAAGTGGTGCAGGCTTGTGACTAACATTTCTGTGATACAAACACGAAAACATCATGGAGAGTTCCTTTGAACTTCCAAATTATTTCCCCACTTCATTTCCCACATATTACAAACCAGCTGTCACACGTCTGGACATTTTTCTCTTCCACAGACAAAAGGGTCCCTATAAAAACATGCAGGGCATTGTTTATAACACTTTTTTTGTAACAGGCATAAAGTGGAAACAACCAACTCTCTTTCAGCAGGTGGATGGTTGAACGCGCTGTGGTGCATGCAGACCATGGAATACTACTCAGCAGTAAAAAAGAACACACTATTGATACACACAATAACTTCAATGAATCTCAAAGACATTATGCTGAGTAAAAAGAAAAAAAAAGTCCATCCCCAAATATGCCGTTTGCATGATTTCATTTATAATATGACAGAAAACTATATACACAGATTCTACCATTGTCGATGTCTTGCTTCTAATATTGTACCATAGTTATGTAAAATATAACCCTTGGGAAAAACTGGGTGAACCGTACCTGACTATCTTTGCAATTTCCTGTGATCTATAAAAAACAAAATTAGAAAAATTGTTATCTTATGGTCAATTCATTCAGTCACAAGTAACTAAAAAAAATTGGCAAGCATGATTATTTCCATTAATACCTGCCATTTGCTGGGCACTAATAGTGTACAAGGCACTTCATCCATGCTCATCTTCATAATAAATTAGGATGGTAAGTATTGTCACCATCCTATTCTTACAGATAAGGAAACTGTTGCCCAGAAATATAAATTATTTGTCTTAGGACAAACTAGAAACCAGGATACAAACAAGATGAAAACTCGGGCATATCTGTCCATGTGCAGTCAGATCCGCTTGCAATTTTCCAGAAAATTCCATCAATTAAGTCTGTATAACTTTTAAGTCCTTAGATATGACTTGGTTCCAAGCATCACTCCAAGCCATAATTCCAAAAAGAATACAATACGTGAAAATTAAAAAATAGAGGCAGAGTAAATCAAGTACGTAGAAAAAAATATTTTCTCCTATATTGTGGTTCTATTTCCCCAGCAAAGGGGGGTGGCTAGTGACCACTGATATGTTAGTCTGGAGGGCTGTTTTGAGACTGTGAATACAGGATCACTTGAAAACCTTTGTCCCACAAGATCTGCTATTTAAATAAAAGTTTATGATCATGCCTCCAAGCAGTTAGGAAAGTATATGCCTCTTCGTACAACCACTAAATTATAGCATTGTATAAATACGTAACAGACACGGCGAAGCCCATGGAACATCACAGAAGCCACCTGGTCTTTGTCTTCTGGTCGTTGTCTTCTGGGCACCTTGAATGTACTTCACACACCGGCATATGTGAGTCTTAACGGGAGATAGGAATCAGACACGCTAGGTGACTGGTCCAAGGTCACATAGCAGGTGGATGGTGAGGGCAGAGCCCAAACCCAGGCATTTGGTCCCCTATCCCAGAGATTTGTTCCATATAATTAGGGAAGATGTATTGGTCCCTCCTCTCTTCCTTTCGAATGGTGAGTACCTGGACCCAGAACAATCCAGAACTCAACAGTGCCCTTCTGTGACAGTACAAGAGACCAAGAGCCCAGGTGGCTGCTTCAAGGGAGGCCTACCGGGGGGTGGGCTACCGCTGGGGAGGGTCGCTACGTATCAGGGTCTGGTCCTTAACTGTTTCCATTTGGAAATATCTTGCCTTCTCGGGATAGTGGGGAGGGGCCCTGGATGTGGAATGAGGTGAGCGGGGTTCAAGCCTGCTCTGTACTACCTGGGCAATTCTTTTTTTTAATAAGGAACACTCTGAAGAAGCATAGATTTTCTTGATCTTCCAAATTCACCCACTAAGAATTCCTATTTTTCCATAGCAGCCTCCCTTGAATTTTGGAAAGGCGAGGCCCAAGCAAAGGAAACATTTGCATGAATGTAGAAGGCTCGTCGTCATCATCATCATACCGACAATGCCGACACTCAACAATGGGTGCCGGCACCCATGCAGCTTTGTGTGCTCCTAGGCCCCTGGGAAGGACATGCACCATTCGACAGTGTGAGAGCAACGCACCCAAAGCAGCTGTTGAGCCAGCAAAAGTCAATCTGAAAATGTCTATAAGAACCTGCAAAATCTGTGACTTCCCCTGCTAAAGGTGATGCCCGAAAATTCCAGCGAGTCATTTATTTACAAAACGCCCAGGCCAGTCCGCCTCCAGTCTCCCCAGGTGAGTCAAGCCCGGATGGGGTGCTCACCCAGGACCAGCATCGGGAAGGGAATTTGCTTCCTCTTCAATCCCAGACAACAGCATGGGCTCTTCGCTTCTTCCCCTAAATGGCCATGCTCCGATCACGTAACTCTATCTCGGGCCAGAGGGAAAAGCACCCAGTTCTCTCAAGTCCGGCAGAAACGTCACTGTCCTTTGATTGATATTTTCAGATCAGCTCAAGTGCAGGGAAAGACAGAAATAAAAAGACGTTGGAGATTTGAAGTCAAAAGACAGACAGAGGGGTTAGGAATGGGTCCCCCGCTGACGCTGTATGATGGTGGCCCCCAGGGAGGGTACAGGGGTGCTTGCAGACCTAGAAAATGTGTTATTTTTATTTTTCACTGAAATGTTTTTGCCATCAACGCAGGAGACACTGTACACAGAATTCTGTATTTCTGGCTTCCTTTGAAATCTTCTTTAGAGGATCTGTCGATCCGGGGGCCTGACTTCCCGCCTGCTGCAGGAGCTGAGTGGCTGCTTGCCCTCGGGGTGCGGCGTGGGCTCCAGGTCCCTGCTCCTCCCCAGCCCCTGGTCTTCCTTCCAGTTCAGTCATCTCTGCTGCATTACCTGCCCAACTCCAGCAGCAAAGGCGGACCACTTATAGCAACATTCGCCCAGCATATGTTATCTGACATGCAATTAGAATTTTAAAAAACATCCTTTTTCCCCCAAGTTTCTGAAAATCAACAGCTTCATTGCAGGGATTGATTCTGAAAGGAAGGCAAGTAAACACGTGCACAGCTGCAAGCCGTTCATCTGCACAGGTGCTCACTCGGGGAGCCCCAGGCCGCATCCTGCGCTCTCTTCACCCTCTGACCCGGCCACCTCTGCTCCGCTCAGGGCGCCTGTGTCTGGCGCGCACGGCACGGCTCTCTGCTGCTTAGGACCGCAATAAGGTGCACTATGTTTCAGTGGCCATTTCCTTCAACAGAACTATGGGGACTCCCAATATTAATCAGACAGAGTTAATGACCTCAAAAACAAACAGTGCAATAGGAAAGGCATCGCCAAACATGCTGGAACTCAAACATTGATTATAAACCTAGAAGAGGGATAGAGAAAAATATTTACAAGAACACACGGAGTGTTATTTCTAGATGGGCAAATCAGAGAAGGCCTCATGCAAATTCCCATAGGACTCGGTCTCTTAAACTCACACAGAACCTGGAGATGCAGTAAAGGAGGGGTCATGGTGGTAGATCTGGAAGCAAACAGACCATAAAGACAAGCAAAACTCCTTTGAACATTTTATAAACAGCAGAAAGGGCTCAAGGTCACTCCGAGGTCTAAGATGGCTGCTGAAGCTCCAGCTCTCACACCTGGATTCCAGGCAGCAGGAAAACAGAACCCCTTGGGTCATGACTCCCAGCTGCGTTAGCTCCCTTCAAGCAGTCTTTCTGGAAGTCATGGA
The DNA here is from genome assembly GCF_037043125.1 of Eumetopias jubatus. Taxonomy (NCBI): domain Eukaryota; kingdom Metazoa; phylum Chordata; class Mammalia; order Carnivora; family Otariidae; genus Eumetopias; species Eumetopias jubatus. The sequence continues at coordinate 90,221,715 of NW_028274822.1, read as the reverse complement.
CTTCCGCCTCCACTGTGCCGGCCAGGTGTCTCTGCACTGGCTGTGCGCTTGTCCCTGCAGAGTAAGTGTTGAGCAGCATCCAGGATTTCTCTCATACCCGTGCACACGGGTCCAGCCTGTCCAGTGGTAACGTGATAGAGCGAATATTTACCTAACAAACCCTCTACAAGTGATCTGAACCCCTGCAGGACGCCTCTCATAAACAATCCCCATCTTTGCTTTCATCACCATTTCTACAATCTGTGGCTCCATCTTTCAACCTTCCTCGGTTTTCATTGCCTCCTGTGCAAAGTGGGTCTAGATAGGCCCAAATATCATTGCAGAAGAGAGGGTGCGTGGCCAAGGGCTGCACAGACACCCGGGAGGATGCGGAGGACGATATGCCGGTGCCGGTGGTCGTCCGGGTGGTTGGGTGATTCTGCGCTCGGCGGGTGGTTGGGTGATTCTGCGCTCGGCGGGTGGTTGGGTGATTCTGCGCTCGGCGGGTGGTTGGGTGATTCTGCGCTCGGCGGGTGGTTGGGTGATTCTGCGCTCGGCGGCTCGTTGTCCGCGCGCCGCTGCAGGGAGGCCCTGTATGAATATTTGTGATGTGAACACTATGTCCACGTTCCACAGCCACCATGGCCGGAGGGTTTCCGGTTGAGAAGGGCGGTCCCTAAGTACTTGGGGTTCCATGCCCCTTACCGGCTTCACTGCTGTGGTCGGAGTAGGCTGGGTTGTGCCCTGGTACCTCTCTACCTCCGGAAGCTGCACTGCAAAGTCTCATTCCTCCCCTGTGCCACGTCCCCATCAGGCATCAGCGAGGGGGCTGTGTGCCACGCTGGCCCCGCCCCAGGGCCCAGGCTATCCCAGCAGTCCTGTCTGGGGGTCCCATTTGGTCCCGTTCATCCTGACCGGGAGACAGAACACAGGGATGAATATGAGGGTCACCTCTGCACTCACTTCCTTGGCTAAAGCCAGTCCTGTGCGCGCACCAATTTCAAGTGTGGACCCAAGAGCGCAATCGCACCGTGTTCCCAGAGGAAGACAGCGGGCACAAGGAGCTCCACCAACCACCACCCTCGAACAGGCTCCTCCAGCAGTGTGTGCTGCCCGTAGTCGGCCCTCCACACGCCTCTCCTGGCCTGAGCGGGAGGACGTGCTTGGTATGGGTAAGTGACATCTGCGGGCGGTGTAGCTGCCCTGACAAAGTTAGACAGAGAAAGACAGCATCCTGAGTTTGTTTTCAGTATCCCGGTCCTCTGCACACTGTGCAGCTGAAATCGCACAGAGTCACGCTGACCTTGAGTCTACTGAGGGCACCAGAAAGTTGTCTCCTGGACAGTGGTCCTCAGAGGCCGCAGCTGGGAAGACCAGAAGGAAAGGGGGCCAAGCGCTGAGCTGGGGTCAAGGCCCTCCGATCAAAGAACACAGATTGGGGACTTGGTCGTGTGGTTTTGCAACAGTGACTAGAGGGAGCTCATCGCGTCCGTGGGTGTTTGCAGGCAGACGCGTGAGGTGCGGCTCAGGACAGAGGAGAACAAAGGGATGTCTGCTCAATGAGGCCATCCCTCAGGAGTCCAGCCCCTATGCAGTTCTGGGAGCCCTGCATGCCCCCAGCCCCTAGCTCTGACTCATCAGCAGTAAGCAGTGGTAAGAGCGGATATCTTGGGTCTGATATCCTGCCCGACAATCAAAGAGAACACAAAGGAGTTTGCAGATGTGGTCATTCCTCTGGTGGGAGTGAAAGGCATGCCTCACCATCCCGGGGCTGCTCTCCTCCAAGGAGGTTCCCTTCCAGAGCTCTCCAAGCTGCCTGTGGCCTCGGGACAAGGGGGCAGAGCCAAATGCAGCCAGTTATCAAGCTCTCTGTGACCGCCGCTCAGTTATTCTCAAATGCACGTGACCAGGATCTCGGCCCAAGGTGACATCACAGTCATCTGTCCTCTCAAGAGCAGTGTTTGCTGGGGAGAGTCTTTTATCCCCCCTGTAAGAGCTGTGGTCACAACCCACGCAGAACATTGACCAACCCATGCGGCAGTCTCTTTCCCAGGCTCCTGTGTTCTCTTCAAAGATCATCAAATAGTAGGAGGAAAGCAGATGGATTTCTGTTTTAATGTATTCTTTTCTCTGCTCTCGTCCTCAATCTATGTCCAAATTAGAGAAAGATATTCTTCTTGCCCCCACACTATGAAAATAGGATTTTAGGGCATTTGTAGACACCTGCCTTAAAAAGCCATTTGCTTCCATTTCTACAAAGTAAAACATTCTTTTTAGGTGCTTCTGCACATGCTGAAGAAACCCCAAAGTGACCCAAACGTTCAGCAAGCAACCCTCAATGTCACAGGTAAACAAGTCACACTCCTGTTGGGCAGAGTCGTGGATAAAGTGTGTAGGCTTTTTGGCAGATAATGACTCTTGTCTTTGGTGAGAATTTATAGGCTGAACAGAATTTGTCAAAATGTACATGTGCCCAAATGTACATGTGCAGGTAGTTGAACAAAATCTAGTTTGTATTTAGATGAAATGAAAAAAAAATCTTTTGTTTTATAATGTATGGGGTTTTATTAAATTGCTCATGGCAATCAAAACATTTTGAAAGTCTCTTCTTTTTTTTCAAGGCAAACTACCTAAGAACTAGAGGGGACAAAATTTGTTGTTGCACACATCGCTTGATATAGTATAGAAAGGATGGTTATTGGTAAAAACTGCTAGAATCAGCTCTATGGGTAGGGGAACTGTTATCAAAGTTTCCCTGTTTCTTTGCCTATAGGACATTTTAGTTACAGCTTCTAAAATAGAAGATGTAACTTTGTTTAGTTTCCTAGAGCAATCAAGGAATGGTATGGTGTGTGTGTGTGTGTGTGTGTGTGTGTGCGTGTGCGCACGTGCGCGCACCGTATGCCAACCTAATTCAGGGGTCCCTATTTTCAAGTGAGCATTGGTGCCTTTCTAGGAGGCAAAGGTACTTTAGTTGCATTAGATGTATTTCTGGATTTATGAGATTTATTTTCCATGTGTTTTCATATACACTTCCCTACCATGGCCAATCCCAAATGATTTTCTGCATATTGTACAGTATTGTTTATTATTATTACTATTGATTACCATGCATTCCTTTTTCCCCTGAAACAACCCAGTCCTCCACCCTCCCTCCTCAGTGATGTCTAGGTCATGCCCATGTTGGTCCTGACATCACTCTGATTTTTATTATTTGAACTCGTAACACAAGGTCACCATATTCACAAAAGAGAATGCTAAGTAGGTAAGGTTGATGGATGTGTTCCTTAGCTTGACGGGGGCATTTTTATCACAACGTGTAGCATATCAAAACACTAAGTTGTACACTTTTATATACATACTTTTTATTTGTCAATTTCATGCCAATTAAGCTTGAAAAAAAAACCTCTAAAAAGAGGAAATGAATGTACATGTAAAAAAAGGCCACTTTTATTTTTCTATGTATCAATTCGTTTTTATTTGTAGTCTTTATTCCCCAAAGTGGCAGAGACATTGTCTAACTCAAGGTAGGGTCTTCCCAGCCAGCCAAGGGTCTGGGGTGGCGCTCTGTCCTGCAGGGCGTGGCCTGCATGTAGCTGGGAGTAACCCCAGGTCCCTGGTGCCCCCATCTATTTCCTGAGATCTCCAGGCACTGCTGCTGTACCAACACCTCCCGGACCCGGTCCACAGGCATCCCCGGGTGCGCAAGATGCACAGAGCCTCCGCAGAGGCTCCCAGGAGCCCACGGGTGTGAGGAGCGCCCCCCAGTGAGGTGCTCGGGCATATGCAGTCCGCTGCTCCTGGGCGGTGCTGCATGGGCACCCCGGAGCCCCGGCACCCTCCACCCACGTCCGCAGGGCACACAGCACGGGAGCCCTTTCCTCCTGGACTCCCAAGCTAGCTGAAATTTCGAGCATGTCCCGCTCCCTCTCCTGGGGGCTCAGAGCCGGTGAAGGAGGGCAGGTGGGGAGACAGGAGACAATGAGCAGGCTTTTCTCAGGGACACACAGAACAGCTTCTCTGCAATCCATGATTTTCCCATTTTTGCTTCTCCCCAGGCAGCGAGTGCCTCCTGTTCTGGCTTAAATGAGAGAAAACCGTGTGACGGGCTACAAAAATAAATTACCAGGAACAAACAGAAATAAATGACTACATCACTGTGTAATCCCATTTTAATAAACATAAAAAAATAGAGGGTGCATGTTTATCTAATAGTGTTTTCTATCCTAAGAGAAAACTAATAAGCCATAAAGGAGAATCTACATATGTGACTATAGAACATTTTCAAACTTCTGTTTATTAAAAAGCATTATAAATACACTAAAAGGCAAAAGAAAACTGGGGAAATACTTATAGAGAAGACAAGGCATTTGCATCCTTAATATATAAAGAGCATTTATAAATCAACCAATATAAATGCAAACACATTAATAAAAACTGGATAAAGGATATGAAGAAGCAAATCAGATATGAAAATAAGAGGATATGAGAAATATATATTTGAGAAAACATGTATTTGAGAAAATCTATTAATAATGAAAATTCAGCTTCATCATTAATAAAAAGAGAGCAAAAACCTGCAAGATGTTATGTCTCACTGATCGGTCTAGCAAAGGACTTTTAAACATAATCTCTTTTGTTGGTAGAGCATATTGAAATGGGCACTTCCATAGTAGAAATGTTTTAAAGAACAATTTTGTGATATGGATTCAAAGTCTTATAATGGAACTTCTTATTTGACCCCAACTTCACTCCTTGGTATTTATTTCAAGCCAATAATCAGAGACGTAAAAACTATAAGGGCTTCTTTATGATGTAAAGCATTCTCCATTTCAGAAAAGCTTTCAGCAGTGATAGCATGCTGATTATTAGGCATACTAATGGGATTTTTATGTATGGGAAAAGGGCTGCACCAGATGAGTTGAGGATCACAAGTCTTAAATTTTATTATTCCACTACTCAATCATCAGAACAGAATTACTGGAGAAGCCTTAATAAAAATAGTGATGATGAAATAAAAGAGTGATGATCATGGTAGTCACAATGGCGAAGATGGTGATGGTGATGATGATGGTGCTGGTGGTGATGATGGTGATGATGATGGTGATGAGAGTGGAGGTGATGGTGGTGATGATGATGATGATGGTGCTGGTGGTGATGGTGGTGATGATGATGATGATGATGGTGCTGGTGGTGAAGATGATGGTGATGGTAATGAGGGTGTTGATGGTGATGGTGTTAATGATGGTGACGATGGTAATGATGGTGATGATGGTGGCAGTCATGGTGAGGATGATGTGATGATGGTGATGACGCTGCTGATGGTAGTGATGGTGGTGGTGATGATGGTGATGATGGTGGTGATGATGGTGATGATGGTGATGATGATGATGGTGATGGTAGTGATGGTAATGGTGGTGATGATGATGGTGATGATGGTGATGGTGATGATGGTATTGATGGTGGTGATGATGGTGATGATGATGATGGTGATGGTAGTGATGGTAATGGTGGTGATGATGATGGTGATGATGGTGATGGTGATGATGGTGATGATGATGATGGTGATGATGGTATTGATGGTGGTGATGATGGTGATGATGGTATTGATGATGGTGGTGGTGATAGTAGTGATGATGGTAATAATGATGGTGGTGGTGGTGATGGGAGTGATGGTGATGATGGTGGTGATGATGGTGCTGGTGGTGATTATGACACAGATGGTGGTGATGGTGGTGATGATGATGGAAACAGTAAAAGAGAAACTTTAGAGGTGACTCTACAAAATGTGATGGTGATGCCACTGATGGATGATGAGGATGGTGAGGATGGTGACTTACATTCACCGAATACTGATTTTTTGCCAGACGTCACTCGTCTAAACATTTTATGTGAATTAAACTTCATGTAAGCTTCTTAGCCTGAGAAATGGGTTTTATTACTTTCCTCATTGTACACATACTGAAAGAAAAGCACAGAGGGGTGAGGTATCTCTGCCTTAGGAAGAGAAAGATGGACAACCCGGGTCCCTGATGACCTTATAGCCACACACTGGCTGTGGCTGCCGAGCTCCAGCTGTTTCACATCACAGAGCCACGTGCTTCTAAAACTCTCAAGTCACGTTGTGTTGAATTTCTGATGCCTGCAGCTGATTCCAGTTCCTTATGGGGAGACCTCAAATATGGTAAAAGAGTTCACTGTGACCTGGACTGAAGGTCTGTTTAAGATACCACATTGCTGAGTCATCTTCCCTCCAGGGACCTCAGCCTACCTCCTGTCCCAGGCAGCTTTGACTCAACTCTTCTGGGGCTCCTATGGAAATACTGGACAGAATCCAAGTGTTCAACAGTAAGGACTGGTAAAATAAATGCAAGCACAAAAATTTTTAACAATAGCTATGACTGTGGAGCACTTACTCGCGTAGGCGCTGTGAAAAGCGCTTACCACGTTTTATGGAGATTTATCATGATTACCCAAATGTAGGCATGCATGCCACAATCCATAGCTTTGAAAGCAATATTTAAGTATTTTAATTGACATGATAAGATGCTTTATTAAGCAGATATTGCTGCAGAAATGCTGCATAAGCTGCAATTCCCAAAGCCACAAGCACTCACGTCCCTGGCTTACAAGCCTTTGTGTTACCGGTGGCCGCGTGCTGTTGGATCTGCCGCACCCCCACGTGTTGCTTATTTTATCCGAGCCAGAAGCTGTGCAGGACCTACTTTTCTCTTGGTGGATGGCAGAGGCATACAAAGGCTGGTCACAGCAAACAGCACATTTCAAGTTTTTGCCCATGTCGGCATCACTAACATCTCGTGTGTGGGGCCAAAACACGTCCTGTGATGAAGCCCCAAATCAATGGGTCCAGACGAGCAGGAGGTACCCCCGAAGAGCCATGATTTTTTATATTTTTTGTGGGAGGGAGTGAAAAATGGAGAACAATAGGATAGTCTACCGCAGACATTTACATCATTTTAAAGAACTAAATGTGCATCGGGTTTAAGGCCTTTTGTACAAATGCTCTATCTGATGTATATGTACATGCATATATTGGAATAAGGCTTAAAGCAGAAATGCATGAGTGCCAAACATTATCTTAGGAAGAATGAGTGTTTCAATTCTGTTTTTAGCTAATCTATATTTTCAGATTTTTTTTTTTTTTTTTTTTTTGGTAATGAAGCTGGATGAGCCACATTTCATTTTTCAAAGAGAACTATGTCATGGGTCAGAGTCTGTGCCTTGGACGGCACAGTAAATCCTCTCCTCTGCTTCTGATGACCCGCAGTACCTGGGGCAGGAGGGTGGGCTCCCCAATCATCTTCTCCCTGTCTAGCCTTAGAGAAGGTCCTCCTGTGGGGCTGTCCCTGGTCTGCCCAGCCCTCAGGCTTTCCGTGCCCTGAGTGCAGAGTGCGCCCAGCATCCCAGGACCCAGCCTGGTTCCAAAGCCCCGGGCACTCAGGCAGGCCTGGGAGGTTTCTGTCGCCCTCTCCTGGAGCAGGGATGGTCAGTGTCATGCTTGTCCTTATTTCTCAGGTGTGGGAACCTCTTGAAGTCCTCTGCTTCATTTAAGTAGGAATATGAACGGGATGAGTTATTGAAGGTTCCTGCACAGAGCAGCAGAAGGTCACACCAGAGCAGGTGGCCGGCTGGCTGCGCCGGGGCCAGACGTGGCTAGCGGTGTGTTCTGATGGCCCTGGTCACATCAGGGAGTGCTCAGTACAAGCACGGAAGCTTGGATCCCACATAAACCATTTAACAATTCTTCTGAGCATCTGCCATGGGCCTAGCCATACAGGGAGGCAGAACTGGGCACCCCGCTGCCCAAAAGTACCCAGGATGCCAGGTGGGCAGACTTGGCTCAGCAAGCACAGTGTGGGCATCATGACTGGTGGGAGCGCTCAATCGTTTGCAACACAGTCAATTAAAAAAAAAAAAAAATCATGATGTGGACCAAAGCAAAACAGAAAACAAGAAAACACAAACCAAATGAGTCCCCCAGCCCCTCCAGAACGGCCAGCCTCAGAGACCTCTATTCAAACACGCTCATGTATTCAATCAATGAACAGCCACGCGTCGAGTGCACAGGGTGTGATGGTGGACGTGGGCACCTCGAGGCCAGGAGGGGAGTTAATCTGTGCCAAGTGCCCTGATGAGATGCTCAGGCATGGGAACAGGGGACTGGAGCCAGCATGGGCACATCTGGGCACGGGGAGGGGAAGACTGGTTGTTCTCCTCCATCATGGAGAGATAGGGAGCGGGTGGGTGCTCCTGGAGTCTCCCTGGGGAGCAGGCTGTGGGGAGATTTGGAGGTGGGCAGAGGAAGACAGGGGGGCTGCTGAGGGGTGTGTTCCCATCCTCAGGCAAGGACAACAAGCTTTCTTAGGCAGCAGTGGCCAGCAGGAGACGGGGCGCATCTGAGAGACATCAGAAGAGCAGGTGCTCAGGGGTGTCGGATGAGAAGAATGACATCTTTGAGCCCCGGCTGACTCATGGTCTGACGGGGCTGGGGACACAATCGTCTCAGCCCTGCAGCAGCATCTGAGTCCCCAGTGGTGGTGTCTCTGTGTCCCTAAAGGTAACAGTGGCCTCAAGGTTGGGGCCCAAGTGTGGGAGGTCGAGTGGCATCACCAGTAAAGGGGACATAGCCATGGGGTTCAGGAGGAAGAGGAGAGTACTGAAGCCCCCAAAGTTATTTCTAGGGGCCATGGTGGGTGTTGTGCAGCTATCCAGAGGCCCTAGGGAGGAATGCTTTCTTTCGAAAGTTCTTTCTTACGGGGAATTGCATTTGAAGTTAGAACAGCAGGTCAAACATCGGATGTGATCAAACTTACCGCCAGAAAAGTCAGCTTTGGGGGTTCATTTTTCCCAGAGATGAAACAGTGTATTGCTTTTCCTTTCTTCAGCTGGGGGGCTGGGGGGCGGGCAGAAGGGTCGGGTGTCTTACAGCAAAGCCCCCGGATATAAGGGGGGCCATTTTCTGTCAGCAGGAGAATCACATGCAGCTCTGTGGGGCAGGGGCTGGGGGGCCCAGCCAAGAGAGAAGGACCCCCTGTCTCTTGTCCCTTTAGACCGCCCAGCTCAGTGTGAATGAGGTCCAAAGGGAAGCAAATCCGAGGTGAGGAGGTCCATGCCACCAGGGGCTTGCTGACGCCCGCGGGGCAGGGTTGGGGGCCCCCACTCGCTCAGAGTCATGCTAAGTGCGGAGTGTCTGCTCTTGCTGTCTTCCTCGTCTGCAGCGCTCAGCCCCTGGGGTGGGGTCCCCCCACTCACGTTCATCTTCCCCTTGTGGATCGGCTGCTCAAGGGGAAAGGTGAGGTCACTTGCCAAAAAGGGGAGCAGGGCTGAAGTCCTGTACCCTTTCTTGCTGCCGTCTGCCTGCTCGTTCCTCATCTTCCCTGCGGGAGGGCACAGGGCAGGACTGAGACCACCGGGCAGTGGGGGCGGGCGGCTGTCTGGGGGCCCGGCCAAGGGGGGTTCCTGAGAGGGGATTAAGGAAGAAGACGCTTCACCGGCTGCTGGCTTCAGATGTTCGGTCTCAGTGACGTGAGACTCAGAGAAAGGAAAGGTCGTTTCTTCTCAGTTCTCCGGTCTCATGTGCTTGGTGAGGTCCAGAAATACCGGGGCACAGTCCAAGTCAGTTCACGACCTCTGGACCCTGTCCCGCTGTGGCTCCAGGCCCCCCTCCTCTGCAGACGCCCCTTGCCCCGGGGCAGCCGGGCTCCAGGGCTGCGCACGCGGGGTTCACCTTCCCCGGGGGGAAGTGCTATTACCATTTTGATTTCCTAAGCCTGGAAAATAAACTAAGCTATTTGGATACGAATTTGATTGTTTTGTCTCTCCAACACAAAACGAACAAAAACAATTCAAAAACACCGTGAACATATGGGTTCCATTTGCAGCAGGAACAACCTTGTCCCTGGATGGCAGATTGTGTCTTCTCCACCACCTTCCAAAAACATGCTCCCTGCTCCGCACCGCCCACTCCACCTCTTCCTTCTTGTCTTATTGTCTCAGCTTCCCCCTGATGTCTTTAGGGCGGATTCCTCCATCTGCTTGGAGTGGAGCTGCCCCCAGGCCCCTGCACCCTGTGCTCTCAGCACCCTGTGTTTGGCCTCCCCGGCACGTGTCCTAATGCGCATCTTTTGCACCGAACACTGTGTTAACCACACTGGATAATATCCTGGGGGCCAGGAACAGACTCGGTACTGTTCATCTCTGCAGCCCCAACACCCAGTCAGCACCGGGCACAGAAGAGCCGTAACAAAAATCTGTTGAATTAGCGAACGGATGAATTACCCCAAACTTGAATATTAGATATACTTAGTGACCTCCATGACCACGCCATAGACTCCTCATCAGACATCATTTTTGCCAATTGCTTAGACTTTCTCTCTTCTTCCAGCTCCTTTTAAGTTTCCTGTCTCCTGTCCTTTCTTACTGTTCTTCCCAAAGCCCGGGTCCTCACCTCCTTTGTTTGCCAAAGCAGTTTAGTTTCCCCTACTTCCTTATGTCTTTTTATGACACATCTTTGAGGTCATATTTTCGCCACCTAAAATGGTAAATCAAAGGAATTTGAAAGTAAATAAAGTTCTTTCCCTAATAGCTTTTCAGTTAGAAACAATGTTTCAGTGGACCAGAAGAAGGCAAAAAAAAAAAAAAAAAATATATATATATATATATATATATATATGTATATATATATATATATATATATGTATATATATATATGGAAAGGAATAGCGGGGTACCTCCCTGACTTCTGTCTTTCTGATATGACTCAAAATCAAGATTGCCCCGAAAGGCTGCTGGTGCTCCAGTCATTGCATCCACATTCCATGTGGCAAGAAAAGGTTGGAGGCAGGAGGACCAAATGGGTTACACCTCACACCTACATCTGTTCCATTTAAGGAGCCTTTCCAGAACTCTAACATCACATTTCCCTTATTCATCACTTAATAACAGGATACACTTGATTACAAGAGATGTTGGGCACAGTATACCTGAGTAAGGCTCGGTTTTTTATTTTAAAGAAGAAACAGAGAGTGGGTATCAGGTAGACAGCATTTTCCACTTCTCCTCTTTCTTTCTTGCTGGCCAAAGAGCTTTCTTGCCCTGGGATTTATACTGGTATCTGAGACACACATGTGGATAGACACAGAGATGCTCCAGACATTCACTCAATCACACGTCTTGGCTTCATTCTATTTGGATTGACTTAGGTGATGTGCTCCTACCTGGACCAATAACAGTTGCCATGGGAGTGACAAGTCTTATCCAACTAAGGAAGTAAGCCTGGGGCTGGAGATGGAGTCGGCTTCCTCTAAACCCTGTGGCTGTGTGGAAGGGCTCTACTAAGAAGGAAAAGGGGGCTCAGAGATGGAGGCAGGCACCTGACAGTATCTACTAAGGAACCCACACCTGGTACAGTGCCCGGTGTTCAGAGGCTGCTCAGCAGGTAGAGAATGAAAGAATTAAATCACCATCCCCTCTTACTTCTTAGCACCATGTGCCCCTTCTACGTCCATTCCTCCCTCCCCAAGCTGCCCGATGTGTAGCCTATCGCTCAGGACCCTCAGTCCCCTGTCTGCCAACTCACATGTGTCGGAGGGTTAATTCCGACGAGATCATGCTGTCCCATCCAGCTAGAGGAAAACATATTCCTGGTGCAGGACAGGGGGTGGGACGTAGGCATGTGCCTGGCATTGCTGAAAACACACCCAGTGCTGGGCTTCTGTTCCAGTGTCCATTGCTCACTGTGTGGAACAGAAGAATGATGAGTTTCCAGAATGATCCATCCCAGCCCCACATACTGACCTCAGATTGTATTCTAGAAGGGTCAGGCTTCCTGTGGTCACATAAATACAGCTTCCCCTGACACAAAGGAGCACCAAGAGCAGTGGGAATTATTTGCTAATTAAAGGCAAGCACAACCTCATCCATTAAACCCACAATGATGATAAACCAGAAACAAACAAACAAAACCTGTGTAGTTTCTTAGTAATATGCAATTGAATTGATTGTGTGTAGAAGTGTGTGTGTGTGCGTGTGTGTGTGTGTGTGTGTGTGTGTGTGTGTGTGTGTAAGGATACACATCACTCAATCATATGTTAAGAACTGTCACACTTTGCAGTTTAACCCATTGTGGAATTTTGGAAGCAAGTTCAGTCTACAGAATACATACCTTTTAAATATCAATCTCCACGCGAGAGCTAATATTCATGGTTTAGTCATTAAGTATTATAAACATAGTACTGAAAGCTTATGAAAAACCCCTTTATGTTATATATCCTAATAACTAGAAAGCAGTATTTCCTTTTTTTTCTTTTGAAGAGGAAAAAAATAATGCCTCAAAGGTATCTCTTTTATAATACAGTATCATTTTTCTGCACCATTTGTTAGAAATATCTGTTCCTATCATCAAAGATCTTTCTGGAAGTGTTTGTGCTCCCACCTCAAATATTTATGGTTTTTAGGCTTGAGATGACTTATTTCTATTTGCTTTTAATTTCCTCATGCAATGTTTCAAATGGCTCCGCAAGTTGTTAGGAATGGTTTCGAGTTAAATTATGTAGAGTTGCCACAGTGTTTTTGATTGCCTGCATTTGATGAGGTTATTAAAACAGCAGAAATATAAATTACCATAGCAACAAAAGCATAAATTCGTAGCCTGTTTCATAATCTTGGGCCTGAAGGAAATTGTAGCGCTCTTAACAGCTCAGGCATGATGCAACGCGAACACTTAGCTGCTGAGTCATTAGGGGGCTCAGCAATCCATCAGAGCCGACAAGTACTGAATCCACGCGACAGTCACGAGTGACTAGCCTGGGCCCCTTCTTTTTGACTTGCCACACGTTGGAGAGCCTGGGGGTGAGCACAGGAGACACCCCTCCGTGGTATGTCCCTGTGCCTGCCGGAAGCGAGGGCTTCCTGAGGCTGGATCGTACGGTCAAGAAAAGTCGTCCCCTCCGAGCAGTGTTTCCCCTCTTGCCTGTGGATTCCACATTCTTGCCCCATAAGCAATGCCATCCTTGTCTCCAAATTAGCAAATGCATATCAAGGGAAGGGAAACACGGAGGAAAAGGGAAAAGAAAGGGGGATCGAGATATGACAAGTCCCATAAATCTATGCCTAGAACGTGTTCACGACATCAGTAGAGTGTGGGTTATCTTGTCTTTGACGGACGGGGCATGTCATTTGCTTGTTGTTTCACTTGACAGTAACCCAGAGATTGAAAGAAAATACAAGGGGGCACCTCTGTCCTTACGTAGTGTTACGTGCTATTTGATAAACTTGAGAAAGGTGTACCTTTGACTTGGCATTCTGCGCCGCCCTCGGAAGGAGCAGGAAAGCCCAGGGCAAGGTCAGTCTCATCCTGATTCCTTTCCCCCCAGCTAGTGAGAATTTTTCTAGAGGAATCTCTGATTTTGGTCTATTGGGGTTTCTGGACAAGGTTCATGTTATAAAAATGCCACATGAATAGGAATGTGTCTTCCCTAGAATTCATATTGCATCAGTAGGATGACTCTACTGTATCTGGGGCCTGGGACCTGGGCAGATTGATACAACAGGACAGGTTGAGGCCCCTACAACATGTAAAGTGTCTTGAATCTTCATGGCGGGATCGCAGAAAGCTGAAGGAAGATAAGCATACTCTTCCTAATCTTTAGAAGAAAAATTACAAAAGGGCATGCTGTGTAAAGGGTGAATTCACTCACCCTGCAAATCTTTATGGAGCATCTAATAAAGGACAGCATTGTTCTGGGCACAGGTACCGGCCATGAACCAGATGCACCCAGGCCTTGTCCTCAGGGTGCTGGCTTCCTGATGGGGGCAGGGAGGGATGGCGGAAGCCTCCAAAATGGGGCTCAGTGAGAAGCTATGGCAAAAATCCTGGCAAGAGTTATGAAGGTGTCTTAGACAAGGAGATTAGTTGAGGATGTAGGTTATTCATTTCTAGATGCATTTAGAAGGCAAAGCAATTGGCTTTTCTGATGGACTTGATGCAGCTTGTAAGTTAGTGTAAGGAATCGAGGAAGAATCGAAGGATTTTAGCCCAACTCACCGAATGACTCAGTGTAGAAGACCTTTGGAGGGGCAGATGGGAGAAGGGGCATTTGCTTTGGGACGTGTGTACTTTTAGACACTTGTTAGGGGTATGAGTGCAGGTGCCCCATACTCTCCTGCAGGCTCAGCATGCATGTCTTTGATAAATGGCCTTATCCTAACACGAGCCCCCAGTTACTGTCTGCAGCATATGCTGTGTACCCAACACTTCCCATTTCTTCTTATTTAATTGCCACAAGCAACTTATAAGGACATTCACATCATCATTCCCATTTTATATATGAGAAAATTGAAATTTAAAAAGGCTTGAAATACCCTGCCCAGAGATTGGAATAGAAAGCCGCCTGGAGATGCTCCCTGTGATGGTCCATAGTCATCCATCAAGAACTTGGAAGCATTACAGCCGCCCCCCCATCTGAGCAGAGCCCCACTGCAACCTCTAAGCTCCCTGGGAGGCCCCACTATATTCCTCTCCAAAATTCCAGGGAAGGATAAGCCTCGCCATAGCAATGATGCTAAATATTGGCTTATTTGGAACAGGTCCCCCCTGGAAATGTTCATGGCAAAGAGTGGGCTTGGAAGCAGGGAATATTCTTCAGGAGCAGGTGCCCTACTATTAATTAATAAATTAAGCCTCCTGGGCCCCCAGAGTCATGAGGTAAACATGTCATTTCTATCACCTCTCCACCAGCAGTGAAGCTGGACAGCAGGAATCACATGCTGTCTAGTGGGACACGTTCTAGAAGCCCAGACACAGAGGGGGATCCGTCTTACATCGTGGCACTTTTAAACAATCAGTTCACATCGTTTCAAAGTGGAGGAGAAGTGGATCTTTCCAGACTGAACCAGGAACCTATGTTTTTACCCATAACATGACCCTGAGCCACTGAAGAGTTCAGAAGAACAAGAAGGGTCCAGGAGAACTCACCAGTGAAGAAAAGAAAATAATGCCAGCACATATTTTACGACTTTCTTGATCATTCTGCAAATCAACCAGGTATTGAGCTAGAGAGAATCAAATCTGTTCCATGAACATCTTTCACTGCCTACCGGTCAGTTCTGACCTGGACAGCTGACTTTCAGGTACATGTGCAAACGTGATACAGGCACATCCCGAGGAAGGCGGATGCCACGTCTTGATGCAGGGACCCTGCCCATGCAGACGACCTCTTCTGTCCCATCCGGGACTCACATGAAGGTGAGATACAGCCATGGCCACCAAGCAACCCCACTCAGAGACTTTGCTTCTCTACGGTGAGACATAGGTTCTTTTGGCTTTAAAAGATCTGCATTTCTCCTTCCCTCAACCCCTGTGAGCTTACCAGGACTCTGTCCCTGAA
This sequence comes from Eumetopias jubatus, assembly GCF_037043125.1. Taxonomy (NCBI): domain Eukaryota; kingdom Metazoa; phylum Chordata; class Mammalia; order Carnivora; family Otariidae; genus Eumetopias; species Eumetopias jubatus. The sequence continues at coordinate 90,206,329 of NW_028274822.1, read as the reverse complement.
TCAGGGTCCTGCACAGCAGGAAATGGTTTATCCCTCAGCACTCAAGATTTGTCTGCTAGTGGTTATTTCTTCTGTAACATCATCTGCTTCCATGAACCAAAGCGTGGTGGAGCAGAATGGGGAGTTGGGGTTGACTGGCAACAGGACGTAACTGTGATGTCCAGAGAGGTGGTATTGTGATAAGGAACACAGAGGCTTAATTCCTTCATTTGTGAATTTGGGATAATAATAATAATAATAGCACATCCCATAGGGTTATTGTCATAACTGAGTCGAGGGGTAACTGCAAAGTGGTCAGCATCGTGCCTGGAATTTATACAGCACTCCATAAATGGCATCATCATCATCATCATCATCATCATCATCCAGAAAGGACTCCATGATAAATAAAAGGATTGACCACACCAACAGCACCAAGTTCCTACCATGGCACTTTTAGGGAGTCATGTAAAAAGAACATCTCAAAGAAGATCCTCATATGCGAGCTTGGCTTCCAGAACCAGTGACCCAGGGCAATCAAAAGGTTAGCCAGCTATGGAAGGGAAAGTGTCCCGTGTTGTTTTTGTTTGGCCAATCTCTCTACCCCCTTGTCCGGGGAACGGAACACTGATTTCCTGGGAAGCCACCTCTTCTGTACTTTGAGTCTTTGTTGTTAGAAAGGAGCCCTGACCTTCTGCCTAGGAGCCCAGAGTTCTGCCCCGTGATGTGTTCCATTGGTCCCTGCCCTTCCTAATTGGTCCCGGAATAGCCATGTAACCCAAGATGGGCCATTGAGTCTCAACTCTGGGATTTTGCTTGAGTTACCAAACTAATTTGGCAGTGTGTACTACTTAAAGAGTGTGAGTGGAGGAAATCAGGAGTAGATCAGGCCTCAGCATCTCTCTTAAGTTGTGCCCGAGAGTTCTTTAATGCACCTGCTCTCCGTATTTGTGGTGTCTGGGTATTAACTGTCTTATCCCAAGAGCACTTACAGACCCCTCTCCTAATTATCCATGCTCTGATTTGCTTTTTATGGGTAATTGGCATATCAATTGCTCCTGCTTAGGATTGTTTTCACCAAACACTTTACATTATTTATCAGATTAGATGAAAAAATACAGTTTTCATTAAGTCCCTGCTATTCAAAGTGCTGCCTGTCGTGCATTAACATATGGGTGGGCTTCAGATTTAAGACTCGTAAATGCCAACATCAGAAGACCTGGTTAGGAGAGCCATTTTTCCCCATGAAAGAGAAACCATTCAATAATAAATACAGAGCAGCAGATAAGCTCCAAGAATGAAATCGTTCTTAAGTTACCGAGTCTGAGACCATGGCAGTTGGTGTTAGTAACTGCAGAGATGAGCGGGTGTGAAGGTAGTCAAACCTTTTGTTCCAAGGAAGCGGATTTTCTGGGTATTTAAATACTGTTTGGGTGAGAGCCGCCTGCTTTCAGATAAATTGCACTGTGGCATGTGTCCTGCTTCCACAAGAATCCCCAGAATCAAGCCATCATGGGGCTGTTCCACGAGAAGGGGCCATTCCGAGCCCCGGGCCCACATTGATAAAAGTGTCAAATCCTGCAGAATAGGGAAGAAGTGGTTCGTGCATTAGCAGTGAGCAACTTAATGCTTGGAGCAGTCTCTCGTGGGCTTGGATCCTGGCTCTGCCGTCTATTTTGTATGTCACCTTCTGTAAAGCCCTTTAGGGTTCTGCACTCAGTTCATCTGAGAAATGGGGTGACAATGCCACCTCCCTGCTGGGGCTCTTGTGAGAATTAGATGGGCTGGTACTGCAAAGTGCTTGCAAGTGTGCGAATACTGGCTGTCACTGCCCTCACCCCGTATTATGCAGTTGCTCCCGTGTCTGAGTTCCCCACATGCCCCACCCAATCTGGGGCCTCTGGGGTCAGCAGCTCCCAGGCTTCTGCTTGGCCCAGAATTGGTCCTCAGAAAACATTGGTCACAGTCATGAATTTTAGAATGCAGGCAGCCTTGATAACGCTGGTCCTGGAGTCACACTAGGCAGTTTATCTCGGAAAGAGGATGTGATATGCTTAGAAGTTTCCGGACCTGGGAGGTGCCACCTTGCCTCATGGTCTTGGTCAACTCACTCCCCTCTAGGGACATATTGCTCGCCTGTGAAGTGCAAGGATTGCATTGGATTATCTTGAAAATCCTCTCGGCTAAGTTAACACAGGGTTACCCCATGCAACGGTCTAGTGACTTTCAGCGCTGGGGTACATGGCCACTTCCGGGAGACCTTCTAAAGATCAGATGGCAGCCACCGCTGCACACTGCGGGGTTCCAGCTATGCAACATTTGGGGAAAGGCAAAACTATGGAAATAGTAAAGAGATCAGTGGTTTCTGGGACCCCCGGGGGCGGGGAGGGAAAAGCAGGCGGAGCACAGGAGATTTCCACATGATACTGTCCTGGTGGATATAGGATATTATGCATCTGTCCAAACCCCTAGAACTTCGCAGCACAAACAGTGAACTCTAATGGAAACCGTGGGCTTTAGTTGTTAATATTGTGTCAGTATCAGTTCATCGATTGCAACAAATGAACCACACTAAGGCAAGCTGTTAATAACAGGGTGAGTTGTGTAGGCGGGGAGCTAGATACATGGGAACCATCTGTACTTTCCCGTCAATTCTTCCATAAGCCCAAAACTACTTTCAAATTACATCTATACATTTTAAAAATATTTACTCCCTCTCCCCACCTCCAGGTATCCTGATATGATTGGTCTGGGGTGATCCAGGACATCCGTAATTTAGAGTCTCTCACATGATTCTGATGGGCAGCAGTGGTTAAGGACACTATCCAGAGTGAAGGGTCTGCAGGATTGATGGATGTAGACATAAGGGTGATGGGGCACAGGGCAACCATCTCTGGATACCCTGAGCCTCAAGCCCCCAACGTGTCCCTACTTGCTTGTTGCTCTGTTTGGTTGGATATATCACTGAATGCACCCCAAACTCTAACTCTTCTTTCTCTGATTTGACTATGAGCTCCGGGAGGTCAGTGTGGGAACTTCTCGGCTTCTTGTGGCCCCTGTGATGTCTGGCATGTGCTGGGAGGGGGCAGGTCACAGTCCTGACCTGCTGACTGACTTCGTTGAGCTACGTGTGGGAGAAGCCTAACTTGGCCCCAACCTGTCTCCAGGTCGAATGACCGGTGCACCCAACAGTGTCCTGAGCTCTGTTCTACAAGACCGTGCTCTCCTACTTATTATCAAGGTTCCACAATATGGCTTTAATTCTCCTTTTTAAGTTTCACAAAATTCACGGAGCTTTTGTCTTTCAGATACTCTTCCTTTCACATCTCCCAGGTGGCAAAGGGGAAAAATTCAGCACCAGACTTCCGCACCTTTCCCTTATCTGATATTTCCAGAGAAGCATGCCCCAGTCTAATTTACAGGAGGAAATTGAAAATGCATCTTCCTCACCTCAAGGGATGATATTCAGGAGCTTTGGAGAATCTTTAACTAATTAGAGAGATGGAAGCAGATTAATGGTCCAGAAAACAAAACCTCCATCCCACCTCGAATGGCCTTTCCCAGGGTGTGCAAATTGGTCGTTGCTGGATCCAGCTGGGAAAAGAAGTATCTGACTACCTTGATATTTTTGTAACTGAGTACGGGGAGGAAGGTGATATTCCAGAGGGCCCACCACATTTTCTTGCTGGTTGCGACAGCTTACAAGCTCTCCTGGCAACTGTAGGGTCTGATGGGAATTTCCACTTTATAGACAAGCAAAAAGGACACTTCATTGAGAGACACACATATACACCCAAGAGGGGAAGGCGCCCTCACTCTAGAAATGCAAATCTAGGGCACCTGGGTGGCTCAGTCCTTAAGTGTCTGCCTTCGGCTTGGGTCATGATCCCAGGGTCCTGGGATCCAGCCCCTCATTGCACTCCCCTGGCTCGGTGGGGAGCCTGCTTCTCCCTCTCCCTCTGCCGCTCCCCCCTACTTGTGCTCACTCTCTCTCTCTCTGGCGAGGAAATAAATAAAATCTTTAAAAAAAATGCAAATCTACCTAGAATTGTACACAAATACAGGGGTCACAATCTTTAGCTCTAGCAATCAGGCTTAACATGCTCTTTAAATGGAATGAGAGACAGAAAGACCTACAGGACTGACCCCTCTCCTGCCTGGACACAGGCAGGGGCTGCAGAAGGCAGAAGTCCCACCTGAATTCCTGGCCAGGGGAGAGATGCTCAGCTCAACCTCACACACGGGAGCGGGGGAGTACAGAAGAAGGCATCCGGGGATATGGAGCTTGACTGCCTGCACCCTTTGGAGAAAAAAAACATCCAACCACAGTCTATGAGTTTCTCTGGTAGGATGTGCCGATGGTAAACGTGATCGTGTAAGAGAATAAATCCAAGTATGTGTCCCAATTGCATCAAAAGTGAAATGTTCATATTTGCTTCGGGTGAGGCGTAGAGTTTAACTGTAGACACATCCGCCCTAGGAACAAGGAAATCTGCATTTAGATTTATTAATACATTTATTAACAAATGATGAATCTGAATTGTCTCTCCTTTAGATCCACAATGCAAGCCTGCATTTAGAGACCATGTCATGGGCCATTAAAGTACATCTCTCAAATCTGAGAGCAATGGTAGGAACCAAGAAAGAGGCAAGCAAGCAAGCAAGCAAAGTCTCAGAATCGTGGAGGATATCTTTTCCGATGTTCTTGCCTGTGGGATAAGCTGATGAGGGTTTTGCAAGCACCTCAGAGTTGTGTGAAACAGTTGTGGAGGGTGTGAGCTCTAAGAATTAGAGAAAGGCTCCATCGGGTCCTTCTACTTTCTGTTTTCTGAATGTGCTTTCACCTAATCCTTCTGGCCACAGTTGATTTAGAGGTTCTTACACACACACAAGCCTGCACGCACACAGGCACAATCACATGTATCTACACGTAAGCATGTGTGTGTGTGTGGATTGTGTAGAAGCAAAATGTGTGTGTTATAGAAAATTTGGAAAAAAATAAACAAAGATAAGGGAAATGTGACCCCCTGTGAGCCTCTCACTAGTAAATAGGGACATCCCGACGTGGGGTGGGGGTATGTGGCGTCCCCACTCTGAAACCATGGCCAGGATGTGAATCCAGTTTCTCCACATCCTCATACAGTGGTCTGACAATTAAATTGTAAAATGTATGCAGAAACATAGCTGCCCCTGGCACACAATACATGCTCAATAAATGGTGTCTAAGGAACCATACACAAGGCACTACATGAAAAGATGTTCGTTGGGGAACCTGGGTGTTTCAGTCACTCCAAAGGTGAGCATCTGCCTTCGGCTCAGGTCATGATCCCAGGGTCCTGGGATCGAGCCCCACATCGGGCTCCCTGCTCAGCGGGAAGCCTGCTTCTCCCTCTCCCTCAGCTGCTCCCCCTGCTTGTGCTGTCTCTCTCTCTCTCACACTCTGTCAAATAAATAAACAAAATCTTAAAAAAGGAAGGAAAAAGGAAATATGTTCATTACCGGATAAGAGTGAAATTTTAGAAACAATCAGGTATCCACCAATTAAATGATCAAATCATCCTATGGTATGGCTGTTCTATAGCAATGTTCCCAGAAAGTCCAAACGATGAAGTGGGTCTGTATATACTCATCTTATGTTACGTGACAAAGGCATACATTGTCAACAAACCTATAGATTAGTATAATTTATTATATTAGAGACCACAAACCATAATCCTCTATTTGGGCATATATATTTCTATATAATATATGCATGTTTACTTTTTGTATGTAGATTCACATGCCTATACATTTTGGAAGGTTACATGCCTAACTGGTAACAGTGATGATTGACAGAGAATAATTATGGGACAATATAAGGTTAAAGAGGACGTGTGTGTGTGTTCATTTTTCACAACTGGATTTCAATCACATATTGCTTGCTTACTTAAAAGACCCAATTTTCAGCTCTGGCACTGACTAGTTGGAAGACTTTGGACAAATTACAAAACTCTGATCTTTACCGAGGAGGGTGGAACATACATGAGAGAGACAGGAATCAAGAGAGATCCCCGGTGACTCTCTGGAAAGCATCAAAAAAAAGGTACCATGGAAGGAGCCGAGTGCCTGTTGTTTCTTGTGTTTGCTTGCTTGTCTGATTTCAATATCACATGAAGTCTGCGCCCCTGTCTTAAAATGTTGAGAATTAAATAGATGACTATACATCAGATGTTAATAGAAAGTCTGACCCAGTACATAAATATCTACTCCTGTAAGCTATTATAAAAATCTTTGTTGTTTTGCAATGGTGAAAACGGACACCCTGTAGAGCACTTGGGGAGAATGCGTACTTACTCTAAAGAGCTGTTTTGCAAGGTCACTTAAGGATATTAATATTTAAAATGATATTAATCATTTTGATATTGATATGCATATTTAAAATGTCTGCCAATGATACTTCGCAGCTTTGTAAACACCCAACCTAAAACAAGAATTGTGTATCATAGTCTAGAGTTGCTAGGAATTTCAGGCTTTGTTTCTCATTGCTATCCATGAGTTTGTATTTATTATTTGCTTGCTTTTATTTTTATTTGGCCATGTTACAAATGTTAGGTGGCGCATCTCCTTTTGACTTTTGCAAACCCCAAAGAAACTGGTAGGTCAAATAACACATTCATTACTGTCCTAACAACGAATGATGCATCAGTAATAATAGCTCATTAAAACACGGATATAATGTGAATTGTTGAATTCATAACTGTAATTCAATTTGTTTCTCTCCTCTTGAGAAGATATTTTAGAGTGATACTATTATCAGACACGGGGGGGACGATTTTGTCCCCAAAGGGACATTTGGCAATGTCTCCAATATCCCAAGACGTCTCTTTACTGTCACAGTGTAGTAAGGGCTGTTAGGGTCATCTCGAGGTCAGCGGTCAGGGATGATGCTGAACACCCCACCAAGCACAGGATGGCCCCAACACAGCACAGAATTATCTGTCCCCAAACCCTCCTACACTGTTGGTGGGAATGCAAGCTGGTGCAGCCACTCTGGAAAACAGTATGGAGGTTCCTCAAACAGTTGAAATTAGAGCTACCCTACGATCCAGCAATTGCACTACTGGGTATTTACCACAAAGATACAAATGTAGGGACCCGAAGGGGTACGTGCACCCCAATGTTTATAGCAGCAATGTCCACAATAGCCAAACTGTGGAAAGAGACAAGATGTCCATTGACAGATGAATGGATAAAGAAGCTGTGGTATATATACACAATGGAATATTATGCAGCCATCAAAAGGAATGAGATCTTGCCATTTGCAAAGACGTGGATGGAACTGGAGGGTGTTATGCTGAGTGAAATAAGTCAATCAGAGAAAGACATGTATCCTATGACCTCACTGATATGAGGAATTCTTAATCTCAGGACACAAACTGAGGGTCGCTGGAGTGGTGGGGGGTGGGAGGGATGGGGTGGCTGGGTGATAGACATTGGGGAGGGTATGTGCCGTGGTGAGCGCTGTGAATTGTGCAAGACTGTTGAATCACAGATCTGTACGTCTGAAACAAATAATGCAAGATATGTTAAGAAAAAAGAAAAAGAAGAAGATAGCAGGAGGGGAAGAATGAAGGGGAGTAAGTCGGAGGGGGAGACGAACCATGAGAGACGATGGACTCTGAAACACAAACTGAGGGTTCTAGAGGGGAGGGGGGTGGGGGGATGGGTTAGCCTGGTGATGGGTATTAAGGAGGGCACGTTCTGCGTGGAGCACTGGGTGTTATGCACAAACAATGAATCACGGAACACTACATCAAAAACTAATGATGTAATGTATGGTGATTAACATAACAATAAAAAATTAAAAAAAAATTATCTGTCCCCAAATGTCAATAGTGCCGATGTCAAGAACTCCTGTTACAGGGAGAATTCTGCTCAAACAAAACTTAAGGATGCCCAGTCTTCAGTGTGAGAAGGTCTGCTTTTCACTTGTGGTGAGAAGACAGAGATTGAGTAAGATGAGTCTTACTGCCTCTGTCCTGGAATTCCGTTCAGAGAACAAATAAGCACAGAAAAGGGCAGCCTGTCCCGCCTGAGGGTCTGCCCCAGCGGGAGCCTCTGCCTGCAGGGCACTCGGCACCCTCCTCTTCACACTCCATCTGTTTGCACATCCTTGGTGCAGCTCAGCCTTGCAGAGCCTAGTCTTCAGAGCTGAGCCCCACCCAGGTGGAGGCATTAGAAGGGGGAGGCCCCGCCCCCACTGCACCTGCTCCTTGGCCATATATTTTCTTATAGGGCTTCTGGGAAACACTTTTTTGGGGTCAATGCCCCAAACAGACTTGGAAACCGTTGCTGCAGGGAAAGGCCTCCCTGGCTTGGAATCCCACACAAATACTGACCAGTGGTGGTAAAGGGAGTCTCAACCTCCAGTGTCTACAGAGCCCAGGCCGTCTTATAAATGAGGGGTGGGGGGTGCCCTCGGGCTGGAAAAACTGGGAGATTCAGTCCCCCCCGGGGAAGGAGCTGCTCGTTCCCGCTACACACGGTCCTACACATAGTCCTGCAGGATGGGGTGCGGGTCCCCCCAGGTCTTCCGATGTTTAAAGAGAGTCCGATACTCTTGAGTTTTACGATAGGAAACCTTGTATCGCTTCCATTTTGACAACACCCAAACATTTTTGGAACTGCTTCTAAGAATCAAAGAGAACAAAATGAAACAAAATGAGAAATAAAATAGGGTGAGCCAGCCAGCAAACAGAGCCCTCATATGTCTGGCACAGAAGTGACCACAGACGACCAGCTTTCGATGCTTGCCTGCCCCACTGTCGCTCCATCTCTCTCTGTTAAAAATGGCAATGCAGGTTTCCTGGCTGGATTTACAGAATTCACAACAGAATGCACAACACTAGCTTCCATACGGACCCTGGTAACAACTCCATGCTTTTCCCATAGATTTGTCCCCACTGGGTGGGGTTCGTTGAAAACAAAATGTGCTTAGATTTTGTTTGGATTCAATGTGGCTTTTTCCTGCTCAAAAAATTAAACAAAAAGACTGGGGTTGGAGGAACAGCCCATACCTTCCTTCTTTTCTTCCCTAGAAATGCCAACCTGAGCCCCAGGGGAGCAGGGATTGTTCTCTATTTTTTCATTGCAGGACTCCATCTGCAGCTGAGCGGGAAATCAACACTCTCATACCTGGGCGAGAAGCAAGGGCAAAACCGTCTTCGCTGTTGCCAACCAGCCCGAAGGACCAGGAAGCAACCTGGAAGTGTCAGGTGAGCCGAGAATTATAACCAGCAGGCACGTGAACGATACTGTCCTTCTAACCCAACCTTCTATTCTAGAAGCCATGTGACCCTTCGAAACAGAAGAGGAAATGGAAGTTTGCAAGTTCGATTGGAATAAGTCCTGCTTCAAAATAATCCACGACGGAGCACATTCCAACACTGCAGAAGGAGAGCGTTTCAGTCTTGGCATCTTATCTGATTCTGGTATCAGACATTTCCATTCTTCTCGTTCAGAATTTCAGAGAGGGGGGGTGTGAGAGGGAAGGCGGGATGGGGAGGTGGGAGAAAGAAGACATAAATTTACAAAGAAAGAAGAAATTAAGAAAGGAATCTTGTCTAGTAGAGTTGAATAATCAGAATTTTCTTTGGCTGTGATTCCCCTCAAGAGTAAAGCCCTGGTGGAGCCTGGGGCTGGCACTCTTCTAAGTGCTGGGAGGTGAGCAAGAAACCACTAACCTAATGTGTACGTGTCGGGGTGGGAAGCTAATATGATAAAAAACAAAACAAAACAAAACAAAACAAAACAAAAACCCTCACTGCCCAGAAAACACATGGAACAAAATAACACTGTAAGCAGAGCTGAGGCTGGTGGTGGGTGTTCTAATTCTACAGAAGTCCCTGTTGGAGACTCTGAGAAGCTGACCTTTGAAAATAAGATTTAAGGAAAGGAAAGGAGTGAGCCACGTTTCTGGGCGGAAAGCAGCCAAGCGGAGGCCCTGAGGCAGGTGTGTGGGGTGTGACTGAGGACTTGGTCTCTGAAGAGCCCTAGTGCTGTTGGCCTTGGCAGAGTGTGATGGGCCAGGCATTGCTGCCTGCATCTGGGTCCCGTCCTGGCTGCAAACCCCAGCGCCGGGAGGGGCAGGGCATATGCATGCTGCTCCTGGGCCGGTGCTCAGGGCTTATTAAAGAGCTCCACGATGTGATGCTCCCTTCCCAGATGATGTCATTCCGAAAGCTTCTTTCCTGCTTCCTGCCCATGGAGATTTGCTTTTATTCCTCTGCATGCTGGGTTCTGTATCGTGGCTGGAAGGAGGAGGAGAAAGGTGCACACGGTGAGTTCCTTCCACCTGGGGGCCAAGGAGCGGCCCCCTTCACCCGCGGAGGCAGGTGCTCCCGCCCAGGCGTCTGCAGAGAAGACAGGCCAGGCCGCGCCCAGACTGTCTTTCACCTCCCGGGGCTTCCTGCTTCCTCAGCATCCAGGCCTGGCTCGCTGCCAACACTGACACGGCTTAGAAACGTCACGGGCCCCTGGCTCTCGGCGCCTGTGTGCCGGCAGCTGCCGCCCCCTCCCACGTGTGACTCACGTGCGGCTCCCTGAATCGACCCCAAACCAACTTCCTGCAGGAACTGGGCTTGCTTCTCTAAGTCGATCAGCAGTGTCCCCCTCTGCATGCTCTATTAGGATCTCTGACCCCATTCCCTGGGGGCGGCTGAAAACAAGACCCCCTTTCTTGGAGGTGGAATGTGGCTTTGCATCCAATCAATAACCCCCACCCCGTGACTGTGCACAGTGAGGGGGAGGGTGGGGCGCCCCTGCAGGTTGGAGGGGAGCTGGGGCCTCAGGGCAGCACTTGGGATTCTTTTCTAAGACTAGTTCTTTAGAGGGGTTTTAGGTCCACAACAAAATTGGTAGGACGGTACAGAGATTTCCCATGTTCCCCATCCCCCACGCATGCACAGTTGCCCCACTATTAACATCCCGCCATAGTGGGACCTTTGTTACAATGACAAACCTACATTGACACGTCAGCATCACCCAAAGTCCATAGTTGACCTTGGGGTTCACTCTTGGTGTGGTATGTTCTGTGGGCGTGGATGCAGGTGTAATGCCGTGTGTCCACCATTGTGGTCTCATACAGAATACTTTCACTGCCCTAAAAATCCTCTGTGCTCTGCCTGTTCATCCCTCCTTCCTCACTAACCCCTGGCAACCACTGATCTCTTTATCATCTAATAGATGTGCCTTTTCCAGAATGTCCTAGAGGTGAAATCACACAGTATGCAGGCTTTCCAGACTGGCTTCTTTCACTACGTAATATGCATTAAAGATTCCTCCGTGCCTTTTCGTGGCTGGATCCCTCATTTGCGTTTAGAGCAGAGTAATATTCTGTTGCCTGGATGGACCACAGTTGATCCGTCCACCTGCTGAAGGACGGATAGCTTGGTCGCTTCCACATTTTGGCAATTATAAATAAAGCTGCTATGAACAACTGTGCACAGGGTTTTGTGTGGACATAAGTTTTCACATTCTTTGGGTAAATACTGAGGAGCGTGCTTGCTGGATCGTGTGATAAGAGAATCTTTTGTTTCGTAAGAAGCCGCCCATCTTCCAACGTGGCTGCACTCTCTTGCCAGCCACCAGCAGTGAAGGAGAGTTCCAATCGTCCACATCGTCGTCAGCATTGGGTGTGGCCAGTGTCCCAGATTTGGGCCACTTTTACAGGTGTGTAGTGGCTTCTTGGTTTAATTTGCATTTCCCTGGGGACATGTGACATGGGGCATCTTGTCACGTGGCTTATTGACCACCTGCATATCTTCTTTGGTGAGACAGCTGTCACTATCTTTGTCTGACTTTTTCATTGGGTTGTTTGTTTTCTTATTGTTGACTTTTAAGAGTTCCTTGTGTATTTTGGGTAACAGTGCTTTATCAGATGTGCCTTTTGCCAACAGTTTCTCCTTTGTGGCTTCTCCTCTCATTCTCTTGATAGCGTCTTTTGCAGAACAATTTTTTTTTATTTTAATGAAGTCCAGCTTACCAGTTCTTTCTTCCTGGAATCGTGCACTTGGGGTGTATCTAAAAAGTCATCACTGGGGAACCTGGGTGGCTCAGTCGGTTAAGCATCTGCTTTCAGCTCAGGTCATGGTCCCAGGGTCGTGGGATCAAGTCCCGCTTTGAGTTCCCTGCTCTCTCTCTCTCTTTCTCTCTGTCAAACAAATAAAATATTTAAAAATAATAATAATAAAAAATAAAAAGTCATCACCAAACCCAAGGTCATCTAGATTCTCTTCTCCTAAAAGAGGTTTCCCAGGTGCCTCTCCCTCTCCCTCTCCCTCTGCTACTCCCCCTGCTTGTGCTCCATCAAATAAATAAATAAAATATTTAAAAATAATAATAATAAAAAATAAAAAATCATCACCAAAGCCAAGGTCATCTAGATTCTCTTCTCCTAAAAAGGGTTTCCCAGGTGCTCCTGTCGTGGGAAATCATAACTCTGTTCATCTGTCATCAGCTCAACCTTCAAACCACATCCTGATTCCAGAAACGGCTCAGTCTTAGCCGCAGGACCCTGGTGCATGCAGCACCTCCCTTTGGGGTTCCTGCCACCATCCCCTATGGTGACCCCCACAGCTCACCTTTGCCCTTCTGTCGCCTCTTCTCAACAGAGAGCAAGAACATTTTTAAAAATGTAACTCAGGTGATGTTGCCCTTTGGCTCAGCATCCAGCAAGGGTTTCTCACTATACTCGGAATCAAATCCAGTGCCCCTTTGGTAGCCCAGGACCCTCAGTGCCGGGTGCCTCTGCGTCTCTGACCTCCTGGCCCACTGCTCTGCCCACTCCGGGAACAGTAGCCACAGCAGCTGCTGAACCTGCTGACCTCTGCCTAGAGCCTCCCCCACCCTCATCCTGCCCTCCCCCTTACCCTCTCCCCACACCCCCACCCCCGTCTCTTTCTCTTTCTTCCTTACATCCTCCTTCCCGTTCTCTCCCTGGGGGTGCACATATTCCTTCAAGAAATGGTCACAAAGTTCTTTTAGAAATAAACACAGAAACAAGGCTTTCCTTCTTTCTCAGTCCCAAAGATGTTATTTGGCTTCACGCCCAGACGATAATGAAGTCAGGAAGGTGGGGGGGGGAGGGTTTGAGCTTCGCAGTCATTTCTCTGAGGCTGAAAGAATTGGAACATAGAACTAGAATTTGGGGGAAGGCTGCACTATGCTAAAGAAGAATTAATGAGGAGTTCTGTTGGACCCCTGGAAGAAAAAAAAAAAGGAATATTTCTAATGGCTTTAACAGGGGTCAACACAGGAGACCCTGCAAGATAGGCATGGGCCAGCCAGATGATGGCCGAGTGGTGGGAAGCAGAGAGCATATCTTAACTTGAGCTCTGAGCTCTGTGCCATGGTGCATGGTGCTCGGCGCATTGCCTCTTACGTCTGAGCCTCAGTTTCCCCATCTGTGCCAGGGGGTGACAATAGAGCATTCCTCACAAGGCTGTTGCAATGACTGATGGGATACTGACTGCAAATGTCTTAGTATCTTGTCCGCTACATGACAGACCTTAAGTCAATTAGTATTATTACAATTACTATTGTGCTATTATTATTGACTAACCTCACGTGGTAAATATATGCCAAATCTAGGATAAACTCAGATTCTCCTATTCTCAGCCCATTTTCTTTTCCTGCTCTTTGACTAAAAATCAAACAAGTGAAATCAGCATTCTTTGAATTTCCAATCATGCATTTATAAGCCATCTTGTTTGGCTGAGGGCAAGAATTAGGAAGTGAATAAATTAAGCAGATAGTCAGGAAGCAAAACTTCCACCAAGTTCTGCCCTTGGTACGGAAGCTACCTGGAGTCCAATTGGAGAGCAGCATCATTTCGGAGCTGTTGATGGAGGCTCCAGGAAGTTCTGAGCCCTTTGGTATCTGTTGGACCTGCTGTACATAAGTTTGCTAATCCTCTAGGATTTGGGGGTGCTTTTCTAGGGTATGTCTCTCTAAGGAGCACACAGGACTCATCTGAACCCATGAGGATGATCCCAGATGTGCAGTTCTGACACACAAGTCAGGGGGACATGACCTCAGCCGGACATGACCTGCAAGGTGAGCAGGTCAAGGTGAACCTGCTCGTCATCAGGTACTGGTGGCTGGGAAGTGGTAGATGGGACATGCATGCCTCTGGGGTGGCAGAACTGACTGCCATCCTGCAGCATCGCACCGCTAGAAAACTTCCCGAAAAAGAGGGAAAAGGCAACTCTTGTAAAAATGCCTTAAGAATAACAGCAGCATTAAGCATATATATTACCCATTTGTGGAATAATTCTCTATGTGCTTACCCACCTACAGCTCTAAAATTGTAGACTCAAGACAACCCAGGACCCAGCCCCCAGCCCTGCAGAGTTTATCACGATGACATTTGGAGTTTCACACTGGATTTTCAGGGTTTTACACATCCCCACTGTTGTCTGCATGGCCCTTCCCTCGTGTGTGCGTGAGAGTGTGTGCACACAGATGGAAGGGATGTGCACTTGTTCTCAGATCTGAAAACAAACACAGCCACTGGGAAAGTATTATCTGCAGCTGGATTCTCCCTCCCATCTCTCCACTCTCTGAAATAACACAGGATGAAGACGAAAAAGAAAACCTCAATCATCTTGTGCAACAGGGTTAAACGTTGGAATGTGACATTGGAATGCCTTTTTGCATGAAACAGAGGCAATGTAACGCTCAGCAAAGATCCCCAAATCAGCCTCTTCTGAAATTGTCAGCAAGTTAAATGCCATGCAGACGCCCATTCCAGGTGTTTTCCTGGAGAAGGTACGAGAAGAAATTCTCATATCACAATCTCTCCTTAAATTCCCAGAAGACTCCCGAAGAAACAAAAATCTGCCTTCTGGATTTAGTCAGCACGTTAGTATTCGCTGAATGCATTTCCCCACATTCATGTATCTATTAGCTTCCAGGGGAAGGGAAGACCTTCCAGGAGGAAAAGGGACAGTGAATGGATGTTTTGATGTGGAAAACGGGAGAGAAGAAGTTCCAAGTACTCTCAATTGATTTCTTTGGAAGGTTACTTATGATTTTGCCTTGCTGGTGGCCTTTTGCTTTGGTTACTGTGGAAGTGGGTTATGTTTCTAAGCAGCACTTTAGAATGGAAGGGAAGGACCCGTCTCATGGGAGGAAATGGTGTGTTCTAATCTCGACTGACTCTCAAAATGTCTGTATTTGGTGGTAGAAAGAACCTACCTCATGTGCTTCTGCATTTAACAGGGTCCAATCCAGTAGCAGTTGAATTTCACTTAGTGAATCTACAGCTAAAATTATACAGCAGTGATTGATATCTCAACTTTCCAAAAGTGGGCTGAGGGATCCCATGGGTAAAGCATGTCTTTATGTTTGGAAAAGGAGAAGAAAATCCCTTTCATTCTGATGATGAATTCGGTCACTTAGATACATGCCTGGGGCATACTTTGGAAAGTACAAGATGTCTTTCATGCAACAGCATCTGGGCAACATGCTGCAGCAGTTGCTGATATAAATAATTCACTGTTAATCGCTTCCAGGGTCACTCCTGAAATGCATACGCTAAGTTGCATGACAGGATGATGTGCAGTGCAAAGGGATAGCCGTGTAAACAAGTATTCCCATTCACCCTTGTGGGTTGTAAGGAAGAGGTAACCCAGGCTCCTTCTGATTCATCAGTGCAGCAACCCTACATGGATATTTGCAGAAGCTGTGTGCAATGGGCACACTGTTTTCCAGATGAAGATCAAGACACTACAGGGTTATTCTGACAATGACTTTTTTCTTCTATGGTCTGTTGCCAATGGGGGGACATGACCTCTATGTAGCTGAAATGACTCAGTCTGAGAGGTGGTATCGCCACTGGGGTGTTGAGGGCCATTGTGAGGGAGGGGACGGAAGAGTGTGACCTAGGCCTCCTGCCTGTACAGGGATTTCAGTGTAGACATTTGTCATCATGTCAAAAGCTGTCATTACACCTGCGTGCATAAGTGACTTAATTGTAAGGTCTAAGACACAACCCAGTTTGTGTATGCCTTCATTTTCCTGTATACAAATAGGAATCAAATACGCATGACCTTGAATATTTCTCGACCACTAAAAGACTTGAGTTTTCTGTTGCTCATTTCCCTGCTCCACCGCCCCCCCCAGAATAGATTCCACATCCTTAATATGTGGACATTTGTTTAAAGTACCGTTCACTGAACTTACCACAAGGTTAAGGAATCAACTCGTGACATGACTAACATTTTTGTTGAATGCCTCTCTTTGGTCCCTGATTGTAAAATCAATGAGGGCTTTTTTTGGTTTTGTTTTGTCTCCTGGAAAGAGAGGGTTGGAAATCTTTTTAAAAAAAAAAATGGGGAAAATTCTTGCCCTTAGGCAGCTGACATTTTTGAGGGGGAGAGACAGTCAGCAAATAATAAATAATTAAGTATGTAATATATTAGGTGATGGCATGTGCTAAGAAGAAAAACAGAAAAAATGAAAAACGGTGAAGATGTGAACAGAGAAAACTCACTTAGAAGCTGATGCGGGAATAAAGACCTCAGGGATTAAGCTCTATGTCCATCCAGGAGGGAGAGGGCAGAAGAAGTAGCTTGTGCAAATGTCCTGAGGCTGGACATGTCTGGTAGCTGCAAACCACGGCTCAGAGGCATAGGGAGAAGCATCAGGAACATAGAGTGGATGGGAAAGGTCTGAGGACTGATGAGGGTGTGGTGCCTCTAGGGGCCTCTGTAAGAATGTTAGCTTTAACTCTGAGATGTGAGGCTACTGCACCAGGCCAGGCTGAAGAGCCTGGGATCTGAGTTACATGCACTTTGGCAGCGCTGTCTCCCTCCCATGGCTTTGCAATGACCAGGGTGTCGTTGGCCTTTCGGGGCCCCACCTGCACTCTTGTTTTTCCGGGTCCAGGCCCACACCGTCGCTTACATCCCCTGCCGGGTCTCTGCAGCAGGGGCCAGTGCAAGAGGGTGGGTGGGTGTGCACGAGGCAATGCTCTATGTTACCTGTGGGTGGCCACTTCAAAGAGCCCCCCCCTCTCCCCACTCATATACTTTTCCAACTCCGGAGAAGTTAGCTCTCTGTCTGAATTTCAATGTTCTGACCTTAAAAGGAAAGACAGGACCAACAAAACAAAAGTTATGAGCAAAAGGCAAGCGTTTTTGTTTGCTCTGGTCTTGAGCCATTGGGATTTCAACCCAGAGGACATTGAAGAAACGGGTAACAGACCCACCGTTCTTTAGAAATGTCCTGGTCCCACCACTGATACCAGCTGAAGACGTGCTAATCATGTTTTACAAACAAGAGAAAGCTGAATGCCTGCGCTCCCCCCTTTGCCCTCCAGTACTGACCTTGGCTTTGCAACGCTCTTCCCCGGCCATGTTCACTTGAATTTGACAGAGCTGCTGTCAGCCAGTTCATCAGGACTGTCCACCGAGCATCCTGAGTGTGCCAAGCACTGCACTCAGAGCCTATTTCCTGCTAAGTAGCACCGTTGCTGGGACCCCCCTGGAGATTTGCATTAGTTACTTGGTGGTGATGATTTTGACCTCCTCTGGCCCTCTTCCCATCTGAAACCTTCAGCTTCTGAGGTTCACTTAATGTGACCAGATTGAATCCCCATCCCTGTATATTGTGTTCTGGCTTTTTATTACTTTTCTTACCCCTGAGATTGACTATAGCAACCTCTTGCATGATGTGGTCCAGCCATACTGGCCTTCCTCTGACCTTCAAATATGTCTGCTTATTTGTGCCTTGAAAATCCCTAGGATGTAGGGTGGCTCTGAAGCAGAATGGATGTGGATAGCCCATTAATAAGGACTGCTCACTGCATGCTTACCAATGCTTGGGAAAACGTGCAGGAACATGGTAGCATCTGCTCATTTAGACAGGGGACAAGAAGTGCTAGTTTGTCCCCACCTGTTTGGCTTGAGCTCTGAAATCCTCCCCCTTCCCGGGAGCCCACTCAGTCTGAGTTAACTGGGGCAGATGGTCACCCTGCATTTAAAGCTCCCAACCACCTCACCAGGTAGGAGTCATTTGTGTCCCATTTCACAGATGAGGTCTACTGAGGTTACAGAAGTTACATGATTTACCCGACGCCTGTGCCTCACCCCAGTTGCAGAGTGATTTGGCGTGGCCTCAAAGTCCTCCCGTTACACCATCTGCCCCCGGGGCAGATTTTCTCGACTAATTGTTTGGAACTTAGTTTGGCCATGGATGCTTTTAAAGAGTGTCACAGCTGGCTCTAACGTGTAACCAATCCCCTGAGGGCCAGTGGCAGAGTTAAGAACAGAGACCAGAGCTCACCTGTTCCGGGGGGCGTCCTGGACACGCCCCTTATTGACCGTATACAACTGGGCAAGTTACTTCACTTCTCGTGCCTCTGTCTCTGAGTCTGGAAAAGAACGGTCCCTAGAGCACCTGCCCCTAGGGTTTTTCAGAGAATGAAATATGTGGGCGTTTGTAAAACTCTTAGGACAGTGCTTGACAAATAGCGATGTGCAAGAGTACCTATTATAAGATAATAATCTTCAAAATGAAAGAAAAGTAATGTCATATAAAGATCCAAGTGGTAGAAGACCTGCATTATTCATTTTCAAGCAAAATGTTATGAAAATTTAAAACATTGTCACAGACTCCAAGAGCCGTTTCTCCCCTGGCACCTTGGACAGGGCGCTCGGGCCACTGGGACGGGAGAGAGCCCGTAGCTTGGGCTGCCACTCTCATTAAGTTTAATACAGACACGACTACCTTCTCCTCCAAACTGTGAAACATAGATTTTAATTTAGCTCCGCAGGTTCCTGCAGGACTGAGGTGACACACTGGAAAATATATCAATGAGGTGTATTTCCCAGGAAGAGAGACTGAGCTCCGGCACGCGGTGGTAGGTTGAGGGGCCCTGGCTTTGGAGGTGACCTGGGGGACGATGGTGCTCACTGTGCTGTTCTCGCCCAGAGGCGCTACCTGCCCTCCAGAAAGGCATCCTGTAAGGTGAGAGAAGATGGGCTCCGAGGTCTCGGTGACTGTCCGTCCGGTGCACACACCCGGTTCCTTCGGACGGAGAACGGCACTCTACCTTGGTGCCCATGCCAACGGTCCCTGACGCTCCTTTGTGTGGTTCTGCCCACGATAAAACTGCTTGCGTGCCCTTCATTCCCCAGGTCTCATGTTTAATTTCTTCAGTGGTGAAAATTTAGATTTTTACGAAGGTTCGCTGGACAGAGTTCGCCTTCATGCCCATTTAAAAAGAGGCAACGGTGGTGAATGTCGTGAACTTCTGTTTTGGGAGAGACTGGACTAGTCCAGCTATTAAGGGTTTTGCTCTCTCTTATTGTTGGGTTTCGGGGTTTGTGTGTGTCTGTGTATGTGTGTGCTTTTGTTTTCATTCCTGAGTCCTCTGTTTGTTAGGAGCTGAGTGGCTAGACATGGCTGGAGGCTGGGGAGTAGAAAAATTCCAAATGCAGGCATTTCTGAAGCAGGCTCAGGTATTTCGGCGTGCGGTTGCAGGGTCTCACGCGTGGTGCCGACTGCAGCTATCTTCCCCCAAATGGCCTCAGCATAACACCGATGTTCTGCTCTAGATCCACATTTCCAGCAAGGCTCACAATGCTGATGTCTGCTTTCTCGTATCTTTTCCTGCATAATTAGCTAGAATTTTCCCCAAAGAAATGAAACCTTCCCCCCCCTTTTTTTTAATC
This sequence comes from Eumetopias jubatus, assembly GCF_037043125.1. NCBI lineage: Eukaryota > Metazoa > Chordata > Mammalia > Carnivora > Otariidae > Eumetopias > Eumetopias jubatus. The sequence continues at coordinate 90,186,632 of NW_028274822.1, read as the reverse complement.
GGTAAATTAAGAGTATTAATAGGATGATGGTGTTGCATCTGATTCTAATGATTATATTCTGAATTCACTGGAAAGGCACAAATCAGGCATCGTAAAAATCACTCTGGGAAACCACCTCAGTGGTCCTGCTGTCATCAAGATCATGGTCCTTACAAACTCGGATTCAAGATATGACACAAAGCTGTGCTCTCCCTTTTTTCATTGGCGCTCAGGATGGGGGCTGGGGGGGAATTTCGGGGTTCTGTCTTTCTCTCTCCAAGAAAATATACTAAAATCTGTTAAGTTAAATGTGTATATATGCGATGCTGTTTTTCTACCCTAGAGGATTCCTAAAAGGACCACAAGAAAAAATGCAGGTATCAATCTCTTAGAAATGTAAGCTCTCACTACTGTTGGATCCCCTGGCTCACTGCTGTCCACCAGGGCCCCCAAATATTTTAGGTGAGTTTCCTCATGCTCCCCGGCATGGCCCGTCTCTTTCAAGTGTCCGTATGTTGGAATTTACCTTCCATCTTCCTCCCCACCCAGCCTCATCCCAAAGACCAGTGGGGATCCTTCCGGGAAAGATGCCTCTCCCCTACTCAGCGCCCAGGGACTGCCTCCCTCCTCCCGGCTCTACCTGGACCCGTGACTTACCTTATTTGCATGTGATGGCTAAAGCCTTTTGGGACACATCTTTAGAAGCAGTCCCTTGACTAGAGAAAAGCCCCCTAAAGTTCACGTGTGGTGGGCATCTCCCTGGAAGACCCACCACCTGCAGCCCAGAACTAACTCAGCCGTTCCTGTGATTGGGACACATCTCCTAAGGTTAAAGCAACTGTAGTGTTCATATTATAAAGACCGTTTGGTCACAGTTTTGCTCACAAATGGTAGCCTCTGGGAGTCTGAATAGTTTCTGAGGCTGAGCTGGTGCCAGAGGCCCAATTTGCCTCCCAGGTCCTGCCATTTTTCTTCATTTCCTTGGAAATAAGCACAGTATGTTGGTGCTTTGCTGAAACAGGTGATATTACCTAATACATCAACGTCACAAACATGACCGAAATGGATTTGGCAAACCAGGGGTTGTTAGCAGGAGCAAGAGACAAAGAGTGATAGCTCCTAATTTGGGTTGCCAGTCTTGTCCAGAGCACCTCTTGAGTTTGGAGGCTCTGCTCAGCTCCTGGTTTTTCCAAACCTGTTTCTGAAGACAAATAACTTTTAGTTAGACAGTGCTGCCGGCATTGAGCTTCTGGGGAGCTGCTTCTATACCAAGGGGCCTGGCCAATTGTTGCAGAGTTGGGGTGGTGTCCCTCATCAATTTCTTCATGAATGTCACTCTTGCTGCATGTGCTCGTGGGCATGGCGGCTGCGTGGGCAGCCACATGGCTGAAGGAATCAGTATGGCATCTTGACCTCTCAACAGCGTAAATTCAACTCCTTGAAAAACCTCCATCATTGGTTTCTAGACATCAGTCACTTCTGGTTCTTATCCTAACCCACAGCTCACGGCTCAGACCCCTGCACTGGTTCTTCCACATTCGCTGTTCTTTTCCATATTGGAAAGCACCAGGTCTCCATCCTTAGACCCTGTGTTTACCTGCATACATTCCCTGGTGGGTCCCTTCCAGTCCCAGGGCTTCAAATAAACTTTTCTGGCTGGTGATGGATAAATTCATTTCCAACTAGTGTGTTCACTACACATTCTAAACTCTACATCCAATTGTTTATTGGATCTCTCTCTCATCTTGGGTGCTAGCAGACAACTCACACTTAATGTCCAAAATTGAGTTCTAAGTTTCCCCCCTAAACCACCCCAACATTGATGTTCCCCATGTCAGTATAGGTTCACTTCACTTGTGACTCAGGGGAGAAAAACAAAACATAGGTTCTTCCCTGATCTCTCTCCTTCTTTCCCATTTCAAACGTAATCCATGAGGAAATTCTACTGGATCTTTTCTCAAAAATATACTCAGAACCTAAACAGCTTCCGAACTCCTCCACCCACTTACCATCTCCCTTCTTCACCACCATCTCTCTCCTCTGGCTTATGACAGTCTCCTCTCTGGTCCCCCACCTACCACCTTTTTTAAAAGCCTTGCTGTTGCTTCAGCCTCTATGAATATAGTAACTAGATTAATGTTTTGAAAATATAAGTCAACCATGTTTCTCATCTACCCAAAATCCTGCAATGCCTGAAATTTTATTCTGAGTGAAATACAAGGTGACCCACGAGGTCAGAAGACCTGTCTGCTACCTCTCCGAGCTCAACCCTTACCAGTGTCTCTGGGTTCCCCAGGTGCTGGTCATACTGCCCCTTTGGTCAGTGTCTGGATGTCTGGATTTGTGAACTGTTGGCCACTTTAGGTAAACCATCCATGGGCAAGAAGGATGAGTTCTTGAGTTCTGGCATTCTGCTCCCATGAAGCCCAGTGCATGAGTTCCAGGCATTCAGACTTGACAAGTCATTGACATCATTAAATTGATATTTAAAAATCTACAACTCATCAGTTTTTCTCACAGATCATGACAACAACCTGCTTTTCTGTACCTCACCCCTGTGCAAGGTCAGAGGACTAAGGTAGGCTACCTCTATCTACACATTGGGAATGGCAGGCCTTCCTGCAAAGCTTCTCCTGTGCCTTTTCCTTTCCATGGTTAAACTGAGCGCAGAGCCATAACTCACACTCCTGTACCATGGAGGTGTCTTAGAACCATCCTTTATCATCAACAGCATAACCCCCCAGTTCCAAGCTGTGAAGTCCACGAGAACCAGCACAATGAAAGGCACTTATCACACACAGGGGGGATGTTGCCTGCCACCCATGACAAATGGCCCCAGCACAATGCACCTTGCAGCTTGTTTGTCTAGTGTACTTCCTTCCTAAAGATTTCTGTCATTGTCAACACACTTCATCATGGGAGCAAGTCTCAATAGCCTGTGGAGGAACAATGCGACCCTGACATATAGCCTCATCTAAACAAAGAATCTTGTATTGCAAGTATTTCTATGGTTGGGCTATAATTCTCATCCTGAGCTGCACGTGTGAATCATCTGAGAAGAGTTTGTTAGCTAGTGTTGCTTGATTAATGCATATGGCTAGGTCTCATTCCAGAGAGCGTCGGTCCGAGCTTCTGGGGGTGAGGCCTGGGTTTCAGAATTTCTTAAAACTCCCAAAATGGATCCACGGTGGTGAAGCACCAAGTAGACCAAATCAAGAGGAACCAAACACACACACAAGAAATCCAGAGTTAGGTGGATTCGGTTGGTAGGCATGATGCCTGTTTCAGAGCTCGCTGACTGTATTACCACAAACACCAATTGTTCTGTAAAGCAAGCTTACACCCACGGATCTCTGGGGCCTGTGACCCTCCCAAAATTACAGAGAAGGCCAGCTAAGGGCTGCCAGGCTCCCGAATACCCTCCCCTTCTGGGGGCGCTGTCCAGTGTGGCAGCTGAGTGGAGGCTGTGGGTGTGCAGGCTCCTGGCAGCGCTGATGTTTTCCCCAGTTCCCCGGGGCGGAGGCAAGGACTAAGCTGACTCCCTGCTTTTTTATTTTTTAAATTTTATTATGTTATGTTAGTCACCATACAATACATCATTAGTTTTTGATGCGGTGATCCACGATCCATTGTTTTCGTATAACACCCAGTGCTCCATGCAATATGTACCCTCCTTAATACCCATCACCAGGCTAACCAATTCCCCAACCCCCCTCCCCTCTAGAACCCTCAGTTTGCTTCTCAGAGTCCATCGTCTCTCATGGGTCATCTCCCCCTCAGATTCCCCCCCTCATTTTTCCCTTCCTCCTAATGTCCTCCATGCTATTCTTTATGTTCCACAAATAAGTGAAACCATATAATTGACTTTCTCTGCCTGACTTATTTCACTTAGCATCATCTCCTCCAGTCCCATCCATGTTGACGTAAAAGTTGGGTATTCATCCTTTCTGATGGCTGAGTAATATTCCATTGTATGTATGGACCACATCTTCTTTATCCATTCACCTGTTGAAGGGCATCTCGGCTCTTTCCATGGTTTGGCTATTGCGGACATCACTGATATGAACAAAATCCTAGCTAATAGGATCCAGCAATACATTAAAAGGATCATCCACCACGACCAAGTGGGATTTATCCCCAGGATGCAAGGGTGGTTCAACATTCGCCCATCAGTCAATGTGATAGAACACATTAATAAGAGGAGAGAGAAGAACCATATGGTCCTCTCAATTGATGCAGAAAAAGCATTGGACAAAATACAGCATCCTTTCCTGATTAAAACTCTTCAGAGTATAGGGATAGAGGGAACATTCCTCAAGTTCATAAAATCCATCTATGAAAAACCCACAGCGAATATCATCCTCAATGGGGAAAAGCTGGGAGCCTTTCCCTTAAGATCAGGAACACTCTCGCCACTATTGTTCAACATAGTACTAGAAGTCCTAGCAACATCAGTCAGACAACAAAAAGAAATCAAAGGTATTCAAATTGGCAAAGAAGTCAAACTCTCTCTTTTCGCAGACGATATGATACTTTATGTGGAAAACCCAAAAGACTCCAGCCCCAAATTACTAGAATTCATACAGCAATTCAGTAATGTGGCAGGATAAAAATCAATGCACAGAAATCAGTTGCTTTCTTATACACTAACAACGCAACTATAGAAAGAGAAATTAGAGAAACGATTCCATTTCCAATAGCACCAAAAACCATAAGATACCTTGGAATAAACCTAACCAAAGAGGTAAAGGATCTATACTCTAGGAACTACAGAACACTCATGAAAGAAATTGAAGAAGACACAAAAAGATGGAAAAATATTCCATGCCATGGATTGGAAGAATAAACATTGTTAAAATGTCTATGCTACCCAGAGCAATCTATACCTTCAATGCCATCCCGATCAAAATTCCAATGACTCCCTGGTTTTAAACAACAACAAAGGGGCTCTGATCGCCAGGAGGTAGATTTTCCTCAGAGAAAACTCCTCTTCCTCTAGGGGCCGCTGTAGTTTCTTTGATCCTCTCCAGCATGGAAGCCAACTGTGCTTCGTGAGTAATCAGCCCAAATTTGGCCAAATATTGCCAGGAAGGCTTTGTGTGGCGTGTTAGAAGTGCTGGTTGCTCCATTTCTAACAACCGCGCCCCTGACTCTCTCCCTCTTTCTCTCGCCATCTCTGTCTCTCTGTCTCTGGGAGACCATGTTCCTGGATGCCATTTCCACATGTGGATCGTTGGTTGCAGCGAACTATAGGCAAATATGAGAGAACGTTCCTCTTCACCTCTGGCTGAGGACCCTCCACACACACTTTGTTGAACAACTAGATCTATATCGATTTTGTTTTAAGAGACCCACCTCTGGGGCACCTGGCTGGCTCAGTCAAGAGAGCACATGACTCTTGATCCTGGGGTCATGAGTTCAAGCCCCACGTTGGGTGTAGAGTTTACTTTAAAAAATAAATTAAGTTTTTTAAAAATATAAAACTTTACAGGTTAAAAAAGAAAGAGAGAGAGTCCCGTTTCCAACTAACATGCTATTTCCTGGAAATAATTCTCCACACACACAAAAAAAAAAGAGAGAGAAAGAGAGAGGAAGGAAGGAGGGAAGGAAGGAAGAAGGAAGGAAGGAAGGAGGAAAGGAAGGAAGGAAGGAAGGAAGGGAGATGACTTACAGGAAAAGAACCCTTCTCTAAGAAGCTAAAAATAGGAATTGCCAAAGAAAGCAACTTTTTGGCACAACAAAGACTACGAGTTTGGAATCAACACTCCTGAGTCTTAGGTCACCTTCCTTACTCAGTGTCTTTCAAATGGCTTTCAAAATAAAATCTTATTTTGGCAAAGGCATTTGTTTAGAAAAACAAAACAAAAAAAGCTCATTTCACTTCACATAACGTCTTCCAGGTCCACCCGTGTTGTCACGAATGGTGGGTCTTCCTTCTAAGGCTGGGGAATATTCCATCATTTGTATATGCCAACAGCCAAGATGCAGAAACAATCCAAAAGCGCACAAACAGAGGAAAATGTCTTGGGCATTTCCTGGTGTCACTGAGACCCAAAAGTTCTGCAGGAATTGGGTGGTGACAGGGACACGGAGAAAGGGTGGGGACCTCATCGTTGGGCAGATGTGAGTTCTAGTCCCAGCGCGAGGCTTCCTACAGGACTCGAAGTTTCTAACGCCCTGAATCGCCACGAGAGAATGAGAGAATGTAGAGTTTCTCACACGATACCTTCCACGAAGTCGGCGCTCCGTTCCTGTAAACAGATGAACATCAGCTTGGAATTCCTTACAACTTACGGCCATCAGAGAAAGGAGGCAGGAAGTGCAGTTAAGCACAGATGTGTCATCCGAACACATTCAATCACCCGAGTGACATCATCTATCAAGTGTACCTTGTGGGGGCTGAATCTCCAGGTTAGTGGCCACCCCAAACCAGGAAAGGCCCAGAACCATCCATCCACCTGCCCCTGCGTGTTATGTTGATTGATGAGACAGATGGCACCACTTAACAGAGTGACATTTGCTTTCAGTAAATATCACAAGCAAACTTAATTTATTCCAGAAAAAAAGCATGTAGAAAATATAGAGTGAGTGTAGCCAATTAATATAGCTTTTACTCAAAAGCCCTGTGACAATGATTGACACCCAAACATGCTTATGAATTAACAGTCTTGGGATCAGGAACAACATTTTGTCAGCAGGAAATAATTCACTTTTTAGCAGAAAGCAAAGGGAGTACTTGTGGATAATGGATTGTGAACAGACGTGTCTCTAGATTAGTGTTATTTAATATTTTACAATAAATGGTCTGGAGGAGGAGAGTTTTTTTTTTTCAATGAAATGTTTAAGTCTGCAGATGATGCTTAGCTGTTGTGAATTGAAAATAGCAAGGGAAAGTAGTAAGCCGAAGGATGTTCTCGTAATTCGGAGAGGGAGAAGATGAAACTAAATTGTGCTATTAATAAGTGTATATTGTTTCCATTTAAATCAATAAATGATTCCCTCCCTCCCTCCCTCCCTCCTTCCTTCTTTTTAGTTATCAAATAAACAACCATGTATTGGTGTCAACATGCACTGATGTGTGTGTGTGTGTCTGTGTGTGTGTATCCTGGAAAACATTTAAAAGAAAAACTGACTTTTTCGCCAACGTTCTGCAACCTTACTCTATCCCCGGCACTGTTCAGAAGCGCTATGCCCCATGTCACCGTCTGCCCAGTCCTGTGTGCTTGGCATCATCATTATGCCCTTTTGCAAATAAGAAAACGAGGCTCAGAGCACTTTAAATGACTCCCCAGGGGCCTCACAGCTACAAAGAGCCAGGACCCAGGCCCTGCTACCTCTGATGGTCCTGTGTCTGGGGACAAAGAAGGGACCGATGGATACCCTGCCCCGTCCCTCGACCTAGAGCATGGACGCTCCCTCACTGTCCACAACCCAAGGGACAGTGACCCCTCCCTTGTCTCATGCAGCCCTCCCTCAGCCTGTGGGCACGGCTTGGCAGGTGGCACTTTCCCTGCCCTGCACATCCGCAAACCTCCCAGCAAGGACTGAATTAATGGCAGAGTCCAAATCAGAAACAGAATGACCCTTCTAGGGAAAGTAGCCTTCTTCACCCTCAAAAAAAATCAATAAACCCATAAAAGGAAACCTCTTCTCTCACTCTGTAGTGTGGGAGGTGCCAGACCCCTGTGATGTCTAGAATATTGTTTATCAAACCCCAAACGAGCATAATGCCTTGGGCTTCCTTCTTCCCTCTGGATTGTGGAGACCATGTGCTGTTTCTGAAATAAACTGTGGGTTGCAAGGGACGGGAAGGGCCAGGAGGACCCCAAAGCTTGACCTTTTCTATATAAAAAGATGGAACTTTCAATATTGCATAAGCAATTACATCTACCTACAAGAGCGTGCATACCCGCCTTTTCACACCCACATCATAGATCAGAGCCTGCACAGGTCCTGAATCAGCTATCTGGGGAAATAATGAGCAGTCCCTTCACAGTAATGTCTTCAATGAGATTTGAGTATCACATGAGCTATTAGATTAAGGGTAATACTAACAGCCACAGTCATATCTAATATGTACTGAACCCATGCTACGCACGGCAGGCAGAGTAACGGTCCCCCGAGGATGGGATGTCCATTCCAATCCCAACACCCGCACACATGTTAGCTTCCAGGGCCAAAGGGGCTCTGCAGGTGTGATCAGCTTTATGACCTTGAGATGGATGGGGAGAGTATCCCAGTCTAGCTGGGTGGGTCCCATGTAACTACACGAACCCTTAAAAGCAGAGAACTCTTCCTTTTCTCGTGCCCGATGCCCTGGCTGGCTCTAGGTGTAGGAGCCCCATGCACGGGCTGGAGAGAGGTCTCTGGGAGCAAAGAGCGGCCCCCAGTTGACAGCTAGCAGGAGACAGGGACATCACACCTGGAGCCTGCCTCCCGTCCGTGTGTGCCCCCGGACGAGGATGTCCCCGGTCAGCAGCAGGACCCAGGCAGCCCACAGCATGACCCCCGCCGTCTGAGACCCAGAGCAGAGACACCCACCAGGCCGACACAGACCCCCAGAAAGATGCCAAAATTGCATTGTGTAAGCCACCATGTCCGCAGATGCTTGTCACAGTGGTCGGAGAAGAGATGCGCCTCACAGGAGGCCCCGGGCAGGGTTTTCTGCTGTCACGGTCGCCCTCACGCCTCACCCCTGCGCCGTGATGGAGGAACTTCACGATCCTTTCTTCTCCAGAGAACTTAAGGGTCAGATCATCCTGGCTCTTGACCCAGCTCTGCTCTTTCCATCACTATGACCTTGGCTACTTGTCATCTCTGGGCTTCACTTTCCTTTGGTGCAAACGATCTGCTTTCCAAAAGCTGTGTGTAGAGATTAGATGGTGTACGGGTGTAAGCCCCTGCACACCGCACCAACACGGCACTCCCACAAGCGAGGAGAAGAAATGTGCCCCGCGGCCGAGTGCCTCTGCAGCCAAGCACGTTAGCTCTGGAGCACGTGACCTCCCCCAAACCCTAAAGGCAGTGCCCATCACCCCCACTTTGCAGGGGAGCAAACTGAGCCACAGAGGGGGTCAACCTGTCCAAGGCTGAAACGCTGCTGAGTGGTGGAGCTAGGACTCTCACCCGGCTACCTGCCCTCCTAAGGGTACATTTCTGTGTCCAGGCCCCCCCGGACTGTTCATTTGCAGGAAAATGAGCCCCAGGGGTGTGATGGAGAGGCGGCTGCCCTCTCTCGTGGCTCTCCAGGCCCTGCTCTCCTGCCCCAGGAGGCCTAATGCGTCAGACTGAGCGATCTGGCCAAGAATCCATGCCCTGCGTCTCTTAGGCTCAAGAGCCATCCGGGGACAGTGACCACCTCACAGCCTGGGATGGAGACCCAGCCTCCTGACCAGCTGGAGAGGACACGGCACTCAAGAGGCAGAACAGCTGGTCCTGCAAGGGAGGCTCCATGGCTTTGGGAGCCTTCAAGGAAAGCAGGACAAAGGCTCGTGTCATGTCAGCACGGAGGGAAAAAGTTTGGGCGAAGTTGGTTTTATTATTTCTTTCTGTATTTCTTTCCCAGGTCCAAGCACCTCTTTATATCTCCTGTTGTGTCTGTGGCTCCGCGGGAGGCTTCGCAGGTGTCTTTTGCGCGTCCACTTCAAATTCGACCCTGTTGAGCTAAGTGCCTTTTTAAATGCAGGTGAGCTCTTTGATTCCTTTTGGTGAGAATTCTTCATCTTCTCCCTCCCTCTCGCCCTGAAATGTCTCTTCATAGCTCTTCTGCTATTTCCTCTTTGATATATCCTAATTAAGGCAGGAATTTCAAAATAAAGTGAGGTCCAGACCGTCCCATGTGGATGCTGCAACCCAGTCGGTCTTCTCCCCAGGAAATGGCCCAGGCAGTGTGTGGTTTGTACCAAAGCCATGCCCACCCCAGGCTGTGGCTTCTCATTTAGCTTGAAGGACCCTGGGGCGCCTTGAGGCTGGGTGGATTTTGGGGGCCCCACTGCCACCCTCGTGTATATCCCGTTCCCCATTATTAAAACAAAGGATTGAGGAGGTGCTCATCAGGCATTGCCTGGACCTCTAAAAAGTCTCTTTTGTCTGGGCTTTGCCCCAAATCTACCTTCACAGCGTCTTCTCTTTTCTGCCCCCCTTCCCCGCCCCCATGGTCAGTGGTTCAGGACGCCTCCCTTTTAGGCTCTGGAGCTTTACCTGTTTTCTGACTTTATAGATGATGACGTTTGACTCCTTGTCTCTCATCTTTCTTTTTCTGTGCATTTGGATGATTTCGTTAAGAAGAGGATGAGACCATTGGCTTCATTTTTCCATCTTCAGATTGGAACAGCCATGAGCTCTGTCGTATTCTGAATGTTCCTTTTATTTTGATAACATCCTATTTTTCTTTTTTTTTTTAAAGATTTTATTTATTTATTTGACAGAGAGAGAGAGACAGCGAGAGCAGGAACACAAGCAGGGGGAGTGGGAGAGGGAGAAGCAGACTCCCCGCTGAGCAAGGAGCCCGACGTGGGACTCGATCCCAGGACCCTGAGATCATGACCTGAGCCGAAGGCAGACGCTTAACGCCTGAGCCACCCAGGCGCCCAACATCCTATTTTTCTTTCATGAAGCCACGCTTGATATTGATCACTGTCTGATAGTAACTGAATTATTGGATTTTTTTTCCCTGTGTGTTCTATTGTCTTCTCTGGATTTATTTTGTTCTGTTTATTGGTTTAGTCTGTGCTTCAGCGTTAGAAGTTTCTGGAATGTCCTGAATATCCATTCGCACTTGGAATTAACACAGTTCAGTGCTTTCTGAAATGCCTGTTTGTTGCCAGACTGTGGTTGCATGGGTTCGCTGCAGGGTGACTGCAGGGGGGGAGGGGTATTGGTCACTGGACCCCAACACATCATTGTAGGTAGGTTCTGTCTCAGGGCTGGCTGATTAGTCCCTACTGCAATGTAATTTTGAAAGACATCGATCTGGTTTCCAGTGTTGAGCCGAGTGCATACAGGGCTAAATCACCTGCTAAGATGCTGACTTATTCACCTCCTTTTCTACCCTAGGACTCAGTCTTACTCCCATCTCTTCCCGGCACCCTGAGCCTGCCTTGCTATAGATCCGCTCAGTCCAGTGCCCAAGCCACGTCCCACCGCTCACAGGGGATGGACAGCAGATTCCCAGGCAGCAAGGAGGGAGACCAGCTCCACCGATCCTTATCCAGATTTTAAAACCCATCATCCTGGTCAGCTCTGTCTCTGTGCCTCTTGCCAAGGTATCCGGCGCCTCTACTTCTGGGCCTTTCTGTGACACTAGCGCAGAATGACTCCTGGGACTGCCCTGTCTGCAGGCACAGGCTCTCCTCCTTGGACCAACAGCACAGCTCTTGTTGGTCCTCACCTCCTCTGACAGATCTGTGTCGGTATGTCCACTCTCTGTCAACTTCTCCCTTTCCCTGGTGAAGGAGTGAAAACACACACGTATCTTAAGCCTTCCATGTTCAACTGGAGTCTGCTTTACTTAATCTTCATAAAAACCCTGTAAATTATCTTGCGCCCCATTTCATGCACACAGAAGCTAAGCCTCCCAGCAAATCAGCAGATGGCCCTGAGTCAGACAGCCTGTCCGAGGTGGGGACAAGGCGGTGGTCCAGGCCTTCCTAACTGCCTCCATAGTACCATCCTTCCTCCTGCCCCAAAAGGAAAAGAACACACATCAGGAAGGATTCCCAGAAAGTGCAAGAAAATAACACCAAAGCATTTAAGGTACAATACGAAACACTAAATATGTGATTGAAACAAACCCGCAGGGCGAGGACAGCAGATGGAGGAGAAGATGGAGAAGACCAAAAGCCAATCTGTAGGAGAAAGACAGAGTTCTGGAGCAGACAGAGAATGGTCAAGAGAGTGTCCACAATCATTTCCATGATTAAATATGAATGACTTGTTGGCAGATCACATAATGTTTAGGGGAAGGATTCATATTGGAATCATGGCCTGATTGAGGAACCTGAAAAGCCAGATTCAGAACAAGCAGGGGGAGAGCATCCCTTGGAAGAGCTCAGGGTTTGCAATACGGGCTCCAGAGAGATGCCCAGAGCTGGTCCGCTCACCCCGTCTCAGACACACCCTCTAATTCTACGGATAGGGTACACTTTGATGTCACTCGGTGGCAGCAATAACCTTTGTTTTGATAATTTACAGAGAAACCATTTATAGTTTGAACAGAATTTCCTCTCTTACAAATGACAATTTTTTTCCAACTTTAAGGGTATTTTAAATGATTGTAAAATGTGCATTGCTTTGATGCAGAACTCCTGAACGTATTCAGATGGTATTTCACATCTCTATAAAGCTGATTTGTTGATATGTAAAGAAGGACTTAGGACCCTCACTACAGGGTGAAAATCAGAATTTGCACTTGACTTTCTCAAGGTTATGTGAACAGGAAAGCAGAATGTCATGGTGGTTTGCGACGAACACTTACATCTCTCTCTGCTGTGGTGGGAAATCTCAGGTACTAATGAGGAAAATTAGAAGACAGTGCAATAAGGAGATTATTTATAAGGTTTTCACAGAGTACAGAGAAACCATGAGCCTGGACCTAACTGGACTGGGGGCTGTAGGATTGGGCGCAGGAGGGGGCAGGGGGACTATGGAGGGACTCTACGGGATCTGATCACAAAGTCTAATGGAGATGGGGGGTCCCCACACATCCAAGCAACACTCCGACACCAGCTGGGGTCCTACGATTCACTCCACCCTGACCCCGTCCACCAGCAGGTGGCATCGGATCCCACAGGCGAGGGGCTCAGTCCCACAGGACGCCCCCCTCCCCACTGCAGGTGCCAGTCCCAGGTCCCAGGTCCAGGTGGTCGGTGCTTCTGACGGACCCACTACAAACCTTGGGATTGATTAATTCACCAGAGCAGCTCACAGAGCTCAGAGAACCCTTGTGTTTACTCACTAGGTTACCAATCCATCCCAAAGGACGTTACAGGGTTTGAAGCCTCAGCCAGACAGGGAGAGAACTAGGGTGAGGCTGTCCGCCCGCATGGAGCTTGGGGCCGTGCATGGCGACAGTGGAAGCATTCGGATTCCCCAACCTGGAAGCTCTCCAAACCCCCTCCTGTGGGTTCTTATGGGGCCGCCATTACATAAGCACGACCGATTAAGTCACTGGTCACTGGTGACCCACTCAACCTCCAGCCGCTCTGCCCTCCTGCAAAACGGGGGTGGGGGGGGGAGACAGATGTTCCAACCCTCCATTCAGGTCGGCTCTCCTGGCAACCAGCCCGCGCCCATCTTCAGGGGAGGTCCAGAGGTCACCTGGTTAACACAAACACGGCTGTGGAGCAGAGGGGCTGGTTTTGAGGAACAAGACACCTGCCTCACCTCCCGGCTCTGCAACCATGTCAGGAACTGAGGACAGGAGACCAAATCCTGTAGCAAAGGTGCACCATTGCTCTTGTGGCCCAGGGACTCTGGGAGCTGGGAGCCAGGAACAGGGGTGAAGACCAAGTATGAGTGACAGACTGTGGTCATCCAGACGAGCATACATATATGTCTTATGTGTCACAATACTGCAGTCACATTATGGGAGCTGAGATGTTCCTGGGCCCTCTGCTCTTTCCTTGATCCTGCAGAGGTTCCCACAGACCGACACCAACGGGAAACCAGAAAACAGTCTGTCTGCCCAGGAGCTCATACAGTTCATCACAAACTATGTATATATACAGACCCCGCAAATTTTGAAAAACGGCAATATTTGTCTAAAAGATTTGTCTAATTTTATTAATGTCTCTGCACTTATCTGGGAATATCTTAACCCTCTCCAAGAAACTTGGCCATGAAGTGTATCACAGGAGAGATGCGACGAAGAAACAGTCATGTTTGTGCATCACCCACTTTCTGCTTCTATTCACAGTTCAATGTTGGAATGCAAACGTATATTTATGAGAAAAACTGCAATTGTATTATTTGACTTCATGAAGCCTGATTGACCAAGTGGGTTTTGGAGTCTTTCATTTCCTCCTGACCTCAGAAGCAAGCCGTGACGCAGAGATTTCCCGCAGCATCCTTACCTCTGTGAGTCTCTGAGAACCCAACACTCTTCACACCTATGAGTGCTTTGAAGCGCGGACCGGAAATTAGAGTGTGCGAACAACCTGGAGCGAGGGCTTTCCTTTGAGGGGAAGAGATTTTATAGACAGAGCCCCAGGCAGCAGAACGGGAGGGCGGAGGCTGCTCTCTGTCCTTGTCATCAGGACTCAGCTGCCCTGCGCGGGCCCCCTGACAGGGAGTGGCTTCATTAGTAGTGGTTTTCTTTTCCTCCGTGACATCAAGTCTGCAACTGGCCATTTAGACCTGACTCACTGGCTGTATAAAGACATTTTCCTGGTTACCCATTCCTTAACTGTGATAGTTGCTAACTGTGTCCACTAAGTATTTCCTGCCCACCACCTGCTCTAGCACGAAGTAAGATTGCATCCAGTCCCTCTGGGGATAGAGGGAGACATGTGACTAATTCTTTCCAAGGATGTTTGGGTACAGAAGGCATGTACTGCCATGGGACAAATATGTATTTGCTACTTTGAAGACTTCTGAGGGCAGACCCCCCCCATATACAATATATATGCATAATATTAGTATGTATACACAATATACACTATGCATACAGAATATACAATATGTATACGGAATACACACTATGCATACAGAATATACACTATGCATACAGAATATACACTATGTATACAGGGCAGATGAACCATCTTCAGAGAGAAGAGAAGTCAATGAGAAATCCCCACTCAGAACTGCAAACACAAATTCTTATTGGATTGAATGAGTAGATAGAACCATTTTGTTTTAAATGACAGAAAATCAACACCTATGTGCTAAAACCTGTATTTATCAGACATGCCCTAAAAGAAAATTTGGTTTAAAGAAACCCACTAATATAATCCCAAATTTAACTGAGTCAAGAAGCAGTGTTAAAAACAATGAATTGTCTGTTAAAATCTTTCCATCAAGTTAATAGGGTAACTACATGGAATACTTCTAAATTTCAAAAATTAATTTAAACCAAATTATCCTCACTTAAATAGGCATAATAATAGAATCAAGCTAATAGAGTCATTTTAGAAATTAAATGAGTATTTATTCAACTGCCTGTGGTTTATAACTGCTTTATAAGTATCGGCTATTATTAATAAGTTATTTTAATTTTGTTGTGAAGTTCAGAATCAAGTTGCTCTTAACTTTTGGAGCGTTCTCACGGCTGGGTTATTTTCGGGAGAACCTAGAAACAGTGCAGTGAGTCTGAGACCCTAGCACTCCGGTGTTAGCACTTGTAGAGATCTGCAGTCCTTATTTTCAGTCCATGAAGGTCATGCCTGTTGTGATGCTCATATCAAAGCCACAGAAAAAAACAAAATAGGCAAGAAGTATTACCCTTCTGTCTGTTGAGCCACAAAGACCCCACTGAAATGTATCTCCTGATAGTGTTTTCATCGAGGGAATGCTTGCCAAGAGAAGAGATGAAATATATATATATGTATATATATATATTGAGAACAATTCGTTTGCTTTTCATTCACTTTATTGTAATCAGTTGAAATTCATTGTTGGCAGTCAATTCAGTATTAAAAGACTAAAATTTTAGGTAAGAAAACCTAACCACAGTGGCTAAATACAACCCTTCCAATCATCAGAGGAGGAAAAGTTGCTTGAAATCTGAATGATAAGACAAATGAAAATCTACAAACATGCAAAAACTGCACACAGATGTTCACCGCATCACTCACAATATATATATATATATAGAGAGAGAGAGAGAGAGAGAGAGAAGTACCAAATACACCAATATGGTTTATTTAATTTTGAATGTGAAGAAAGAGATATATGATTGGATTTTTTTTTTTTACTAAAAAAATAAGGTAATGAGTTTTCTAAAGTTATATGTGACATTTGGGGTAACCATGATTACATTGTCTGCCATACAATTTTAGAGATAAAGCACATACCATACAATTCACCCAGTGAAAACACAAGTCAATAGATTCTTTTTTTAGTAAATTTACCAAGTTGTGCAACCAAGACCACAATCTAATTTTAGACTCTATCCATCACCCTGGGAGAAAACCATTAGACTCACACTCATAACCATTAGCGGTCCCTCCTGAATGCCTTCTGGCCCCATTTTCCTGGCAACCCCTAATCTACTTTCTAATCTCCAGGGATTGGCCTCATGGAGACATAGTAAGATCATGCAGCCCATGTGGTCCTTTGTGACTGGCTCCTTTCACTAAGCACGATGTTTCCGAGATGAGGCTGCAGCAGGTGTCAGAGTTCGCTCCTTTTTTAGGGTCAAACTCTGTCCATTGCGTGGACATGTGCCATTTTGTTTACCCATTCATTCCTTGATGGACGTTCGAGTTGTTTTTACTTTTTGGCTATTGTGAGTGATGCGGTGAACATCTGTGTGCAGTTTTTGTGTGTTTGTAGATTTTCATTTATCTTGTCACGCAGATTTCAAGCAACTTTTCCTCCTCTGATGATTGGAAGGGTTGTATTTAGCCACCGTGGTTAGGTTTTCTTACCTAAAATTTTAGTCTTTTAATACTTTTAATTGACTGCCAACAATGAATTTTGACTGATTACAATAAAGTGAATGAAAAGCAAATGAATTGTTCTCAAAATCGCATCAATAGGGTGAATTGCATTTTTAACTCAATGGCACTTTTTAATGTCGAAAGTAGGAGATATTGTTAGACATAATTGAAATCTCTGCCCGTTTGTGTCTCTAAATAATGAAAATCCTCTCAAGTGTCTCCACATGGTAATATTTAATTAAAAATATTGTGATGATTCATTCATTTGGTTTAGTGCCTTCTAATTATCCTCAGACATTGCAACAAAGCGGTGAATTTTCTATGTACATGAAGCCTCATATTCAATAAAGATAAATAATTGAGCCACGAAATACGAGGCTCGTCTTCATTGAAATGAGAGATGAGACCTTTCCAGCGGGGCTGTGGTGCTGCCCCCGTGAGCAAGCCGTGGGTGCCCTGGACGCGTCCCCACCCCCTTCCCAGCACTGCAGGAAGGGGACACAGGTGCTGCATGGCAAATGAGGGGGTGGTTGGAATGGGGTTGGATTTGCTTCCCCCAGGCCAGCAAGGTGCAGAGGACTCAACCCACCATCTCAAAATGTAAATTTGGACTAGGAATACAGGGGACCCAAGGTCATGTTTACCTTCTCAGAGCTGTGATCCATGAGGGAAAATCCAGGAAGCTCCAGGTGGTAGGTGCCCCCACCTCGGCACCCAGGACATAGGGGGCGTTGTGCTTCTTTATGGAGAGAGATTTGGTCAGGATCTCTGGCGAGGAAATAAGATCTAAGAAAATCAATGTAATAGCCACAGGGGTTGGAGAAAAACAGAACTCCCCACAAATCCTGTGTAAATGCTTGGATCCTATTTTCCCAACAATGAATAGAGAGGGAAGTTGGTGGTAAACATCATGGTTAACACTGAAATTAAAATGATTTAATTCTGTGGGGTCAGGGCTCCTGACCCCACAGGCTCCACATGTATCCTGTGGGTTTTAGGGGATTGAACAAAAGCAGGGCTGATGTCACCTGTGCCCATGGGATGTGGCCCTTCGGCATTTGACAACAGTGCCTGTAAGGACATTCATTTAAACCCAGTCCCATCTGCTGGTGATTCAGGCCAGGGAGTCAAGATGGTAAATGTGCTTTCAACGTCTGTTGGTTTAGAAATGCTTTCAGGGTGTGTCCCTTCCCGAAATCTGTAACTCCTGAATTATTTTGCTATGGTGCTGAACAAAGGCAACCTCTGCTCTCATTTGTTATCTTCTGGAATGCAAGTGGGTTGTGGTTTGCTTTCTTTTTATTTTTTTTTCCCCGAGTCCAATTAATTTAGCCTGAGGCTTTAATATTTTAATTAAAGTGGCAGCTTTCATAAATATTCATCCAACATAAATAAGTTGCCAGGGCCAGCAGGCCAGGTGCCAGGAAAGAAAGACATGACTATTTTCCCTTGCCGGGAGGAAGCACACACTCATGAATGCATAAGCAGCTATCTGTACCTAGGAGTCAAACACTCCTGTGTTTGTTCAATAAGAATTAACTGAAGGCCAATGGGTGTGAGTGTGGATGGGATCTGAGGGTACAGACTAGCAAGGCGTCTTGATCTACCTGCACACCTTCCTGTGTATCTACCCACCTACTTGTAGTCCAGCTATACCTACTCTTATGTCATAAGCTATAGCTTGATCTCTCCCTCAACATGTATGTATCCTAGATTTATACCCCAACATACACATATGTAGTATATACATTCATACACATGTACGTGTGTGTGTAGATATGTAATATGCGCATAAAAATATATATATAATATGTGTGTATAAAGTCATGAAGGTGGAACAGAAGTAGAGGAGCTCAGGAAGTACATCAGACAATGTGGGGGCTACGGCAGAATTATAGCCCGCCATTCTTTGTGTATTCATCCATTCCGTGAGTCAGGATAAGCGAGGTTTTGCTGTACACAAATATTCTCTGAATTTTAATGGCTCACAACCCAAGATAACTCTCATTGCACTTCCGCTGTGAGTCAGCTTATGGCTTCAGCACCCATTTTTGTCTCTCTAGAACCCAGAATGACAGAGCAGCGACTACCTGGGACGTTGCTGGTCATTGTGCCAGAGAGAAAAGAGGACACGGAGAACACACTTTACCTCTGATAGGTTCTCCATGGAAGCAATAATAGGCTCCTATGTCAGACTCCTCTGTCATTGGCCAGAGCATGTACACACCTGAGTTCAAGAAGGTAAGGGGGTATGATGGTCCCACAGGGAAGGGCCATATAAGATGTGATGCGGGATGTGAATGAATCTATGAAATACGAAGTATCTGGTTTATATTAAATATACGCGAGTTGTTTACGTATTTAGAGATAAGGCAATTTAAATTAATATCGGAAAGAGCACCTTACGCATTACCCGAGCCATAGGTCCTTAGGGCACAGGGCTGTGCCAGACTGATGGCCTTGACCCCAATACCCAGCAGAGAGCTCATCAAGGGATAGATGCGAGCAATTGTGGAAAAAAGAGAATGCAAAGAAAAGGAAGAAAAGAAGAAAGGGAAGGAGGGAGGGAAGGAGGGAAGGAGAGGAAGAGAGACGTGGAGAGACCCCCCTGGGATCTCTGAAGCATCAGAGAGAAGAGGAATTACAGAGAAATCAGACAGTCTCCATCAACTGATCTTTCCCATCTTCAGCGCGGAACAAGGAACACGATCAAGAGTTCGCCCCGTCTTATTCCTGGCCTTTCTAAAGCACTCCTTTGAAGTAATGCTCATCTTCCTTCTGGATCCTCAAAGACATTGCTCTGTGGCTCAGCTGAAAAACCCAAGCAGAATAACTTTGGAACAGCTGATTAGATAGGACTGTGCACTCCGTGTGAGCTAGCCACCCTGTTGTTCACAATCCAGGGAGGCTGGCATTCCTTTGATCTGGATGAAACCGAAGGGCAGAGAAACCTAAGCATTAGTTCAGAGGGAATCCTGACCTTCTCTGATGTCACTAGGCTGCTCGGTGTGGGTTAAGCTTTCCCCCCAATGGGTACTCGCAACACTGTCAACTGGTGAGCTCCAGGCATTGGATTTGTTCCAACTGGTGCTAAAAACCATGCACAAGTGATGTTGGCTTCCCCATTCCCAATCAGTGCATGACCCTCTTAGAAAACACCCGGAGGAAGGGCCCATTACTCCTTTAGACTCAGAGAGGTTCCATGATTAAGAGATGAGTTTAGGGCAATGAAGCAGAGTCAACCTGGACTATTGAACCATTTTGTAGCAAAGTTAGATTATTTCTGAGTTTTTACAATGTGCTGCTAATGGAGGATGCCCACTGGTTAGATGATGTGCTTTGATAAATAGAGAAAGGATGTCAGAACGCCGTGTGCTGGGATTCACCCTGGTCCACAATGCTCAAAATCCTGATGATCCTTTGGAAAAAGAAGTCCCTTGTTTTAATGGAGATTCCTTCTAATTTGTCCAGCCTCTTCAACATACACAGATGAGGAGGGAGACATTTTACAATTTCTTTATTCATCAATCCAGTACTACACGTGAAAAGTTGCTCACTGGATGCCAGGTGCTGAACCAAGCTTCCCCCATCTGGGGGATGACAGTCATTGACACAATGGCCAGTCACATTTTGGGAAAGTCTTAATGCAGACGGAATTCACTCAAGTGGAGAAAACAGGTTCCATTAGCAGTCTGCCTACAATGCTGACAAACAACCTTGAAGACCTGCGGGACGCAGAGAGGACTCAAGATACTCATCTTCTGTCTAGCCTGTAAGTAACCTTCTTTGTTCCCAACTGGCAGCATCCTAAGTTGTGGGGAACCCCACCCCATACTTGCAGTTGGCTGAGCTCAGTCAGACCCCCAGGGAAGAACGCAGGTCAGAGCTCAGCCGATTTTGTCCAGTCCTGACATAGGGCCCTATCTTCCCTTTCTCAGAGGCTTTCCTTAGAAAGCCTGCAGCTGTAAATGCTTTCTCTGCCCCTTTGAGATGCAAATGTCCCACCTCCTGCCAGTTTTATAGCTCTGGAATGGAATGTCTTTCTCAAGGACCTAAGAGGCCTCCTTCTGAAACATAAACATCTAGAAGGACAGGGCCCCAGTGGCCCAGCCCCTGTGAGAGGGGAGAAGCCCCCCCTCCAGAGCCAGTTAGCAAATGCAGGTGGCCCTCTTCCCTCGAACTTGAGCACACTGAGCATTTAAAAGTCTCTCTGCCTTTGTTTCAGGGGAGTTGAGCTCAGTTTAGGCTGAAATCGATCTCCCCTCCTGCAGCATAGTCTGAATCCAACCTGTCTTAACATTTTTAGCAAGCGTCCAGTGTCACCTCTCTTTGGCACTTGACACATAGCAGAAGCCCAATAAATGTGATGTTTTCTGACTTTATGAGACTTTAGATCCTGCAGCTCTCATCAGTTATAGTTTATGGTGTGTTCCTGAGAGAAACTCACAGAAGTTCACCCATGATGGATAGTGATAGTGTGATTTATAGTAAGAAATAGATATTTGATCTTCATCCCCCATTGCCGGCACAGAGCTCCCCAACCCCCTCCAATTCCCTACTCGATTAGAGCAATAGGGCGTCTTGTTTAGAATATTTGGGTTTTGTCCTCGGTTCCTGAGATTGCATCAGAGCGGAAAAGGTGGAAGGAGAATCTTTTGTTAATCATGACAAACCCCGTTCAACCACACCTGAGTTTATGTTAATGAGCTTAGTTTCGGAAAGGTCCTAGACATCCCAAGGGATGGGGGCTGGTTGCCAGAGGAACCCTGTGATTAGAGTTGGAACTTTCAGCCCCACCTCTGCCTCTGGGGAGGGGAGAGGCCTGGAGAGAGAATCGATCACCAATGACCCATGACTTAATCAATCATCCATACATAATGAAGCCTCCATAAAACCCCAAAAGGAGGGGTTCAGAGAGCTTCTGTGCTGGTGAGCAGGTGGAGATGTGGGGAGAGAGGTGCACTCAGAAAGCACGGAAACTCCACGCCCCTTGCCCCATACCCTGCCCCGAGCATCTCTTCCATCCGGAGGCTCCCGAGCTGCGTCCTGTCATCAGAAACCAGTCATCCAGTAATGGAACTGTTTTCCCAAGTTCTGTGAGCCAGTTGCTCAGTGGTCACAGATTTGCTTGATGAGGAGAAAGACCCCACACGCTTGGTGACCACAGGTATCAGAAGTGGGGTGGAGATTTCCACGAGCAGACAGAAACTAGGAAGAGAATTTTCCTAAGAACAGTGCTCCCAGCAGCGACCTAGGTCCAGCTGCGTGTGGGGCTGTGGTACCCTTGGGGCCACCGCCCCCTCCTCCTCCTCCAAGACAAATGGAGTGCTCAACCCTGTGCGGCCTCAGCGCCTTTTAATTAATTGACCATCTAAGTAAGCCTTTTATTTGTGAGTCACACGTTTATGTTCGCTTCACTTGGCTTCCCAGCTCCCCCATTAAACATGTGGGAGAATAAACTAATTAAACTAATAAATCCATTATTTATGGCTTGTTTACTTTTCTCAGGGCCTCTAGGAGCACTTATGCGTTTCCAATAATTAGGTAAATGGTGAGTTATAGAAAAGACTCTGGTTTGTAGGTGGAACATAAGAGCGCATCACATTCTGGAGGTGCACCAAATTGCGGAAGGAGTTGCCGAACCTCAGGGCTGGCTGGCTCTGCCGCCGTCACAACTCTCTCGGGACACATGGATGCAGGCGTGGGTAAGATCAGCCTGTCCCAAAAGTGGGGCCCGAGGGTCACTCTGGGAGCCCCTTGATATCTAGATATTTGATTCTGGAAAAGCCAGCACCTCTTGGCCTCTGACTGGGCATCTATAAAACACAGGTAAAATGCCATATCCAAGGACCGTTGGATGGATGGGGGCAATCATCTGTGTCTGGTCCAGCACTGATGCTCAGGATCAGACCATTCCCAGGACTTGCAGGCGGAGAAGGTAATGGGAAGTAAATACATCACTGATTTGGTAACAGCTTTTCAGGAATAAGTAAGTTCTGCTGTATAAAAGGTTACTATCCTTCCTCGTGGTAGCATGTTTGTTTATTCCTGAAAAGGTGTTCCTAAACGAACATGAACATATGAGTAGTTCAGAGTCAGGGAAAGTTACCTTAGTCTGGGCTCCTTCTGTTCATAGACACAACCATTTTTCCGAGTTCCAGTCTTCAGGATGCTGGTGTGGGAAGATGTAAGTGAACGTGTCCAGGAACAGTGAAAATGTCTGCAAAACTCTGATCCCTGTAGAGACACCAACTAAACCACTGAGTTTGGCCTCTACGGTCTTGCCAGGAATGACTTTCGAGAACCCAATGTTAATGATGGTGTGAGAATCCAGAGGAGGTCTGTTGTAGAGGTGGGAGAATATAAATACGTCTTCAGAAAGAGAACAAAGAAATCTGCAATGATTAATGCCTGGAGTTGGTCTTTGAATGCCTGGCACTCCGAGCGCTCGAGTAGAGATAAATGCTGGCCATTGCTAATTCCTGACATAAAATCCCATCTGAACAGAGACGGGTGACAGCTTTGTTCACTGAAGATGCTCTTTTATTAAGATACTATAATTATAAAAAACAGCACTCTGGCTGGCTTTATGGAGGCAACAATCATCATCCTAATGAAACCGCAATTATATTGGTTGCCTATGACCCTCCCTGGGAGGGTGCTTTACAAAGAGGTGTTGGGGATGGGGGCTGTGGCCACCGAGAAGGTTCCTACCAAATGGCCCAGCAGACACAAAGGAAGGAGCCACGAAAGGAAGGATTTAGCTTCATTCAAGGGGTTCTTTCTCATGTTGTCGACAGCCGCATTTTGTCTCCTGCTAGCAGATCATCAACTTGCATATTTGTTCTAGAGCTCACGGTAGTAACAGCACAACAAAGAAGAGCTTATTTCTGCTGCCTGAGAAAACCAGGATCTTCAAAGCCCGTCAGGATCTCAGACGCCATTTCAAGACCTTGCTCGTATGGCGGGTTTGGATCTCACTTTACAAACTCAGGATTAGGAGAATTTATTTTTTGTTCTATATCTCCACTTTTCTTCGGAGCCCCATCCACCGAGGATGGCAGGAACTCTGTCTCTGCCCTTTGAGGGTCAGCTTCCTGCTTTTCTGTGTGTAGGATTAGAGTGCAAAGTGGCGCTGAGACATCCGGTCCTCAGGTCGTCCGAGCAAGCAGGTGTTCTCTGCACCGGGCTCGGATTTAAATCCTCGCCTGACTCGGATTTAAATCCTTGCCTGACTCCAAAATTTGCTCTACTTTCTACTTCCCCTCTCTGCATATGTGGGTGGTTTGAATGCAGCAGCGTAGGAAAAGTAACTTTCACCAAATGGAAACTGGTTCTATTGCTTTTTCCTGCCATTCAAGCGCTGGGATTCTGTTTCTCTGCCCTTGTGAGGTCCTATAATCTAGTTACACTTTAATCTTTCTCTGTATGTGTCAAAGCAAAGAAAATTTTGTACGTTGAATTTTACTACCCAGCTCTGTTTGTTTTCCAAACCAATGAGTACACTCATATCTCTTATCTTAGGACCTTCTCTCCTTATAATATCTTGAAGTGGATTCAACAAGAACACTCATTTCCAAAGGAGCAACCCAAGTCCCTGGGATTTGGGGGGTTTGCATTTTGTAAAACGCAAAGCAGAGATATAGCTAGGTCCTGGGGACCAATCTAGTTCTTCATTCTGGCCAGTGCAGTCAGAATGGAAACATTGTCTTTTTCTCTCTAGTTCCTTTTATGTCAGTTTGTTTCCAATGATCTTGGGAATGACACGTATTCTAAATGTGAATTTTTACTTTATTCACTCTCTGTTAAATAACTAAATAAAATCTTTAAAAAAAGATAAAAATTGCAGTAGTCATGCCCTAGCATTTAATCATCAGTGCTTCTTCTTTTTTATTTTTTTTATTTTTTATTGTTATGTTAATCACCATATATTACATCATTTGTTTTTGATGTAGTGTTCCATGATTCATTGATTGTTCATAACACCCAGTGCTCCATGCAGAATGTGCCCTCTTTAATACCCATCACCAGGCTAACCCATTACCCCCCTCCTCCCCTCTAGAACCCTCAGTTTGTTTTTCAGAGTCCATCATCTCTCATGGTTCGTCTCCCCCTCTGACTTACTCCCCTTCATTCTTCCTCTCCTGCTATCTTCTTCTTTTTCTTTTTTCTTAAAATATGTTGCGTTATTTGTTTCAGAAGTACAGATCTGTGATTCAACAGTCTTGCACAATTCACAGCGCTCACCGTAGCACATACCCTCCCCAATGTCTATCACCCAGCCACCCCATCCCTCCCACCCACAACCACTCCAGTAACACTGAGTTTGTTTCCTGAGATTAAGAATTCCTCATATCAGTGAGGTCATATGATACATGTCTTTCTCTGATTGACTTATTTCGCTCAGCATAACACCCTCCAGTTCTATCCACGTCGTTGCAAATGGCAAGATCTCATTCCTTTTGATGGCTGCATAATATTCCATTGTGTATATATACCACCTCTTCTTTATCCATTCATCTGTCGATGGACATCTTGGCTCTTTCCACAGTTTGGCTATTGTGGACATTGCTGCTATAAACATTGGGGTGCATGTACCCCTTCGGGTCCCTACATTTGTATTTTTGTGGTAAATACCCAGTAGTGCAATTGCTGGATTGAATGGTAGCTCTAATTTCAACTGTTTGAGGAACCTCCATACTGTTTTCAAGAGGGGTTGCACCAGCTTGCATTCCCACCAACAGTGTAGGAGGGTTCCCCTTTCTCCGCATCCCCGCCAACATCTGTCGTTCCCTGACTTGTTAATTTTAGCCATTCTGACTGGTGTGAGGTGGTATCTCATTGAGGTTTTGATTTGGATTTCCCTGATGCCAAGCGATGTTGAGCACTTTTTCATGTGCCTGTTGGCCATTTGGATGTCTTCTTTGGAAAAATGTCTGTTCATGTCTTCTGCCCATTTCTTGATTGGATTATTTGTTCTTTGGGTGTGGAGTTTGATAAGTTCTTTATAGATTTTGGATACTAGCCCTTTATCTGATATGTCATTTGCAAATATTTTCTCCCATTCTGTCGGTTGTCTTTTGGTTTTGTGGACTGTTTCTTTTGCTGTGCAAAAGCTTTTTATCTTGATGAAATCCCAATAGTTCATTTTTGCCCTGGCTTCCCGTGCCTTTGGTGATGTTTCGAGGAAGAAGTTGCTGAGGCTGAGGTCGAAGAGGTTGCTACCTGTGTTCTCCTTTAGGATTTTGATGGACTCCTGTCTCACGTTTAGGTCTTTCAACCATTTGGAGTCTATTTTTGTGTGTGGTGTAAGGAAATGGTCCAGTTTCATTCTTCTGCATGTGGCTGTCCAATTTTCCCAACACCATTTGTTGAAGAGACTGTCTTTTTGCCATTGGACATTCTTTCCTGCTTTGTCAAAGATAAGTTGACCATAGAGTTGAGGGTCCATTTCTGGGCTCTTGATTCTGTTCCATTGATCGATGTGTCTGCTTTTGTGCCGTACCATACTGTCTTGAAGATGACAGCTTTGTAATAGAGCTGGAAGTCCGGAATTGGGATGCCGCCAGCTTTGCTTTTCTTTTTCAATATTCCTCTGGCTATTCGGGGTCTTTTCTGGTTCCATACAAATTTTAGGATTATTTGTTCCATTTCTTTGAAAAAAGTGGATGGTATTTTGATGGGGATTGCATTGAATGTGTAGATTGCTCTAGGTAGCATTGACATCTTCACAATGTTGGTTCTCCCAATCCATGAGCATGGAACGTTTTTCCATTTCTTTGTGTCTTCTTCAATTTCTTTCCTGAGTATATTATAGTTTTCTGAGTACAGATCCTTTGCCTCTTTGGTTAAATTTATTCCTAGGAATCTTATGGTTTTGGGTGCAATTGTGAATGGGATCGACTCCTTGATTTGTCTCTCTTCTGTCTTGTTGTTGGTGTATAGGAATGCCACTGATCTCTGTGCATTGATTTTATATACTGCTACTTGACTGAATTCCTGTATGAGTTCTAGCAGTTTTGGGGTGGAGTCTTTTGGGTTTTCCACATACAGTATCATATCATCTGCAAAGAGTGAGAGTTTGACTTCCTCTTTGCCGATTTGGATGCCTTGGATTTCTTTTTGTTGTCTGATTGCTGTGGCTGGGACTTCTAATACTATGTTGAATAGCAGTGGTGAGAGTGGACATCCCTGCCGCATTCCTGACCTTAGGGGAAAAGCTCTCAGCTTTTCCCCATTGAGAATGATATTCGCTGTAGGTTTTTCGTAGATGGCTTTTATGATATTGAGGTATGTACCCTCTATCCCTATACTCTGATGAGTTTTGATCAAGAAAGGATGCTGTACTTTGTCAAATGCTTTTTCTGCATCTATTGAGAGGATCATATGATTCTTGTTCTTTCTTTTGTTAATGTATTGTATCACGTTGATTGATTTGCGGATGTTGAACCAGCCTTGCAGGCCAGGGATCAATCCCACTTGGTCGTGGTGAATAATCCTTTTAATGTACTGTTGGATCCTATTGGCTAGTATTTGGGTGAGAATTTTTGCATCCGTGTTCATCAAGGATATTGGTCTGTAATTCTCCTTTTTGATGGGGTCTTTGTCTGGTTTTGGGATCAAGGTAATGCTGGCCTCATAAAATGAATTTGGAAGTTTTCCTTCCATTTCTATTTTTTGGAACAGTTTCAGGAGAATAGGTATTAATTCTTCTTGAAATGTCTGATAGAATTCCCCTGGGAAGCCATCTGGCCCTGGGCTTTTGTTTCTTGGGAGATTTTTGATGACTGCTTCAATTTCCTTAGTGGTTATAGGTCTGTTCAGGTTTTCTATTTCTTCCTGCTTCAGTTTTGCTAGTTGATACATCTCTAGGAATGCACCCATTTCTTCCAGGTTATCTAATTTGCTGGCATAGAGTTGCTCATAATATGGTCTTATAATTGTTTGTATTTCTTTGGTGTTGGTTGTGATCTCTCCTCTTTCATTCATGATTTTGTTGATTTGGGTCATTTCTCTTTTCTTTTTGATCAGTCTGGCCAGGGGTTTATCAATCTTGTAAATTCTTTCAAAGAACCAGCTCCTAGTTTCGTTGATCTGTTCTACTGTTCTTTTGGTTTCTAGTTCATTGATTTCTGCTCTGATCTTTATTATTTCTCTTCTCCTGCTGGGTTAGGCTTTATTTGCTGTTCTTTCTCCAGCTCCTTTAGGTGTAGGGTTAGGTTGTATATTTGAGACTTTCTTGTTTCTTGAGAAAGGCTTGTATTGCTATATACTTTCCTCTCAGGCTGCCTTTGCTGTATCCCAAAGATTTTGAACAGTTGTGTTTTCATTTTCATTGGTTTCCATGAATTTTTTTAATTCTTCTTTAATTTCCTGGTTGACCCATTCATTCCTTAGTAGGATGCTCTTTAGCCTCCATGTATTTGAGTTCTTTCCGACTTTCCTCTTGTGATTGAGTTCTAGTTTCAAAGCATTGTGGTCTGAAAATATGCAGGGAATGATCCCAATCTTTTGGTACCGGTTGAGACCTGATTTGTGACCTAGGATGTGATCAATTCTGGAGAATGTTCCATGGGCACTAGAGAAGAATGTGCATTCCGTTGCTTTGGGATGGAACGTTCTGAATATGTCTGTAAAATCCATTTGGTCCAGTGTTTCATTTAAAGTCTTTATTTCCTTGTTGATCTTTTGCTTAGATGATCTGTCCGTTTCAGTCAGGGGGGTGTTACAGTCCCCCACTATTATTGTATTGTTGTCAATGTGTTTCTTTGCTTTTGTTATTAATTGCCTTATATAATTGGCTGCTCCCATGTTCGGGGCATAGATATTTACAATTGTTAGATCTTCTTGTTGGATAGACCCTTTAAGTAGGATATAGTGCCCTTCCTCATCTCTTATTACAGTCTTTGTTTTAAAATCTAGTTTGTCTGATATAAGGATTGCCACCCCAGCTTTCTTTTGGTGTCCATTAGCATGGTAAATTGTTTTCCACCCCCTCACTTTCAATCTGGGGGTGTCTTTGGGTCTAAAATGAGTCTCTTGCAGACAGCATATGGATGGGTCTTGTTTTTTAATCCAATCTGATAGCCTGTGTCTTTTGATTGGGGCATTGAGCCCATTTACATTCAGGGTAACTATTGAAAGGTATGAATTTAGTGCCATTGTATTGCCTGTAAGGTGACTGTTACTGTATGTTGTCTGTGTTCCTTTCTGATCTTTGCTGCTTTTAGGCTCCCTCTTTGCTTAGAGGACCCCTTTCAATATTTCTTGGAGGGCTGGTTTCGTGTTTGCAAGTTCCTTTAGTTTTTGTTTGTTCTGGAAGCTTTTGATCTCTCCTTCTATTTTCAATGACAGCCTAGCTGGATATAGTATTCTTGGCTGCATATTTTTCTCATTTAGTGCTCTGAAGATATCTTGCCAGTCCTTTCTGGCCTGCCAGGTCTCTGTGGATAGGTCTGTTGCCAATCTAATATTTTTACCATTGTAGGTTACATATCTCTTCTCCCGAGCTGCTTTCAGGATTTTCTCTTTGTCTCTGAGACTCGTAAGTTTTACTATTAGATGTCGGGGTGTTGACCTATTATTATTGATTTTGAGAGGGGTTCTCTGTGCCTCCTGGATTTTGATGCCTGTTTCCTTCCCCACATTAGGGAAGTTCTCTGCTATTATTTGCTCCAATATACCTTCTTCCCCTCTCTCTCTTTCTTCTTCTTCTGGGATCCCAATTATTCTAATGTTATTTCATCTTATCGTATCGCTTATCTCTCGAATTCTGCCCTCGTGATCCTGTAGTTGTTTATCTCTCTTTTTCTCAGCCTCTTTATTTTCCATCATTTGGTCTTCTATATCACTGATTCTCTCTTCTGCCTCATTTATCCTAGCAGTTAGTGCCCCCATTTTTGATTGCACCTCATCAATAGCCTTTTTGATCTCGACTTGGTTAGATTTTAGTTCTTTTATTTCTCCAGAAAGGGTTTCTCTAATAACTTCCACGCTTTTTTCAAGCCCAGCTAGTATCTTTAAAGTCATGATTCTGAACTCTAGGTCTGACATCATACTAATGTCCGTATTGAGTAGGTCCCTGGCTGACGGTACTACCTCTTGTTCTTTTTGCTGAGGTGATTTTTTTTCGTCTTGTCATTTTGTCCAGAGGAGAATAGATGAATGAGAGAACAAAATGCTAACAGGTTTACAACGTCCCCAGCAAATATACTGTATACAAATCAGAAAAGACCTGAAACCAGAGGAAAAGAAAGAGAAAGAAAGAAAAAAGAAGGAGAGAAAAAAAAAGAAAAAAATATAAAAACAAAAAAGAACAATACAAAAAAAGCAGAATATGATCAAATATGATCAGGCTCGTGCATAGATCAGTGCCACACACTAGGTTTTGGGTGTATTTTGGTCTGTTAGAAGAAAGTGCCTCCTAAAATTTTAAAGGAAGAAAGACATATATGTACAAAATAAGGGTTGATACAATGAAGGGATAGAAGATGACTGTAAAGATGAAAATTATAAAAGATTTTATAAAAGGACTTGATAAGATAAGAAGTTGTTTGAAAAAAGAAAGAAGAAGATTTAAGAAAAAAAGAAAAAGAAAAAAGGGAGAGAATGTGATCAGGCAGGAGACTAGAACAGAGCCATACACTAGTGATTTAGGGTGTATTTTGATCTGTTAGAAGAAACTGTATCTCAAAATTTTAAAGAGAGAACAACTTATATATATATGCCAAAAATAAGGGTAACTACTATGAAGGGATAAAATATGACTCTAAAAATGAAAAATAAAAAATGTTTTTTTTTTTAAAGAGATTGATAAGATGTTGGTTGAAAAGGGAAAAAGACAAAGAAAAAAAACAGTTAACAAAAATTAACTTTGATGAACTAATGAATCATGGTAAAAAAAAGCCATGAATTCTATGTGCAGTATTCCCCTAGCGCTGGAGTTCTCCCGTTCTCCTTGATCGGTCAACTTGGTCTTGGCTTGCTGGCTGTTCGTGCTGACCTTCTGGGGGAGGGGCCTGTTGCCGTGGTTCCCAAATGTCTTTGCCGGAGGCGGAATTGCCCCGCCCTTGTCGGTCCGGGCTAAGCAAGCTGCTCGGGTTTGCTCTCGGGAGCTTTTGTTCCCTGCAAGCTCTCGGTACAGCTTTGGAGGCCCAGGGCGAAAATGGTGGTCTCCCAGTGTCCACCCGGAGGAGCTGAGAACTCGGGGCCCCGCTCCTCAGTGCGCCCCCAGAGAAAAGCAGTCACTCCCGTGTCCCCGGTCTCCGGCCGCACTCCGCGCTCACCCGGCCTGTGACCGAGCGTTTCTATCTCTGGCACCCGACCCCGTGTGGAGTCTCCAAACCCAGCAGATCCCTGCGGTGCGCTCCCGCGCCGCTCCTCCCGGGGGAGGAAGGGGAGTCTCCCCGGCTCTGCCGCTTGTTGGGTCCCTGCTGGTGGAGCAGTGGCCCGACTGGGCCGCGGATCACAGTTTATGGCCACCCCGAGCTGAGAGCCCGCGCCTCGGCTCCGTCTCTGCAGCCGGCTTCCCCGCTCCGATACCTGGGAGCTCTGCCGCACTCAGGCACCCCGGTCTTTCTGTGACCCCGAGGGTCCTGAGACCACACTGTCCCGCGAGGGTTCCACCCCCGCTCAGCCACTGCAGCGACGTCCCTCCGCGGAGCCGACTTCTAAAAGGTCCGATTTTGTGCCCCGCGGCTCTAGCACTTGCCAGAAGCGGCCGACGGAGGCCCCCTCCCCCGCCGTCTATCCTCCCGAATATCGCCTCGGATTCACTTCTCCGCACGTCCTACCTTCCAGTAAGTGGTCGCTTCTCTGTTCAGAGAGTTGCTGCTACTCTCCTCTTCGATCTCCTGTTGAGTTCGTAGGTGTTCAGAATGGTTTGATCCCTATTCAGCTGAATTCCTGAGACCAGACGAAATCCAGGTCTCCTACTCCTCCGCCATCTTGCTCCGCCCCCTAGTGCTTCTTCTTTTTAGAAATTGAAAATTCCTGGGGCACGTGGGTGGCTCAGTTGTTAAGCATCTGCCTTCGGCTCAGGTCATGGTCCCAGGGTCCTGGGATCAAGCCCCGCATCGGGCTCCCCGCTCGGCAGGAGGTCTGCTTCTCCCTCTCCCACTCCCCCTGCTTGTGTTCCCTCTCTCACTGTCTCTCTGTCAAATAAATAAAATCTTTAAAAAAGCAAAAGAAATAGGAAATTCTTGCCCCAAAATGCGACTCTGTACTTGTCACAGACCCACATGTGGGCAAGAGCTTTCAGAGAGGTTCAATAGAAAGACTTCCAAGACTTTGGCATCCATCTACCCCTGTGAGGAAGCATTATTAACTTACTACTTAATATGACAATTCTGGAATGAGGTGGAACTAGGTTTGAATCTTACTGCTGGTTGACCTTGGATGAGTTAAGAAACTTTTGTTTCCTTGCTCCCCTCCTTATAAAATGGAGAGACTGGTGGTGTGCACACAAATAGATATTATGAGGATTTAAGAAAGTAGCTTTCCCTTTCTCTGAAAAAAAAAATGAGCAAGACTCACAAAAAGCCATGAAAGTAAGTCTATATATGTTGATATGGAACAGTCTTTAAGATTTATTTTTTAAAAAGATTTTATTTATTTATTTGACAGAGAGAGAGAGACAGCAAGAGAGGGAACACGAGTAGGGGGAGAGGGAGAGGGAGAAGCAGGCTTCCCGCGGAGCAGGGAGCCCAATGCGGGGCTCGATCCCTGACCTGAGCCGAAGGCAGACACTTAATGACTGAGCCACACAGGTGCCCCCAGTCTTTAAGATTTATAATTGAGCAAGAAAAAGTGAGGGCCAGAACTAAGGGTAGGATGTGCTCCCTATATATTTTTTTAAGGGTGAGAAATACTTGGATATGCATTGGATAGCTCTGGAAGAGTGTGAGCACACACATGATTGAGTAATGACTGTCTGTGCAGACAAGATAGCGTCTGGAGACACTGTAAGATCAGGTGAAGAAAATTTAAAAATGTTGATTTCACCCTATATGCACCTTTCTACTATTTAATTTATTTTTATCATGGACATTATATTTTTATCACATAGAAACATTCGTTTATTTTATTGCCCTCTGCTTAAATAACAATGACAGCATTTATATTACTAAATGTTTCTTTCTCCTGTGCCAAGCATTATATTAAGGATGTATCCCATGTTGTGTCACTTAATCTTTATTAAGATTAACATATCTGGGGCGCCTGCGTGGCTCAGTTGTTAAGCGTCTGCCTTCGGCTCAGGTCATGATCCCAGGGTCCTGGGATCGAGCCCCGCATCAGGCTCCCTGCTCCGCGGGAAGCCTGCTTCTCCCTCTTCCACTCCCCCTGCTTGTGTTCCCTCTCTCACTGTGTCTCTCTCTTTCAGATAAATAGATAAAAAAGACTAATATAGCTATTAATATACCTATGAAATAGTCCCATTTTTGCAGATTGAGAAATGGAGGCTGTGAGTTAAATGATGGCCCACAGATACACAGATACTCAGACACTTGCCCTGGTGTCACACCCCGAGCTATCAGTCCACAGCCAGCCTGCTGACCTCAGGACTCCGACCCCTTCCCATTTCAAACAGGCGATGGGCTGCCGTCCGCATAGGCACATTCCTGACCCATTAGTTCACATCTCTAGTGTTTTAAAGACTGTTTCAAGGAAAACTGAGCTAGAAGTTTAGGATAATCGCCAGGAGGAAAGTTTTTATTGGAGCTTAAGTACTTCAGACTCATTTTGTGTTTTAACTTTTTCGGTATCAATAACCAAAGAAGGAATCCGTATTCCTTTTTCCAAACTGCTGAAATTATTTTTTAAAAATAGTGGTTTTGTTTTTCACCGCAGCTAATTTCTGGAGTCATATCACCACTTTCGATAGAATTGCCTGATGATGATTTGCATATCATTAAATAATCACTATTTTGTTTGATTATAAAGTTGAAATCAAATTTCACTAGTAAAGTTCAGCTTGGAGCAGTGACATTTTCCTCAAGTAAGTCGTTCAGTGAAGCCAAATTGCATTTATTGATTTTAAAATTAAGTAAATATTTGACAAAACCCACTCTCTATCTGATATGTGGGAACAAAGTAACTCAGTATCCAGAGCTGGGTATATACTTCCCAGAGCTGTCACATTTAACTTGCTAACTCTTGTTATATATACATGATTAACAGTAACCGTAATTGTGATTTTTTTTTTGAAAGGAAATATCTGAATGGATGGAATACTTAGTGATGGCATTCAAAATCTATGTTTTTTCTATTTTTCTAGGATCGTTCACTACAAGAAAAGAAAAAGATAGGTCTTATAAGTAAAACAAAAGTAATTTAGCGTAGCCTTAGAAAAATATAAAATTTTCTGTGTTTACATTTAAGGACAAGAAATAGGAAACTATTCAATAATGATAAATACATTTTTTTCAGTTCTGTATTATGGTCAGTTAAGGAGGAAAGTGAAGGGAGATCGACAGGGTCAGGAAGAGAACAGAACAACAGCCACAGAGGAGCATCCCAGGACGTGGAGTTACTCCTGCCGCAAAGGGAGACAGATGAGCCGTGTGGTCTTATCCATCTTCAGTGTGAATTGGTCAGAGATGGGAGAACCCTGAGCTAAGGAAACAGAAACCTGTGGGGAGAGACCCAGGGAGACCTGCGGGCAGAAGGGAAGGCACCTGGGAGGCAGGGGTGGGGTTTACCTTTGTGGAAGGTACTGCCCCTTTTGAATCCGTCAAGGAACTTACAGAATCATGTTTCAAATATTTTGGATTAGTTCCTTTTTTAGATTCTTCCTCATTAATGGATATGTTTGTTACTGAGGCAATCATAAGTTATATAAAGGTGTAAGAAATAATACGGAGAAATACTCTATGCACTGTATCCCGTTTGTCCTAGTGGTAACATTTGGCAAAACTAAAGCAATTATCACATCAAAATTCCATACATCCGTACAATCCACCAATCTCATTCAGATTTCCTGGTTTTTCCAAGTCTCTGTGTGTGTGTGTGTGTGTGTGTGTGTGTGTGTGTGGTTTCATCATGTTTATAGATTCATGTATCCACCACCATGGTCAGGACTGATCATTTCCATCACATCAGGATTCCTCCTGCTGCCCATTTACACATCCGCACCCCATCACCCCACATGAACTCTCTCTCACCCCTGACAAGCATTGGTCTGTTCATTTCTCCAATTCTTTCCTTGCAAAATGCTCTACAAACGAAATCATACTCAGTGTCGCCTTTTGGGATCGCCTACTTTCACTCAGCAGAACACAAATTGTTGTGTGTATCAGCCGTTTGTTGTGTTTTGTTGCTGAGAATTCTCCCTATGGCATGGATGTACCCCCCTGGTTTAACCCTTCCCTCACTCAGGGGCATCTAGGCTGGTTCCAGTTGGGGGGCTATTGCCCAGAAGAGCTGCTATGAAACTTCCTGTGCAGGTGTTCGTGTGAAGATAGTTTTCATTTCTCAGGGATGAATGACCTGCAGTATAATTGCTGGCTTGTGTGGTTGCTGTCTATTTCATTTTATAATAATCTGTTTTCACAGTGACACCATTTTTCCTTCCCACCACAGCGACATAGGAGGGACGGTATCCACATCCTCACCAGCAAGTGGTGTTCAAACTCTTACTGTTTTATTTTAGGCATTCTGATGGAGGTCTCATAAGATCTCACTATAGTTTTAGTTTCTATTCTCCTAATGGTTAATGATGCTGTGAATCTTGTTACGGGCTTATTTGACATCCATATACCTTCTTCGGTAGCATGTCTGCTCAGGTATTTAGCCCATTTTTAAATTGGATTGTTTATTTTTATTTTATTTTTGGGTTTTGAGAGATCTTTATATATTCTGAACGCTGGGCCTTTACCCGGAGAGTATTTTGCAAATATTTTCTCCCAGCCTGTAGCTTGTCTTTTATCCTCTTCATATGAATTATTACCAAGCAAATGTTTGTGATTTTGATAAGATCAGATTTAGCATTTTTTTTCCTTTCATTGGTCAAATTTTTGGTGTCAAGTCAGAAGGGTCTTCTCTAGCCCTAGATACTGAAGATTTCCACCTATAATTTTTTTTTCTAAACTTTTAAAAGTTTTGCCTTTTACATTTAAGTCTATCATCCATTTAAAATAAATTTTTTATAGGTGAAAGCTTTTGGTCAAGACTTTTTTTGTTGTTGTTTGTTCAAATGCTCCAACTCCATTTATTCAAAAGTGTATTCTTCCTTAATTGAATTGCTTTTCACCTCGACAAAACCCAGTTGAGCACATTTGTGTGGGTCAAATTTTTTGTTTTTTGTTTTTGCTCCTTCCTGTTCTGTTCCATCAACCCATATATTTATCCTTCTGCCAATTCCACAGTCTTGAATACTGAAGCTATATAGTAAGTCTTAATATTGGGGACAGTGGTACTTCCTTCTTTCTTCTTCTTTTTCAGATTATTTAAACTATTCTAGGGCATGTGCCATTCCACATAAATTTTAGAATAAGCTTGTCTATGGCTAGAACACCTTGCTAGGATTTTGATAGAGGTGGCATTCAATCTACAAGTCAATTTTGGGAACATTGATATCTCCCTTACGTTGAGTCTTCCGATCAATGAACATGGTATTTTGGTCTACTTATCTGGGTCTTATTTGATTTTTGTCATTAGCATCTTATCAATTTCAGTGTACAAATACTATATACATTTTGGCAAGTATACACCTGTGTTGCATTTCTTTAGAGTGGTTGCAAATGATAGTGTGTTTTTAATCTCAGCTCGCACCCATTTATTGCTAATATATAAAAATCTGATTGATGTTTGTGCATGGACCTTGTATCCTGCAACCTTGCTGAACTCACTTCTTTCTTTTTTTAAAATACTTGGGATTTTCCTCCATAAATGGCCATATCCTTTGCTAATAGAGACAGTTTGTTTCATTCCTATTTATATAAACAAAATTTTAAAACTCTGCTCTCGTAAGATTTATTGTATTGCTAAGCGATGTTTGTATAACTGAGAGATGCACATAAAAATCAAATTAGAGATCAGAGTTTTCCAAATGTATTCTGGGGCAGTTTGATAAATGATGTAGTAATAATAAATTTTGTTTAAGGAGGAAAAGTTTACACTTAAATATCTATGTATGAGTATGATATAAATGTATATAAATGGATGTGTATATGACTACACAAATAAGGGTATATAGAAATGTACATAATATGTATTTTGCACACATATGCACATATATTCATATATGACTGTATACGTGTGTGTGCACATTTCCATTATAGTTGTTACATTCTGCTATTAAGAAATGATGCACTCTAACTAGAAAGGCTATGACTTCATGGAGAACATAAAAATCATTTGAAATGTTTTTCATGCGTGACCATCAGTTTATGTTCTGTATTTTTCTCATAATTTCAACATGAAGTCAATGTTTACTTTATATTAAATATTTATGGTTAAAAAATGAATTCTTATTTAATGCAGTTGTTTATTAAATCCTATCAGCTTTTTAGGCATGCTGGGAATACATTATAATTGTATATTGTTCTAGAAATGCATTCTAATGCCTCAAATCTCTTTGTGAAATTTTGTTATAGATAATAAATCACTAGGCGTAAAACAAAAGTAGAAAACATGATCTCTGTAACCGTTATTAATTAGATTAATTAGAATGTATCTGTAGTAGAAGAGACATCTAAATGTGCATTGATATCATCCCATGTATAGATAATTAGCACTACACTTGACCATTAAAGCTTAAAGGTGCAGAGTGAAAAATACCACACCATTTCACAAAACACTGCTAAATGACAGTGCAAGAATCAGAATAAAAGTTTGATATTTTTAAGTTCCCAAGACAGCATCACTCCAATTTGGAAAAGAAGAAGGTTGATGAATTGTACCCAAATGGGAAGCTTTACTGAGGCCACCTATCTTGCTGCTAATACTTCCATCACTGTTTTGAAGAAATGGCCACACTGTGGTTTAACGTACCCATTCTGTTTTCCTGTAGATTAGTGGGTTTTGCCCTAATGTGCCCTGGAACTTTAGTATTCACAGCAGTGACTGCTGTGTTTGGTGGTGAGATATGGGGGAAGTTGGAGGGAGAGGTCATTTGGATATAAAGTTCATGAGTTCCTGACACGTAAAGCCCATTTTTCATTTTAGGTTCCAGATTAACAGGTAATATTAACAACAACAGCAAAAAACATAAGAGCAAAACAGGAACCCCACATAGAGGACAGAAGGCAACGTCTGCTGGGGGCCGCTCAGACTGACGTGGTCCAGCCTCCCAGATACATGGCCTCGGTCCACACACCGCCATGGCTCTGCATTTACGGGAACCACACCTGCGCATCATGGGTGTGCAAGACCGATGTGCCAGGGTGAGCTCAGCACGTAGTTTCCTGGCTGACCAAGGACACGGTTCAGGAGGAAGTGACCACACTGCCCATTTCTGCTGCAAACACATCCTGAATTCCAGAGTTGCTTGAGAGTAATTCATGTGTTCTGTACTGTTGAGGGAATAAAAGAGTGTGAGACCAACGAGTGATGAGTGCTGGGAGGTGCATATCAGTGGACTAATCACTATAATGAAATCCATCAGACTGAGTTACAAACAGAGAAGGCAGGTAGGACAGCCCAGCAACCGTAGACAACCAGCCTTCGGAGGGTCCCCTTGACATCAGCGTGGTGCATGCTCCTCCACGTCAGCTTCATTCCTCCAGGAAACAAGATTTCAGGGCAGAGAGAAGATCTGGTGAGTGACGTTGCGGGCGCGGGGGGGGGGGGGGCGGGGGGAGGCGGTGGTGGTAGAGAAGGGAGCCAAAGCGGGAAGGGAGAGGCTTACGATCCTGCAGGTCTGACACCAGGACAGGGTTAGGTGGGTGGACCCCGGACCCAATCACGGCCAGCCCAGCCAGGCTCCTGTGCACAGACCACCAGAGGACGGGTCTCCGCTTGGGTGACATGGCACGGCGGCCCCCAGGCTGTGCTGGGCAGGTGTGCAGGTGACAACTCTCAGCACCCTGGGCTCCTTGCAGCGGCTTTCCTGAAGCTACATCTGAGCAGGGCAACTCGACAGCACCCATGAGCTCCTTTCTGAAATATTTAATGTGAAAACGTTGTGTAACATTATCTCTTATGAACAATATAATGTACCATATACGAATCACATCACAGGTGATCGTTCTAGGAAAAACAAGTAGAACATATAGATAAAAAATAAAGCCTGACTGAAACTGCTCAGTCTCCATGCTACTCAAAAGCAGAACGTTTGAATATTTGAGTCGTATTTCCCACTTGCACGCAAACCTCTCCCTATGGAGTTGTGCAGGGTCGGAGAGTTACGTCAATGTTACTTTAACTTGTTAAATAACTTCGGTTTCAAATAACATTGCTAATACGATGTCACCCATACAAAAGGTACAATTCCAAACCAGTTTTCACATGAAAAAAAAAATGAAGGAACATACTGCATTTCTCTGACTTATTACTTACAGGTATTGGACCCACTTTTCGATGCTGCCCCTGTGTCTTACAGACAGACCCCACTGCAGTTAGAGTCTCTCACAGCCCAGCCGATACCTTTTAACCACGTCTCCTCTGTTAACATCAATTATTTCCCACTTGTCCCTTGAATTCCCTGGCCCCTCTTCTGTGTGAGAAGTGCCCCGTCATTTTAAACGGTTCAGCCAGACGTCGGTTGCCCCTGACTTCTGGTGAGTTCTGGACGACCACGTGCCATTCATACAACGGGCACACACTCGGGCTGGCGCGGATCTTGGTAAAAGCCTAGACACTAGGACTGGAGTCGTCTTCCCCCAAAATTAATGCATGACCACATACAAAAACCTTTTCGTCGGAAATGGGGGAGCAGGTAGCTGCGGTTCTCCTCGGTCGCATCCAATAGCTGTGACTTCTATGTTTTCTCTTCCTCCTTGGTGCCTTTTTAACAAAAACGCTGAATGTACAATTATTTATATTGCTTGGGCTTTCTCTGTCAGTCTTTTGATATGGAAAGATTTAATACGAAATGAAACCACTGTTTCCTTATTTACAAGAAACGTGATGAGCAAAAACGTGAACGTACGTGTCACACACGTGGCTTTTGTGGGAATTAGGGGGGTGGGAAAAATGCGATTTTGCACCGCAGGCTTGTGTGATTTTCTTCTGCATGTCTCTATGCCATCATGACCACAGAAACGCTCTCCCCCGGAAAAAAAAAAAGAAAAGAAAAAGAAAAGATGACATCTAAGACCCTAAAGAAAGTAAAATGAAGAGAGATGCGTCGTATCAGATGTGAAGGCAAAGCTGAACGAATACCTGGACGTAAATCATTCTATGAAAGACTAAAGAGAGATGCTGTTTCCTAGTAACTCAAAGTTTTCCTTTTTCTCTTGATCCTATTTTTTTCACTTGAAGAGATGCATGGAAGAGTTCCTGGCAACGAGCTGCGGTATCTAAATTTTGTTTTGACATCCAAGGAATGGCATGGATAAGCCTTCCCTGCACTTCTGTGGACATGAGCAATGCACAGATGCCTACTTCCATGGGATACCCCCCTTTTTCTTGCTCCTGGTAGTTTGTTTTTTAAGATTTTATGTAATTTATTTGAGAGAGAGTGAGAGAGCACAAGCAGGGGGAGCAGCAGAGGGAGAGGGAGAAGCAGGCTTCCCACGGAGCAGGGAGCCCGATGCGGGGCTCGATCCCAGGACCCTGAGATCATGACCTGCGCTGAAGGCAGACGCTCAACTGACTGAGCCACCCAGGCGCCCCCGTTTTACACTATTATTTTGCTGTCAAGACCAGTGCTGGACAAACACCGGCATCCCTGTCACTGCCCCTTGACTGGAGACCCCCCACCACCAACATCCCACCTGTCTCTGTCCTCAGGTTTCCCTCACGGGTCTGCCCACAGAAAGAGTCTTGTTTCTCTGTCTCTTGGTTTGAATCCCGACTTTGCCTCCAAGTGACCGTGTGGTTTCCAGCAAGTCACCCCATCCCTCCTGGTCCCTCAGATATCCCGCCTCTCAATGCAGGATCCTGGAATGCGTGATACCTTAAGTTTCTTCCAGCTAGAAATATTTATACTCATGATTTGCTAAGGCAGTATTTAGAGAACACGGGAAGATCACATGGCAGTCTCAACAGGAAGAACACAGACAGGGAGAAAAATATGTAAAAATAGACATCACTTCACACATGTAGAGACAAACACAATAATACAGAAGGATGCCATTTTAAAATTTTCTTTCGGGGGCGCCTGGGTGGTGGTTGGACTTGATTTCAGCTCAGGTCACGACCTCAGGGTTGTGGGATGGAGCCCCACGTCGCACTCCGTGCTCAGCCGGGGGTCTGCTGGAGATTCCCTCCCGCTCCCTTTGCCCTCTGCTCCACCCCCTGCCCTCTCTCTCTCAAACAGATAAATAAGTCTTTTAAAAAATTTCCTTTCGATGTCCGTTCACTATTTTCACAACTACTGGGTATCTCAATCAGCCTTTGAAAACCAACCAAACCCTAAGTTGCTTAAAACAGCAATCATTAGCTTGCTCACGATTCTATAGGTTGGTGGCTTGGGCCAGGTTCATCTGGGACAGCTTGTCCATGTTTCCTATGGCATCGCACACGCACTCATGTCCACTGACAACTGGCCATACCCGTGTGTCTCTCATTATGCAAAGAAAAATATGATCCATAAGGAGGAGAAAACTGATCAATAGAAATAGACACAGAGATGACAGAATAGAGCAGGCGAAGGGGATTAAAATAGCTGTTATAAATGTGTTCCATATGTCCAAGAAGATGCAGGAATGTGTGAGTGTCAGTAGCGAGATGGAAAGAAAGACCCAAA
Source organism: Eumetopias jubatus (assembly GCF_037043125.1). NCBI lineage: Eukaryota > Metazoa > Chordata > Mammalia > Carnivora > Otariidae > Eumetopias > Eumetopias jubatus. Next base: position 90,145,202 of record NW_028274822.1, on the reverse strand, counting down.
TTAAGCTTCTAGAAATGAAGTGTAGACAGATAAACAGATCTGTCTCTACAGCACCAGATAAATATTCTAGACTTTCTGGCCAGATGGTCTCTGCTGCAACCAATCACCTCTGTTCTTGCAGTGGGCAAGCCGTCTGGGAGAATAGTGAACGTGGGGATGGTTGCATTCCCACAAAACTCTATTTATAAAACAGCTGGTGGATTCAAGTTGGCCCCCAGGCCATAATTTGCAAGACCCTCATGTAGCTGGGGAGATTTGAGGGTTGTTCACACAGCATAACCTCACCCATCGCAGTAGACACAAGCATTACCCTGTAGATGCAGAAATGTGATGACGAACAAGGCAGTCTCTGACCTCAAGGGACTGGGTGTCTGGTAAGAATGACTATGAAGGGTTGAAGAGCGCAGTGTGCTTGAAGTAGCTGGTGGATGCAGACACCTGGCATCACAGAAGATGAATATTCTACTCAAACATATCTTTACTTAATACATATTTTTTTCTTTCCAATGTACTGCATTGTCATAATAACCTCTCATTCATGACAGGATAGAAGAACATTCTCACCTTCCCAGACTTCTGTTGAATTTTATCTCTCCCACCACTGAAAGTGAATATGGGTCCACGGGCTAGGTGCGCAGTGGTTCCTGCACGCACAGTGTGTATTTTTCCCTGGACCCGCCTCTCCCTTCATAGACAGGGATCCACTAACCAGCAGATAAATTTGATTTCTTGAGTCATTTGCAAGTAGCCTTCTCAGTCACCACTGAGTTTGGAAGAACTGTGTACTACTCAAGATGCAGACACTCATTCGGATAATACCATTACCCCCTATATGTGAATTCCAAAACATCTACAAAACTTCACCTCAAGATAGCGTTAGTGTTTTATCTGGATGGTGGGATTAGGTGCAAAATTACTTTGCTCTGTAGTTTTTGGTGTCTTGCAAATTTTCTCTAATGAATGGATATTTCATTTATACTAAAAAAGGAATTTATGTGAATGGAAATGCATCGCTATTGTTATTTTAAGTAAGTCTCCTGATTATTGGGCATATGTTGCACATTTCACACCAACTGCCCATGAGCAGAGCTGTCGATGTCTGCAGAATTCTCTAGAGCTGAATTGGTAAATTGGGCTCAGCTTCCATGCACGCTCCCCCCAGAGGTGGGGTTTGTCTCAGGTAATGTGAGGTGAGGAAGTCAGAGAGCAGAGCTTTGTGTCAGATTTTCGGGATTGATTACGGGTGTCTGCTGTGGATATAGGTGGGCATGGTACGCTTACCATACGTGTTACTGCCCCGAAGTTACACCGCCATGCTAAGACAAGAGTGATTATGCATCTTTACTGACATTGGAGGAGCAAAGCTAAATCATTTTCGTTTCACACACACACACACACACACACACACACACACACACACACAAAACCCCACAAAACTCCACGTTAACAGAATACATATAAAGCCAGTAATGAGATTCTCCTTCTACCATAAAACACTCACCACCCGGAGTCTAACGTGTGACACTTAGAGCAATAGCACCAGGTACCAGAGTTGCTGCCACTCAGAGACAGAAGGGTGCACTGGAAGGAAATGACATATCTCTCATTACCTCTGCATAAAGAACACTAAAGACAATATTAAAAATGCCACTGAACATGTATTCTTAGATGCAAATCGTGTTTCCAGAAAATAAATTGGGAAATTAAACTCATCAGCTCAACCCTAAGCTAAATATTACATGATTAATCCTTACTTTGTTTTCCTTGAGGCAATGTACAGACTATCAAAAATTTGAATCTGATAGGTTACTAAATGAATTGCTCCAGGAAAGCAATACTTTCAACCTTACACATTTTATCACATTTGCATGGCAGATAAGCAATTTACTTACCTAGTTAGAGATGCTTTTACATAGAGTAATTTTTCTCCCATCTAAATGATGTTTTATCATCCTTCAAAATTGCCCCTTTTATAGCATTATTGACTGATAAATGACCTATAATAAATTCTATATATTTAAAGTGTGACCAGATCAGTTTTGACCTGCATTTATGCCCACAAAAGTGTTACCACGATCATGTATCCATTGCTCCCAAAGTTTCTCCAGGTCCCTGCCCTGTCCCTTCTGGATTCTTCCCTGCTGCTCCAGACCACCACTGCTTGGCTTTCTGCTACTAGAGATTAGTTGACTTTTTTTTTTAATTTTATGCAAATGGAATGCTACAGCATGCAGCCCCTTTCCTCTGCCTTCTTCCACTGGCATATTTGTTTGGATCTATCCCTGCTGTTGGAGGGGGGAGCAACTGTTTATCCCTTTTTACTGCTGAGTGGTATCCATCCTAAGGAATATGCTACAATGTATCTGTGTACCTGTCCAGGGACCTTTGAGATGTTTCCAGTTATCCATCTATAAACATTCACATAAAATATGTTGTATGGACATAGGCTTTCATTTCTCTTGGGTAAATACCTTGGGGTGTAATACTTGAGTTATAAGGCAGGTGCATATGTCACTTTTTAAAAAGATACTGCCAAACTGATTCCAAGTATTCCAAAGAAAGTGCATTTTTACAATCCCATAAGGAACACATGAGGGTCACAGTTGTCCTGCATCCTCACCAATATTTGACATGGTCACTGTTTTTAATTTGGGGTAGTCTAATACTAATAGGAGTGGAGTGGTGTCTCATTTCCCTTTCCTTTGTGCATAAGGATGTTTAGTTTAGCATCTTTACGAACTTTATTTTACATCCTTTTAAAAAATTTTGGGGGCTGCCTGGGGGGGTTCAGTTGGTTAAGCAGGTGACTTTGGCTCAGGTCATGATTTCGGAGTCCTGGGATGGAGTCCCGCATGGGGGATGGGTAGTCAGTGGGGCTGCTCAGCCGGTGGTCTGCTTTTCCCTCTGCCGCTCCCCCACACACTCATTTTCTCTCTCTTTCTCTCTCTCTCTTGAATAAATAAATATTTTTTTTTAGTTAGGTTGTCTGACTTCATTTTATTTGGGGGGGTAGTTTTTATAAATTGTGGACCCAAGCCCTCTGTTAGAGGCATGCATAATTCAGAGCACTTATGGCTGTTTGTGTCTTGTCTATTCTCTTAATAGCAGCTTTTGACCAGAAGGTCTTTATTTTTTTAACATCAGATGCATGATTTTATTCATCTTTTATTGGGGTAGTAAAGGACACTTTGCCTTCCATGTCAGCTTACAAAATTTTCTCCTGAATTTCCTAAGTGGCACGGGTCTATGACTGATGTTGAGTTCAAGTCTGTGGGTGATGGGGAATGTGCCTGCGGATGCTGATTCTGGTGGTTTCCCCGTTCTCAGCTTCCCGTGCCTGGGGGTCCTGACACCTGGGCTTCTCAGGGCTCCTCAGCTGTGTGGTGAGTGGGCTCTGCTTGGGCTTCTTCTTCGCCTTGCAGCCTGGAAATCCTCTCGGGCAGGACGCTGAAGCTCCGCTCAGTTACTTCTCTCCAAGAGATCTCCGCCCCACACCGTGTGATGCCCAATGTCTAAAACTCCAATTTCAAAGATTTTCTCCACCTGTTTAAGTTGCCTCAGCCAGAAAGGTAAATTCACTTTGTTATTTCATCTTGGCCCCAGACAGAAATGCCTTTAAGTCTAGAAATAAAAATAAAATTAAAATTCATCTATTAATAAAAATTAAATCTATTTAAAAAAAATAAATTCCCTACTCTGAAGTATCCAAAATCACAGCAAATTCTAGAAACTATTGAGTCATGTGCTACCTACAGCTGGCAATATCCCAAGCTCATTACTTTAAGTACATACACAGTTTGCGTGGTAAACTGCTATCCTAGTTAGTCATGATTAACTTTCCTGGCAATCAAGCCAGTCCTTCATATGGGCACCTGAAATAAATTCCCTCCTATTAGGGCTGGAATCTGGAACTCAGTTTGAGATTTAAGTTTCCCCAAATTAGTTTCATACCAGGTGCGTTCATTCTTTCAGCAAGGTGACCTTGCTGTCCGCGATTAGAAACGTGCACACCCTTATTTACATGTGCACGCTGTATGCAGTTGTTACTTAAATGTGTGCATAAGTGTCAGACATTTGCATGGCACCTCTAAAATATTGATCTTTCCAGAATTCCTCATTCCATCTTCCTGCTTTATGTTTTTATCAAGACAGAGATATTGACAAGGATGTGATCATATGCAACACCACGTAGCCCGTTTGTGGCGACTCTAGCTTCCTTATAAAATAAGCTGAGTGTGTTGTTCCCATTGATCTGTCTTTCCTCTTAAAGCTTTATTCAATGCTCTTGAGATTTTAGAAGCTTTAAGACAAAGTATCAATTACAAAGAGAAATGAGGGAATATAAAGTATGGATATGCCCTTATTTGTGGCATTTTAATTAAAAACTCTTTTAGGAATGTTGATTTGAATTAGCGGTTATATTTGCTGGCAGATGCTAATTCAAGGGGAGGAGACTTTTCAAGTTTACTAAAAAGAAAAATCAGAAAATAGTACTGGAGAGAAGCTGCAGACTTCATTTACTTTTCCCTGAAGAGTAGCTCTGGGTTTTTGTGTGGTTTTCTTCTCTATTAGAATAACACAACACACCGACTTACCCAAACTTCCATATAAAACACTCTTTCCCTCCTGACGTGTTTCACAAAGACATTACCCTCAGGAACTTGATCACGTTAAGTTTTGGGGAGATCGCTGCTATCCAGAAGTGTTTCTACATTTTTGTTTGTTCCATTAGCAGTACAAATTCATTTCTGATGCTTTTCTTCCATAAATTCCAGCTCATTTACATAACAGGGATATGCAAAGAGAGCGAAGCAGAGGCTAAGAAACTATGGAGGCAAATTAGTGAAGGAAATTCACCTGTATTAGTTACGTAAATTAATATTTGACAGGAATTACTTTGTGCTAGGTCTTTATATAGATTAGCTCTATTAATCTTGGTTCATACCCCAATGTAGCACTACTAAGATCACCAGAATGTCATATATCATAATAAAATCAGCTACTGCTTCTTATATTCCCTGTGAGGGGCTAAGGGCTTTAACACATATTACCTTTCCTCAAAAGGTGCAGATGTGGTAGATGCTATTATTACACTCAGTGCCACAGATTGGCATTTCCTTCTGGCAAGGCGCAGAGACAGGAAGTGCCCCACAGCCTGGGCGCTCACCTGGTGATCCTCATGTGCCTTTCATAGGTCCTAGCACTCGACAGAAAGTAGCTCCAAAAAGTGTTATCTTAGAGTCAAGCCTGAGCCTGGGGGTGGGCGCTCTGCCAAGCCCAGAATAACTGAGACAATCACTAACATGAAAACAAAAAAAAAAGGTGACTTTGCCCATTATCAAGATGCTTTATTTCCTTGTTGTCATTGGGATCCTGGTGTGAGAACAAGGTTAGCCTAATTGACCAATGCAGTAATCTGACTGCCCAGACATGTATGGGAATTTGATATTTGATAGCATTGGCCATGGAACTGAATTGGAAAATAATAGCGATTTATAAATAGGTTGGCTTTCTATACATAAACACTCCTGTGCTTAGATTCCTACCTCACTCCACATACAAACTGCAACTCAAAAGATTTCTTGAAGAGATGAACACTTTACATCAAGATCACGAAAGTGACCAAGAGCTAAAATTTCAAGAAATATGGAGGTATGATGGGGGGCTTACAGGGGGCTGACACAAGGAAGGGGGTAGGGTGGTATGACCAGAGTTTCAAAGTTGGAGCATTTTAGGAAGGGTGAAAGCCAGGTTCTAGAAGATAGGCCACCGAGCAACAAGCAAGGCATCACCTTAGCCGCAAACTGAAGAATGCAAAGGTGTAGGTGATAAACCAGCCATGCACCTAAAGCCTTCAGAGAAACCCATGTCCCCAGGGGAGAAGGACTCATCTCAGGGAATTCTGGGCAGACAAGGAGAAGGGGATGTTTCAGAGAAGGAGAGACTGAAGGGTTTTCTGCGTCAACACAGATTACAAACTGTGCTAACAAAGTGTGAAAAATCAATGCTCTCAAAAGAATGTCTGAGTGCGATCCTTTTTATCTACAAAACAGGTAACAAGGGTTAAATCCTAGCAGAAAATCAAGCCCTGTAGTGTATTAAAAGTTATTCTCTGTGACAAAAGGTGACTTCTCTCAGGGATGCAAGAGCATCACAACTGTAGTAAGAGCTATTGATGTGAACTAGATTAAAGGTAAGAAAGCATTTACTGGTGCATTTGTTTAAATTCAAAACATTTCCCCCAAACAAATAAAATAAAAAAATAAAAAAATAGAAACAGAAGTCATATATCCTCGATAATCTAGAAAAGATATAAATGTCTTAAATCTGGTAGAGTATCCACCGGGATTATAGAAAAACATTAGATAAATCTCCTGTATTGCTAATAATTGCTAATAAATATTGCTAATAATGTTCAACATTTTGCTAGCTTTCCTAACCAATGCCGTGAGTAAACAAAACAAGCATGCAAAAAACACAAAAGTATAAATATTGAGACACACAAGAAAAACTGTCATTATTCACAGATTTGAAATTAATTACATAGAAAAATCTAATAAAATCCACCAAGCACCATGCAATCCCCTTCCTGTCCAGACCCTTTCATCCCTCCGCCTGTTCCTTGCCGGGGCTGCTTCCCCTCTCTTATTCATTAGGCTGCCCACCTTCAAGCTCAGCACCCTGATCTGGCTGGTGGGGGTCCTCTCCGATGGCCTGGCTTGGATCTTGCTTGGGGTAAAGACCAGTTCCCGACTTGCTGTCTGGAATCTGGAATCCCTTTAGCCTCCAGCCTCCTTGAGGCAATCAGCCTTTCACCTTCCTACGAGGCTATGCCCTGACATGCCCACCTGCCCAGGCCACCCCCAGGCTTCTCAGAGACACACCTGTCTCTGTGAACCACTGGTCCCACATGTGGCTCAGGTGCCCTGACTCCCTGCAAACCAGACGCCTCCCTGCCTGCAGTTCACCTGGATGCCCTGGCTCCTTCTCCTGAGTTCCTGAGGGAGCTTCCTGGGGTAAAGTCCAGCTCATGTGTTCAGACAAGAGCTTGTTCACACGGATGTGTGCATTCGTCAAAATTTAGTGAACGTTACCCGTGAGATTTGTTCAGATTGTTTATAAACTTTACTTCTCATGAAAGCAACCTATGAATGACTTTTGGGAAACGGGATGTCCAACTCTGAAAGCAGAAACCAAGATCGGATAGACAGGAAGGAGGTTGATTAGGGGACACACTTGGCATCCACCCAGGTGCTCCCACCCCATGCTCAGAGGCCAGGATCTCATCAACCGTGTCCTGATCTCTGCACAACACACCTGCCTGGGCTGAGCCCTTAGACGTCTCTGGAACTCTGCTACCTAACAAGTAGGGAAAAAGTTTACTGATAACACCCCTATACTCTCAGAAGACCCCAACTAACATCCCAACGTTGGATATTACCAAACAGCTGCAGACACCTAACTACCCTTCCCCCAAATCCCCAAACTCTTTCTCTGCAGAGGCGGATAACCACTTTTCCAAATCTGATTTGTCTTTCTTGGTGGGTGTTTTTCCAAATCTGATTTGTCATTCTTGGTGGGTGTTTCAATCCAGGGCTCAGAGCTGTGTGCAGCACGAGAGCTTAAACACAGCACCCGCAACTCAAAGTGAGAGTGTCCATAAAGAGGATAATTCACATTTAGACTTATAATACCCAACCTAATGGGTCCCATTATTTCATAAAAAAGACTTACTCTACTTCCTCCTACCTTGTATTACTTAGTCCAATAAGTCCCATGCCCCCAGCAGTGCTGACACCTTGAACAGACTTCAGATATAATTGGTTGATATTAAATGGTTCGTGCATTTATTCTAAAGCTTGGAAACAGGCCTACTATACCTACTTTTGCACAACTTTCTTGCAAATAATCCATCACTTCTAATTATCGTTGATTTCAGATGTGACAAGGTGTTTAATTTCCATCACATGGCAAGGTTTGCCAAATACATAAAAATGAATTTGCCTCTAATTACTGGTTTTGATAATCCTCACTTCATTTCCTGTTTCCGGGGGCAAAGCATTGCCAGCAACACTTTGAATAAGATAAAAAAATTAAAAATGTAGAGAAATGAGCGGAGTTCAGAGGAATCACTAGCGTGCACACTGGGATCCCCGAAAGCGTAGATAGAATTTACATTGCTTAATTCAGAAAAAAAAAAAAAATCATTAGTTTGATTTTGGGTGGCAAACACTTGATTTCATATCCACTCTGAGTATATGGTTTTTCTGGGGTTTTTGCTGCGTCTCTGGGGGTCATGGACTGAGAGCTCTCTCAAGCCACCTGCAGGACAGATGCTCCACGTACGCTCAGGGGCGCGGGCGGCACTGGCAGAAGCTGTCCCAGTTATGCCACCAGGGGGCGCTGCCCTCCTTCCAAGTTCCGCATCCATCTCCGTTATTTGGCTGTTAACTTCAGCTCTGAGGAAAATAGTCGCTTAATCCTCAGAGAACGTTCCCAGCACTTCCTTTGGAAAACATTTGAAACCAAAGCCAATATTCTTTAGGAAACAGAATGCGGCCTGCTAGGATATGTCGTTTGGAGAAACACCACTTTCCAGTGATTGAGAGGCTGAAAAATGTTTTATTTTGGCAATATTTGATTCAAACAACACAGAACTTTCCAAAATGCTCTTCCTATTCGGAAACGATGAGAGGCTTTGCCAGAACACTCAGCCCTAGGAAATAATATCCTTTTTTAAGAACACAAAAGCAGCACCAGTGCTTAATCATGAAGTTTTCAAGCATCTCTCCGTGGACCTGGCTACATGCTCGCTTGAAACTGCAGGTGGCTGTGGTCAGTCACTTATTTGGAAATGGCCACGGTTACCATGACAGACACCTGTCATCTAAGTGGGGCTCACGAGAATGACAGACCGCACGAAATATGGGTCGGGGGTGTCTGTCCAGGGCCTGGGTGTCCGCGAGCTGTGTCCACAGGCAGGTGCCAACCAGTGTTTCTGACTGGTGGCCACAGCACTGTGCCTTCTCCTGCCCGGGGGGCGGCATCTTCAGATCAGGTCTGGGCTACTCCCTCCCAACTAGAGATGAGGGGCCGCCTCCTGTCCCGAGCCCCCTCTCTCTGTGCTGTCTGTTCTCTGTGGACCGCTCTGCGCCGCCCCCACCCTGGGTTCCCGTTTGTCCAGGCTTGCAAATACCAGAGAAGCATTGACTCCATGCTGGGCAGACATTCTTGCCCCATCAACACCCCCTGTCCTTGAGACACAAGGTTTCCATCACACCGCTGCAACTTCCGTGAACATAAGTCCTATCCAACATGTGAACCATCCTGCTAATTCCATTTTTGGCTGTGCAAACATAGTCTGTTTGTGGCTATATGTACATAAGTATATAAAATATGCATACACAGGTGTGTGTGTGTATATATGTGTGTGTGCCCGTAAATATGTAACGATTAATTTATATATCATGTTTATCATTTCGATATTAATAAATATATAAAGTATATATTTGTAAATATGTAATATATAAATATACAAATAAACTACTCTTGACGCTCAACAAAACATCGCATATGTTGTTTATAATGTATTGTTATCGCAGGATTATTAGATGATTGGTAAAACTATTTGCAGCATCCTCCACCCTTTGTCCAGTAAGAGAGCGTGGGGTTTAAGGTTGCTCAACGACCGCTGGTCCTCTTGGGCGTTGGGTGTGGTTCTGTGACGATGCGCAGGCGGACACTGGCAAAGCGCCAAACGGACCCCACACTGGGGTCCCCAAGAAATGTCACCAGCAAACACACCGCCCGTGAAGAGGTACTGCGAAGAGCACGGCCCTTGAGTCCGACAGGCTGGGACTTCACTCCCAGCTCTTCGACTTACTAGGTATGAAATTTAATTTTTAAGAAATTCATTTTTCCTCATTTGAGGATGTGAGTGGGTCAGACTACCCTCTTCGCTGGATTGTTGTGGGAAGCAAATGAGAGACCATGGGTGACACAATTAGCCCTATTTGTAACATTTTAACAAAGTGAGATTACTCACGTATCAACACCTGTGTCTCAGCACCTACCCTAGCACAGCATTGCTTATGAAGACATGGTTTAAAGAGTATTTGTAATGTGCGTTTATTGAGTAAAAAAAACCACACACATGCACTTTATACCACTTTTTACAAAGAGTCAGTTGGCCCAAAGCAATAGTAATAATTACCTAATCAAAATTTTTACAGACTGTTATGCATGTTATTCCTCCAACTTATTTTATTTTATTTTTTTAAAGATTTTATTTATTTATTTGATATAGAGAGAGACAGCGAGAGAGGGAACACAAGCAGGGGGAGTGGGAGAGGGAGAAGCAGGCTTCCCTTGGAGCAGGGAGCCCGATGCGGGGCTCGATCCCAGGACCCTGAGACCATGACCTGAGCCGAAGGAGGCAGTCGCTTAACCAACTGAGCCACCCAGGCGCCCCATATTCCTCCAATTTAAAACAGATCATCAGGTGGGGTCTACTCCTGAATTAAAAAAAATAATAAAATAAATGTTAATAATACATGCACTTTTTTCTTTTTTTCTCATCTGAAGGCAGTTCTGCAAAATAAAGACTTACAAAAGCCAGACTGTTAGAACTTGGGTTTTGTTAAATTATCCAGAGTACTTTTGTGACGAATTTTCTAAAAGGTAATAAAACGCTCGCTGCCCTGGCCCAGCCGGCGCCTTTGCAGCCCAGTGTCTCGTCCCTGACTTGGTGTGGTAGCTGTACGTGTCACACTCGAAGACCGCACATGATCCTGCAAACAGAATCACCCTTGATGTATCTCATCATCTAGGGTCTGGTTCTGGACCATCCCAGCCACCCATGCTTACGCGTTCCATCTTAGTGTGGTGTCCGTACAGGAAGGAAGACCTGTGTGGCACAGCCCTGGTCTCTTTCCCACACACTCTTTCAGGGCAGACTTGTGTCCACACAGCCATTCCCATTCTTCAGGGGGTCATGGACCCACTTGTGAATATGATGGGAGCTGCAGATATCCGGAATACTCGCGAATATGTGGGATCCTCTCAGGATTGTGTGGATGCAGCAGGAAATGTCAATAGGATGTGCTTCGTTGTGGTTAGCCTCAAAGGCCAAATCATGTAAGTGTCTTCCCACTATACACATGTGGCAAACTATGGCCTGGGGGCCAAAATCAGCTCACAGCCTATTTTTGTAAATAAAGTTTTATTTGAACACAGCCATGCCCATTTGCTTACATATTGTGATTGATTGCTTCTGTGACAAAAGCAGAATCGAATACAGTTGACCCTTGAATACACAGGTTTGAAGTGCGTGGGTCGACTTATACATAACTATTTTATAAATACAGCATAGTACTGTAAATGTATTTCTCATCCTTATGATTTTTTTTTATTATTTGGAGATGTATTTTATTAAAAAAATAAAATAAAAAGCAAAGACATGATTAACAAAATTTAGGATGCAGGTTACCTCAAAGGGGGGGCAATTTGGGAGGGGACACAGGGGCCATCTAGAGTGTTGGTTATTCTATCTTTTTTAATTTTCTTTTATTATGTTGTTAATCACCATACATTACATCATTAGTTTTGGATGTAGTGTTCCATGATTCATTGTTTGTGCATAACACCCAGTGCTCCACGCAGAACGTGCCCTCTTGAATACCCATCACCAGGCTCACCCATTCCCCCACCCCCCTCCCCTCTAGAACCCTCAGTTTGTTTCTCAGAGTCCATCGTCTCTCATGGTTCGTCTCTCCCTCCGATTTCCCCCCCTTCATTTTTCCCTTCCTACTATTTTTTTTAACATATAATGTATTATTTGTTTCAGAGGTACAGGTCTGTGATTCATCAGTCTTACATAGTTCACAGCGCTCACCATAGCACATACCCTCCCCAGTGTCCATCACCCAGTCACCCTCCACCCACCCCCCCACCCTCCCCCCATCCCTCCCACCCCCCACCACTCCAGCAACCCTCAGTTTGTTTCCTGAGATTAAGAATTCCTCATATCAGTGAGGTCATATGATACATGTCTTTCTCTGATTGACTTATTTCACTCAGCATAACACCCTCCAGTTCTATCCCCGTCGTTGCAAATGGCAAGATCTCATTCCTTTTGATGGCTGCATAATATTCCATTGTGTATATAGACCACATCTTCTTTATCCATTCATCTGTCGATGGACATCCTGGCTCTTTCCACAGTTTGGCTATTGTGGACATTGCTGCTATAAACATCAGGGTGAACGTACCCCTTCAGATCACTACATTTGTATCTTTGGGGTAAATACCCCAGTAGTGCAATTGCTGGGTCATATGGTAGCTCTATTTTCAACTGTTTGAGGAGCCTCCACACTGTTTTCCAGAGTGGCTGCACCAGCTTGCATTCCCGCCAACAGTGTAGGAGGGTTCCCCTTTCTCAGCAACCCCGCCAACATCTGTCGTTTCCTGACTTGTTAATTTTAGCCATTCTGACGGGTGTGAGGTGGTATCCCATTGAGGTTTTGATTTGGATTTCCCTGATGCCGAGCGATGCTGAGCACTTTTTCATGTGTCTGTTGGCCATTTGGATGTCTTCTTTGGAAAAATGTCTGTTCATGTCTTCTGCCCATTTCTTGATTGGATTATTTGTTCTTTGGGTGTTGAGTTTGATAAGTTCTTTATAGATTTTGGATACTAGCCCTTTATCTGATATGTCATTTGCAAATATCTTCTCCCATTCTGTCGGTTGTCTTTTGGTTTTGTGGACTGTTTCCTTTGCTGTGCAAAAGCTTTTTATCTTGATGAAATCCCAATAGTTCATTTTTGCCCTGGCTTCCCTTGTCTTTGATCTTTCTAGGAAGAAGTTGCTGCGGCTGAGGTCGAAGAGGTTGCTGCCTCTGGTCTCCTCTAGGATTTTGATGGACTCCTGTCTCACGTTTCGGTCTTTCATCCATTTTGAGTCTATTTTTGTGTGTGGTGTAAGGAAATGGTCCAGTTTCATTCTTCTGCATGTGGCTGTCCAATTTTCCCAACACCATTTGTTGAAGACACTGTCTTTTTTCCATTGGATATTCTTTCCTGCTTTGTCAAAGATTAGTTGACCATAGATTTGAGGGTCCATTTCTGGGCTCTCGATTCTGTTCCATTGATCGATGTGTCTGTTTTTGTGCCAGTACCATACTGTCTTGATGATGACAGCTTTGTAATAGAGCTGGAAGTCTGGAATTGGGATGCCGCCAGCTTTGCTTTTCTTTTTCAACATTCCTCTGGCTATTCAGGGTCTTTTCTGGTTCCATACAAATTTTAGGATTATTTGTTCCATTTCTTTGAGAAAAGTGGATGGTATTTTGATGGGGATTGCATTGAATGTGTAGATTGCTCTAGGTAGCATTGACATCCTCACAATATTTGTTCTTCCAATCCATGAGCATGGAAAGTTTTCCCATTTCTTTGTGTCTTCTTCAATTTCTTTCATGAGTATTTTATAGTTTTCTGAGTACAGATTCTTTGCCTCTTTGGTCAGATTTATTCCTAGGTATATTATGGTTTTGGGTGCCATTATAAATGGGATCGACTCCTTAATTTATCTTTCTTCTGTCTTGGTGGTGTATATAAATGCAACTGATTTCTGTGCATTGATTTTATATCCTGCCACTTTACTGAATTCCTGTATGAGTTCTAGCAGTTTTGGGCTGGAGTCTTTTGGATTTTCCACATAAAGTATCATATCATCTGCAAAGAGTGAGAGTTTGACTTCTTCTTTGCTGATTCAGGTGCCTTTTATTTCTATTTGTTGTCTGATTGCTGTGGCTAGGACTTCTAATACTACGTTGAATAGCAGTGGTGAGAGTGGACATCCCTGCCGTGTTCCTCACCTTAAGGGGAAATCTCTCAGTTTTTCCCCATTGAGAATGATACTCACTGTGGGTTTTTCATAGATGGCCTTTATGATATTGAGGTATGTACCCTCTATCTCTACACTCTGAAGAGTTTTAATCAAGAAGGGATGCTGTACTTTGTCAAATGCTTTTTCTGCATCTATTGAGAGGATCATATGATTCTTGTTCTTTCTTTTATTAATGTATCATATCACATTGATTGATTTGTGGATGTTGAACCAACCTTGCAGGCCAGGAATAAATCCCACTTGGTTGTGGTGAATAACCCTTTTTAATGTACTGTTGGATCCTATTAGTTAGTATTTGGTGAGAATTTTTGCATCCATGTTCATCAGGGATATTGGTCTGTAATTCTCCTTTATGATGGGACCTTTGTCTGATTTTGGGATCAAGGTAATGCTGGCCTCATAAAATGAGCTTGGAAGTTTTCCTTCCATTTCTATTTTTTGGAACATTTTCATAAGAATAGGTATTAATTCTTCTTTAAATGTTTGGCAGAATTCCCCTGGGAAGCCATCTGGCCCTGGGTGCTTGTTTGTTGGGAGATTTTTGATTACTGCTTCTTAACTTAGTGGTTATGGGTCTGTTCAAGTTTTCTATTTCTTCCTGGTTCAGTTTTGGTAGATTTTAGTTCTTTTATTTCTCCAGAAAGGGTTTCTCTAGTATCTTCCGTGCTTTTTTCAAGCCCAGCTAGTATCGTTATAATCGTCATTCTGAACTAATTTTGACATCTTACTAATGTCCGTGTTGATTAGGTCCCTGGCAGTTGGTACTTTCTCTTGTTCTTTTTTTTTTTTTGAGGTGAGTTTTTCCATCTTGTCATTTTGTCTGGAGGAGAATAGATGAATGAGAGAACAAAATGCTAACAGGGTAACAAGGACCCCAGAACAATATACACCAAACAAATCAGAAGAGACCTGAAACCGGGGGAAAAGAAAGGGAAAGAAAGAAAAAAGAAAAAAAAAGAATACAATCAAATATGATCAGGTTGGTGAATAGATCAGTGCCACACACTAGATTTTGGGCATATTTTGGTCTGTTAGAGAAACTGCCTCCCAAAATTTTAAAGTAAGAAAAACTTACATATGTACAAATATAAAGGTAAATCCATTAAAGGGATGGAATATGACTGTAAAGATGAAAATTATAAAATATTTTATAAAAAGAATTGATAAGAAGTTGGTTGAAAAAAGAAAGAAGAGAAATTTTAAAAAAAGGGAGAGAATGTGATCACACAGGAGACTAGAACAAAGCCATACACTAGAGATTTAGGGTATATTTTGGTTTGTTAGAAGAAACTGTATCTTAAATTTTAAAGAGAGAACAACTGAAATATTTAAATATTTAAATATATATATATATAAAATAATGTTAACTCCAATGAAGGGATAGAATATGACTCTAAAAATGAAAAATAAAGAAGATTTTTTAAAAAGGGATTGATAAGATGTTGGTTGAAAAAGGGAAAAAGAAAAATTCAAAAAAATTGAAAAAGAAAATTTAAAAAATTAACTTTGAAAGACTAAAGAATCATGGGGAAAAAGCCATGGATTCTATGTGCAGTATTAACGTAGTGTTGGAGTTCTGCCAGTCTCATTGATCGGTAAACTTGGTCTTGGCTGGCTGGGGGAGGGGCCTACTGCCGTGGTTCCCAAATGTCTTTGCCGGAGGCGGGATTGCCCCGCCCTTGTCGGTCCGGGCTAAGTCATCTGCTCGGGTTTGATCTCAGGAGCTTTTGTTCCCTGCAAGCTCTCGGTACAGCTTTGGAGGACCAGGGTGAAAATGGTGGCCTCCCAATCTCCGCCCCAGAGGAGGCAAGAACTCGGGGCCCCGCTCCTCAGTGCGCCCCCAGAGAACAGCAGTCACTCCCGTGTCCCCGGTCTCCGGCCGCACTCCGTGCTCACCCGGCCTGTGACCGAGCATTTCTATCTCTGGCCCCCGACCCCGTGTGGAGTCTCCAAACCCAGCAGATCCCTGCGGTGCGCTCCCGCGCCGCTCCTCCCGGGGGAGGAAGGGGAGTCTCCCCGGCTCTGCCGCTTGTTGGGTCCCTGCTGGAGGCGCAGTGGCCCGACTGGGCCGCGGATCACAGTTTATGGCCACCCCGAGCTGAGAGCCCGCGCCTCGGCTCCGTCTCTGCAGCCGGCTTCCCCGCTCCGATCCCTGGGAGCTCTGGCGCACTCAGGCACCCCCGGTCTTTCTGTGACCCCGAGGGTCCTGAGACCACACTGTCCCGCGAGGGTTCCACCCCCCGCTTAGCCACTGCAGCGACGTCCCTCCGCGGAGCCGGCTTCTAAAAGGTCCGATTTTGTGCTCCGCGGCTCTAGCACTTGCCAGAAGCGGCCGACGGAGGCCCCTCCCCCGCCGTCTATCCTCCCGAATATCGCCTCGGATTCATTTCTCCGCACGCCCTACCTTCCAGAAAGTGGTCGCTTCTCTGTTCAGAGAGTTGCTGCTACTCTCCTCTTCGATCTCCTGTTGAGTTCGTAGGTGTTCAGAATGGTTTGATCCGTATTCAGCTGAATTCCTGAGACCAGACGAAACCCAGGTCTCCTACTCCTCCGCCATCTTACTCCGCCCCCCTTATGATTTTCTTTAATGACATTTTCTTTTCTCTAGTTTACTTTATTGTAGAACATAGAAAATCTGTGTTGACTGTATGTGTTATCAGTAAGGCTTCCTGTCAACAGTAGGCTGTTAAGTTTCTGGGGAGTCACTAGTTATATATGGATTTTGGGGTATTCGGGGGCAGGGAGGGGGTCAGCTCCTCTAACCCCTGCCCTGTTGTTCAAGGGTCAACACTCCCACCTGCTACAATTAATTCCCTCTTCCATTTTTCCAATGTGGCAAGAAATAAGAGAACTTTGTGAAGCAATCCAAGTAAAGATTCCTTCTGCTTTTTTATGATTTTTTGGAAATGACGGTCATCTGTTATGCCTCATTTGACACGATACGTTTTTAGCAGTTAGTCTTTTATCTGGTTTTTCCAATGCATTCAGTCTGGCTTTCAACGAATCAACACTTCTTCTTCTTCACACTCCATTCTTCTTATTTGTAAACGGTCTAATTCTTTTATGCAATTAAATAACAGGTAGGAATCCCCAAATGTGTCTGCTACTGGAGGAAAATCAACTGGGTGGTGAGCACAAGGTGAATGAGAGCAGAGGAATAATAAACGCGGTCAAGCGGGAGGGGCCCCGTAACCCCGGCCTCCAGGGAAGGTTGATGCCTCATGGGAGGAAAGGATTGCGCACGTGAGCCGGTGCAGCTAGATTGAAGAAGGAGCAGCAGGCGAAGTGGGGTGCGGGCCCTGGAGGATGATAGTGAGCTTGGAATAAACTGGCAATTGAGCTGAAGCAGCCTGGGCACAGATTTAAGGGAGCAATTGGGAATTTGGTGTCTTACCTGAGTAGGAACCCAGATGCAGAGGTAAACTGATCCTAACCCAGAGGAGTGAAGTGCAAAAAGTTCCCAGGCCCTTGCCCTTTGTTACCTCATGAAAACCTGTAGAATAAAATCAACATTTTTTTTTTAGCTCCTATTCTCAGCTAAATGTGCCAAAGAAACACGGGGGGGTTTAAGCCTGAAACTCTCCTATGTCCATAGGGTCTTGTTTGTAGTGGAGAATATTGAGGCTAAAACTGTAATGTCTAAAAGAGTAAAAAACAGATGCTTCACTCAGGATGGGGGTTTTGTTTTAATCAAGTTCAAAATTATCATATTTTTAATAAGTGAAATCAATATCGTTTGTTCTCACTGATAATTGCTGTACTCTGATAGATTTTTACTTTAATTCACAAAGAATAACAACAAATCACAAATCAATGGTATCATATCGGCGAATTAGCTGTTTTCCTCCTTTGAACTAACAGTGATGGGGAATTTGTTGATGCAGTGATGGGCAGGGCCAGTGTTGAGCAGCAGAACAGGAAAGAGAGTCCAGACTCCTTTGGCACGTTTGACTCTGATGGTTGGTAAGTTGTGTTATGCAAAGAGCACCCATCCCTGAGGGCCCTCTGTGCTTTGATGGAGAACAGAAGAAGGTGAACATCTCGGGCAGCAACCCACTTTGCCGTCCTCGGGATTTCTCAGTACAAGTTCTCTTCCAACAGCCCCTCGACTTCTACTGCAACCAGCAATGGGATCGCCAGCGAAGCTCGGGTGGTGTGGACACTCACGGGTGCTTGATGCGTGGGCCACGAGCCAGGGAGGTGCTGCTTTAGGACAGGGACAAAGCAGCTGGACATCCTTCCATTCCATTCCAGGTACAAGGTTGTTGTTTCCTAGAAGTTTCTGGAATAGGATCTCTGTGGGTTTTCAGCTTCCTGGGCAGCCATGACCTGCACTGCTTCATCCAGCATACCCACTTCCTTCCGACTCTGTGAATCCCTTATGTCCACCCAACATAACTAACAATTCCAACCAATGTCATACATTGGAAAATGTATTTTAATTCAGTAAGTATAACTCTTGAGTATCTGTGAGTTGCCTGGAATCTGGCTGGGTATGTTAAGGAAAAGTTTTCATGGAAATCCTCAAGAATGTCTGTCCCCAAATATTATTTATCATAGCTATATACTTTTATTTTTAAAATAATTACAATAAATACTCAAAATACAATGGATCAGAAACACAATGTGAATGTTCTATATGTTCGGAGACTGGATATGGATCAGTGGGGAAGAAAAAGAAGTAATTTGTATCCTTGAAAGGAAACTACTAGGGGAACTATATATTTTTAAATTTGAAAAAATAGGGATCCTATTGCTTTACACACACACACACACACACACACACACACACACATACACACACAGATGAACACAGACAGGACGGCACTCAAGCAGAGAACTGGACCTGACCCAGGGTTCAAGAAACACACCTTATGGTGGCAAAAATGGAGGGCTGTCTGCCAAATACCATGCTCCCCCTTCCAGAATAGTGTTGTTGCTAGAAACAGCCACCAACTAGGGACAGGGTTGCCATGTGTCTTGTTCTCAGCAATGCAGTGTGAGAATAAGGGAGATGTGCCAGGCCCTGTACGTGCATGTGTATGGGGTCTGCTTGTCCTTTCTACTGGGACAAGAATGAGCATAAGGCTCCACAAATCAAAGATGGCAGAGCCCACACCACTCAGAGGAGAGCCCCCTGATCGTTGGGCATGCCTGCTTTTGGTTACACAGGAGCGAAAAGTAGACTTTTATCATATTAGAGCCATAATGTGGTTCTGGGTCTGTTTGTTATAGTAGCCAGTGTTGTCTTTCCTAACACACATACATATACACACACACCACACACACAAACACATACACACATAGTGGACATGTCTGTATTTCATAAAACTAAAAAATTTGATCTCTTTATCTATGTACATACATATACATATTTATATTTACTTAGTAAATATTTACAAATTTTATAAACTCATAAAGTGTTTATTAAATAGTTTATTTCATTTAAAAATTAAAATAAAAAATACATTTTATAAATTTCTAAAATGTATAAAAATTTATAAGCACTTATTGTCTGTCTGCTAGGAGCTGTGGGGAGACAGATGAGCTCTGGAAGAGGTCACATCTTCCTTGGATAGAACACTTGAATAATCTAAGCCCTCTGTACAATGAGCTATTAATATTATTAATGATTTCTATTTTTTTCAACAACTCATGGTTTCTCATGGTTTTCCTGTAGGGTCCTGGGGGCTGGCATCATCGATCCCATCCCAGGTGTGTAACCTGAGCCCTACGCCTTGCCCATGGTCCCATAGCCGAGTCTGAGCCCTACGCCTTGCCCATGGTCCCGTAGCCGAGTCTGAGCCCTACGCCTTGCCCATGGTCCTGTAGCCGAGTCTGAACGCCAGAGATCTCGCCTCACCCACCCCTTACCCTGCCGTGCAGCAGTGTTGCTCAAGCCCAAACTAGACATCTCCTGCCCGGACAGGACAGGGACCGCATGGTCTTGAATCAGACAGAAAATGAAGCAGAAAAACCAGAGCAGCATAAGTAACTCAATAATAAAAACATAGGCAACATCTAGTAACTTTATTTCTCTCTTTTCCCCTACCCTACATAAAACAGTGATTTCCCTTTCCATTCGTTCAGGGGGCACATTGGAAGTCCCCTGCCTCTATTCTGCTGCCCACCCCCCTCCTCCCCTCAGTGTCTCCTATGTGTGTGTGTGTGTGTGTGTGTGTGTGTGTGTGTGTGCGTGCACGCGCATGTGCACGCTTGGCATCTGCATCAACATCCCTTCCAACTTGATGTTTTTCTTGGTTCTTAGACTTGTCAAATGACAGTGAATGAGCTACAGAGAGAAGATATTTTAAATAACAGCAGCTCATAACTGTCATCTGTCACCTTTAATCTCAAAGAAAAATAAATCAAACGTGAGGCTTATGCATAATCGAAGTTCCAGTGTAAAATCATATTTAAAGTATTTAATAAATGCCAGTTCAGGAAACTAGAATTTATAAGGAGGCAATATTAATAACCCCATATGCCTATGAAGGATTTTATATTTTCAAATGTTTCAAGAGAATATCTTACACGGTGTAAATAAAGTAGCATACTTTGTGGGAACTAAGCAATCAGGAACATTTATTACTAGATAGAACTCCCTTTCAAATAAAAGATATTAAGATGCTCATTATACATTTCCAAAGGCAAAGACTTGTAGGGTGGGCACGGGGTCACTGGTAACTTTAAGGAGATTTCTGAAGGTTGTAAAATTAAATTGAGGAAAATAAATCATTAGAATTTCATTAGGCAAAAATATTTGAAAAAGAGCCTGCCTTTTGGCAATGCAAATTGCTATCCTGAAGTGTCTTATCACTGCCATCTGGCTGTGGATTACCTGGGTCTATTTTCCATAATACAATTACTCATATGAAAGAGTCATTCTCAAACAAATGCGAAGGAATGAGCAAAACAGCCTGTCAACTTCCTCCTCATAATGTAGGTCCTTTGTTTCTCCAAGAAATGATGCACAGGGTACAGAAGAAAGCCAGCACTTAACTCCCGAGTGTTCCGACCACAGCCTCCACACCTGTGTCAGGCAATGACCAGTGAAATGAGGGGTGGCCCCTGTTCATCTGGAGATGCAAATGAAGTCACGAAGTTGCAAATGAGGCTGACGCACGTTCATAGAATATCAGGAAAGGGGAGGAAACCGAGAGTATGATATGTGAGAAGTCAGTGTGGACAGAGTGAGTGTGTGCATGATTTCACAGCATTGTGACATGCAGCAAACCCCAAGTGACATACCAGTTGGGAGATTTCCCAATGGGGGGTCAACATGGATCAGTCTAGAAGACCCATCTAGAAGAGGCCTGGAGGATTCCCCAGAATAAATGGGTAAGAATTTCTGAGCAAACAAAATTGATGTCTCTGGTGTGCAGTGCTGCATTCACAAACGATGGGGCCAAACATCAGGAGGGTTTTTTTTTTAAGCCCCTTAGAAGGCGGAATAAACCCACTGAGTCCATGCACTCATATTTACGCATGTTAGGAGAATGGGAGTCCTTTGGATTCTAGGAATGATTTCCTCCTACTTAGTTACACTAACTACAGTAACTTTAGTTATTCATATCTACAATGAATGTGGCTCAGTCGGTTGAGTGTCTGCTTTTGGCTCAGGTCATGATCCTGAGGTCCTGGGATGTGAGTCCTGCATCGGGCTCCTTGCTCAGGGGAGAGTCAGCTTCTCCCTCCCCCATCCCCAGGTTGTGCTCTCTCTCTCTCTCTCTCAAATAAATAAATAAAATCTTTAAAAAATAAAATGAATATCCAATGGACATTTTCTGTGACACAGTTGTGTGCTAGGCATGGATGACCACGACAAGGGAATCTGATTCCCTCCTGAAATAAGAGGGTACCCGTTTTCTAGGCCAGAGCTACACATGAAGCCAATGCCATGGCCTGGGGTCTACCAAAGGAGCATGCTGAGCACAAAGTGACAGCACAGAGCAGGAAGAATGACCAGGAAAAAAGACTTAAAAAAAACAAAACAAAACTGTTTTTAAAGCTTGTCAGTAGGAATTCATGTAAAAAGGGAATGAGTAGGTGTAGAAAGTAGCTCCATAGACCAAAACTGTGCACATACAAAAGTAAGAAAATAACCAATGCTCCCCATGTCATGACATTTCATACACACACACACACACACACACACACACACACACACACACACACACACACACAGGAGCATGTCTGCATTGAGCTCAGCTTTAGACAGCAAAAATGCAGAACTTATTTTGGAAGGATAGAATACAGAAGGGCTAAAATTAGTTACAATGTTCCAAGAGAACATAATACAATGTTAGATGAATAAAGAAACCAGCCATGACCCACAGTGATGACAGTGAAGAAGGTGTATATTTCCAGTCTATACATAGTTGTATACATAGTTATACTTTTCTAATGGGATCCGGCAACACTTTGCTTGCTTAGCTGCAGCAGTAGTCCACAGATGCTTGGTGCTTGTTGTTGTTTTGGGTTTTTTGCTTTGTTTTTAACCCAGAAGCGATTCCCCCATCCAACTTGGCCGCCAACTGTGGTGTGCAAAGACATTGAGATGCAATCACCAGGGCATCAGAAGCCTGGCTGAAAAAATAGAAACAAGGTGCAGCCTGGCAGCCAACAGAGTGGCTAACAAGGAAACAGTGTTTCATTCCAAAGGGCCAGGTTCAAGACTTGAAGCTCCAACCTCAGCTCCACACACAAACAGAATACTCTGCAAAATAAAGACCAGCCTTTCTGGCTATGGAATCAATTAGCCCGGTCTTGTCTCAATGCCCATCGGCCATGGCTGCGGTGGCCCTGCCTCCCCTATGCCCTTTATTTGAAACCAGAGCAAGA
The DNA here is from genome assembly GCF_037043125.1 of Eumetopias jubatus. Taxonomy (NCBI): domain Eukaryota; kingdom Metazoa; phylum Chordata; class Mammalia; order Carnivora; family Otariidae; genus Eumetopias; species Eumetopias jubatus. Next base: position 90,122,452 of record NW_028274822.1, on the reverse strand, counting down.
TGTGTTCCAAAGGGACCTCTCCTTAACATACATGTGACCCAGTATCTGATGGCATTTCGGAGCATGCCTACAAGTAGAAAACCTTGTCCAGAAACTGAAGAGATTGTCTCCAGGAATAGATTCCCAGTGGGGGGGCCAGGGAGGGGAAGAACTTAGTTAAAAGTCCAGGACAGAGAAACCCCATGCAGAACTTCAAGGCACTATCTATAGTTATAAGAACAAAGCTGTTAATTTACTACATGAGAACTTTAGGGGGAAAAAAAATCCCGCAGCCCAGGTGGGTTAAATGCCGAAACTTAGATCCAGAACAGAGCTCTGAAATTATAAAGCACAGGCAGCTGTGGCGTAGAGAGAGGTCATTTTAAAAATACCATCTCATTTCCTGTATCATTTCTTGCTGCTTCTAAAAACCAGAAAAGTGAGCAGGGTTGGAGATGTCTTTATGACACTCTTAAAATGTGTACATATGAATACTGTAAATTTCACCCAAACAGCCAGATGGTTGGTCTAATTTACCCATCCCCGTGTAAGGATGCTTGCAAACACCCGGATGTTTGACATCACAAACACGATCGTTTCAGGGGCCCCTGCCTGCCGAGTGTGGCTCATCTCACACTTGGCTCATGTCATCCAGACTGGGGGCAACTGGTCTTCTTTCTGTGTGATTTTATTAGCTCCTCTTTAGCATGCGGTATTTCATTTACCTCCCAATGAGCGATCACTGTAAAGTTAAGTTAAAACTTTGTCTTTCTAGTAAAGCACAAAAAGGTAATTTTTTAAAGTAGGCTACAGGGTGTGGAGCCCAACGTGGGGCTTGAACTCACAACCCTGAGATTGAGACCTGAGCTGGGATCAAGAGTTGGATGCTCAACTGACTGAGCCACTCAGGTGTCCCCAAAAAGGTAATTCTTAGAAAAAAAATAAGTTAAGGTTATACCATTTTAGGGAAAGGGTAAAGTTGACAGAGTGAGACAATGTGTAACTTTGGGAAAATCGAATACTGAATATAAAATTAAAGGTGTCTACCATGTAATTCACAGAGATGAATGATCTCAATCTGATAATAGTTTTTCCCTGCTTTGGTTCATTTTCTTTGTCTCTCCCTCTTAATCTTTTTATAAAAGATGCCAACAAGCAAAGAGTCTATTTTAAAATCTCTCCCTCTTAATCTTTTTATAAAACATGCCAACAAGCAAAGAGTATATTTTAAAAATGCAAAAAAGAAATTTTTCCTAAAATGCTGTTCTTGATATCTTGAGAGTAAAAAATTATTACCACTTACATAAGATTCTTTTAGCATTAACACTTTAAGTTATACCAGGGGTCTACCATCTTACAGAGATAGTATCATCTTACAGACTGAGGGAGTCTTACTGGAGTGCAGTAGTAAATGGGAACAAAAATAGTAAGAGAAAAAAGATAAAGGGATTTATAGTATATAGTCATCATTTGAAACGTCAAGGTAAAAAGAGTCTTTTTGTTTGCCAAACCACACAACCCCATGTTCTCTCTTATTTCCCTGCCGAACTGGCTCTGTAGAAAAATGCAAATGTTACCCATCTTCTAGTCTGGGCCATCAATCATTACAAGAAATAGCATGTTGAGACCCAGGGATCAATCATCATTAGGGTGGCCCAGAAGCCCGTCCAATCTCTGTAAATTCAGAAGGGGACATACACATTTATGCCTCCTCTGGCCTTTGTCCTGCCCCACTGGACCACAGGAGAGGCCTCAAGCCTTTGGAGTTTATTTGCAGATTGATGGGCAGGGAGAAACATTCCCACAGCGAGCCTGGGCCGAGAAAGTAACAGATCATCATTTTCTTGCTTGCTCTTTAAAAGTGTTTTTTCATTGTGTTTTACATAAGCCTTGGCTTTCTTTCCAGCTGTGCCCAACCTAGGGGAAAAAGTGACTTCATCGTCGTGAGTAGACACTGTTGACTTTTTATGTCTTTGTGTCACCAAAGGGAGGCACTAAAGTGCGGGAAATCACTCAGGACTAACCAAGAGGCTGACAATAAATTCTGGGGGCCTGAAAATAACCTTAAAGCGAATTGAGCAATATCAGCATGTTGGATTTTGCACTAAATTATCATGTTGCCTATGGAAGCTAAATTAATTCAGACTTAAAAGAAAATTCAGGAGATCCGTATTTGGTAAGGATGGCAGTGCCAACATAAACACTTATTTTCACCTGTTCCTCCCGCACCACTAAAATAGTGGTAAACTGGTTTTATTTTTAAGGTATCGGCAGGCAGGACAAATAAAGGATAGAGGAGAAAACGGGAGCGGGGGTGGGGGACAGCTAGCCACACACGGGCAGGTGCAGGACTCCTGCTCAAGTTTATTCCACAGACCCGTGCCCTCACGTCGGTGGTCCCACGGGGCCCAGCAAGTGGGGGCTTCAGGTAAGATGATTTAAGATGCCTGCTTCCCAGGAAAGAGGACATCAGAGGCATCTGGACACACAGTCCGTTTTATGTTTTCCACTGTTTATTTAAAGTCCTAAAGTACAGCAATCATATAAAGGAAGTGTCTCCGAGCAGGCTTTTTCAAAAGCATCTTTAAGGCTTATGATCTCGAGCAATAGTGTTGAAGGCCCTTGGCCGACACAGTGGTTCTTGGAGTGTGGTCCACAGAGCCACAGGAATCTCCGGAGAATGTATAAGAAAGACAGACCACCAGACCCTACCCCAGGCCCATTCGGTCGGAAACATGGGGTGTGGGCTCACCAGTGCTGTCCTAATGAGCTGTCCAGGTGAGGCTGGGGTACGGCCCACTCTGGGCGACTCCTCAGCCTGGTGGAAGGTGTGGAGCTTTGCCTGGTGGCCTATTATCAAGAAACAAACTAAAATGAATGTGAGAGAAAGACTGCTCCCCCGGGAATTTGGCAGCCCTTGGCAGTGGGACTGATTATCAGTCAAACCACATTTAGGAAGACCATTAACACTTAGGTCTAACAAGGGGAAATTTCAACAACTAAAATAATAGAAATGGCAGGTAAAGTTTCCAAAACCAGTAAGGAAGAGGGAGGAGGTAAAAAAAAAAAGGAAAGAAAGAAAAGAAAAGAAAAAGCAACTTTGGGATGCCTGGCTGGCTCAGTCAGTGGAGCGTGTGATGCTTGATCTCAGGGTCATGAGTTCGAGCCCCAGGTTGGGCATATGTAGAGATGATTTAAAAATAAAATAGAGGCAACTTTGAAGAAGTTATGAAAGGAGAAAAAAATAAGAATGAAAAAGATAGTGAAATTTGTATCCTCTCAAGAGGATACAGAAATCCTCCCAGGAATGCATCTCTCCTTTTCCCCTGGCCAGGCGGGGCGTCCTGCGGAAAGTCTCCATGACTGAGGAGAAATAAAGGCATGCTAAGAGCAGGTATAGGCTTACGCTTGCCTCATGTTCAGTTTGAAGCTGTTCGAATTGCACAGAGAAACCCTTCCTTTCTTCTCAGCCTCACCAACCGCCTCCCGGCTTCAGGAGGGTCTCCAACCTCACAAAATTCCCTGTGTGAATGAGGCGCTTGTGGAAATCAAGGAACAGACTCCATCTTGTGCTGGGCTTGATGGGGAGCATGCACAAAATAGATTCCTTGCACCTCACCTGTCTGTTGCCTCAGGTAGCTGACATCCATGCTAGTGTATGGTCGCTGGGTCCCAAGGGCCCCTCATGGCAGTGATTCTGGTGAAGAGAGTTTGTTGTGGTGCTTACTGCTGCATTCTGGAAAGAGAAGATTGATTCTCCGGGAAGGGAGTTAGCAAAACATACACGGATCTTAAAGAATGAAACTCCTTTCTGCATGGGTATAAGCATGGACTCTACTCCCCAGTCCTCATTGCTGCTAGGCAGGATCATGGGAATGGCTTCTAGCCAGCGGACTATGGAAAGAAGTTGGGTATGCTCCTCCCGGGCTTGTCCCAAACAATTCACTGTCCTGTGCTTACTCTTTCTCTCTGCCCATCTGCTGACCAACACAGAGGACCCCACCAACATCATAGAGGATGGAGGAGCCATCAAGTGGAGGAGCTTGGGGCCCCGAGTGACTGTGTAGAACAGAGTATCAAGCCACCCATGCAGACAATTAGGCTTTACCTTGGCTAAAAATGTGCCTATTTTGTTTCAACAGCTAATGCTGTAACACTTAGCTTTATCTAGCATTAATGGAAGGCAGCTGCGAATGACAGTCATTACCAATCAGAGCAATATGGTCTCAGGTGAGGAAAGAAAGGAAAGAAAGGAAGAAAGGAAGAAAGGAAGAAGAAAGAAAGAAAGAAAGAAAGAAAGAAAGAAAGAAAGAAAGAAAGAAAGGAAGGAAGGAAGGAAGGAAGGAAGGAAGGAAGGAAGGAAGGAAGGAAGGAAGGAAGGAAGGAAGGAAGAAAGGAAGAAAGGAAGAAAGGAAGAAAGGAAGAAAGGAAGAAAGAAAGAAAGGAAGAAAGGAAGAAAGGAAGGAAGGAAGGAAGGAAGGAAGGAAGGAAGGAAGGAAGAAAGAAAGAAAGAAAGAAAGAAAGGAAGGAAGGAAGGAAGGAAGGAAGGAAGGAAGGAAGGAAGGAAGAAAGAAAGAAAGAGAAAGAAGGGAGGGTGGGTGGGGGGGAAGGAGGGAGAGAAGGAAGAAACGAAGGAAGGTCCAGATATATTTTATTTAAAAAGATAATTTCAGGGGCGCCTGGGTGGCTCAGTTGGTTAAGCGACTGCCTTCGGCTCAGGTCATGGTCCCAGGGTCCTGGGATGGAGCCCCGCATCGGGCTCCCTGCTCGGCGGGAAGCCTGCTTCTCCCTCTGACCCTCCCCCTGCTTGTGTTCCCTCTCTCACTGTCTCTCTCTCTGTGTCAATTAAATAATAAATAAAATCTTTAAAAAAAATAAAAAGATAATTCCAGCAACCCCCAAATTCTGGCCATTAAAGTTTAAGTATCCATCATGACATCCATGTTGTTGTGAATCAAGAAAACAGAGGCTGCAGAGTCTGATGGAGTAAAACCTTAAAAATGAAGCTACCAGCCAAAATTTCTGTAACAGCCTCATAATCCCTCCATCAAGGAAATGCACCAAACTCATTTTTTCGTCTGCTCTATTATGTAGTCAAATATTTGCATATTTAATACATTCCTTGTTAGAGAAAATCTTTGCTTTTATGGGTAGTTTACTTAACTCTCTGTTAAGCTATAAAGAGCAAATCATCTGTCGCATTAGCACAGAATGTGTGAACACCAAAATGTTTCTCTCCTACATTCTCTGGCTCTTCATAATTGACCCTTCCTCCCAATTGAAACTATTAGTTCAATTGTTCTCGCTAACGTTCTCCAAATACGAATCACTTGCTACCTCTCACGCACCAAGAATTATCACAGGAGTTCGAAAAGCTGCAAAAACATTGACCATCATCGATAATAATGTTTTCCAAAATGGGATCAAATACAATCTAGGAAACTACTAGATCTGACTGGCTTAAGCTTCTACTCCCTGGTTCTGTGTGTCTGGCGGTGGGAGGCAGACCAGCACCACTTTGGACTTGTCAGTTGATGTCTGGGTTTAATGGGCTCTGGATCTGAATGAGGTGGGTATCCATCCTGGCTCCATCACTTGTGTGCCCCAAGACCTTGGGGAACTCACTTCCCCTCTTTCAGCCTGAGTTTTCCCACCTGTAAAATGGTAGTAGTAACACTTCCTCACTCCATTGGGCTGTTGGGTGGTCCCAGCAACATGAAACAAAAGCATGGGGCGCAGAAGTAATCATATCGTAATGTGCCCAGTGGTTAAAAATGGCAGGTTGGGTCAGTATTCTGGCAATGAACGGCTATCGGCTATCTCTGTGCATTTGAACAGCTCCATTTGTGTGGCGTGGCACACACAGATTTATTTACTCGTGTGTCTACCTATTTATTTACATTGTTAAATGCTTAGAGAAGAAGAGTGAAAGCAGGAGGAAGAGGTGGGGAGAGGAGCAGGGAAGAGCTCTGATGACAGAGGAGGACAAGAAGCAACAAAAAATATATAAGTGGCTCATAAAGCCTAGAATATATACTTTGTGGTCCTTTAGAGAAAATGTTTGCTGACTCACACCCTAGACCAAGCAGATTGTGCTGGGGCATTAACATCCCTGGGATCCCTCAACAGCAAGAGCAGATGTTTCAAGCAAGACACAGTTGAAGCTCCTCTTCATGCCAAGGCCACAAAACTGAAACAGAGTCACTTCCCCCATCACCAATGGTCAAAGGGCTAGAGTTGGCCAAGATTTAAAATTCAGGGACATAAACCCCACCTCTCAATAGGAGGAGTGGGAAGGAATTTGAAACCAACTTTATTCAATCATATACAATGAGAACTAACTCTCAGTCCTTCCTTGCCCCTTCACCCGGATTCTCTTGCTCAGTGAACAACCTGAGCTGCTGTCCATGGCAGCCCTGCCAGTAGAGATCCACAAAAGGAACTCTCTGGTTCTAATTGAACATTCATCCTCTTCAAGTGATTTCTTAATGCCGGAACAGGAAGAACAGCTGTTTCACTGCTAAACACACTTTACTGATTTCCCAATTGACAAGATCTAGAGACATTTTGAGTAGCTTAAGTAGTTTCCCAAATGTATGACAGTAGAGTTCCCACTTGGTACATGCCTTAGATGTACCCGGGAAATCCCTTCATAATGCCATCTAATGGACCAAATGATATAATTAAGTCCCAGTTACTGAGCAGCCCATCCCACTTGCTCCATGAATTGATGCCAATTTGAAGTTTAATCGCTCCTGAGAGACCAATAAAGAGATACCTCTTTGATAAAACAGTGCAACTGGGACTTTTTATGACTTTATGTTCAGCAATATAAATTCAACATCAATAGCCAGGCATGGAGCTTCTCCTGGCAGATGATAGCTGTGTTGGGTCATTGCTCACTCAATCAGAATCCCGTGGAACTTGATGTTCTTAGGACAGTTTTGATATTACTTCTCTAGGTATTATAACACATGGAAAAGAAATGTTACAGAACCCAGAGTCCAAATAGTTTGTATCCCCCAAACTCCTAAATCATTCCTGAGGGATTCATACAAATATGTTCTCAAGGGCTGAGTGACAGAGAAGACGCAGGTAGACAGAAAAGAGGATTCAATTCAAATAAATGCAATGTTGACATTAACAGAATGCCCCTTTAAAGAAAAAAAAAACAGAATGCCCCATTATTCAGGAGATACCTGAAATTAGGATTGCATCTTAAAAGGATGTGGTCACTAAAAACCCAGAGTGGGATGAAGACACATTTATTTTTTCAGATCCCAAATATGGACAAAGCGATTGAAAAGGCTCACCCAGAGCTATTGCCTGAGAAATAATTTTTAAAAGAGTTCTAATTTATCAGGTTTGGCCACCATTTTTTATGGACATGATTTTTTTTCAGTTTTTTCATTCCCTTAAATGAATTATAGTGACTAGGAAAAAAATGTCTCATGTACTCTCCTAAAAAGAGTGGTATTCTACCCCATTTCAGGTGGTTAAGCTGCTGGCATATTCAAAGCCTTTTAATAATTCCTGCAGATGGAACGTTGCTTGGGGCTCCGTCCCCACCATCCATCTCCATTTGTGACTGCCATTTGCTGGCTAGACCACCCTTTGAGAGTTAGCCTTGGTGACAGAGGCCACTCCAAAGTTATGACAATTGTTTTCAGACCAGTATGAGAAGTCAGGTGTTTAACTGATGCAAATAACTACATCGTGGGCATGTATTCACTTACATTTTTTTGCACGATTAACAGATATTTGAGAAAGAAGTAGACAAACCAATGAAGAATCAGCAGGGCTTTTCAGAATCATTACAATTTTATTACACCTCATGAAACTCCAAGAGGGGGTACAGTGTGCAGGATTTCCCAGCAGTAATTGTCCAAGAGCTTTAGTTTGACCAGGACACCCCTTTCTTAGGGGACCTGGGTCTTCCCCAGCCCTCAGTTTACCAAGGAGGGCTGGTGAGGTTCAGAGAAGGAGGAGAACATGCTCAGGACTTCACCCTAACTGCAGTAAGAACTAGAAATTTTACTGTGTTTGCATAAATCAGGTATGTCTGTGAGTTTCTTCACGGATCCAAAACTGAATTTTCAGGATCAGCCACTTTCACATAGCTTTGCCCTTGCATCAAAAGCATAAATCACAAGAACGTTAGCACCAGCATCTTGGCTCAGTCGTTAGCAGAACACCCTGTCTCAGAAAGCCACTCCCTAGAGCTGGTCCTATTCCAGCTCTGTGGCTGAACTGTGGGGACCTCCTCCTCCTCCTCCTCCTCCTCCTCCTCCTCCTCCTCCTCCTCCTCCTCCTCCTCCTCCTTCTTCTATGCACAACTTTGTACTTGAAATTAAAACAACTGTTTCTTTGATGGTGTCTGAAGGCACTCTTGCACTTACCCCGATGATAATTAAAGTTCTATCCAAGCCAAGGTCATTGTTCATTTAATTGTCTCTCTTTGTGTCTGATTAATAGACAGTAATCAAGAAATAAAAATTTTGCCTGGTGCAGGAAGAAAAGAGGCTTTTGAGATCTAAGAATGACAACTAGAATTTGCACACCAAGACCCAGTCCAGGAGCTCTCTGGTGGATGGGAAGGGAATTCACACACATATATAAGAGAGTCCAACAGAAAGGCTCCTGTTAGTTATTATCTCTCTAATGGGTGCCTTTGTTTTAAGATCTGTAATTAATTATAAGCAATGAACAATGGCCAGGAAGAGCTGATAGCAATCTGCTGGTGGACAGCCTACTGTGAATTTGAGGATGTCTTGTCATATTGAGGCTGGCTAATGTGCTAGACATTCAGTCTTACCCAATGGAGCCTCCAAAGACAAATTACTAGAAATATAGAACAACTTCCAAAAAATTCACCCCCAGTGAAGAGACAGTGACCATGCCAAAAAGAGTGGACTTGGCAAGTCTGAGGGGCTTCCCTCCCTCCAAACTATGTCTTCGCCTAGACCATGAGTACCCTGTGTCCCTAGCACTGAACACAAAGCCGGGTATGGTCTTGGTGTCATTTCATTGTTTTTAAGAAATTGTTTGAATTGAACTGAGTAAAATAGAATATCACAAAACTCCAGGAAAAATAACAGGTGGCCAATGTCCTTAAATCCTGAGTTGATAGAAACTGTCCCCAGTTCCCAGCTGACCAGTGCCCAGAGGCTTCAGTGACGGTGAGGAACCAGGCTGGTACATGGTGTCCACAGCACAGATAGTGGGTAAAAAAATCTGAATTTCCCAAAAAGCTCATGTTGCTCCAGAATTAGGGGAGCAAGAGAGGGGAAGGATTCTTCGTCAGCTTTTGATGCACAGAACAAAGATCTGTCTCATAGGATGTTACTTTCCTTTTAAAGCTCAAAGGATGTCACCCAGCAAATCTGCAGTTACTTGTAAGGATGAACAGCAAAGGTAGTGTGTTTGCCCAGTGTCCTCAGGCCACCCCAGAGCCTAGGAAATTCTCTCTGTTCCTTGAACCCACGCAAGCTTTTACTGAAGACAAATGTGGACATGACACGTCAGCACCGTGTGAATTAACTGGTGAAATGCTCTGAAAGGCCAATTTCAACTATTTGAACCAAATGGCAACCTTTTTGGCAATGGGAAGGGGGGGATTTCATTTAAACTTTGAATTTCTAATCCAGGTCTTTGCTCAGCCTCGGCGTAGCTGTGGCCACCTAAGAGCAGGGACACGGGTGAGGTCTGAGTCTCTGGGCCTCAATGTGTTCATGTGTTAAATGGGGATGGTGATCATGCCCACCTCATTTGTTGTGAGGACTAACAGCAGCTGTAGGTAAAGCGTGGTTGCAGCGCCTAGATCCACGGGAAGCACCACTTGGAGGCGAGCTTTATTGCTATTACCCTGTCCCACAAGCATGCTGGGAATGGCTGTACCCCTGTCTTTCTGCCAGGGCACTGTGTTAATATGGACTCTCCTTGCTAACATCCAGGGAACCATGTGCTTAGGCATAGGATTCACTTCCCACTGCTGCTATCACCAACCCCCATAAACTCAGTAATTTTAGGAAACAAATGTATTATCTGATAGTTCTGGGGATCCCAAGCCCTCAAATCCTGGTGCTGGTAGGGCCACATTGGGGGAGAATAGGTTTGGGGTTCTTTTCCTGGTTTTAGAGACTGCCTGCATTCCTGGGCTCTTTCTCTGTCTTCTTTGTGACCTTTGTTTTGATCATCACATCTTCTCTGCCTCCCTCTTATGAGGACCTCTGTGGTTCTATTGGTCCCAAGTGGACAAACCAGGATAACCATCCCATCTCCAGAATTGTAACCACCCCTGCGAAGTCCCATTTGGCACGCAAGCTTCCGGGGATGCGGCTGTCTGTCGGGAGTGCCATTCTGCGTCTTAGAGAGACACAACTTACTGAGCCCTGAATTTCTCCTAAACCTGCTCCTGCCTCCCTCCATCTTCCTCCTCCCAGTAAACAGCAGCAGCTTCACTAAATGTATGTTTAATGACAACAAATGGCTATGACTCTGATAAATTTTTCAAAGTCATCTCACTCCTTTGCTTGGTGGTGGTGTTTTTTTTTTTTTTAAAGTACCTATTAAGCAAATGTACATTTACGAAAAAAAAAGCAATAAACAGATGTCTCTCATTAGCAAAATAAGGGTTTTCAGTTTTACCCAACTTTAATTTTCTTCCTTAATGCTCATCAATAGATGTGATGAAATAAAGCCTTCAGCCAAATACTCCATTTTGTAAGTTTCCAGACACGAGGAACTCTGTAAAGTTGAGACAGAGGACACACCGGCTTGGCTAGACTCTAGACAAGGAGATAGCAACCATCCTGAGCTCATCCTGGGATTGTATTCCAATGCTGCATTCAAATAAAATAATTTTCCTAAAGGAGACTTTATTGACCCATCCAGGGTTGGAAGAACAACCAGAGAAAGCCTAGGGACGCATTAAGCTTGACCTGATCTTGTGTCCACCACCATGTCTGTGCCTGGCCACTGCACTCAGGGAATTTGGAATGACCCCGTCTCATCACTGGCCCAGAGACAGGGTCGGGGTCCGTCTCCTGTAGAAGGCTTGGATGACCAGGAGTCATGAGATCCAGGTGGGTGGTGAGGAGTGGAGTGTGCTGGGAGCACTTCTGATCTGCATATAATTCTTCCCCAGACCAGCCAGGGCTTTCCCACCTCTCTAGAAATAACTCTTCATCTACCTTTTGTTTTCCCACTTTGGGTAAAGACATGGCTTCCCAAAGAAGTCTGACTTTCTTCTAAATGCTTCTGCAAGAAGTAACGTATTGTGAACGTTGTGGTGAATGGAATTCCCACTCACCCTGGATGTCAGTGGTAAGCAGTGAGGAGTGGGGCCGTGGGCACACCGAAGGTCCCCCCTTACAAAGGCAACGTCACCTCCCCCCACGCACCACTTGCTGCCAGACGGGAATGTGAGTCAGTGTTGCTAGATCGTTCCCATTTACAAGTGAAGATGGAACGGGTCTACTTGTACATGTGGTCTTCCAATTTTTTCCCCAAAGGACTGAGAGCATTTTTTTATCATAAATTAAAACACACACACACGCACACAACTGTAACTTTTGTGAGCAATTTCTCTGAACACCTGAATTCTGGAGGACACTGAAGTCATCCTCCAGCTTGGGGAAAGAAGCATCCCTAGCTGTTTTCATGGAAATGCGTGCTTAGTGGTCATGCTGACCTTTCCAGTCAAGAAGACCAAGGTCAGTGAGGGAATAAACATGAGGACAATAGTCCTGGTTATTGAGCCACAATCCAGCGATCTCCATGGAGGCAACCAGTAGACTTGCAGCTGTGGCTTCATCCAAATGTCTGAGGGTGGAGTTTAGAACCTCTTTGAGTTTGGAGGGGTCACTTCCACGAGGCTGAAAACGCACTGGTCATCCCTCCCTGGGCACGGACTCCACACACATTCCCAGGGCCTTTGTGTGCATCTGGGCAGTGAAGGCTTCGCCAAGGTTCATCTGGAGCCTGGTAGCAGGATGCCCTTCAACCGGTGGTCCTGGCAGGTACATGATCCCTTTATAAGGGCAACATAGAAAGTGTGATACCGTGGCTTCTTTTCTTTCCCTTTTCATTTATGTTTAATCCCAGCAAAATTCACCAACGGTGTATTTATCTTCTATGACTCTGGCTTTGAAATCACCAGTTGCTTTTCACAACAGAGTCTCGTCCCCAGCAGTTAGTCTGGTTGACCAAGGGACTACCACGTCCGAGACAGATCTGCAGTTTTGTCATGGTGTGTAGCTTGGTTTGGGAACAATGGCCAGGAGCGTGATGGAATGTTTGGGCTCCAACACAAAGCCTCCTTTGCTCACGGTACGTTCAGGGTCTGAGTGAAGAGGTTCTCCGTGGCTCTCTCGTTCAGGTTCCCCGGGTTTGTCTCCAGAGTTCAAGGGTGGCCCGTGGGGGCTTCACGTCCATCTCGATCTGTACCAGCTGCTGTATGGCCGTGTCCACCACACTCCAAAGTGGCTGCCTTGTGGAATATTTCGCTCAGTCTCATTCAAAGTGATGAAGTCAGCTCGGCTGGCAAGGAGGTTCTCCAGAACCTTCTTCTTTGCGTCATCGATTACTTCTATCAGGCTCTGAGCCATTCTCTTTAAGAGGCTTTGGGCAAAGTTATCACGGTTCCCAGCTCCTCAGAGAAGCCGATGCAGGAATGTCAAGACCAGTGAGCTTGCATTCATCAGACTTGGACTTGGTGGCTACTTCATTCATCTTGTCCAGGGTGTGTGGTTTCCCTATCTCCAGGAGCAGAAACTAAACAAGACCCTGACAGACCTCCAGTCTCCTTTCAGGTGATTACCAGAGCCCACAGGACACAGGCGTGTGGCTCCCCGGAGGCTGTAGCTGCTGGGCTTCCAGATTATACATGTTATCAAATATTCCTATTCTTCAAAACATCCTTGCTAGCTTGGAATCTCTGATGTATCGATGGGAAAGGGCATTCCGTCAGTTTGGTTCTCTGGGAAGTTGATGCCAAGAGGGAGTTAGGAGTACAAGCGGTTTATGGAGGGCAAAGCCCGTGGAAGAGCAAAGTGGAAGGAAGCAGGATTGGGCAGAGAGGATTCAGGAAACAGACCTGAGAAAGTTTCAGCCCACAGAGGGAGGCCCAGAGCAGTGTTCGCCTGTTGGCAGAGTCTTGTGCATGGGGCAGAGTTGGCCAGATACTGTGTGATGTGCTCATCTGTTGCCTGGCTGCCTGGGAAGAGGGAAAACCAAAGCAGATCCAGAGACTAGCAGGTGGAAACTGTCAGCTCACCAAATCCCTTGTAGCTAAGTGGGAACCTATGGAAATCCAGGTGGCACAGCTCCATGGCAGCCACAAAAAGGTATCTGTAATGGACCCACTTCCACTCCCGAGCAGGTCTTGTTTTATTGGAGAAGTAGATTTCATTCACACATCTGTTCACTCATTGATGCCTTCATTCATTTAACAGATATTTGCAGGGTGGTCAATACCTTTCATGCAGCCCCGTTCCCCAGGAGAACATCACTCCTTCCAAGAACTCACACCTGGTGGCAGTCAGTCTACTGACAAGGCCTCCGCATGGTGGGACGGGGCTGTTAATGTAGTAGTCGCAGGCGCTAGGGTGTACAAAGGGCGTGGGGGGGGGTCTGCACCCAGCCTCTGTGGGCCCAACCACCCTTCCAGGGACATGCAGAGCCAATCTGTCCATCTGATCTTCCGGGTGGCTAAAATTCTGGATTTCTAGGAATAGAATGTGTTACAACTGTCATGAGCACATTTTATCTAAAACCCACGACTGGCCACTAAGATGATCCTCACTTCATGTTCAGGTGGGACCCAGGATTGGACAAGCAGATTCTTCCTCCTTTGGAATCCCTGCAGCAGGGAGCTGTAGGGAGCCGAAGTCCAAAATCCAGGGGACTTGGGGTCAGAGATGATACATGAGACCCAATGCCATGGCAAGGAGAGAAACCAGGGCAGATGGGGGAAGGGACCAAGAGGGAGAAAAGCTGGAAATAGATCATAAAGAAAAAAAGCTTACTTAGATACTTAGTTACAAATCAAACCCAAATCTAAGCACGAGGCACTAAGACATTTAATAGCTGGTGCTAATAATAACAGATGCTATTATTGTGTCTATTTTATAAATGAGGAAACTAAGTTTGAGGATGAAGCAGAAACACAGTGGGAAGCTAGACAAGATTGCATTTAGCTCCAGGGACAGAATCCGAGGGGTGCAAGCCTAGTAAGAGAATAGCTAGTGTAGGGTAAGTTACATGTGGTCTCCCATGGGCGGGTGCCCACGGAAGCTGCCTGTTAGGAAGAAGAGGCTCACCCCTTTCCCCCACCCCCCTGCCACCCCGTCTGGTGACAGCATTATCTGACTGGCAGGTAGACCACCCACTCCCCAGCTGGGCACCAGGCACAGTTTGGGTCTCCTTCTCAGCCTGTTTGTGAAGCCTCCTTACTTGAGTTTTTAATGGCCATACCTCATTTCTCCAGGATACTCGAATCACCAATTGGCTGTCCAGAAATTGATGACATCTCATCCCGGGCAAATATTATCACTTGCACTGATGGTGATCTTGGAGAACCTCACACAGGGACATCCAGCTGGGGATGGGAAGGTGGGTGAAAGTTTAGCCCAGCGGCCCGCAAATGCAGACAGGGTGATTAATGGGGGTGGTGACGGGGTCATTTTGCTAGATGCAATAAAGGGAGGGGCAGCTGTTGACTGGAGAACGTTTTCCGGGAGGGAGGATGGATTGCTTAGGAGGAACAAGGTCCCATCAAAACCGTCCTCTGTCCTCCCCTCTCAGATTGGGGGTGGTTCGGCCTGAAGCTGACAGTTAGCTGCATTAATTAAGAAGACAACCACTCTTTGCAGAACCTCTGCTATGTGTCAGGCACTGCCTCGGGGCTGGGAATAAATCATGAACAAAGGCAGAGGAAAATCCCCACACCTCCCTGCCAGGGGACTTACATTCTGGGGAGGGGGCCCAGACAGCCATCAGGTGTGTCAGTAACACCCACAGCATATCAGGAACAGAAGGGCCATTGATAAGAGCAAAGTGAGGAAGAAGTGCAGGGAGTGTGGCTGGAGGGTGGGGGCACGATTTTAGGAAACAGTTGGGAATTCTTCAGTGAGAAGGTGATCCCTTTGGAGTAACTCAGTGTAGCAAACAAAAGGTAGAATCATGAAATGGTTAACTGTAATTAACCACACCTACAGAGCCCTTGCTATGCGCCGGGGACTTATGGCACCCCACAGTTTACGTCATTGATTCTTATTTAGTGACACATCTGCCAGGGGTCTTGCTATGACCACCTTCATTCTTTCTTTCTTTTTTTTTTTTTTTTGAAGATTTATATGATTATTTGAGAGAGAGATCGAGAGAGCAGGAGGAGGGGCAGAAGGAGAGGGGGAGAGAATCTCAAGCAAACTCTGTGCTGAGCGTGGAGCTCGATGCGGGGCTCAATCTCACGACCCTGAGATCATGACCTGAGCTGAAATCAAGAGTTGGTCACTTAACCGACTGAGCCACCCAGGTGCCCCACCTTCATTCTTTCTATTCTCACTCTTCTTTCTTTCATTTATTACTTTATTTGAACACTTGTGATAAGTCATCCATTCACCATAATGGGAGCTCCACAGGGTAACAGAATTATTTTTATTTTTTAAATAGTGGACCCAAGTCTACTTGTCTATGGGTTTATATGTGATATTTGAGCAGGTTATAGCTTCCTCCACAAAATTATATATTCATAGCATGTTTTATTAAGATGAGGGTTACTCTTCTCTTTGCTCTGTTCCTTAAACTGAAAATTACACCTTTAAATTCCTCATCCCATTATCACATTCCTGCTACATTCCGTCTATAAGACAGAAAAGGGCATTCCCAAGAGGAGATCCCCCAACCCCAGACGGGTATATAAATAGTAAGGAGTAGTTATGGAAATCGATGCTATTTTATCAGAGGAAACTTTAAAAGGCCTCATTTTTAGAAATGCTTTCAAATTGAAAATTTAAAATTTCCCTCAACTTATTCTTGGGGTCTAAACATGGGGAAAGAAACACGAAAAAGGAAAAGGATAAATTGAAGACTGGAAGAGAGACGTGACAGTCTGATGAAGGTTCCTAACTTTCCGTTTTATCAGAGGTGTACAGACTTGAGCACGAATCCAACAGGCAGAGTAGCCAGAAGTAGGGACAACAGGTGTCGTCCTGACCAGGCCCCCACGTGGAGCCCCCTTCTTGGTGGCTCCTGAACTTGGGCTTCCGGCAGGTAGAGACTTCTTCTCATATTAGGACAGAGTTCATGGGGAAATGAAGTGTCAGGAAGAAGCCTCATACAGCATCAAATGTGAGCTCATCCATTTCCTTTACCCTAGGGCAAGACTTCTGTTCCAACTGCTTTGAAAAGACCTTGGACTTTGTGTTTTCAGAAATAATGGTTTACGGTAGGGTCACACGATGGCCAGAAATCATTTTTGAGCATTTCAATGGCCTCATTTGTCTTTTATCAGGAACATGCATTCTTATCTGAAAGAGAGGGCCTTGGACCTGGGGATCCTCACTGTCCCCAGGAGGTCAGGGTGACCAGCCACGTTCCCTGAGGACTGCACCTCAGAGGACTGGGGCTCACGCATTTGCTGCCATCACCAACCTGGGCTTAAAAAAGAACCATCCCTTTCATTACATTAAAATAAATTCTCAGTGTGATGTTAACAAATTCTGAACACCTTTCTAATGCCAGCAAACCTTTTTAATGAGGAAAAAGTGGTCTCAGCCCAGAGCATTTGTCGGTCAATCAAACTGGAATTTAGTGACATTATTTTGCATTCACTACATATTTGGAAAGGGTGTGTGTGTGTGTGTGTGTGTGTGTGTGTGTGTGTGTGTGTGTGTGTGTGATTAGTGATCCCTATTTCCAACTCTGGTAGAAATATAAATTTTCCTTTATGCATGTATTCATGTAAATGCAATCCTATATCATGATTTCTTTGGTGCCCCTTCCTTGGTTCAGATGCCTGTGCACCCCCTCCTTGACAGCACACAACAGTTTGGGTCCTTGTAACTCTGAATGGTCTTGCACTGAGGGACTAGACCACTATATAGCCATCCGTTCTATGGTCTGTGGGCATTTGGACGCTTCCTTATTTGGGGCTAGGGTGTGAGTCTTGGGGGTTGTGTATGCGTTTCTAGGGTATACGTATACCCTGGAGTCATGGGTACGCACATATGCAGCTTTGATAGATATTTCCAAAGAATTTGTCAAAGGGCTTGTACTGACTGACTCCCATCAGCAGAAGATGGAGTGTCCTCACTCCACACCCTTGCAAACACTTTGCATCTCTCTCCCGTTCACATTAGTCATCTTGGAAGGTGTGGTGAAATTGCATGGAGTTCCCTGTGGAAGGTGAAGAACCTTTTGTGGTCTCCTGGCCACTTAGCCTCCTTGATGAAGTGCCTGTTCAAGCCATATGCTCACTCTTACGTTGTTTCATGGAGTGTTAGAAGGGAGGGTAGTTGGGTGACTTTGGGGGAATTAGTGAGAGGAAGGGGATCTAAGGGGTCTCCTGGACCCCTGGCAACATTCTGGATTTTTTCTGGGTGTGCGGAGTTTTATAAAATTCAAGGGGTGTGGATTTTCTGTATACACTTACAAAAAGTTTCAAAGAAAAAAAAGAAAACTGCACAATTTTAAGAAAAGAGTAAAAGAAGAAGAGGTTTGCAAAAGTGGCCAAACCCTGGTAGGCTGCCCACGAGGCAGTAGGGTGGGGGGAGGGGCACTGGCTGAGGCCGTTGGCAAGCATCAGAGCCCAGATGAGATCCTGACCTCACGGGTTCACTGTCGGAAGCACCATGTCCACACGTCCTTGCCGCCCAGCATGGGCAGGAGGGACGGAGGCACAACCCTATGTGTCCAGGCCCTCTTCCTCCCTGGCTCTGGAAGCTGTAATGAATGGATGCCTTGTGGGTCACTAATACGTTCGGGCCACTCATCTGCTTGAAACCCTTTATAGCTCCCAGACTCCACTGGAGAAAGCTTGGCAATCACCCCGAAGACCCGTCACTGTCTGGCTCCCTCCAGCCAGTCTCGTCACACACACTTGCTCCCTGTGCTTCCTCTGTTCCAGCCTCCCAGGGCAACCTTGCCTGTAGGGAATACACCACATGCCTTTTATACCTGATACTAATAATTCAGCAAGATGAAAACTGTCACACATTCAGCAATTCGTATGTGACGGTTGGTCATAGGCATTGCATGGGATTCTCCAATCGCTCTGTGAGGTGGACATCTAGAGTGACTTCTCTTTTGTTCATAAACAACTTTGGACACTGGGCCAAGTGAGGATGGTCTGGGTTTGGTTCCTATCACGGGCTGCTAGCCGTCAACATGTTTTATGACTTGCTTATGTTCAGGACTGCATTTGCCATCTGACTAAGAGTGCCTCCAGCTGGGACCAGAGTCTCATTCACCTCTCTCTCCCATGGCTGACCCAAAGTGAATGACCAAGGCGTGAACATTGGATGAAAAACCAAATGAGCCCTTCCATATTTGCTTTTTATAATGCTGCCATTCTTCATAATGAACGTCTCATCCCAGCCAGTGATGTGCTCATGGGATCCCATCAAGAGAACAGAACCTGTCCACATAGTTCAACAGAAATCATTTTATATGGGAGCCAATTACAGAGGTGCCCTAAGAGCTCAGTCCATGGGAAAGTGAGGCAATCTGGAGATTAACAATGTCAGAAAACTGTCAGGGCTGGTGGGACCAAGGCAAGGGTCTGGGACCCTGAGGAGAGGTCCAAACCCTGAAAGATGGGCCACAACCCCAGAGCCAAAGTCAGTGTGGGAAATCTCCCAGCTGGTGTCAGGACCTCAGGGAGGTGGGGGAAACTGGACATGAGAGAGCAGAGCCAATGCTGGGGAGACCCCAAAGTTGAGAGAGGGCACTGAGAGAAAGGCCTTGGTTGCTTCCCTACCCTAAGCTTCCTGCCTTCATTGGCCTCGCGGGTCAAACCCACGAAGACATGGGTACAGAAGCCTGGGACCCAGGGTCTGCAAGGACCAGCCCCTGCCAGACAGACCAGAGCAGAAGAGTCAGGAATGAGACCCAGCACATGGGAAAAACCAAGGCTCAGTCCCAACTTTGTCATTTCCATGGGCTGATCAATATTATTTATTTATTTGTTTGCTTGTTTGTTTAAAATCAATTAATTAACATATAATATATTATTAGTTTCAGAGGTAGAATCCAGTGATTCATCAGTTGCTTATAACACCCAGGGCTCATCACATCACGTGCCCTCCTTAATGCCCATCCCCCAGTGACCCCAGCCCCCGACCCACCTCCCATCCAGCAACCCTCAGTTTGTTTCCTATGATTAAGAGTCTCCTATGGTTTGTCTCCCTCTCTGATTTCATCTTATTTTATTTTTCCCTCCCTTCCCCTATGAGCCTCTGTTTTGTTTCTTAAATTCCACTTATGAGTGAAATCATATGGTATTTGTCTTAGGGCTGATCAATTTCAACAGATCCTGAGATTTGAGCTCCCTGCCGCATCTGTCCATCCTTTGTTTCCTAAGCTTCGGAATATCTGTGGGGTCCATCAGAAAATGTTCGGTCCAGTACAGAACGGGTTAGGGCAGAGAGGAGACTGTTGATTCTGGTGGTCCTACACCCCACCCCTCCTCCAGGAAGGAAGCAGGACTGGGATCCAGGGCACAGATGAAGACCTCACAGGACAGAACAGAACCCATCACCATCACCGCCAAGGCCCTGGGATGACACCAGTACTGACCTCATTCTGCATGCCCACAGCACTGTCAGCTTACACTGGGTAACTGCTCTCTCCCATTTAGATACGAGCAAACAAAAACCATATCCTTAGTAGGAAAGACAAGCTCCTCCAAGTCATTTATCTTACAGAAGGGGTCATACCTTGGCTGTTACCAAAATCTCCACTCTCTTCAGATCCCACATGGAATGGGTTTGGCACATGAGAAGGAAGCAGCCAGCCTAAAATGGAGAGGATGCTAGAAACACATCAGCTTTCATTTTATCACTAAAAGACCACAGCAATTATGGTCCCTAGGAAAATATTCTTATTTCGCTTTTCCATGGATGGTGAGGATGCTCTTTTTTTAGCAGCAACTACTGGATACACTAACAAATGACAAGCCTGTGTGAGCACAGTGGAGGGAATGGTGGGGGGGCTGCCCTGGGGATGGGAAAGAAGAGGAGGAGCCCCTCTACTGGAGGAGCGTGGTTCATGTGGCCTGTTTTCTGTTTTTCTGCAACATACAGTCCGAATTTCTACTCTTTGTGATGCAGACTAGGTTACGCGGGTCAATTACCCGTATGCATTTTCTTCTTCATCTCTCTCTTAGGCAAAATACTGCCTTAAATTCCAGGCAGAGTCATGCAATCATGTCTGAAGGCCATGGGCCCATGACATTGAGGGAATGCCCTTAGACAGATGTGAGATGCCCGAATCCCAGATACCTCCTCTTAACACGGTTATAGATGTGGAGAGAAACAGTATTGGAAGTA
Source organism: Eumetopias jubatus (assembly GCF_037043125.1). NCBI lineage: Eukaryota > Metazoa > Chordata > Mammalia > Carnivora > Otariidae > Eumetopias > Eumetopias jubatus. The sequence goes on along the minus strand of NW_028274822.1, from coordinate 90,101,924 downwards.
TTTGTATTCTCAGCAAATGTCCTCAAAATGCCCTCCAGGAGCACAGATGGATTCACTAGCTGGCTTTCCAACTGTATAGAATAAGTGACTGAAATTCTATCTTCAGTTATAAAATAACTTTGGGACTTTGGAAATATATCACAATATCCGTGAGCTGGAAAGATCTATGAATTTCAATCTGTCAATACCCACGAATAGTTCCAGGGCACTAAAAATACACAGACCCAGGAGCTTGGGACATCTGGTTTACCAGTATCTCTCTCTCTCTCTCTCTCTCTCTCTCTCTCTCCCTCTCTCTCTCTTCCTCTCTCTCTCGCTAGCTTAGCTGCTAAACATGCTCCCATTTGCTGCTAGGAGCCACGACGATTTCAGGTGGATGTCTGCAGGTGGATGTATCTCTGTCCGAGTCAGACACATTTAACTCTATCAACAGAGTTATTGATCTGAGGCCAAAAGATCTCCATTTCCTGTCCTTCACTTTTGTTTCTCATATGAGTGTGGTATTCATTTCCAGCTCTGACTGGCAGAATCCCCCCCAGCAGTATCAAAAGATGGAAGAAATCAGAGGAATGTCTGCTGAGCACTCCCCTGATGTACCTGTTCATTACATCAGACACAACAGGGCAGCAAGACAAATATTAGAGGCTTGTGTGAAGTTCCAGAATGAATCCAGTAAGTGATGGTCATGGAGAATAGGAGTGTTCTCAGCTGTTCCATTTAGGAGGTGTTTCTCCTCTAATATGTGTATTCGTCCCACTCTTTGGTGTTAGGAACCCACAAGACAGAAACCTCAAAGCACCTGAGATTCAGGAGGGTGCGTCCCTCTACGGAACAGGATTTGTGGGTTGTTTCTGTCTCCGCTCTATTTACTCTGAACCTAAATCCTGGTATTTGCTGCAGAAATCTCTAATGCGAAAATGTAAAATTGTCGAAGCAAACTCAGAAACCCTGCTTGAGAATCATGTTTGATTTCCTTCTCCTGAGCACTGGGAGGAGTGCCTAAGTCTGATTACCACCTTTCTGCTTGAAAGGAGTATGAGTTTTCTCTTGGCTAATACGATCTTAAGCCTAGATCCTGAGCTATCTCAATGCAGCTAGCTCATTGCCAGTGGAAACAGACACTGTGAAAATAGAGAAAAGTCCAAAATTAGGCGACACCTCCAAAATCCATCACACTTAATCCATAAACATCAAAGTTTTCGCTGACCACCATAGACCCCTCATGTCTTGGTGGGGTTTTGCTAAATCTAGAGGGAAACTGATGCCACAAAAATCTAACTTCTAAGAAAAAAAAGTAAGGAAGTGAAAAAAACAAATAAACAAGGATGTATAGTGTTTTGTTTCTTTTACTTTTTTCTATAAGAAAAAAACTCACCCCTTCTAAGCCCCCACCTAGCTTGGGATCACATAGCATTTTGCATGTAAATGGTCCAAAATGGGCTTTTTGAACAGTGGACACCTCTAAAAGAGTTATGCAATTTATATCCCAGGGAAAGGAAAGGTCCCTGCAAGTCTTTACCAAGTACAATGGGAGGTTCTAGCTCGTTCAGTTTCTGGTGAGGCTCTCTTCTTGACTTGCAGACAACTGACTTCTTACTGTGTCTTTACATGGCAGGAGACAGAGCAAGAGCAAACTCTCTGGTCTCCCTTCATCTAAGGGCACTAACCCCATCATGAGAGCCCCACCCTCATGACCTCATCTAACTAATGACCTCCCAAATATCCCATCCCCAAATACCATCACACTGGGCATTAGGGCTTCAACATGAATTTGGGCAGAAGACGACCCAGCTCATAGCAACTACCATCCCGAGTATAGGACAGTGGCCAGTGATTATCCAATATGTTACGAAAAAAAAGAACAACAACAACAAAATAATAAAAGAAGGAAGGAAGAAGTTTCCAGACTTGTTTTCTCCCCTCCCTTAATACATGCAAATCTGTGTTGGGTGATTTTTTGCCAACTTAACCCCACCCCAACTCCCTTCCAATCCTAAGGACTAGTTTTCAGAGATCTCTTCCAATGACGAGAAATCAAACAAGACAAAAATGAAGCAAAAGCCATAATCACTGGGAAGCAGGTAAGTGTGGTGGCCTCCCAGTGCTCCGGACAAGCTCGAGCATCTGGCCAGACTTCTCGAGCTCAGTCTGTTCCCATTGCTTCAGGATGACGTCATTGGTGACTTTGCCTCCGATCCTCCCTCTGCAACTCCCAGTCCTTCCCTCCTCCGGCTCCGCCCACTGTCCAATTCCAGTATTAAACCCTGTTACTTGTAACAACTGCAGGAGCTGCTTTTCTGATACAGATACAATGGCCACACTGATACAGTATCCTAAAGGATGTCTTTCCCATTCTTTGTGCAATATTTTTGTTTTATCAGAGTTTCATCCCTAGGGATTTTAAATCCATATAAGTTTTCCTTGCACCCTCTTTTGGAAGCTAAAAGGCCGAGATCTGTATAGGCCGGCAAGAGGAAGACTGTGCCAGTGGAGTGTATAGAATTACAGGATGAAGGAAGTCAGACACTGGGAATGAGCAAGAGACAAGTGTATTAGTTGTAAATGTGTCCAGATGCAAGGCACAGAAAACTCAGCCAACTGTTCCCTAAACCATAAAAATATGTATTTTTAGAAGTCTGGAGGTGAATTCAGAATTGGTTTCATCATGAAGGTCCTGGACCCCGGCCATCTTTCCCATCCTCCTCCCAGAACTCTACAACAGGAGGGGAAGACAGAGGTCACTAGAGCTTTCTTGCACGACAATTATTATCAAGAGAAAAATAGTCCCAGAAGGCCTCGGAAGACACCTCCTAATGTCTGATTGGCCCAAACCGGATCCCACGCCCCGTCTCTGGCCCATTCCCTGGCAGGGGAATGGGATTACCTCCGCGGGACGAAGCCAGTCACCATCCATCCCCTGGGGCGGACGAGGGGCTGATGCTGCCCACCACTGTGGGCTCCCAACCTGGCCCACACCAAAGGGGGAGAACCTTCTCTACTCCGGGTACTCAGGCATCATTCTGGGGGATGTGAGTCCCCGTCACGGTGACTCAGCAATTCACTGTCCACGATTGTGTGTCCTTCTAGGCACATCAAGGTAAAGTTGTCTGTTTGGTGTGTGTATATCTATAATCCTTCCTCATTTTCCCGAATCTCCGTTTTAGACATCAAGGAGCAGAACTGAGGCTCAAAGCCTCATGCGGGTAGCAGCATCTAGGTCACAGTGTTTTATATTTATTTTATTGATTTCCATAGTTACCTACTATTTTTGACAAGTGGTTGGTTTTCCATTCATAAAAAAAATTTCCTTTTCAAATATATTTAAGTAAAATAGGACTTTTAAAGTAAATATTACATAGATAACAGTACAAATATTGCAATTATGGGGAAAATTATAGGAATGCTCAAGAGAAGATTAAAAATAGGAAAGTATTGTTTAAAGATTAGCAAAAAAAGGTTTGAGAGAGAAATAGGTCTACGGTGCAACTAGACCCATCAGGAAAACCCGAAAGCTGCCTCTAGATTAATTTCTAAAGCAAACAAAATATACAAAAATATATACTCTGTGCCAACTCTTTCTTCCTTCTGACAGCACCTCACCACTCCACGATAAATCTCCAAACACACATTGTTGCAATTTTAAACATCAAAATACTGTGTTGTTTCAAAATTCATTTGAGCCAACCAAGGCACTTGTAGTTAACTGTTGCCATAATTACCATTATTTCTGAACACAGCCTGATATATTCCAGGCGATCATTAGCCATCTATTGATTTCTTATTAAATTTGGAACTGAAATGATGGAATTCATGAGTGAATGCATATGTGTGTATAATACACACATACACACAAACACACAGTGTTTTAGTAGTGTTTCTTAATCTCTGGTGCATACAAACAAAAACTATTCTAAAAATCAGGGTGAGTAACATCAGTATTTCCTACCCAGAAAAATCTGCTTCATCCTGTATTTTTAAACCAGGCTCGGAGGCGTGAAAGTCCTGGTTCTGGTGAGCACCCATTTTTATCGGTGTTTTCCAGAGTGGTGATTGCGCCACCAGTGATGGGCAATATAGGTGATGTGCAGAAAGCAGTAAGTTTATTTCCTATTGGGTTTTTCATTTCAGTTCTCTTCCAAGAATCCTTGTCATTACGTTGAGGAGAACGTCTAATCCTGAGGATGGAATGTCTTTGCCATCTCCACCACCAACTGGTTTTCCTATTAGTCAAAGACAGACTGAGCATCGCACGCGGCACCCCAGGTGAGAATCAGGATCTAAGTGGAAATGGACACTCCTTTGTACCAGTTGGAAAGCTATCTACAACGAACCTCTGAATGAACAGATGATGATTAGCTCACACAGCAGGTGGCCTGGGGGAGCACAGGTCCCGGGGACCTAGGTCTGAGCCTGTGCAAACCTTGTGGTTTTGCTTACTTGGACACATAATGGTGTCTGGGCTTCACATGTCAAATGCTTACATGTCAGCCTTCCAAGCAGGAAGGAGGTGAGCCATAAGAGTCTTTTCTTTTTGAAAAGTTCTTTTTTTCTTTCTTGGAAAGTTTTTTTTTTTCCTCTCTTTCTTTTTTGGCTTGTCTCTTTATTTTGTTTCACTTTCGTTTATTTGCTTTCCAAGCAGTTGCACCCCCTGGGACATCCCTTTCTGCTTCTCTGGCCTCTCCCGGGTCCCACATCCATAGACGAATCACAGGCAAGGCGGGTGGTGGTACATGTCTGGCTCAGGTGTGTGGCATCCTTCCTCAGGACTGGGGGTGGGATGTCCGGCCCTCGGTACGAAACTGGGATTGGTTGGCAGGGGAAGAGGGAAAAAGGGCTTTGGGGTGGCGATGAATAGAGTGAGCCACATTGATTATTTGTTCTATATTTTTCTGTTTAACTTCCCCTGATGACACCAGCAAAAAAAACTAGAAACACTGGAGATGATCTGAAGCACTACATTGTAGAAAGGTGGTTTGGGGGGCGGTGTGTGGGAAGGAGTGGTTATGGCAAAGGTGGATATGATTCTTGAATGTCTGACACCTGGGAGATGTGTGTGTGTGTGTGTGTGTGTGTGTGTGTGTGTGTGTGTGTGTGTGTAATTATATTTTATGGGTAATTAGTACAGAGTTAGAGAATTAGAGAGATCCCAAGAGCTAAAAGAGGCAGTAGAGTAAGACTTAGTGTTTTTCTTAGTTTATATCCTGTCTTTGCCAGAAAGATGCTTCACCCATCCCACATGAGGAAGAATCTCTGCATCCTAGACATCATTTTGTGTATCCGAGGTGGTAATCAGTATGCAAAAGAGCAGCAAAAGTGAGGCTGTTTCCCGGGAAAGAACATTCCACAGGTGCGTATCCTTCCAGGTGGGAGAAGCTGGCCCACACCTTTCCCTTTCCCCCTTCGTGTTTATTTTCCTCTTCTTGGGTTTGAGGTTTTATGCCAGAAACTGTAAATCCATCATTCTAGAAGAGCTGACAAGTCTTGGGTCAGGCACAGTGGGACCAAGTGCCAACAAAGGCAAATTCCCCATTTTATGGATTTTTATTTCCCTCCTTTTCAAAGAAAACTCTGTTGAGAATTCAAATCGCGAGCACAGCACAATTTCACACCACTCTAACTGAAGAAACATGAGTTTCCATTAGTTTTGATTTGAATTATTAAAGATTTGAGATCAAATATAATTTTTGTCAATAGGGTACCGATGGCATTTCAAAGAAGGTTGAAAAGCATTAAACCCCAATTTCATTTTTTCTCAGACCTTTTTAATGACTAGAAAAGACCACACTGACAAAATCGTATCAGAAAATAAATGTGAGCCTGTTTTTTCACCCCTTGGAAGAGATTGTGGTATTTCTGTATTTTTGTCATTTTATACTATTATTTTAGACACCTTTTCATTGCTTACCAGATATTTTCTTAATTTATAACTCTTATTTGTCCAAATTACCAAGAATATCAAATTAAGGGTATTTGAATTAGTGAGGTCTATGGGTCAAAGGATTTAGGGCAAAGGATGCTTTCATCAAGTCTGAAAATATATGGAAGGCTCTCTCTATTACCTGTCCCCAGCTATTCTACTTCTCAATTTTGCTGATAAAATTCCCTACCTTGAGAATCTTTCTGACCTTTGTCAATGGCATGTGACTGAATCCTTGCTAAAATTACCAGAGAGGAAGTCTGATAGGGGAAATGGGGAGAGCCTAAAATAACTTCCATAAAGATATTTTTCGTTAATTGCAGAGACACCTGACTTTGTCCTGCTTTTAAATATGGTCATAATAGGATGTGATGCTAGGAGCTCTGGCAGCCATTTTGGGGCATGAGGTGATAAAGGAGCCAATAGACTAAAGAAATTGGAGTGAAAGGATGGGGAAATCCTGGGTGTCTGAAGACATCTGAGAGCTTCTGAACCAACTATGTGACCACTCAGCTTAGATCTCCTGTTCTATGAAATAATAAAACCCTATTTTGTAAATCCTTCTACTTGAGTATTAAGTTGGTGGGCACCGATATGAAGTTGCTTTGGATGATTCCCAATGAACCTGAGATTCTGATGGTGAAATTCTAGAAATACATAGGTGAATCTATTTTACATAAGTGAAGAGCATATTCTGGGTTTCCATGTAGCTTTTCTAGAAGTCCTAAAAAAAAAAAAAAAGAAAAAGAAAAGGAAAGGAAAGGAAAAAGGAAAAAAAGAAATGAACAGGGCAGTGCATTTCTTACTGCTTTATCATGAAATTGATCTTAGCACCACTACCCTTCTTTGCCAGTACCAAATGTCAAACACTTTTCCATGCATATGTAAGAACTGACTTACTTCATGACATAAACTCAGCAAAGCATACACACACCCCTTCCATGCCTCTGTTCAGCATTTCAGAGATCTGAGGTGGCTGTGAGAGGCAGAGAGTTTCAATCAAGAAAGACTGCTAAGTGCAGTGAAAGCCATAGGGATGTAGAACTGAGTTATGGGGTCAGAGAATCTGACTTGTTTTCTATTTCCAGTGGAAAACACTACTTCCCAATACCACAGTCTTCCCGAATATCTTATAAGAAAAATATAAAAGTACATTTCTTTTTGTCAGCTTGATAAGTGACCCTGTAAAACCCCCTAACTTCCTTTGCAGACAAATATGAAAGTTATTTTCCCATTCAGGTATGTTTATTCTTCCTTAAAAAAAAAAAAAAAGCTGAATCCTAGCTCCCCTCAATAGTTTCTATGATTTTACTGGGTTTATAAAAAGTAATGATTTTATTAAACTGTAAGACCATGGCAGATGGAGAAACTATAATTTAGAGAGATTAAATGAGCTGAATTTTATATGCCCGTAGCATTTAAGGCATTGAAAAATAACAAAATAATTGGAAAACGATGCATTGTGAACGCCAGGCTATTTCTCAGCTGAACAGCTAATAATCACTCCTCACAAGGCTCCAGATGTGCGTGTTTCCTCTAATAATGGGGAGTTAAAAATAACATTTCTAATTCTTCCTCCAAATGATGATCAGCTGCCGCCCTGCTGCCAGGCACTCCCCAGGAGGGAATGTTGTCGGGTGCCTTAAAGCAGCGCGACAATAAATAAATAAATAAATAGATAGATAAATAAATAAATAAATAATAAAAAAGAAATAAATAATAAATAAATAAATAAGCATGTTCATCACATTATTCAAATGCAGTCTTAATTACTTGCTCAAAACTTTTCCAAGCTGGGTTCCGGGTGTTCGTCTTCCAGCTCACGACATCGTGCTAAATGGACAGCCCCTGGTAGTGCTGCTGGATGAATGTTTGCTAGAGCTGGGTCTTTGCTGCATTCTGCTTCTCAGGACCCGCTAGCACAGCCTAGCTCCCAACTCACCTGCAAACCCAATGCATCGCCACGCCTCCATCTCCGTGGGGTGAGAAGCGTGATGCCGGCTCACGCTTCTAGTGCCCAAGGGACTGACCTACAGTTTGCTTTCCACGTGTGGGGATGACCACAGCCTTACTCCAGCCAGAGCTCCAGAAGGGCACAGGGAAAGATGCCCGGTGGTCCCAGGCACTCTGTTTCAGAGGGTCGCGGGCCCCACTGACTGTGTCATGGTCCCAGGGGCAGGGATGGGCTCACGATGTAGGGTTTGGGGAGGAAGCCATGGGATGCGAGTAAGTGGAGGATCGTAGTTTTGGTTCTTCTACCAGAGCGCTGGGCTGGTGGGCGATTTCTAACTGCTCGGGTTTCCATCTGGAAAACGAAATACTGATAAGCTGACCTAGCTGCCTCCATGGCTCTTGAGGAATCAAAGGGACCTCGGGAAGGCATCTCACGAGAGAAGACGCACTTGCCAGTTGAAGTCAACTTCTGCCTGCGACCAGGTCCTCCTCAGTGTGGCTGCGGTGGCCCCGGGACTGGGCTGTCCCACGGGGAGACAGAGGCCAAACCCTGCCCCGCCCTTTGACACCCTGGGGTCACAAGGGATGAGAGAAGAAAACACCGTAAAGATGTCCTAACTGACATTGTCCACAGCACAGTATCTACTCCAAGCCCCGCCGCGTGCCAATTCCATGTTGACTGACAAGAATGCACTGCATGTGGCAGGGGACCTTCACCCAGATATTTGTCTCCCATCCTCTCTTTCAAATTTCTGCAGGGAAGGCAACGTCCCCCTGACCCTCCGTGAATTCGCTCTTCTGTTGAGGTTTACATAATAAACCACTGTGTACCGAAGAATTAACTTTGTCCAAAGTGAGGTCTGTCCTTTACCCTGGCTCCTGAGAGGGAACCCCTAAAGTCTTGCCATTTCCTCCGTGATGGCCCTGTCTTTGTTGTGCATATGGCCCCTTGGATCACACCTGATAGTTATGCCAATCAGATGATGCGGCCGGGCACAGCCGGGCCAGAGGGACCAACTAGCTGCTGAGAGGTTGGCAGGAGGTGAGCCAGGTGACATCAGCCCCGCCTCCAGCGAGGGCCAGGCTTAAAGTTGGGTTCAACCACACAGGCCTGGTTCAGTCATTCGTACCTGTGTATTGATGCCCCCACACAGATTGATGTGCAGCGCAGGTGAACCACCTTGTTGGCAATGCTCGGCGTGTACCGTCACACGTCACAGCCGGGACGGTGCGCTGTCCAGGACTCGGCAGGGAGAGGTCGGGAGGAGCCCCTGTCTGGACCCCATCCCATGTGCCCTAGGAGCCCAGAACCAATCCATTGCGCAGAGACAGTGGCTGAGCCCTTAAGGCTGGTGGGCGCATCAGTATGTGGTCAGACAGCGTGGTGTTTAAACACAGATCATAGAGAAGCAATTTTATCAGCATGAATGTGCCATTGGTATGGCATAAACCCCTTTTCTGCCAAGAGCATGGATCATCTGTGAGATATTAAGTGTCTTTCACAGTGTGTTAGAATCACTTCTCTTTCCCTGGATTTGATAATTTCTGTGTTAATTGATCCTTCACTCCCATCCCTGTCCCTGCTGCGTCTTGGGGGTGTGCCTACCTTGCAGGTGGTGAGGCTCACGCCAAACATCACCCATTGGGAGTGGTGGACCCTTAATTTGTTTTTGGAATTCAAGAAGTGGTCTGCAGTATGATACCTCCAGAAGTCAGACAAGGCTCCCCGTGGAGGATACGTATTTAAAAGGGTGTGGAAACCAGAGAGAAACCAGCACAGGCCACAAGGTGGTGGCTCCGTGTCTCATGCCACGAAGGAGGACCTGAGTCCTTCCATGGGCAAACCCTGGCATCTCTCAGCGCATCGTTTTGCTGCTGGGGTTTTGCCCAATCCAGCGCCTAGGTGCAGCTGTGGGGAGGCAGGTCCAGCTCCATTGCTCAGATGTGCAGGTAAAAATCTTCAAAAGAGAAGAAAGAACTGAAGGGCCTGGGGGTGGGAGGTGTGTGCACACAGCTACCAGCTCTGGTCCACCCACACCCACCCATGATGTTCTCACAGTTGGGAAATGCCCACCCTGAGCCAAGGAGCCGTGGAACCCAGAGTAACAAGGACATTCTAAAACAGGACTGAAAGGGGAAAGAAAAGCCCTCTGTCAGGAAGCAGGAGAGACATGGATGAAGTATATTTTATAAGCAGTGCCCACACCTGCCATTTCAGTACATTTCATTCATTTGGTCAGGCTTCATCATAAAAGGAATGGGTTGTTCCATTCCAGTCTTGCCATACAATATCAGGATTGTGAGGGACCCCCATTTTTACGTGATTTCAGGCCAAATAAATAACGGGAGCAGTGGCAAGTCAGGAGTGACCTAAGCCATCCTGAACAATTAGAACATTTTTCAATGGGTAAAACAGTGAGCCCCACACAGAGCCCGGATTTCAAAGCAATGCCCACTTCATTGTAAAGTGCAGCTTATCCCAGTGAACGAAAAGATGGTTTCTACTCCCAGACTCTGCTGTCTCTAGAGAGACAATCTGCAGCCTAAAATAAAATGCACACATTTCATCTAAACAAATGGCCCAGATCGACCATTAAAACCAGAGTCATTTCCGTGCTTCTCCTAAAACACAGACACCGACTGGTTTTATCCATTGATAACATTCCAGCCTCCTTAGATGGAGAACATTTATTTCCCTGGTAGAGTTTAAAGCCCTTGGATGATTATTTCCCACCTACTGGTCTCCAGCTAAGGAAGGGTTTATATTAAAGTCTTCCCTGGACTTTCCTCTGTATTTTAAGATTTCTAAAAACAAACAACAACCCTACCACCATAACGCACATTAATTATACAGATTCAGCAAGAAATCTTTAGTACGTATTAAGAACTTCAATACCAGAAAAAAAATCTCAAATGCAGTATCTGTCATTTGCACAGAAACTTCTAAATGAAGTGCTTGTTCTTTTTTGAGTCTCATTGCAAATTTTCTTCCATTCTGGAATGCAATTATACTAAACATCCTATGTGAACACTGAGGTCTGGGAGGAACTCTCAGTGTCCGGTGGCTCGGCTCTCCTATTTTCCATTAGAGAAGAGGAAAGTGGATGAAGCTGTTAGTGAAAGATATTTTTGATAGTTCTGAAATAATGCTGATGGGAAGAATGGAGTCGGGAATTTGGGAGAGCATTCTGATGCATATTATGCCAGCTTTTTGAAGTGAGCAGGCACGATGCTTCATAAACTCTTTCTCAAAGACCATCGACCACCAGTGCCCATTTACTTGTGGGTTCCTGTGGGGCGCAGAGGAAGAGCAGACTTGCTGAGGGGATTTATTAAGACCTATCAAGCAATTCAAGCCCTGGGTTTCCAGGGAGATCTCTCTTTTCATCTTGAAAGGGAAGTGTGGCATTTGCCAGAATGGCCAGGGTGACACGGGCAGTTTCAAAAAGTGCACATACGGCTGAGAGCACTTGGCAAATGCACCCACCCATCTTTTCAGCAGGACATCTGCACCAGTCTTCAAAGATCTGACCAGAATCCCCAGCTGTGTCGTGTTTTTCCTTATGCCCCTAGAGCTCTGTCTGCTGTGCAGTCCCAGCTCCTGGGGATCTTGGACCCATGCCCTGCCCCCATCACAGACACAGACACACGAACACAGAGAGACACATACAAACACATGCATGCACACAACACACATGAGCAACCATACACGTACAGGCACATGCACGTAGTCACACACATAACCACAAACACACACACAAACACGTGCATATAAGCACCCACGTATGCATACTCACCGCACAATACACATAACTACACACGTGCATACAAATACAGATACACGAACACACATGTACATGCACACATCCGAGCCATTCACAAATACAACTCAAAAGAAGAACAAAGATAACCACCAGATTGACACTGAATATTCCCTTCATTTGAATTTAAATTTGGTTTGGTCCAAGAGGGACGTGAAAAACACCTGGACCTCTTCCGTCTTTCGCCCACTGGGTCATCTAGCTACAGAAAACTTCTGTCTGGGTGGCTGCAGGAATAAATAAAATAAATAAAAATATATAATATAAAAATAAATAAAATAAGCTCATGCTGCATTTACAGGGACAGAGAAGTGGGTTGAGGCTTTTGAGTGGAGAAAAACCAGGGTCACTAGTCTCGAAATGGAATGCAACGTCCGTTTGCCACCGCTGTTGAATGGATGGCCCCACCTACGCTGCTACCCCCACATTCTGCTGGTGAAATGGGGTGAAACCAGCATTCTGCTCAAAACACACAGAGGGCAGACTTCCACATCACCTAATGTTGTCACAATAAAACTCAGCTACCGACGTGGCAGTGAAACCAATAATGGTTTGCCTCGATGTTCTCTGCTTCCTGGGTATTCTGGAGAGACTTAAGGATGGTTTCAGTCTGCAATTAACCTGGTCCATCTGTAAAATGGAAGTGAGGAAGCCAATTTCTCTCTGTACACATGGTGTTTCCTGGGGGCTGCTGGGCACTGTTATCCCCAGGGAAAACGTCTAGTGTCTTCTGTTCTTACCCTCGCCCGACTTAGTGAGCCTGTGGATTTCAGCTCCACTGTCTCCATGTAGCAGCTGCTTCCCCATCCCCACCTTCTGGTCTCCAAAACAGCGTCCCCATCCAGACCTAGGGAGCAGACCTCTTGCATGCACCGTGTTCTAGGTGGTACTCTCTCTGTTCCTTCTGTGCCTTCGAGGATGCACAAAACTGGCCTACTGTCAGGATGGATTAACCAGGATCAACCTGAGCCATTCCATCCTGGAGTAATGGAAGGGACTTTATCCATACCACGCTTTGGATGGAATTGTTTCTTCAGACCCACTAAAATCTCAACCACTCAAATCCCGCTCAATTTAGGCAAATGGTGTAGGACCCCAGGGGGCTGCATTTCAGAAGTAATCATTCATGTCCGTTTTCCACGCTGGGTTATGCTTCTCAGGAGGCAATGTCTGTTATGTGGATGGAAAACAAGAGTGAATATAGCCCATGGCTTCTAATTAGCAAGAAACTTTCAGAGCAGATATAATGCCAGGGAAATTTTATTAACTTGATGAGCGTGGATGCCAAAGTTCAGGGAAATTTAGAGTCCCTGTGGTTTCATACCAAAATGTTTATGCTTTTGCTTCTTAACAAATATGACACCCCCCACAGACATAAGAGAGAGGGAGGCAGTTCGGGAAAGGGGACCCCAGCCCCTGTCCAGTTCTTGGCTTTATGCTGACTGGGTTTTAGCACAAGCAGCAGATGTGACTGCCCGGGAGCAATTGTGTCTCACTGAGTGTCCGCACATCATCTCTTGCCTCAAAGTCCTCTTCAGGGAGGTGGCTCCGTTCCCAGTTCCGATGGCCACCGCTATCACAGGTCTGCATTCCGAGTCTGCCCTGCACCAAGCCAAGCCTGCTCGCCAGGCTGCTTGCAACAGCCTCCCCACCTGTGAGCTGACATCCGCGGCCTCTCCACCCACCACGCAACCACCCTGGCCCCCAACCCTACAAAGTCCCCTTTCCAGAGGACATGCCTGGCTGACTGTGCACGACTCATCCAGGAACTTGAGTTTAGATGCTTCTATTTCAGAAGCGAATTCCTGTTACGCTTGAGCCAAATGTCAAGGATCCAAATGGAGAGAAGGTAACTTTGAGAAGGTGCAGACTTCATTTGAATAATGATGTTGGAATTAGCATATACTTCTCTCTGCACCACCACCACCACGGGGCCACCTCTCCAGGGAACACTGCAAAACCGCACAATTACCCCAAGGCTAACAAACAAGCTTTTTAAAGAATCTTTGTTGTTATTGTGAGTGGTTATTTCTGACCATTTTTTTTTCTTTATACAGGCCTACGTTTTCTACATAGTTTACAATAGACACCCATGTCCTTGACAATCATGAAAACAATGCCCACACTGCAGCATCTTTTAATTTTACAACAAATGCCTCGGGGATCCTGGCTTAATTCTCCAGTTAAATTTTTGAAAAAAAATCAAGCTTTGCCAGCCTCATTTCTCAATCCCAATGGTAACATGTACAGGACTCAGAACTCCAGCTCCTGAGGACAGGCTCAGTGATGTACCCCTGTTTATAAACACTCAGGCAGGCTACAGACAGGACACAGGACACACAGGAAGATCACAGCGGAAGCTGGTATAGACGGTCCCTCCCAGGGACAACGGTATGTGGAGAGGACACTGTGCTCTCCTGGGAATACCCGAGTCATCACAGTTCAGGGTCACACGGCCACCTCAGACCACTCTGCAGCACCTTCCCACGCCTGCTCCTGCGGACTCCATTTCTTAGAGTTGATCTTCAGATATGCAAGCCTACCCTTGCTGTCCTGTGAGCTCGCCGTGCGCACAGCCAAGATGGAAGGCTCTACCAACTGAAGCAAATGGGACAAGACATCATCCTTCCCATGGATGAGAACAAAGGCAGGAGGGAGAACCATGTTAAGGTAAGAGGGTTGCATCCGAAAGACAGTGTCAGAATAATACCAGCATTTCTGGAGCAGTTATTCTCTGCTGGGTGCTGGCTTAAACTCCTTCTTTCATATTAAAATTAGTATCACCAAATAGTTTGAAATCATAGAATAATAATGAGGTGCCAACGTACAGGCCGCAGGAATTTAAGACGCTAGCTTTGTCATTTTCGCTTAAGATCTGCCTCTTTTAAAGAAATAAAACATTACAGATTCAGCTGAGAAGTAAAAAATTTTTAAAAATCTGAATTCCTGTCTTCCACCCTCGGACCATTGCTACCATTCACTTCTCTTGTATGGAAGCATACAGAATCAAGGACATTGTTGCTGCTATTATTTTGAAGAGACTGTTATCTGTTACATCAATTAAAAACAAGGAAAATTAGAATTTTTATTATACCTTCCAAAAAGTTTCTTAGAGATAAATGGCTTAGCAGAGACTAAGAAGGGCCGTTCTAGCCCCAAATCCACCTCAGCGGCTCTTCCATCTTAATAAATAAAAATTGTATTTAATCTTCCTACCCTTAAATTCTTTCACTTCAGACAATTCCTCTGGTTCCTCCAATAACATTTTGTAAGTTATACAAGAATCATGCAATATGCAATTTCTTTTTTTCTTCGCCACGGATCTACAGCTGCCATGTTTTTCCTAACAATGGCTCGATCTTGGAATAGCTGTTTGCTTTTGTGATGTGTGTGTGTGTGTGTGTGTGTGTGTATGTGTGCACAGGTATGTGTTCCTGCCAGTTATTCATCCCTCCCTCCTCTTCACATCCGGTGAGTGTTTTGTCTCTACCACAAAAGCAATTTTGAATATCTTACTGGTCATCGTATGGATGGACGTCTACATACTCTTAGATTGGACTATCATTCTACTTATCTCTTTTTACTCTTATTCACACAAATGGCAAGCTTCATCTGCAACTGTTTCCTTGGCAACTCCTTTTCTGGACATATAAAAGCTATTTTTAGAGTTCAGATTGGGTGCAAAAAATTGATGTGCAAATACAGTGCTTTCATAAATACAGCCCAAAGTAGTTCGAGAGATTGGACTCCGTCCTGAGAAGTGAGCCCCTTCAATTCCCCCACGAAGTTACAGCGACCGGAGGAAACAAAATAAACATGTTGGTGATGTCAACATTTCCCCAGAATTCATGTGAAAAAGCTTCATGTACAACTTATTTGTTAAATAGTACTCCCTTCATTGAACTCTTGTATTAAGTAAAACCTCATGTCCAATTCAAATACAAGACATTTCAGTAAGGAAAACCAGGACAGATAAAGTACGGGTATGAATGTACATACTGCCCCTGAACAGTGATGTGATGACACGTGGAGAAAACCGACATCCAGCATGGACACTCAGTAAAGGGCAAGATGTGACAAATCCCGGGCGATAAAACTTGTACCACAATCAAACAGACCTTGAAGACAGGACTAATTTCCCTCCCCTACTCATGTTTATAAAAGAATTCCGGAAGCCAAAGAAACTAGTTTCAAAACACACACAGGGCAGGAAGTAGGGTGAGGGGAATGAGGAGCCCAGGGCACAGAATTTAATGAGGCATTCACTGTCATTGTTGTGCAGTGCATGCTCCTGGCATCCAGCCACACTTCAGTCCCAGCCCTTTGCATACATGCATCAAGAGCAGTGCTCGTTGAAAATAAGGGCTATATTCAGTTATCGTTTGTATATGTCTACTTTCAGGTTGTGGCCAAGTAATGTCCACTGTGCTTTACAAAGACCTAAGAATAGAAATATCAACTCCCAAATTCTTTCCAACTCCCAGTGGCCATTTGCCCTGAGGCAACGAGTAACATTCATGAGTTCTGGGTTCTTGTATTATTACTGAGCCGGTCCCAGAAAGTGGGTAAAAATGTTGTCCCAGGAGGTTCCCAGTATCTCCTTGTAATTGACCGAGAGGTATATCACACCCTGGCTTATAACCCAGCTGCTATAGCTCTCCAGGCCTCTGACACCTGCTCAGAAAGGGATTCCCTGCCCCAGACCGCCCCAAATTGAAGCTTTGTTAAATCATCCCCTATTGCTGAACAAACTCACTGCTCCACCGTTCAAAAAACAGAAGGCATAAAGGTGAATACAAACGTAAGAAAGGAGTTCACATGTGGTCTTGCAGGCTTTCCATATAGTCTCTAAGGTCCCGGGGACCCCCCAGCCCCGCGTCCTGACAGACCCACTTGATGTTGTCCTCACTGTCAAACAGGATGGAGTTGGTGTACGGGCCGCCGTCCTCCGGGAGGATGGTGGTGTAGGAAGTAAACTTGACTCGCTTCCGCTTTGGGCCCGATGGATTTATAGGCTCACTTTTAAGGTCTTTCTCATAGACATAGTCAGAGGGTCTGAGCAGTTGACTATGGAAAGTCTTCTGGGAACCGCCGTTGAGAAGGAAGTTCCTCTCCTCGAACTGCAGGCCCCTGTCTATCATGGTCGTGCACTCCTCTGACGGGAGGGTGATGTCCACGGGGTTCTCCAGAAGTTCTACTTCATTCCCAAGCCAGACCCAGTCATGGGAATGGGGGATGTTGCCTTGCTCGCTCACGGCGAATCTTTTGTGTCTATATTTCCAAGCAAAGCCCACACAGCTGATCAAGAAGACCAAAATGGCCAGGCAGAAGACACAGAGCAGAGCGTACATGCCGATCTCCAAGTCACTTAACCCCCTGGAGGTCACTGTCAGGTCACTGGGATTATTGGGTTCCGGTAACTTCCCTTGAGTGGGGAAGCCTGTGCACGCGTCTGGACTGCCACTCTTGAGTGATTTCTCATCCTTTCCTTCCTGGGAAGACTGTGGGGTTGTGCTTTTGTTGCTACGTTCCTCTTGGCCAACAGAGGTGCCATGTTGGAACCACTCCTGACCTGCTCTCTCCTGGTTTCCTTCACGCTCTATGGAATTACTGAGATGGTCTTTGTATTCCCGACTGATGCCCTCAATATCATTGGTGCCTCCTTGGTGCTCATCAATATTTGGTTCAAACCTGACCTTGACGTTTTCTTTACCCACGGCAAGAATACTCTTCCTCTTGGTCTTCTGACAGGGCTCACTAATCATCATTTTTAATTTAATCAAGGGCCCTTGCCCTTCACCCTGTGTGACCACAGTTGGCCATCTGGACTGAAGGTTTGCTTGGACAGACACCACCATTTCATCCAATGATGACATAGTAACTGAAAAATCCTTGGGATCATAAATGTCTAAGGGTGTCACCAAACCATCACCGACTGAAATCCAACAACTAAGAAAAATGAAATTAAAGTACTATGTTATAGTTTATTTCCTTCAAGTTTGTAAACACATACACAAATTTATAAACCACACATGTGGTTTCTTATGAGATATGTTTCCAATACACAGGCAGAGAACAATAAATATATTTTAAAATCTGGCTCAGTTGCTATCATACATTAAACTGGCATAAATAATGGGCTGTAACCACACTGGTGTGAGGAGCAAATTTGTATACCATAGTGAATGCAGACCTGTGTATATTCACTTAGTGAATGTCATATAACAGAATTTGACTGAATTTTCCAGAGTTTGAAAGATCACATGATGCATCTGAATCAATTTCAGGTGCAGCTAATCAGGCTACTGCTCAAGATAATATCACTTCAACATTCTTTATTAGAAAGACATGCTCATTTGAAGTATCTGAGAAAAGATGTATTATGGGGACTGGCATGCTTGAAAGACACAATGACCTTGGTATAATTCGACCGGATTTGCTACAAGTTTAAAGATGGAGCAGAGTTTTAAGTTTCCCATAATTAATATAAACCAACAGATGTCTGGTGCCTATTAGCCATACTTCTTTAAATAGCAGAAATAGAATTTGCAAGTATCAATTATTACTTATTTTAGAAAGGAGAACACATGTGATCCTTTGGTCATGGTCTACCAGGAGTCCCCCAACACAGATAACCCACTGCAAAGTGGTATTTGGACACATGGTTAGTGTGTAAAATATATAAGAAGACAATTTATCCAAAGTACTGAGCACTTTTCTCAGAGACAAGACAGACCAGAGAGAAAGCAGAAAGAAGCTTCAAGGGCCCCCTGTCCCAGCTATGAGTGCCCTACTGATCTCCTCCGCAGACGTGAGAGGGACGGAAGTGGTCTCAACTGACCGGAGACAAAAGGACCCTGGAATCCTACCTGCTGCGGGGCCTGGAGGACGTCCTGGGCAGACACCGTGGAGACAATAGCCCTCTTGTCCGCTCTGTGAGGCTGCAGGGCAAGAGACAGGCCGGCCACCAGCTGCACGCCCAGGTCGGCGATGGTGACGCGGTCATCCAGCACGATCACTGTCTTCTCAGCCAGGATGGAGTCGGACAGAGGTGAGAGCACCTTCAAAGGAAGCGGGCAAGCTCCAGTCTCTGCTGTACACACCATTAATGAGGGAAAACCAAAAGAAAAAGGTAAAATGCCTACCAAAAAAGTGGGGCTTGGTAAGCAGGTGGATGTCTTCTTTTCGATCATTTGTTTGCCACCATCCTTTAAACCCCAAATTGTGCTCTCAGTGCTAAGTCTGAGAAAGTCTCCAGAAAGTAGGAACTAGCTCAGACCAAAAAAAAAAAAAAAAAGGCAGAAACCTGCCCTTCCCTTTATTCAGCTGCAGTGACCGATGCAGGAGAACTCAGCTACCACATTAGCAGGAAACATTCCTCCCAGGCTGAAGTGTCAGAACGACCCTTTATTTGGGGCACTGCTACCATTTTTACCCCCCAAGAAACACTGTTCTCTAAAATCCAAGATGATCAGAAACCTTGCTCTTTGAAATCCCTGTCGTCAGGCAGAATGGACCATCCCTCTCTTGCCTTGAGGACCTAAGTCACTTTGACACAGAGATGCAAATCTGATTTCCAACTCCAGTGCAGGATTTCAGATGATGCAACATTCCCCATGCACGTGAGTTATGCATCTCACTAGCAAGCAGGACCCTGGGTCTACAGTAGGGTCCAGACTGATGCCAATAGCTCAGGGTGTCCTGAGCTACCTACCCACACTCTGCTTCATTGGAATTTTACCTGCCCTCAGCCCTTGCCGGCTTCCTATCAGACTCTATCTCCTTTGTCCAATACGATTTTCCACATTTCCTCTGTGTGGTGATCTCCCTAAGAGCAATAGGTCAATAAACCTGACTTCGTCAGACAATAGATTTGCACCCGATGATCTTAAGACAGATGGTCTGGGGCTAGGACAACTTGTTGAAATGCAAATGGTTTAGAAGAGCATTTTTTTAATGTTTAACCACATCTCTCCATTAAAAAACAAGGAACTATAAATAGATCAACCTAATATATTTTACTTCCTTTGATTTATACAATATTAGTCATTTGTTTTCTTCAAAGAGCCTGATTTAATTTAGTGATAATTCCCCCCAAATTAAAAGATATTATCTCCCTGCTGGTGTTGGCCCATTAGAGCACAGAAAATGTAACATTTTCCTCAAAACTACTAGTTATATTTTGACAATCTTTTTACTAAAAATATTTAGAGAAATGGTGTCTCGCCTTCTTCCCCTGCTTAATATTTGCTCTTTGAGTAGTTAGATGTTTATAACATAATAATTGTAGATCCTTATAGCATCATTGAGCTCGCTGGGAAAATTCAGTGCAGAAAGGAATCTTAATGGCCTTAAAAAGTCATTTCACCTCATAAAACATCAATTTGCAACCCGAGTGATTCAGACCTGGACTAATGTTGTATCAATAAACCAGCTTTTGCAAAATCACATTTGGGCGAACCTTAAATTGTGATGTGATAAGGAATATTTAAACACTTTGTAAAGATAATGATCTGCTCTATAATCTCTTCACAGCCATCCTATTAAAATTAACTATGAAATATTTTCAATAATCGTCTAAGAAAAGAGAAAGCATGACATTAGGGAACTATGCGTGTGCATGTAAATAAGTATGACAAACAAAATGTGTCCAGACATTGCCAAGTGCCCCAAGGTTGAGAGCTGCTAAGACCAGGGACATAAGGTTACTTTCATTGTGTGTCTTAACAAAGCATCCCCTGGTGAAAGGGTGAGAAATCTGATCTCAAGAGCATCTCTAATTTGCAGAAGCTTCTCTGTGGTTAATAAAACAAGAATTTCTGAATATGTGGTCTAAAGGCTGATAAATTCTGTGTATTGTGTTCGTTGCTCCCTCCCACGTACCAACACACACTTGCACAAAACTGCCTCGCACAAATGTATCTGGACACAAGCAATGAATGGGTTGAGTATTTGGGGAAAGTGCCAAGCAGTGCATTAAAGCTGCCTTGGTTATCCCCGGCTCCCGGCCCACCAGGGTCCTGCCGCCCAGGAGCTGCGCGATCCTCGGCTCCTCCACCTTCATGAACTCGGCCACGAGGTCAGTGATGTCGAACTGCCAGTCGGGGCCCAGCATGTAGCTCAGCTGACCCGAGTCGCGCGCCTCGGCCGCGAACTGGGTGAGGACGCGCACGGCGGCGTGCTGGTACTGCAGGGAGCACCCCCGGCCCTTCTTCTTCTTGTCCTCGATCTCTTGGGTGGGCCTGGGGCACAAACCAGGATGGGCCTGCTCCTCACCAGGGGTGTTTTAAATATCCTCAGTTTTCCAGCAACCGTAGGGCTGTGGTCATGAAAACACAGGACCTGGCTCCTCTCCTGGCCAAACGTGTATGTCCAATAGATTCATTTATAACCTCTTTAGCCATCAGGCCTGTGTTTTCCCGGTGCCAGAACTGTGGCTTCCCACCCAGAATTCAAGAAACAAAGATACTGTCTCTTGCCTTCAGCTTGTTTTCACTCAAGGGCAAGATCCAGCCAGCCGGAGAGGCAACAGGAGGTTGAAGTGGAGGGTCCGCGGTTCCAGAGCCCTGCTGCACTGTGGAATCGCCCGAGGGTGACGCCGCTGCCTCTTTCGGCCCAGAGCAAAGTAATCAGAATGTCTTGGGGTCGGAGCTGGGAATCCACCTATTCCAAAGAGTGCCGGCGATTCCAATGGGCAGTAGTTTGGGAACCAGCAGTTTGAGCTCCAGCATGTTAACATGACTAGCCCCACTGCCCTGCTCCGCCCTCCCGCAGAGAAGGGACGCAAGCAAATCTCCTCCCTTGGGAAATTGGGGGTGCCCACCTCTGCTGTGGTTGTAGCAGGAAGGGAACCGGCCCGGGCCCATTTGTTTGGCCTGAGGCCAGCACCTGAGGCGCGCGTGAGCAATAGAGTTTTGAGAGTGATTGTGTTATTGACATTGCGAGGACAGGGGCTGGGGGAGAGTCCGGTGCAGGTCTGCTCGGCTTCCAGGAGAGGCCCAGGATCGGACGGCTCCTGAACCCCTGTGGTTGAAAGGGGCTCGTTATGAATAACAAAGCACCCCTTCCACCTTTATGACTCTCCACTGAGGACAGAAGACCAGCTATTACAACAAGAGATGCTCGAAATCGCTCCTATCGCTTAGAAAACCCCGAGGGTTTGGGGAGCCGGGAGCCACAGACAGAGACCCAAATACGTATTTCTTATAATTCACGGTATCACGGGTGGTGTCCAGTGAGGCATCGGCTCTTGGATAACCTCAGCGGCCACCATAGTAGCTGTTACTTCGCACGTTTACCTGGTTTCCAGCCACGGGGCTACTTCCAGTTGCCCACTGTCCCCCAGAGGGGCATCGGCGGCCGCCCGGCACTAAGCAGGACCCCGTTCTCTTCTAGCATCGAAACCTGCCCAGCGGCGCAGGAAGAAGAGCCGAGGGGCCGATAGCAACTCACACTCTCTTGTCAAATAATAGCATCCACTTAAGTGGCTGTTAGACCTCATAGGACGTAAACGCTTTCCTCTCTAACCCACTTTCTGTTTACACACAGGATAGGCACTTCATCCCGGCATTTCCGCTTTTCTTCTGCCTCAAAAAATCAGATCTTCAGCCCCAGGCAGTTATGGGCTCCCTCATTAGGCCCCCATGCTGGGGAATTCATTGCCTCAGAAACGCTTGATTCCTTGAGCTGATAGCTATTTCCAAAGTCAAGGCAAAAACCACCACAAAAATCACTTATTTATGATGAGATTTGGGTAAGTTTCCTTTTCTTCTTTCTCCCTCCAGGGTGTTTATACTGGGTTTCTCTTTATAGACTCTGCTACACCTGTTACAGAGAGCTATTACAAAAGCAAATTTATGTTGCTGTTTTTTGCTTTGTTGACAATGTTAGCAACCAACAAGCTGCAAGCACACAGCTCTAACGTGGGCCACAGCATTTCCTGATCAAATGTTTGGACAAAGGGAACACAGCACAACAGCTGGTAAGGGGAGCCGCGGGGATACGGAGCTTGGAACCTTGCTCACTCACTCCCAACCTCTATTCCCTGGTTCTTCAGCCCCAGGGAAGCCGAGGCTCCAGTTTCTCAGCAGAGGTCAGAAATCTGGCCTTTTTAAGAATAATAGTATGATTAACATAACAATAAAAAATTAAAAAAATAGTAATAATAACTTTTGCGGTAAGAACACTTAACATGAGATCTACCCTGCTAAATTTTTAAGTGTAATATACAATATATATGTTTTCCAGATCAGATGAAGCATATTTAAGGAAAAGATTCGGTCACAGGAGCAAGATGTTTGGGAATTTAGGCTTCAAGGTCACCCCCACCGGATGTTCTCGCAGACTACACAGGTGCCACCTGCTAAGATCAGTGCAGCCAACAGGAAGCGCTCACTGCTGGTCTCAAGCTCCTCCCTGGCCTTAGGGGGATGCAGGACAGGTAGGGAGAGAGGGTGACCCAGGTTCAGTCCAGGGTCTGAGAAGGGATTCCAAGGTGACTTCTAAGTATTCCATTAGTAACAGTCTAAAAGGCAAAAGCAAACCAAACAGAAGACAAAAGACATCTTCCTTACCCTGAAAAATAGTAAGTATTGGGTCATTATTTTTCTGAAGAAGTCCTGCCCCCCGCCCCAGTTTCAGTAAGAGTGAGAGGTGTGTCTTCAGGAAGGTGGTATTTCAGAGGGTGCTCAGATTACAGGCCATACCCTGTCCCCCTTACCTGCAGTTTCAGCAGATGATCTTCCTTCTGACTTGTGCTCATAAGGTCAATGGCAGCCTAACTGCTAGGGCTGTGCCATTCATCTCATCACATGGGTATTTATCACCTCACGTCGTCACGTGAAGAGGGGTTGTACTGGTTATCCACTCTGTGTGTGCGGGCAGTATATATGTATAGTGTTATATATAATTTGTGTGTATGTTTTAATGAATTATTGTGCACTTCATATATATTTTATATTTATATAATGTATAAATATGTGAAATTTGTATGCATTCTATATTCATTATATATATTTATATTATATAGTACAGGTATAATTCTATGTATGCTTTATGGGTTATTGTGTATTTCATGTATATTTTATATTTATAGAACATAAATGTTTTACTGTACATGCATTATACATATTTATGTTATAGAGATATAGATAGAGCCCTTGGATTATAGAACAAGAATATGAAGTGCTATTATCATTCTCAGTTGCCTAAGAAGAAGCTCAGGACCGGGCAGTGCGAGTAAGGAGCCCAGGGCCAAGTGGCAGGACCAGGACTCACACCCACATGCCTGCTCCGGCATCTGCGCTTTCCACTATCACACAGTAATTTAGAAGAAAAGCAGGAGTTTAATCTGCGTGCCCACCCCCACCCCCGCCCGGAGTTTGCCACTGTATCCATCACTCTGTTTCAATTGCAAGAACCTGGCCATGCATTATTACAACTCCTCCTCATCACCCTGCGTTCAACCTGACAGATGCGAAGCTCCACATCAAGGAAGAAAAGCTACAGAATCAGATGGTATGTTTCTCACACATACACGAAAAATGCACACACCTATATCAAGATAGGCAAACTGTATAAAAAATGTAGTTGTCCTTTTTCATCCAAACCTAAAGGATATTTAATATTCTTTACATAGCTTTGCAAAAATGATTGCTTGGTCTCTGCCACTTAAGGAGCACTTCGATCAATTTTTGGTTTTGCCTTGTATTCAAATAACCCCCGAAATCAGAGCAGGGCTGAGTCGCCGCTCTATGTGGAGCGCTTACCATGCACTGGGCACTGTTCTTAGAACTTAATGTGTACTGTGTCCATTTAACCCTTATGGTTACTTGTGTTAGGTAAAGAGTTCTTGTTCTTCTTCCATAATGCACCAAATGAAGTTCAGAGAGGCCAGTTCCTCAGGGGTACAGAGCTAGCAAGAGACAGAGTCAGGATTTGAGCTCATGCCACCTGGAGGCAAAACCTGTGTTCTGAACGAGTTTGGGTGAATAGCTGAGCACAAATACACAGGACACAAGACAAGCCCCTCTGTCCTGCCCCCAGTGTGTGCGGCTGGGACTCAGAAGACTGCGCAGGCAGAGAGAGCTTCATGACCGATGCCCACGGTCTTCCAGTTAAACTCCCAGCGCGAGGGGCCAGGATCACCAGCTCGGTGCAGTGACTCGAATCCAGGGAACCTGAGCCCACATGGCTCTCCCTTGCCTGCCTGTGTCCCCAGGTCAGACACTCACTCTCCTAAGCACTAAACATACAGAGTGTGCAATAATTAGTAAATGAATTGGGGTTCTGTATGGGCAAATAAAATCGCAAAATAAGAAAAACTGATTTATTTGGAGAACATGTATGAAATGGGTTAGATCTGCTTGTACTCTATAAAATGGTAGAATTTCTTTCTGTCTTTGAAATTTCTCAGCAAATTGCTGTGATGCACATCACATTCTGGTGTAATACTGATTCCATAATGTAATCGTTTTCTTTCTTCCCTGCTTTTTTTGGCGAGGTTTTCTGAGTTGGGGGAAGACACTGTTTTTAATTACATTTCCCTAAAGCTCCCATGGGGGGGCCTGGGAGATGAATATATTCACTGGTTGAATTCACCTCAGACCTGAAAGAAGGGTCCGCTGTTCACCTTCATTGGAGACACACACAACATCTCCACGAGAGACTCCTGAGACCTCTCTCAGTCCACCTCCATTAGATGGCACAGAATATTTCTGCGTTCTATTTGATGGCCCTCACTATGAGAAACCCAAGACATATTAGTCTTTTTCCTCCAGGGAAAAAGCTCTGCCCCCAGACACTTTCGATAACGCTTTGCTATTTCTAGATAAGTATCTTCCAAAACTTATTCCTTATCGAGACTTCAGAGCATCCCGGGGCCAAAGACTGAGCTCAGTACAAAGTTTTAGCATATGCTTATTTGTAGGATGTTTTCATGTTCTCATCTCATCTCTTGACTTGGGGGATTTTAAAAGCACCACCAATGCTTGTTAGCTTAGGAAAAGATCCAAACACTTTGTATTCATCAAACGGCGCCGCAGAAGGGATTAGGAGCTGTTTATCTGCTGAAAGCCCAGCATATGGCCCTGCCCAGCCTGCCGCGCCTGCTCCGAACGCACTCACTGAGCCTGCTGGAGAGAGGCGCTGGTAATTAGGTTCCATTGGCACAGATGTTGAAGCCAAAGCTTAGATGTTCGGGGTTTGCACATAAATGAGTCGCACATACACACACAAACACACATAAGGTATTTTGGCAGGATAAACAGGTTTT
Source organism: Eumetopias jubatus (assembly GCF_037043125.1). Taxonomy (NCBI): domain Eukaryota; kingdom Metazoa; phylum Chordata; class Mammalia; order Carnivora; family Otariidae; genus Eumetopias; species Eumetopias jubatus. The sequence goes on along the minus strand of NW_028274822.1, from coordinate 90,075,961 downwards.
CAGGGGGGAAAATCAGAGAGAGAAAGTTCTGCAGAATTTTTGCAACTCCTATTAAAGCTACTTAGGAAATTTCTATTAGGATAAAAAAAAAAAGCAGTTGGGAAATCGGAGAGTCATGCATTGCTTATGTATGGTAGGGGGCATCAAGTAGCAGAGAGTTTAGCTCTGTGATTCCCGGGACGGACCTAAGTCAAGGCAAACCGTGGCCTCTCAACCACCTACTCCACAAAGAGAGACTGGGAGAGGGACTTTGAAAGACCCAAGCGGACAGGACCCAGCAGACACAAGACATGCTCCTCATTGCCAGGAGAAGGCTGGCCCTCCAAACTCACACTCTCACTGAGTCTTTCCTCAAGAGAACCAGGAATTCAGAATCTAGCCAAGGGGGAAATTCTTGGTGCATAAGCGATGTGCTCAGCATTATAAAATGCGGGGCCATTGCTGGAGCTTGGTGTTCTCTCCTCCATGAATAGAGGCTAATGACATGCTCGCCTACATGAGACTTTTTCTGAGCTGCCTGAGAAAATTCTGTCTAAAGCATTGAGTTCCTCCATTGCCGTAACCCTTGATTAGGTGGTGTGTCACACCCACTCTACCCAGAGTCCCGCCTCCCCCCCACACGGCCAGGGTGAAATTATAGCGGTCCCTTCCTTTATTGAACACCTAGATTGACACTAGCGATACAAAACGAACTCACCGTCGTATTATCCTGTACAACCATAGTATAATTCAATTTACAATAAGGTAATTTACCCATGAATTCTCCTGAATAAAGGAGTAGCGGGAAGTACTGTTCAGTCTAGGTAAGCAAGCACAACACAACACGACACAACACAGCCCTGCGTGGACCAGAGCCACAGCACGGCGCCGGGTCTGCTGCGATGTATTTGGGGATATTGAGACCAGGGAAACTGGAATGAGCATATTTCATGCAAGGGAGGCAGCCAGCACACCTAGAATGAATTGTTCCCGTGGAGGAATGTTGGCTCTGCCTTTTTAGGGCAACAGTTTTTTTTTTTTTTTTTTCAAAAGAAGCAGGACATCCAGGCTGAGAGCGAAATCTATCAGATTTCAACACTGACCACTACTAGGAAAACAGTAAGACATGATACTGGCCAAACAAAGCAAGTCTCGGGACTGTATTTACCTTAAGAATTGCTGTTTTACAGTCTTGAGCATAAACTTTGCTTGACAGTGTGACTGCAATATCCAGTGAAGAAAACGGAGGTAGGTATGAAACCATCTAGTACCAATGTGCACCTCATTGATACGATGCTCCAATCCTTATCAGACAATTTTCCCGGCTCCCACAGGCTATAACAGAAATAGGAAAGTTTTCATCACATTGGTGAATGTTGATGGGTCCTTACAGGCTCTGGGAGGGAGGAGAAGGGGACTTGTCCTGAGAAGCAATCTGGATTCCTGGGGAGAGGCGTACAAGGATCAGTGAGTGATGTCTTCCTCGGACGTGTGCTCGGGAGCTAATACATGCATGTCTTACCTCTACCATTTTTGCCAGAAATTCAAGTCCAAATCTGTAGAAGTTTCTTCAGATCCCAATAACACAAAGTTTCCAAGATGCTTCTCGGCAGCAATGATTGGCATCTTCATCTCTTTTGCGTGAGAGCCAAAAATCACACAAGCAACATTTCAAACAAATAATTTAGTATCCATACTTCTCGCTAAAATCAACTCTCTTTCTCTTGCGGTAATAATCCTTAGTACTCGTGCCTCACATAGTTATCTGCACACACTGTCTCCCCTCGTGGACAGGAGGGGACCATGGCAGGAGATCCTCCATAGTCCTCTTACAGAAATTACTTACATGCCCATGAGAAGTCAGCTGTGATTTTTTAAAAATTAGGATAAAAATCACATATCATAAAATTCACCTCATAAAGTGTACAAGTTGGTGGGTTTTTAGTAGATCCACAGTTGTGCAATAATCCCTATCTAATTTTAGATCATTTTCACCACCCCCAGAAGAAACCGCACACTCATTAGACTGCATTCTTCCGTCCACACTCCCCTCCCCCACCAGCCCCTGGCGACCATTCATCGACTTTCTGCTTTGACAGATTCTTCTATACTGGACGTTTCTCATAAATAAAATTATACAATATATGCCCTTTTGTGCCTGGCTTCTCTCACGTAGCATAATGTTTTCAAGGCTCTTTCATGTTATAACATAGATCAGGGCTTCATTCCTTTCTACAGCTGAGTAGTGTTTTATGTGGATAGACCAAATGTGCTTATCCAACCATCAGAAAATGGGCATTTGGGTTATTTCTACTTTTTTGATATTATAATGTTGCCATGAACATTCGTGCATGAGTTTCTGTGCAGACTTCTACTTTCATTTCTCTTGGATATATACCTAGAAGTGGGATTTCTGGGTCATATGAGAACTCTACCTTTAATATTTTGAGGATCTGTTAAACCGTTTTCCAAAGGAGTGGCACTGACTGACATCCCCACCAGCAATGTCTGGGTATCCCAATTCCTACACCTTCCACAGCCATGATTCTGAGAACAAACCCTCCACACAAAGTATGAGCTGTTCCATTCCAGAATTCTCTACCCACCCATAAGAAAACATTTCAATATCTTCTCTCTTTGGGTTGTCTGTCAAAAGGAAGAATTCTCCATTGGGGAAGATGACTACACATAAGGGACCTCTGCAGAAACTAAACTGTGACACAGAGGCACCAACTGAAATATCTGTCAGGTTCTGTTTATCAATTTAGACATTATTTCTTTCAAATACCCACATATCAACTACGAATGCTCTTTTTAATGAACCAACTGTAGTAGGCAGCCATTAAATGGTGCACTGAACAGATGACTGGGTATATGCATGATTGAGTAATGATTGAATAAATGCATGATAGATGGATGAATGAACAAGCTCAGTGAATATTTACTGAACACCCTGTAGGAACCAGATGCCGTGCTAGACGTGGAGTCAGAGTGAACAAGAGACACATGAGAGCTTGCAAAGATCACGTTCTGTTGTGGGAAATGGACAGAACCAAGCAAATAAACTAGTTGAAAGGGAATGTCAGCTGGTGGCAAATGCTATAAAGGAAGCCAAAGGAGGTAAAGGAGTATGGTGGCTGGGCAGAGAGGTCAGAGAAGCTGGCAGGATCCAGATCTCATGGCCCTTGCCATCAAGGTCATGGGATGGAGGAAAGAGAGGTTTTGAGGATATTATGGCTCCTTCTAGTCTGAGTCCTTAACTCTTCAACAACATTGTCACCAATGTTTCTCACTGGTCTCCTCTTAAGCATTCCAGTGGATTATTTTGATCCTTGCAAGAGAAATTCAGAAACCCTCTTTCCTCTCTCCTATATCCACATCCGACATTATTGCCTGAATTTCATTATTTCCAAAGCTCATTTTCAAAAACTCTCACCCAATGACCAATGTCCAGTGACTCCTCTCTGGCCAGGGGGTAAACTCCAAATTCCTTTACTCAGCTTCACATTTGTCCTTCTACACTATGTTCTAGCACCTCTCCTGCTAACTGTGCTTCAAGAAAACTGGCATCTCCCAATTTTCCCAAACACATTGGGCATTAAAACAACAATAACTAGCTGATGCTTTTTCAATGCTGAGAATGCCTTATTTCTCATTGCCTTCCTAATCAAATTTCCTCTGTTCATTCCTAACTCCTATATCTACTTCCAGACTCTTTTCAGTCATTTCCCAAACCACTAAAAAGTGTACTGTCACCACCTGCCAAGATGACGTAGCTCTTTGTCCCAGTTTTAGCTGAACATCTAATAAAGCACACTGAAATCCCATCAGAGGTGGGACCCAAGTGAGCTGTTCATCTTCACATCCTCCACACACAGGACAAGGAATAGCACAAAGTATATGAGGGATGGATGGAGGAATAGATAGATGGATGGAATGATGGAATGATGGATGGATGGAATGATGGATGGATGGATGGGTGGATGGATGGATGGATGGAACGATGGATGGATGGAACGATGGATGGGTGGATGGATGGAACGATGGATGGATGGATGGATGGAACGATGGATGGATGGATGGATGGATGGATGGATGGAACGATGGATGGATGGATGGATGGATGGATGGATGAGCAAAGCTTCCTCCTTTCTCCTTGGCAAGAAAGCCCTGCCCAACAAGAGAGCATGTGAGCCAACCGAGTCCCTCAGCTCCCTCCCAACACAGACAGCTCAGAAGTCACTTTCAGTAAGATGTATTACCCAAGCTGGACCAGAGCCCTTCACAGGAGCTTTGGGACTGACCTTGGTTGGAAAAGATTCTTTTCCGGGCGCCTGGGTGGCTCAGTTGGTTAAGCAACTGCCTTCAGCTCAGGTCATGATCTCAGGGTCCTGGGATCGAGCCCCGTATCGGGCTCCCTGCTCGGCGGGAAGCCTGCTTCTCCCTTTCCCACTCCCCCTGCTTGTGTTCCCTCTCTCACTGTCTCTCTGTCAAATAAATAAATAAAATCTTAAAAAAAGGAAAAGAAAAGATTCTTTTCCTTCCTTATTATAGAGTTGCACTGTGAAGCTACTTGTGGCCATGGTCCTTATTTTATGGAGAAGCCTGTTGGAGGAGGTAAAACTGATGCATAGAAACAAGAGACACACAGAAAGTGTCTGGTCACAGTTTCATCTCTGGCCCTTATCATCCCTAACACCCCAACCTTCTAAATATGGGCTTATGAGGTCTGATCTATTCCTCTCCCTGCCACCTTAGAAGTAGAATTCAGTGGTTCTCACCCAGGGACAATTTTATGTCTAGCGTAAACAGGGATGTTGGGCAAGGTCTGGAGACATTTTGGGTTGTCACAATTCAGGCAAGTAGTTGGCACTGTTATCAAGTGAGTGGACCCTAGGAATGCTGATCCACACCCTACAATGCACGGGACAGACCCTCACAACAAAGAGTTATCAGACCTCCCCTGTCAGGACTGAGAAACCTTGAATGATTTCAAACTCATCACTTGCAACAAGGATCCCGACAGTACTCACAAAGGCCATGTTCTGAGGCTGACAGCCGTGCTCCACCCAGCAAGGCAGACCTACCCGCTTACCTCTGCAAGTCAGCCTACAAAACAGCTGTCCTACAGAGCGAGAGTTTCCATGTTAAAATAGTCCATTTTCGTCCACACATTGTCTTCCCTAGAACACGTATGAAGACCACTTTCCTTTCCTTCTTGATTTTGCTTCAGGTTACATGCCAATCTTGGAAGTTAAATCAAGTAACAGCAAAGCTTCTTAGCCCTGGCTTTTGCAAACAGCTCTATCAATATTCCATGGTTTATGCAGGCTGCAGATGTGGGTCTATTGATTGGGCTTGAAAGAACTCCTTCTTCCCAGAGAGTAGGTGTCTCCTTCTCCTCATTTTGCAGCCTCTGTGCTGACAGGCCTTGGTCCCCGAAGCTTCATCGATCAGTGCGGCCACTGATTTCTTAATGAACTTGTGCACAATGCAGAATATGATAGCTTCGTGTTGACTCAGTCTCAAGGGACGCCGCCTTTACAGAGAAAGGCCCTCTCTAAATGTTTCCCATTTGATTTTGGTTTGGTTTTGTTTCATCTTTGTCTCATTTTGCGGTACCCCTTATCTTCAGCACACACTGACACGAGATGCCGCCCCATGTGAGTACCACCAGTCTGGATGCATGCATCAGTGCTGGCTTTCCAAACGCTTCCCCGGAGGGTCAAAGACTCTGATTGGTCTTAACACATTCGCTGTGGTCCTTTGGCATCTCCTATGACACTGGGGTGCCGTCCGGATTCATGGGGCCCTCCACAAATACACCCCCCAATGAAACAATCCTTAAGGTTCACCAAGTGTTTCTTGATTTGTATCATCCTGGGTGGTAGCTCACAGCCGACCAAACACAGACTCTGCAGTGGGGTGAATCGGGATGTAAACCTCATCTTACGTGTTTGGTACCTGGATGATGTGGGCGTGTCTACCCTCAGAGCCTTAGTTACTGTGAAACGGGGATACTATCCCTTGTACCTTAAAGGGCCGTTGCAGCCCTCCCTTTAAGTAACCGATAAAAAGGACTCGGGGAGAGAACCAGGCACCTGAGAATCATTCCTCAATGATTCCTCAGGATGTGGGGCTGGTGAACCGAGATCCTGATGTGTGGATCGTTGAGTGATGCGAACCAGCGCCTCATCACTCCCCTGCATCCCGCTCAGGTTGAATTTCTGTCCCGTGAGACTGAAGGCATCCGAGTTAATGGGGTAACTTCTGCAGGAACCAGGAGGAAGGGATGGTGAGCTGATTGACTGCACGTAGCAGGTGGTTAAACCCAGAGGAAAGCACCAAACAGAAATGAAGGTCTTCTTTGCTCTCACGGAGCATGAAGTGAATGCATCTGTAAACGGAACAAGGCAGTAAGCGCCGGGGGTAAGCGGCAGCTGAGAGCATGGCTGTCCTGAGGAGGCAGTTGCAGGCGCTGCAGGTGGCCCAAGGAGCCCCAACTCTGGCCGCAGGGAGACGGAGAAGCCCTGGGCCCGGACAGAAGCTGGGGAGCTTGCAGCTTCCTGCTGCCACATTAAAGGATTTCAATTAGGAATGTCAGTTCTTAACAGAGGTCACCAAACAGTAGTGAAAGAAAAAAAAAACCCACAAATCTGTCTAATAGTGAAATCATAATCTACGCAGCAGGAGCAGAAGGCTAAGAACGAAGCGTTCTCTCCAGTCCAGACAACAGGAAATAGATGCTGTGTCTCCTACCAGAAAGGAGTGACAAATGGTCAATTACAGATGTAAAAGGAAAACAAACCTGGGCAGTACGAACTGCCTGACATTTTATATTTAGATGCTCGGCTCCTGGTGATGGACGATGGGAAGGAAAAGCACGCCCAGTCATTCGCAGGAAGTATGGCCAAAGAGGGGCAAAATCCTCTGAGTCATGTACTAAGAGCCATAGCCAAGGTTAAAACCCGCGCTGACCTCCCGTGCTTGCTAATACGAAAGGGACTTCTAGGCACGTGTGCACTCTGCGTGCATGGGTGAGCTCGTTAGTGTGCATACCGAAATGCTTACTGCATAGTGTTAGCACGACCTCGTGAGAGCTCCTAGTTGTAATAATAACAGTATTGTTCATAGTGGTAGTAACACAGAGCCCGAAGATGTAGAGGTAAATAAACCACGGTCCCTGCCTTCAGGAGGGTGGAATCTCAGGGAAGGGCCAACCTCTCCCAAGCTTATCCTCATAAAACAGGCTCGGGAGGGCAGAGAGGGGTCTGCACAGGCTGATCCCAGCCCAGAGCAGGACTGCCGTGGAGTAGGAGAGGTCAGGAGGAAAAGCCCCCTGGCAGAGCAGGGGTCCTGAGCCGGCTGGGGACCAAAGCATGGTCCCCTGTTTCCACGGACAGAGGGCCTGTCTCAGGAATGAAAAATTCTAGACAAAGTCTGGTTAAACCAGAGAGACCCTTGACCCAACTTTGCATGAAGGAATCATGATGTTTTCAGTTCCCTAAGCCAGGACACTTTCTTTATGAAGAGAGTACGCTTGAGCCGGCTGGATTGCGTTTCTACCATAGCCAACCCAAATACCGTAATTAATCTAGGAACTTAGGGTCGACTTGCCAGTGCCCACTGCCTCCCACCTGGGTGCGGGCACCTGTAGGCAGAGTCTTCCGTAAGGTTCTCACCTCAGTTCTAAGGCTCCGGCATGCCCCTCAATAGGTCTACATCCAAGAAGCACGTCACTGACCAAGTCGTCCGTCCTATAAATGCCCCCATTTCAGGAACTCTCGGTAGGAGAGCTCATCTGGATTTGGATTTAGTTCACATTAACCCAGGAAATGCAGCTGCTGTAACAGGTCTGCTGATGTTCTCCAGAGGTGATACCAGATTCTACTCCAATTTCCTGTACATTTCCGAGCACACAGCAGCTACCTGCAGATTTCCTCTGATAGCACATCCATCAGGAGACACTAGCCTTACCTTACTCAGCAGTAAACGAAGTTTGAACACAGATGCTTCCCTGTGGCAGAAAAGGCTTTAAAATGTTGATGCAACTTTTTGGGAGGCTTTTAGCACCTCATTAGTGTTCAGTCCAGCGGATATTGGGAACCTGGACACTTTATTATTGCGGAGTAAGTCGGCAGGCACTGCCTTCCAGAGCAGCAAAGGTGTTTTAGCTCTTTCTCTCCAAGAATGAGAAAACAATCCACCACCCAGCTGATGATGGGTGACTGGCTTCTGGTGTTCTGGAAGCGAAGGATCGTCGGCAAACAGTACAGTTACCAGTAACAGAAAAACAGGAGCCCAGCCTCCAGTCCGAAAGAGAGATTCTCAAAGGTTACAATATAATCACACCCTGGAAATCACATTTTTCTTCCTTCCTGGAAAGACCTTCAAAGAAACCAATGAAAAAGAAAAACAAAGTATGAAACAAGGCTTAGAGGGGGTGCAGTTAAACACAGACGTGGTTTGAAAACTCACAAAAGCTCGCTCCAGCTAACAGATCCTTTTGATGGAGAAGCAACAGTAAGGGTACTTTGCTACTAGTTTCTGAGACTGGCCTCTGCCTACACACCCACACTGAAAATTTGGGAACTTGCAGTGTGTGAGGGGCAGCTCCAGTGTCAGCATGCACCTGTGGGCACCTGTCAGCCGGGCGACCTGGGGTGAGCAACTTAATGTCTCTGGACCTCCAACTCCATACCTATAACACCACATGATGAGTAGTATTACCTACCTCAAAACCACGTCTGGGTTCAATGAGTCAGTACATCCGACATGCTTACACATAGTGAGAACTCCAAAAACTGTCAACTGCTCTCTCCATCAGGCTGGCTATAAGCCTCCGTGGGCAGGAGACATACATTTCCCATCTGGTAGCTCACAAACTCCTCTGCACACCACTGTGCTTGGAGCAGATCACTCCACGAAGCAAAAGCACACGGGGTCATAGCCCCTCCAGTCTCAAGCCCGAGTCAGATCACTCCGACAGAGATGTTCCAAATACCAGTTCCTCTCCTCCTTTAAGTTTTCCAGTAGCAGGCCCGTCCCTGGGGATGTTCTAAGGAAGACTATGTGACCGTGGGTAGAGGAGCTCACTGCAAATTTGGATGGAGCTATAGACTGAGTTGTGTCTCCCCACATTCATATATGGAGGCCCTACGCCCACTGTGACCATGTTTGGGGAAGGGGGCCTTTAGGGAGGTGATGAAGATCCAATGAATTTAGAAGGGTAGGACCCCAACCCAAGAGAACAGGATCCTTCTGAGAAGAGGAATGGACACGGGGGGCGTCTCCCGCGTGCGTGTGCGGAGAGAAGAGTCCATGCGAGCACACAGGAGGACACACCATCCGCAGGCCAACGAGAGGGGCCTCACCAGACACCCAGCCTGACGGCCCCCTGCTTCCCGACCTTTGTGACGAAATGAATTTCCACTGTGTACGCCGCCCAGCCTGTGGTGGTTGGTTTTGGCAGCTCTAACAGACTCACACGCAGGTGCCTCATGCCCATCCGTCCCCCCTAAGTACTGAGTGCTTCTGTGTGATAAACACGGATGCAGAAGACAGAGTTCTTAGCCTATGGGGCTCCTAATCACGCGGAGGTTAAAACTCATACAGATACCCCTACACGCAAGCTTCATGCTCCGAAAGGGGCCTGCGGACGTACTCCCAGGTTGGCAGAAGCCAATGTGGAATCTAAGTCAATGGGTCTTAGAGTATATATTTTGGACAGAGAGAATGCTGACTTTGCCAGTGGATTATTTAGGTGCATTCTTTATTTCCATAAAAGACACCGTTCCTTCTTGAAATGCTGGTCCTGCTCACACCATCTTTTTCACGCCCACTCCTGACAGACCCCGGGGTACAGGGTGTAGGAAGAACGTGGGTGAAGGGATGTGGCACACGCAGTTATGGTGCTAACTCGACCTTCTCAACAACCTATGTGGTAAGCCCTATTTCCTTCTCTTCCATATACAGATGATTTGTCTTTCATTGACATTAAAATTGGAACTAAGAGCTACTAGGCAACAAAACAGAACATTTGGAGTGAAACTTTGAAAACTGAGCTAAGGAGGGTGAAGCATCTTTGTATGTTACACACGTGTGGATTTTTTTTTCCCTCTAGAGAGAATTGTATTCATTCATTCATCCAATCATCCATACATCCATTTCTGCATCAAGTGGTACCTGAACATATATTTCTGTCCTATTTCTGTTCTGTGTAGTCAGATGATAAGTAAACAATCAGATGGTGCAGACTCCCCGCTTAGAAGAATCCATCCTCACCAGGAAGATTAAACAAACACAAATAAGTATTTTAAAGTGCCCGTTAGGGGGCGCCTGGGCGGCTCAGTCGGTGAAGCGTCTGCCTTCGGCTCAGGTCATGGTCCCAGGGTCCTGGGATCGAGCCCCGCATCGGGCTCCCTGCTCCGCGGGAAGCCTGCTTCTCCCTCTCCCACTCCCCCTGCTTGTGTTCCCTCTCTCGCTGTGTCTCTCTCTGTCAAATAAATAAAATCTTAAAAAAAAAAACCCAAAAACTTGATCTTTCCCTATAAAAAAAAAAGTGCCCATTAGGAAAACTCTGAAGAACTGAGGATAAAAAGACGTCATTCCCATTTGGGCAAAAGTACAGATGTGGAGAGACATTCTCAGAAGCAGAGCTGAGGTTTTCCTGGCGAAAGCAGCATCCCACCTGTATCTGCAACCTCAGCTGCCGTCCGAGGTCCCAGCTGCACGTCCTGACACCTGCCCTGGGCATTCCCCACGTGCCCGCCAGCGCCCACCGCGGTGCGGGCCGATTCTGTGTTAGTGCTTCTCCGAGCAGGTGTCTGGGCCCCGGCTCGGTCCCTCACCACCCCACAGCTAGTCGGGCGGACACAGCGCTCAGCCGAGATGGAAACAGAGACTCTTGGAGGCCAACACCCACGGTCACAGCCGCCATGGTGTGTCTTCCGCTAACCACCTCCTCCCATAAATGCAGTTACAATGTCACCTTATCTAACTAAAAAGGGACCTTTGAGTGTAAATACTAAATTCCTAAAACCTTGCACAAAACAAAGGAGCAAAAATGCCCCATGAAAGCTGATTAGGTGTGTTTTGCACTTTGTGAAGTTCTGTCAGCAGAGAAATATCCAAGGAGCCCCGAACCTCGTGCATACTGACCACGAGTCCTGGGGCTTATTGTACCCTCAATCCACGCCGTCCAGAAAGCCTCAGGAGTGACAGCCAAGTCCGAGACCCAGCACCAGCCTCTGAAGCCGACTCACGGCCGCTTCCTTCCATTTTCCCCCTTTTTGCCTTCAGATGCCTTGAGTTATAACTTATAAAGCTCCAGGGCAGCTGTAAACTTCAGGCGGAGAAAAGCTAGGGGTTTTTGCAACAACCTAAATCATGATTTTCAATTCCCAACCCGGGCATCAGATAAGTCAGAAGTCTGCCTTGGCTCACCATTTAAACTCTATTTTTGTGGCCTATGATAACACGCTATCCTGGCGGTATACACTTTGAAAATCCATCTACCTGTTGGTCTCCGAGGAAAATGCGGAAAGACATCTCAAATAGGATAATACTTAGAGAAAAATTCAATAAAAATTCAGCGCGGCTCGAAGCACACTTGTGGTGTCAAGGGGGTAATAGCTAATATGGGGAGATGGGAAAAGTGGAGGAAACTCCCACTATCACTGTCCCTGTGGATGGAGACCGTCCATCCGTGGCCAAGACTAACTCGATAATACCATCCACCCACCTGCCCCGCCGCAGGGTCACAGCGAGGAGGCCAGCCGGTCGGCCAGTGGGCTTTTCGCATCACTCGCCAAGTTCTCTTGCCGGAGTGCATCCGTACACCTGGCACAACAGAATATAAAGCAGGTGAATAACTTAAAGCTGGGGAGGCAACAATAAAGATAAATGTCCTTATGTAGAGAGTGGGGACATCAAAGCCAGGAGAAATCGAAGCGACCGGAAAGCCAATGAGGGTGAAGACCACTTTTCGTGCCTGGCACCTGATGAGTGAGGGCTCACCCCATGTTTGTTAAATACATATGAAGCAGTGCTGTTCGAAACACTCATGAGGAATTTTCTCTCTTCCTCATATCCATGCCGCTGGGAAGCCGTTCTGGGGAGCATGACCCACCCACCCTGGCCACCACCGGTGGGTCCGTCGGTGAACCTGACCCGAACCGGGCCTTGAGGCAACAGACATGGGATTGCGGGGTGACGTCTCTGTCTTGGCTCTTTTCTCAAGAGGTAGGGACATAAACTCAGGAAGAGTTGGTGGCCACTTCATGCCACATAGACTGAAAAGCAGAGAGAGAGGTGTTCTGTAGGAAGAGCAATAAGGAGGCATCTTTGCGGAGAGAAGCAGAAACCGGGGCTGGTTCCAGGCCATCCTTACACAAGGGGTGGTGAGTGTCCTGCCCTTGACGCCCTTGGTGTTGATGAGGCACTTGGCCCTCATAATAAACACCGCATCGCCTTGAGCCCACTGGGAGGGTGGGTCGCTGGCCTAAAGTCTCTCCCTTTTCCACTTAATCCTAAAGCGTGTCAGGCCTTCCCACTTGTACACATTTTTCACTTATCGTTCAGAGATAAACACCAGCTCCTAAACATTCCCAAACACCCCTGGCCTTGCTCCAAGGGAGGTAAGATGAGTCAGTACGAGAGGCTCTAGAGTCAGGGTCACAGGTGTGGGTTCGGCTCTGCTGCGCGGCAGGCTTCCTGGATGATCCAAGTCGGCAAGAGCCTCTGTCCACTTCCTCGTCTCTAAAACTGGGAGTCACAGTCCATGTGATCAGAGTTCCCCAGGCTGGACAGCAATCGGACAATGACAAGGAAAGGAGGGCGGGGAGGAGGGGAGGAGAGTTATTAAGTTGACAAGCGGAGGAAAAGCCAGCTGGAACCCTGAAAAGAAGAGGTGTCTCCCAAAGGCTTCCAAAGGGCAGCATGGTGATGGAGAGTTACAGAACCGCCCAGGCGGACACTGAGTAACCCCGCCCACCCCACCGGGGAGATATTAGGACACGCATCTTACAAAAGAGGAGGCTCAGAGACCAGTCCCTTACTCACCTGAGGTCATGAGGCTGGCCGGGCGCGGGGCCGGGGGGGGGGGGGCAGACCCGCAGGCTGTGTGCCGCATCCTTGCCCCAGAGCCTCCGTGGGCATCTCATGGCGAAAGGCTGTCCTTGTCACTGGGACTGAGGTGGGAGGTGAAGCGTGTTGTTTGCACTGTGTTGGTCGTTGAGTAGAATCATTATCACGTCACGGTGAATAGCGCATTCGAGAAACTGCGTGGATTCAGTCCATGGCTGAGTCAGTATCTGCATTTGGCAGATAATGAACGGGCAACGTGAGGTCTTGATGTGCTGACTCAGGGTCCGTCTCCACCTGCAGCGTCTCAGGTGGGAGACAGGGGTCCGTCAGGCGTCCGTGGGTGGGGAGGGCGACGCGCCATCTCCCGCCATGCCGAGGAGAAAGAGCTGAGGTTCCTGGGAACAGAACCCTCATCCGAATGATTGGGAGGGACAGGCCTGGGGGACAGGCAGACGGTCAGATGCGGGAACGATCCTGACGCAGGGAGAGAGCATGTCAGAGAATTCCCGCGTTCGGAGAACACGGAGAGAGGCAGAAGAGCACACACAGGTGCCAACAGAGCCACGAAGACGGCGGGAGTCAGCGACGCGGACTGAGAAGTACGGAGATCACAGGGGCTTTAGACAGACCGAGTCACAGAAACGAGTCCAAAAAGACGGAACGGACGCAGGTTCAAGGCTTGGTGCGCACTCTCTGCCTTCCCGTGCACGGAGCTTCTGCCCTCGCACCTGCCTATCTGCACCCCCACACACTGATGCTGAAGGATGACCCCCCACGCCGGGGCAGGTGCACGCAGGTGGAGCATCTACCATCAGCAGGACCGGGAGCTTCAAGGCCAAGGTCTGGACCGATGCCCGGAGCTGCTCTTTGTGGAGAGAAGTGTTTGCTATGGTCCCCGAGCTCGCAGGTCAGGCTCCATCATTTTGCTGGTACTGGGAAGAGGTGAGGGTCACACCCTCCTGGCTCCCTCGGGGCAGCTGGAGGAGGAGGAGGGCGGGGCAGGCAGAAGCTCCAGCCTCTGTCTTCAGGGCTGCCAGGAGGAGTCGCCGCTCAGGGTGCAGTCTCCTGTCTGTCCCGTCATTAGAAAAATAAGTTCACTTCTGCTTTGGGACCGGCGTCACACCTTAGTCCCAAAAATGTGCCAGCATCCGCCTAATGGCAGAAAAGGGACTTACAGAGGAGATGAAGTTCAGGGTCTCGAGAGGAGGCGATTGTCCTTGAGTATCCAGGTGACTCCCGATTGCACTTCCCTGTGTCCCCAAAGTCGGGGGAGAGGAAAGGCCGGGTGCAGGTAGAAGAGGAAAAGGCAGGTGTGCCCATGGAGGGGGGGACCACAGGGAGGCGGCGGCCACAAGCCACGGGACACCTGGGGCCACCAGACCGGGTGGGAAGGGCCGGCCCCAGGGCCTTTGGAGGGGCCGCCGCCTGCAGACACCTCGGTTTTGGTGCACTCAGACTGATCTGTGACTTTGGACCTCCAGCATTGTGAGAGGACACATTTCTGCTATGATAAGTCATCCCTTCTGTGGACTTGTTAACAGCGGCCACAGGAAACCCCATGGGGCAGAGAGACAGCGCGGGAGAGGGAAGGAGAGACAGGTGGGGGACATGGCAGAGCCTGGGGGACACGGTCGAGAACGCTTCCGCGCCCAGGGCTCCGTCGGGCAGGCGGGTCCTGCTCGTTCACACACCCCAGCCCAGCACGAAATAATCCTTCCTGGTGCCTGAATCTATTAGCAGCTCAGTCAAGCTCTGCCTAATTACATCTGCAACGTGCTAATACAACCATCTCTGTTGACTGAAGGAATCTTCTTATCCACCATAGGCCGAATTAAAATTTAATAGGACACCACGTTGCCTCAGAACTAGCATGTGAATATCGGGCATTGAATTAACAGCGAAGCCTGACGAGACAGCAGCGTACAGAGGAATGCTCCAGAAGAGAGGCCTAGAACCCCAGCCCACGGCGGGGGCTTCCCTGAGGAAACAGGGACCCAGCTGCATGGCTCCTGCCAACTAGACACCGGTGGGTCCAGCCAGCAGGGCCGAGGGGGGACGTGGCTGGAGTCTGGCTGACTCTCAGACTCTCAGTCCCTCGGACAGGAGCTGGGCAGGGAGAGGGAGGCAGACAGATGTAGAGAGGAAGGTAGAGAAAGACAAGACCCTACATGTCTCAATAGGGTCAAAGGCAGAGAAAGCAGAAGGAGAGGCAGGATGATAGGGAGGAGAAAGGCAGAAGAGAGAAGCATGCATGCAGACTGAGAAGGAGAGAGACAGAAGGAATGAGAAGGCCGGGCTGCTCAAAAGGATGTCAAGTCCGAGAGGGAGGCAGAGAGCCAAGGACCCAGGGAGAAAAGCCCGCAGCGCAGATAGACAGGGAAACAGAGAGATACGGAGAACACCGCCAGGAGACGCACGGAGGGAGAGGCCGATCAGCTGGCCCGGCGGTGCGTGCTGCCAACATCGCGTGTCCGTCCACACCCGGAACCAAGGCGTCCGCGTGTCCGTCCACACCCGGAACCAAGGCGTCCCGCGTGTCCGTCCCACACCCGGAACCAAGGCGTCCGCGTGTCCGTCCACACCCGGAACCAAGGCGTCCCCGGGGCCCGTTTCAGCTGCTTTCCCAGCGCATATTCAGGTACCGGGCATAGGGCACACGACTCAGCACACCCACGTTAGGAAGGAGGAGGAGAGGAAGGCGTCAGAGAGGGCCCCCCGCAAGGGGGACTCTCACAAACCCCAGTGAGAGAGGCCACTTGCCCACCCCCTTCGGCGCAGGTCCAGAAGGGCCTGATTATCTGTCCCCGAGTCACACAGCTGGTGAGTCGCACACCTTCCAGGCCTGAGCAGAGGAGACGCAGGCTTCCTTTAATCATCCATGCTCTGGCAAGCTTCTCTCTTTCCTGACGCTCTTTCTTCCCGAACACCCGGCAGTGTGGTGTTATGGCCCAGAGCCCAGGTTCTGGGGACAGCCTGCCTGCTCCAAAAGCTACCTGTACTTGGCAGAGTCCATGTCCTTTGTCTCAGCTGGAAAATGGACATAGTGAGAGTTTCCTCTAACTCCTACTGTGGAATGGCTAAGAGTGATAAGGCATTTAAAATAGGTAAAAAGCACGTGTGGGGCACAGTTAGTGCTCAGTTAAGAGTCACCATTGGTTTTATTACTCAGAGCTCATCATAGTTCCTGGCAAACTCCTATCTACCCTTCAAAACCCCATTCCAATTTTGTCTTTACTTTCATGCCTTCCCAGACAAGAGGATTTCCTCTTAGAAGAAGCAGCTCTCTCTTTAAATAGGTAACCATACCACCTCTTAGCATATAGGAACATAGCTTCTATATCTCTCAGCTTTACTGTACAATCCTGAAGGGAAGGGGGGGTATGATTTGATTGTATCTGCCTAGAACCAAGTATAGGGCCTGAGGCAGCGGGAGTACTTGAGTGAACTGGTAAATACAACAATATCGGAGAAATGTGGGGTGGGAGAAGATCTGAATGCCCCTCCCCCCTCCCCCCAAATCTGCCCTAGTCCCCTCCCTCTCTCCAAGGCACATCCCTCCAACAAGCAAAACTCATCTCAGGAGCACTTGTTTGGTTGACATTTTGGGGGAAAATACACCCAGGTATAAAGAAAAAAAAGTCTGTGTATCATCATGGGCAAATCTGATAGAAAACGGTGTCTTTTTCCCTAAAGCCTTTGAACCTGCTACCTTTCAGAAAAGGTTTCAAGAAGGTAGCAAAAAGGCCAAATTCTCTGAAAACCTTATTTCATGTTCTATCGATTGCTTCCAGGACGAACCCCTCCATGTGAAGCGGGTGCCCTCAGACAGAGTCTGCTGGACCCATCCTTCCTATGCACCGTGGAAACAGTGGCCTGGGCGACCTGTTCCCTTTGTGATAATTATTCACCCCCAGTTTTTGTCTTCAGATGAAATAACAAGGAGATATACTTCCTGAGCCAGCCTAATACATACATTAGATTCTTTGCTAAATTATGATAATCCGAAGCAATTCTGACTGCCTGCTGGTGCTTCTGATGGGTCCTCCGGAACACAGATGCATATGCATCGGCCCACGGCCGCAAGGCTGGTTTTGATTTCCTGTGTTGTACCCAAGTCAACTCCATCTTAGAGCACATGGACTGACATTTTCTTCTCCAGTGTGGCCAACAGCACACTGTTCTCCAAAACCAGTCACTGGCTGGGACGCAGGGTCTGACACGGTGTTCTGGGTCACCCTGCCCGGCCTCGTGCCAGAGGTGACCACCAAGCAGCACTGAGTGGGTGGACGGCCTCCCAAAGACAGGGAAATATGAGTATTTAAGGCCGGGTGGGCGCGGGACGCCCAAAGTGGCTCTGCCACAGTCTTCCCTTTGCTGCTCCCAGACATCAACCCCTCTGACTTCCATTTGGAAGAGGGACCCTGGGGTAATTAATGGTTTTGGAGGTTTGGCTTGAATGAAACCGAAAAAATCCACACCTCCCCTAAATAGACTAATGTGAGGCGTGGTGCCCTGTATCGGGAAGGGACTGCTTTCTTCATGACACCTGTCATCGTCTGTGGGTTTGAACCCTCTGAGTGACGTCTGGACCCCGCCCGCTCCGAGGGCAGGGAGAGGCCGAGAAGCAGGCAGGAGGCCCCAGACGGGCGGGCGGCAGGCAGGTGTGACAACGGCGGAGCTCCCATCCAGACTTGTCTGGGGCGACAGATGAGCAGATTTGGGGCCTGCCCACCAGCACCTTGGGGTTCACAGGGAGGCCTCAGAGGGGTCCCTGCACCGTCTGCAGGGTCTCAGCACCACATGCCCCTCAAGGTGCAGCCTGGAAATGTGCTCCCACCGTGGGAAAGGTGGTGAAGCCCCATCCAAGGGAGAAGTACAACAGCCATCTTAGCACCATGAGGCAACAGGTATGAGGAAAAGCTGCAAATGATAAGAACAAAGGCAAAAGACACGTAGATACAATTAAATGTCCTGATAACCTGCAGCCTATTGACAGAGACTTGAGGCAGGCAGAGTACGACATCCCTCAGGAGCTCACAATGGTCTTAATGTCAATGCCTTGCTAGAGGGAAAGACCACCTTAGCTTGACAATGGCTAGGCCTCCGGGAACCTCCGAGTCTTCTCTAACATATGAAGATCCTTTCGGAAACGTCCCTTGTCTTGGCCTCCCCCAACTCCAGAGTATACAATCAGGTGCTCCTCACAATCCGGGGCAGCAGCTCTGTCTGCCCACAAGTCCTGTGCCCATGCTCTGATAAAACTGCCTTTTTGCACCAAGAACAAACATCTCAGGAATACTCTCTTGAGTGTCGGCTCTGGACCCCAACATTTCCACATCATAAAGAATCTCAAAAACTCTGATCCTGACATCATAGAACCACAGAGCCAAAACAGAAGCTTCCAGAACGTTTTTCCCTAGAGACAGACAGACCCCGGGGTTTTTATTTTTAGTTAGCAGGACTCAGCTATCCTGTTGCTCACAGACAAGAGCGTTTCCAACAGCCATCCCTCCCAGTGGCTTAGGGAAGCCCTGGGCAGGAAAAACAAAACAACCAAAAAAAGACCAGGGGACATTGTTGGGGGAGGGGAGAGAGTTCCAGTGGTCTTCCCTGTATTTAGATAAGCTCCTTTATCTTTCTCCCCCAGATTCAGATGCGCTTTTGAGAGCAGAAAGCCTCAACAGCAGGTGGCTATTGTTTCATGGTTTACTCTAAATCTTCCTCCTCCTCAGAAATGCATGGCATCCTAGCTCATGTGGGGTTCCTCATCTGCATCCCCTTCTGCCCCCGAGCTTTTCCACGGCTCCTCTGATTTTCAAGAAGCAGGCATGGAAAGAGAATGGTCTTTCTTTTCCGCCAGTGATCTCCTTATACAACCTCGATGGATTTCTCAGCTTGAATTGTCATTCAAAAAGCCATCCCTTGCTCTGTCAGCTGCTAGCATTTCTACTGCTTAATTCTTCAAAGGACGTGCTGATTGCTTCCCCCCACCCTTTTCTGTAAAAGTCAAAAGAAACCGTCTCCTCAAGAAGGGCGCACTTTCCTCCTCCTCTGTCCCGGCGAGCGGCTCAAGAACCTGTAGGTATAAGTGACCTGCGCCACACGTCTAATGGCTTTTGTCACCCTCGACCCAAATGTCACGGCGTTTGCTTTGTTAAGTCACAAATTCCAATGTCTGGCGTGGTTTAAGATGACTTACATTAATGATAAGGAAAAGATGCATGTTTGGAGCGGCAACACAAGAGGACCCCCCGCAGCCTGACTCGGGCCGCCCCCTGCCCCTCACTGCTCAGCATCACCCCTGGGATCGGGGTTCGCCTCCGAGACCCGAGGAAGGCTCTGCCCACCTGCTCATGCTCACACCGCAGGGGGACGGTGGGAATGGGTGAGCTTGGCCTTGGATCCAAAGGAGGCACAGACATACCTCGCCCACCACGGCCCAGATGCAGTCACCCACCCACACACATTGTACTCTGTCCACTTCTCTTCAAAACATTACCTGCTTGATATTTCTCTTTAAACCAGCTCAGGCCTAGCCTCACAAGCCTTGCTGGAAGCAGTATGCGTTACAACATCCCATCTGATGTACCAGCTTCACTTTACTTCCTTCTAGTGCACCTTAATTATAAAAACACACACATATGGGTGTGCACATACACAACATGCTTAGATACACATTCACACACATGTATGCACACCACCCCCCGGGCACCACCTATGTTATTAAAAGCCATCACGGATAATGCTCTTGCATTTTGATAAACATGAATCTCATTGGAATGATGTATTTTAGTCAGGAGAAGAGGCCCAGAGAAGAGAAAGGACTTATCCAGTGTCATTTAGCTGAAGATTATTTATGTACTTACTTACTTACTTATTTGTTCGAGAGCAAGAGCGAGAGCGTGAGCAAGGGGAGGTGGAGAAGGAGAGGGTCAAGCAGACTCCACGCCGAGCACAGCCTGACGCGGGGCTCGATCTCAAGACCCTGAGATCATGACCTGAGCCAAAATCGAGAGTCAGAGGCTTAACTGACAGAGAGCCACCCAGGCGCCCCCAGCGTCATTTAGCCGAAACACTAAGAATCAGAACTAGAACCCAGGGCTGCTGATGCCCAATCCAGACCTCTTGTCAGGTCAGAATTGCCTGGCTTGACACCCAGAGCCACACCATCTAAGGTGAATGGGGCCCCCGCGGGTGTGGCGCACTGGGCAGAGCACAATGGGCAGGCCCAGACGGGCACACCCGAGCATGGGTCCACAGGTGCATTGGCCCGGCAGCCGCCTAGTGGGAGGGGACACGCTGCATTTGCAGCAGACGGCTGGAAACCCATGGCCCTAATTATCCCGCCTACCTAGGCATTGCCAACCTAAGATTCCTTGCTCCAGGCAGCCTGACCTCATCAGTGTGGACTTCCCTGACCCCACCATGAAATTTGCATTATCCAGATAATGCCTGATCCTAGGACTTTTTAAAAAAAGAGCAAAGAAAAACAACAGTAAAGCTACCAAATGAACCCACAGCCTGAGAGTATGTCCTTGTCCAACTGTAGACACAACACACACCTTGCAAAGGAGGGACGGTGACTGTGGGGAGGGAGCCGGAAGCAGGACAAGCCCTTTTCCAAAGCGGAGGGGGGGAAGGAGAAGATGATGGCTGGGTACTGCTCTGGAGAGTTATACTTTACTTCCTCTCTAATTGGGCTACCACAGATCAGAATTCTGTGGGACTCAGGGACACCGCTTATTCCAGATCGGAGTTCCCAACCAGGGGTGTGATTGCGTCATCCAGGGCACGTTGGCAGTGTCTGCAGATCCCTGGTTTGTCACGGCCTGGCGGTGCGGCATCTGGCTGGCGGAATCCAGGGATGCTGCTAAATGCCCTACGATGCACAGACCAGCTTCTCGCAGCCAGGAACCATCCAGCACAGAATGCCAGCCGTGCGGAGGCTGGGAAGCTCTGAGGTCAAGACTGTAGCTCTGAGTCTAGCAAAGTGACAGAATGCAGCAGCAGAGGAAGGGGCAGCGTCCCACTGATGCCAGGGAGCCCGTGGTCCTGTACCCCGCCCCGCGAGCCTGTTCTCTGCAGAGACCCCTGCCAGGGGACAAGAGTACTCTCCAACCTGGGGGTCATTCATTCTCCTTGTTTCTATCTGAGTTGAAAACCGCCAAGGTCATTCTACCCGATGGTGTTTTGAAGGAGTTTGGGGGTTCAAACTTAATGGAATGTCACAAGGACCATGACTGATGGAAACTGGGAGAGAAACAAGGTTATTTTTCTTCAAGAATGCAGGGCACTGGGGAAAACACCCAGAAAGGGATATTTTGCCCCCCCCCCCCCGCCGAGAAAGATACAGACCCCCACGCCAAGCTGAGCCAGGGTGGCCAGGGCACAAGGCGGTGTGTGCACAGGCTGGGTGCACACCGACCCTGCCAGACGGGGAGTGTCCAAAGGGATGTGCTGGCTTACACACACTTGCTCAGTGTCCTGCCTCAGCTTTACACGTTCACACATAGCGAGTGGGTTTTGGACTTCTTAAACTGACCCTGGTTTTTATTTAAAATCACTCAGTTCAGGGGCGCCTGGGTGCCTCAGTTGGTTAAGAGTCCGACTCTTGATTTCAGCTCAGGTCATGATCTCAGGGTGGTGGGATCGAGCCCCGGTTTGGGCTCCGCGCTGAGCAGGGAGTCTGCTTGAGATTCTCTCTCTCTCCCTCTGCTCCCCTCTAAAATAAACAAATAAATCTTTTCTAGAAAAATAAAATAAAATCACTTAGTTCATAAATCATCATAATTTGGTGCAATGAACTCCTGCCTCAGTCATGCTCATCTTATTTGGTGGCAATTTAATCTCTCTAGAATCTCAGACAAAAACAAGAAAGCAAACCAAATATAGCTTCATGTGAATCTATCAGCCAATCTGTGGGCTCTACCTTCTAATACCAAAAATCTGAGTCCTGCCCAGCACTCTCATTGCCAACACCCTGGTCTAGGCCACTCTCACCATCCACTACCTGAATTACTCTAACAGCCTCCTAACTGACCCTTTCAGCCTTGCTTTTGATCCTCTTTGGTATGTTCTCAAAATAGCAATCAGTGTGAGCCTATAAAAATGTGTAACAAAACAAATCCCTTCTCTGCTCAAATTCCAATAGCTCCCTAATTCCTGCAAAGAAAAAGCCATAGTCCTTCAAAGGCCCTGAAGACCCATCATGACTCCCTGACTCCACCCCAGGCACATTCCTGCCTCAGGGCCTTTGCACTTGCTGATCCCTCTACCTAGAATCCAGAGGTATCCCTGTGACCCATTCACGCATTGCCTTTTATCTTTACTCAGATGGAAAGAATTTTCATTTTTTGGAGAGAATTTTCCTGGACTCTCTAAAATTGCAAGCTTTCCTTTTACCCCTACAGATGCTATCCCTGGCCTTTTTTTTTTTTTTTTTTTTTGCCTGAGCACTTTTCATGATCTAATATACCACATATATTACTCACGTATCTCTGTCTGCTCCAGAAGACTCTAAGTCCCATGAGAGCAGAGATTTATATGTTTTGGTCATTTAAATCACCATTGCCTAGAATCATGCTGCCCATATATATAGCAGGCTCTCCACACCTCTTTCTTAAATTAATTAATGAGACATAAATAGGAAAATTGTTAACCATGTGGCCTTTATACACATACTATTTCTAAAAAGCTCAAAATGATTATATATGTCCCACTACTAATAGAATAAATATCAGAAATCAGTAAGCACAAAAATTTCTCCCTTACAGTTTATCAAAGAAATGCAAATAAAAGCAATATAATGTTTTACCTGTCAAATTAGCAAGTATTTTGGGGGTATTAAGGAAACTTCCTTAGGATTGTCCCTCCTTAGGGACTTGTTATGATGAGCACTGGATGCTCTATGTAAATGATGAATGACTGAATTCTATGCCTGAAGCCAATATTGCACCATATGTTAACTAACTAGAATTTAAATAAAAATTAAAAAAAAAAACAGCACCCAGCATCAGGATGGATAAGCATTTTTTTACACTACCATTGAGAAAACAATCTTGTACAACTTTTCTGCAAAACATGTTGACAACATAGAGCAACAACCTTAAAAATATTTGGGCATATTAAATTAATCATTTGATTTCAAGAAACCATCTAAAGAAATAACAAGAAGACTAGACAAAGACACATAAGAAAACCTTTACTGTAACATCATTTATAATATAAAAAAGTCAAGAACATTATTACTATCCAGTAAGAAAGGAATTGGTTAAATACATTATATTTCAGCCATTTAGTGAGGTGCTCTGGCCAATGAAATCCTGACTAGAAGGTTATTGAGTGATGTCAGAGAAGCTAGAAATATATTCCAAGAAAACACACCAGTGTTTCCTCTGGGTCTTTCAGGAGAAGACCCATTGAATGACCCAGGGTCTCTGAAAATCAGATTCTACAGGGCTGTGTGTTGCACCCCATGGAGCAGGGAGAGCAGAAGTCCATCTCTGAGGAGGGGACCACTGGTGTGTTCTCCACAATAGAGAAGGAAGACACACAAGCTCCTCCTGCTCGTGATGCGGTGGATGAAAGCTTCACAATGACACTCTTCCCTCGACCTGCAGGATGTGCGAGGGACGCCGGCTGGGGGGGGGGCATGCAACACTCTGGGGTCCCTCAACTGGAGAGCCACAGAATGAGCTGGACAGGTGCCCAATAATAAAGGAGGTCAACCGTGATACCATTTGGCAGCTAGTTGATGGCTGCTTGCTGTCATAACCAGCGTTATTTATCTCCGCTTCGATAGCAAGGGGTTACAAAGGGCTGCCAAGTCCATCTTCTTATTTATAGTTTAGAGAACATGATTTATTCCTGGAAACTTTCTAGGGACTGGCTTTCCTGTTGGCCAAGAGCAACTTTAAAAGGGATCACCAACAGCAATTAATGTAAGTGACCATCTAGCCTTTGGTCTGCTCCAGAATCCCCAAATGCTATCCTCGGATCAACTCAGGTCTCAGGGGCCTATCCCAGGGCTGCTCCTCAAGAAGGACCCTAGCCAGTCCCCTTGCCACCACACTGGCCCGAGAGCCACACTTCCCCCCTCTCCTGGAGAGGACAGTAGCCTCTAGAGCTCCCTCCTGCCTTCCAAGCTTGTGATCCTCCAACCCAGGGCCATGAAGTAACCAGATTTCCAGATTCAATTGTTTTAAGTATAAATAAGTAAGATAATGTCAGCCCGGTGCTGAAGACCCTTCAGTGATGTCCAGCTGTTAGGGAAAGACCCAAGTTCCTTCCACGGTCCCGGAGGGTCCTGCATGATTTGGCACCTGCGTGCATCCCTAATCTCATTCTCTACAACATCTCCCAGGTTCACTGCCTACAAGCCCCGCTGTCTTCTTTCTAATTCCTGAAATCACAGGCTCCCTCCTGTTTCCAGACCTTCATGGGCACAGATGCCCCGGCCGCGAGTGCTTTGCACGCAGTCACCTGCTCATCTTGCAGGACATATCTTAGGAGCTGTAGTCACATAAAGCAGATTCTTTTAAACTGCAGATTGCAACCCATGCAGTACAAGCATTTCCTCTTTATCTCAAGAAGCAGGAGTCTGCAGGGGACTCAGTCGGTGAAGCATCTGCCTTCGGCTCAGGTCATGATCCAGGGTCCTGGGATCGAGCCCCATGTCGGGCTCCCTGCTCTGCAGGAAGCCTGCTTCTCCCTCTCCCACTCCCCTTGCTTGTGTTCCCTCTCTTGCTGTCTCTCTGTCAAACAAATAAATAAAATCTTAAAAAAAAAAGCTCCATAAAAACATATTAAAAAAAAAAAAAGAAATAGAAGTCTGCAGAGCAGAGGTGCAGTGAATGGCCCCAGTCTTTTCTCCCCTCTGTGGAGCAGGGCACCTGGAGCCTATGGTGGTCACCACTGACAAATGTCCCACCCTCCCCAAGGATTCCGTTTTTGAGAGCAAAGGGGGAGAAAAGAGGAACAAAAACCGGAGGGGAGTAAAATTGTTCTTCTTGTCACAATGCTAGTGTGAGTTCCTCACCAAATGTATTTACCAGAGATCTGCCATGAGTCAAGCACTATTTTAAAGAATTTTCTCGAAGTATACATGATATAAAATAGAATGCATATGTTTAAAATATATAAGATTTTTTAAAAAGATTTTATTTATTTATTTGACAGAGACAGCGCGAGAGAGGGAACACAAGCAGGGGGAGTGGGAGAGGGAGAAGCAGGCTTCCCACTGAGCAGAGAGCCCGATGCGGGGCTCGATCCCAGGACCCTGAGATCATGACCTGAGCTGAAGGCAGACGCTTAACGACTGAGCCACCCAGGCGCCCTGAACTCCATTTCATTTGTAAAGATGAAATCAAGAGAATCATGAGTGTCCGTGGGAGCAGTAAAGACCCAACATACTTTTTCTTTTTTTTTTTTTTTTTTTGACAGAGAGAGACACAGCGAGAGAGGGAACACAAGCAGGGGGAGTGGGAGAGGGAGCAGCAGGCTTCCCGTGGAGCAGGGAGCCCGATGCGGGGCTCGGTCCCAGGACCCTGGGATCATGACCTGAGCCGAAGGCAGACATTTAACTGACTAAGCCACCCAGGCGTCCCAAAGGGTGGGAGGCCCTTTGAACGGGAACTCATGCGGAAATGACAGAGCCATCAACCGTTGTCTGAGAGGGGAAAGCTGAATATATTGCCAGTCAAATGAGAATAAGCCTTCTGGAGAAAATCCAAGGGCGTCTGTCCAAACGATGCCTAATTGTTCCTTGCGTGAGATGAACAAGCTCAGCCATGGACAATGGGGTGTGTGTCCTGCCTGCGATGACAACTGATGGCCCGTGGCGCTAAACACAGTGAAGACCTCCTAATAGAGGTTGCCGTCTTCCCTGCCGGGAGGTAAATGTTCTGCAGGAAAGAGCCAGGACTCTGGCCATAGGAGTTAATCTGGCTGTTTAGCTCCGGGCTGGCTGAGTGATGGTCAGCAAATCCCCTTCGACCTCTGGGAAGAGGGAGATAATGACCCAGGACCCGGAGGTTAGAGTTGTTTGGATGGTCTCCATCCCAATCAAAGACAGTCTGTGAACTCTCAGCTTTCAAACTGTGACTGCTAGAGGCAGGGGGCAAAACACTTGGACGACAAGGGGAGGCAGGCGGGCTGGGGCGTGGTGCCACAGAGAAGTGGCCAAAATGCGGATGCTGGTGCAGGCATCTGCTTACTCGCTGTCTGACCTTGGCAGGGTATTTAAACTGTGCCTCCGTGTCTACCTCTAGGAGATGGAGCCCCACGAGCACATGTTCACGAGGGGAGCGATTATGACGATGACCCCTGGAGGGCGCTGTCCTGTCTGCAAGATGCAATGCGGCACCTGCTGGGATTCCATTGGTTTTTCCCAGAGGATGATGTGGATCCGTTTTTGCCAGATCTTCATTTTTTCCCCCAAGATTAAACCAACAAGCTCAACTTTAAGTAACATTCCTAAATTCTAATCTTTAAAATTATGCACAAAAATGTACAAAACATTTTGTGGGCCAAAATACAACGTTTGTCCAGCCTACAGGTTGCAACGACATGTTCTGAGGAACAAGGCAAGCACTTATCTTTAAGCCTCTAGAGTGACCACAGTGGCTGTCCCTGTCACTCTCCCTGTCGTGCATTGACTCCCTATAATGCAGGGCAGTCTGCTCTCCACTCCCCCTTGGTGGTTCTCCCCCCGGAATCACCTCCACTTGGCAGCTGGGGAAACACAGGCTCAGAGAGGTTCCGAGATGTGGCCAAGGTCACACAGCCAGGAGGTGGTAGAGCAGGGATTTGAACCCAGGTCTGCCCACACCAGGAACACTGTCCGTAGTCACTCTGCTCTAGCACCTCTCCTCCCGTGCTTTCTCTGGCGTACCTACCTCTCCAAACTCCCCTGCCCTGGGTCAGATAATGACCAAACGCAAATTGGACGAGATGTCTCCCTTCCGGACGGAACAGCCTGGTGTGGGTTTACGGACATCACCCCAGGCAGGAGGGGCTGCTCCTTCTCCCCTTGGCCTCCCTCTGCCTGGAGTGTTTGCAAACGGCCAGAGATGAAGTGGGTCAGAGCCCCAGGCGGCTCACCCTGGCAGTGTTCCTGCTTGAGCATCGTTAAGGAGAAGCTGCTTCTCCTACAGATGGGCCTGCTTTGGTTTGTGTACATCTATGTGCTGTGTTTAGAAATCCCATTCAATTTAAACGTTGCAGCCGGGCTCAAAATATTCCCAAAGGCTATAAGGGTACAGTTTTCCATCTTCATCAGTATTCCTGCTGCAAATTCCCAGGAGGGCATTGGCCACATCAGAGTTTCCTCATCCCGTGAGGGGATTCTCAGCACTCCGGGAATCAAGGACTTTGTACGGTATCCGTCTCTGTCTCTCTCGTGAGTGGGCTCGGGGTCATGGACTGAACCAGGTGGGCTGGAAACTCTGGTTGGTCTCCACATGCCATGGGCAGCCACAGAGAGGAGTCTCTCCGTCAGCGATCATGCCCAATCCTGGGGGCAGTGGCAGGATGTCTGCCCTAGGACATCTGGAAGGCCACAGGCCAACATTTGGGCTCATCACTGATGCAACAGGAGGAAGGGAGGCAAAGCTGACTTTGCTTCTGGAGACACCTGGATTCAAACCATGTTTTAGCCGTGGTGTAGTTGGGAAAAGTAATGTTTTGTTGTTGAGTTTGTCGATCTGCTTTCGCTTTGAAGAATTTATCCTATTATAATATTGTCCCTTCTTGGGATTTTTTTTTCAAGTTCAAACCATTTGACAGACAACATAAGCAGATAATAAAGGAAAATGAAAGAGTGCGCATGTCCGAGGCAAATCCGACCCACAGTGGCCGTGCTTCATTCCCTAAGCTGTTTGTTAGTAACACGGATGCTCATTTTATTGTTGTTCTCTTACAAAGCATGTCTGTTCTGTGGGCGTGTATGTATTTCATGTCTCCGTCTCTCCCTCTCTGCAGCAACCAGATCATCTGTAGGAGAGAGGTGCCCAGATTTGCAGGACGCTCTCTGGGCCCCCTGCACCTTCGCTCCTTGGCAAGTCAGTGGGGCTGCGAAGTCAGGACAAACCTGGGATCTCGACCAGAGCAGATTGCAAGGGCAGCTTTACCTACAGGGATGCAGCCCGCCTCCCTGCTGGGGCGAGCCTGCTTTTGCAGAGCTGCCTCTTCAACGGGAGTTTCAAACAGCCCGCAAGGGAGCCCCAGATGGGAACCCTGATTGGCTATAAAATCGCAGGGAGGCTGCACGGCTCTCCCAGAAAATTAGACTGTGTTCTGTCCCATTAGGTTTCTTACGGCCCGGGCAGCTCATTGCTGAGCGGAGTAACTGGTTCCATCTGCAAGCTGTCCTCCCCCGGAGAGAGATTGGGAGCTCGCGATCCCCAGCCATGAATGAGCTGCCTCCTCGGCCAAAGGTAAATGTCTTCCAGAGGCAGAGATGGGGCTGGGAGACCAGGAAAGACAGCCAAGTCGGCCGAGATGCTTCCAAGTTTTCCTGCTCCCTGTCTGCTCTCAGTTAAAAACCCTACAGCTTCTTTCACCTCATCTTGAACAGATGACTCCCCTCGAGGGTACCAGCGTTTTAAGAATGCTCCTTAATTGTGGGGTAAAACCTACAGTAGATCGCATTTACCAAAAATGTCTGCCACGATGCAGTCCACATTATCTCACCAGGACACTGATGCTCCTGTCATCCTGCCGTGAGGTGCCCGTCTCCACCCCTGGATCTTGGGCAGACAGGTGGCCTTGGGAGAAGTGACACTCTGTGACCTTTGGGGCCTCATTGCAAAAGGCCCCGTCGATCTGTCAAAGGAGGAGAGGTTTGAAGTTCATCAATGTTACTTTGGATCCTTCGTCTCTTGTTAAATATGTGAGCATAAATTTGTCACATTTGTACAGAAGCGGCAAGCAGAATGCTGGTGCATTTTTATAGCACATTATCCCCATTCATCTGGCGATCCATTTATAGTCACTCTGGAGGGCGAGGGCTGAAATGACAGCCTTCTGAGAGGGGAAATGCAAAATTTAGGATCTTATGGTTTGAGGTGAATTTTCTTGTTTTCAAGTGTCTATGCTGCTTGACTTTCCTACCACTAGCATCTTTTAAAATAAAAACTGAAGTCGTAACCACAACACCAAGGGGTGTTGGCTGATGAAGGCTGACCCACACTCTCCTGCAAGATGCTGCATATCCATCCTTGCCCAGGTTCCTGGGGAAGCTCCTGGAAGGAGCTGTCATTGGCTCGCTCCCGGGTGGTGGGCCAGGGGAGAGGGGTCCCTCCTCGGGAGGAGGTGGGTAAAAGTGGGAGAGAGTAAAGCTGGCGACCCAGAAGGGTGTGAGTCCTGGGGGCCACGGAAGAACACGGTGGAAGAGAAGAGTCACCAGCAGGCTTGAGAATATCAAGTGTCCATCAACCTACAACTGGATGAACACGCGTGCTCTGTCCATACACCTGAACGTTGTTCAGCCGTGGAGAGGGATGGAATCCTGCTCCGTGCCACACGCAACACGGACGCCGCTGAACACATCATGCCAAGTGAGAGAGCCACTTGGCATGATGTGTCTGTTTCCCTTCCTGTGAAATGTCCAGAACAGGCAAGTCACAAGACACGGAAAATGGATTCTTAGTGCCCCCCGTGGCTGGGTCGGGGGGCGGGCTGGGGAAATGGGGAGGCGGGGAGGCTTCTTTGGAGATGAGGACAAAGTTGTAAAACTGAGCGTGGTGATGGTTACACCACTGTGAATATATGAGAAACAATGGAATTGTATATGTTAGTTGGGTAAATCGTATGGCATGCAAATCACACCTTCATGCAGCTCTGTGTATATATGTAGATATGTATATATGCATACAGGTGACACCCTTTACCTGCCAGAGACAGAGAAGCAAAAATAAATGCAATTTAAAATGTCATCTTGAGGGGCACCTGGGTGGTTCAGTCAATTAAGGGTCTGCCTTTGCCTCAGGTCGTGATCCCAGCACCCTGGGTTGGAGCCCTGCATTGGGCTCCCTGCTCAGCAGGGAGTCTGCTTGTCCCCCTCCCTGTGCGCGCTCTCTCTCTCTCTCTCACTCTCTCTCAAGTAAATAAATAAAATCTTTAAAAAAAAGTAAATAATTTAAAATATCATCTTGAGAGGAGGTAAAACAAAAACCATTAAAAATGCTAAAATCTGGGATGCCTGGGTGGCTTAGTCGGTTAAGCATTTAACTCTTGATTCTGGCTCAGGTCATGATCTCAGGGTCCTGAGACTGAGCCCTGCCCTGGGCTCTGTGCTCAGCGGGGTGTCTGCTTGAGATTGTCTCTCCCTCTCCCTCTGCCCCTCCCCCCACTTATGCTCTCTCTCTCTCTCAAATAAATAAATAATCTCTTTTTAAAAAATGCTAGAATCAGGAGCATGCTATGCAGGAACAAGTGTAGCAAACAGCCCCCCACCCCCACCCGCCCCGCCACCCCGGGCAGCCACAGGCCCAGGGTCATGGCCAGACCTCAGGCTTAGAACTCATGTCTGCTCTGATTGGTTAGTACTCGTGGCTTTTTTCTGTTAAACTTTTGAATATTATTTCTTAAATCTCTCTCTCCCCCCCCTTCCTCTCTCTCTTTCTGTTTGTTTTTCAAACATACAGGCCTAAAATGACAGGATTTATTAATTTTCATGTGCTCACTACAGGCTAAGCATCTTGTCATCTTCAACATGCTCTGATGAGATGCTTCTGGTGGGAATTATTTTACCCTTTTATAGATAAAGACACTAAAGTCATATAATCCTAAGACATGTTTCTGGATCATAGTGGTAATCAATGGAGAGCTGGGATTTGAACTCAGGGAGTCTGAACATATTATATTATTATTATGCCTCTAAAGACATGGAAGAATCACCAAATCAACACCTAACTCCATGTGTCATCTCTGTCCACCGGCAGGGAGGCAGGAGTAGCTTGGGCATTTTCAAGCAGGGATCTCTGACTTGGATGAGAGGAAGGCGGAAAATTCTGGGAAGAGTCATGTCTCTCTTAGAGGACTTGGTACTCATGACTCCATGTCGTGATGAATAACTGGTCTACCTATCATCAGTGAAGGTGCTTATTTTTTCAAAGAGAATGTCATTGTCTGAGAACACAGCATCCGGACATCACCACCCTCGAGGAAGTGTGAAACAGTAACTCAGCACTTCACACTCTGTGTCCCTTTGTCACTTACCACTAATAACACAAACCAAGGCCAAGCTACCCAGGCTGAAGTGCGTGTAGTCACAGGGGCTGCTTTGTAATTGGATCATAGATATTAGACATCCTGGCAGAACCTTTACAAATTTGTCATGTCCCATTCTTGCCACAGAAACACCCAGAATTCTATTCCTGGCTGACGAACAGCAGTTTTTCTTATGGACTTGTTTATCTGGGTCTGTTTTTCCAATTCACCTTAAGAAACTGCATATCTGTGAAGATTTTCCTGAAAAGATGCAGGTCAACTGAACCGAATACCTTTCTAGTTTATTCCCCTTTTTTTTTTGCATTTAGCTGACTTCAGTCTGCTCCCTGAGACCAATCATTTTGCATTTAGGTATTTTTGAATGGTGCTAGGAAATGAGCTCACATATAACCCCATCTTAGGGCCACCGTGGCAGTACATTGACAAGATACATGTTGGTGTTCCCCTTTTATCAGAAGGTGCAGATGTGGGCGTTGGTTTGCATGGCACATGCTCGCAGTGTGGCCTCCACTCTGCAGGAACTCTATGCCCACAGTGCTTACAAATGGTGCTGCTCATGCAGAAGCATGAAGGTCGACTTGCCCCGGCTTTATTCTGGAAACTAATAGCCATACTACAGACTCTCATGCAGTCATAGGCTCAAATAAATACCTACAAATTTACTTTGGGATTCAGACCTACAAAAGTTTATGAGGTAAGAGCTAATCAAAGATAACTTTTGAAGATATAAGCACCTATTTCTTGTTCTAATAAATGGGAACTAATCACACTACCTAGTATAAAGCTTTATTGTTCTTGATCACTGTGAAGATCTATTAAAACCAATTAGAGTCAGAATCTTTGCCATATGCAGTATGCAATCATCAGTATACTCAGTAACTCTGTGACCAGCAGGTACTGGAGACTAAGTGGGATCTGTAGAATAAATGAATGGATGGATGGATGAATGGATGTGTGGGTGGGTGGATGGATGGGTGGGTGGTTGGATGGATGGGTGGATGTGTGGGTGGGTGGATGGATGGGTGGGTGGTTGGATGGATGGGTGGATGTGTGGGTGGGTGGGTGGGTGGATGGGTGGGCGGTTGGATGGATGGGTGGATGTGTGGGTGGGTGGATGGATGGGTGGGTGGTTGGGTGGATGGGTGGATGTGTGGGTGGGTGGGTGGATGGGTGGGTGGTTGGGTGGATGGGTGGATGTGTGGGTGGGTGGGTGGATGTGTGGGCGGTTGGATGGATGGGTGGATGGATAGATGGTTGTGTGGGTGGTTAGATGGATGGATGGATGAATGGATGGCTGAATGGCTGGCTGGATGGCTGGATGCCTGGATGGATATACCGATGGTCTGATCCTTTCATGTGTAAGATGTGAACACAGACCTAGAAACTGAATCTGACTTGCCAAAGGCCCTACCTCTTTCTCACAGATGTGGGTTCCACCTATCAATTCAGACATTTCCTTTCTAAGTGTCTTAGTCTGTTCTGGTTATTATAACAAAATATCACAGACTGGGTGGCCTGAACAACAGAAATGTATTTCTCACAGTTCTGGAGGTGGAAATCCATGACCAAGGTGCTAACAGACTTCAGGTCCTGGTGAGGCCCACTTCCTGGCTTGCAGAGGGCTGTCTTCTTCCCATGTTCTGACATGGAGGAGAGAGAGAAAGAGAGAGCGCGAGTGAGCTCTGGTGTCTCTTCTTAAAAGGACACTAATTCTATCAGGTTAGGGCCCTCCCCTGTGACTTCATCTCAATCACCTCCCTATAGACCCCATTTACAAGTACCGTCACATTGGGGGTTAGGACTTCAACACACGGGTTTGGGAAGAGGGGAACACAATTCAGTCTGTAGTGACTGCAAATTCCATACAAACAAGCAGGATCACAGGTAAAGTCATGTCCACTCTCCCTCTTTTCCGGGAGTGCCAGTCAGCATTTTGGGTCAAAGAGGCCCTTCCTCCCATCAAGAACTGCTCTGTGCCCTGCTGCAGTAAATGCTCCCACAGCAGCTGAGCAAATGATGCGCCACTCCAGATCTAACCTGTGTCTAGTCCCTGGCCCCTTGGGTCCCATCCCCTGCAGGTTGCTTAATGGAATGCATTTCACAAACCCTTTGGAAATAGTGAACAAACTCCAGGGACCCTCAGCCAAGGCTAAAGCCAGACAGGTAGACACCTGTCCCTCTCTGTCTCCAGCTCAAGTTCTAGACCGGATCACAAGGGGGGAGGTTTGGAAAGAGGAATTCACACATAGGCTGCCAACATCAGATGTGTCTCGTGTGCCCCCTAAGAACCAGGAAGCGATATTTGGAGGATGCAGCAAAGAACAGCCTAATATGAATTTAAACAGGAGCCTTTGGAGGGGATGTCAGGAGACAGGAGACGGAGCTGCCACCATCACTCCATCTGAATTGGCAGATCCCAGTTCTGACAAATGTGCCCAAGGGGAGTGCCCAGCACCCATCCTGCAGGGGTGCGGGGAGGGAGCGGGGCGCCGCAGTAAACCAAGCCATGGGCACTAAAGTCCCCTCAACTGTGGCCGCTGGCCCTCCAGATGATTCCTCCCCCTTTCCTGTAACTTTATGCCACTCGGCTTTTTTTTCACTTGGATCGATTGCCATCTGGACAGCTGTCTTCGGAGTTCTCTTTTCCTTCAGACCCTGTTTTCCAGAGATTTCTCTTCCCATTTGTATGCTTTAATGTGGTCTGCTTAGAGTACTGTGTTGTTTCTCCCAGGGTGGGCTCAGAAAAAGCTGTCGCTCCACCCTCAGCAAGCATGGAGCATTCTCAATTCTTCCCAGATTCTTCCCAGTCTCCACCAGCATCAAAGCGCTATCCCGACTCCCCATTTGACATAAATCTGCATGAGCAAGTTACTGTCACATTCACTCTGAATGGAAGCAAATTAAAAATCCAGGAAGCCCAGACGATCAAGTTTGAATTTTCACCTGATGCTTAGTAGCTGACCAATATTAACTTAAGCTGAGGAAATTTAAGACCCCCAGATAAATTCTGCCTCAAAAAAAAAAGAAATAGTAAATAGTAAATTCAGGTCCCTAGTAGAAAAATATACAGATTTTATTAAGAAACATAAATTAGGTAAAGGAAAAGAGTTACCTTATTTTAGCTAAATAAGTTTTCAGAAATCTCTCTCAGAAGGCAAGAGATTGGATTGGGAGAGTCAGAGACAATATACCCCATAAATCAGAATATTTGCATTATTTCACTCTCTTGGTGGCTCTGTTTTCTCCTGACGAAATTTTTAAATTAGGAGATCATTTTGTTTTTACATTTGAAACATTTTACAATAGTCAGCTATCTATAAGTGATAGTTTTATATATGTATTTATTTATTCTACATAAACTTTATACAAATTATATATATTTAGATAAAAAATATATAAATAATATAATATGTATATTTATATAAAATACAAATATATATTCTATATAAATTATATATAGTTAGATAAAAGAAATATAAATAATACACAATTTATATTTACATGTAAATATAAGTAATACATATAAATAAAATTATATATTATATAATTCTAAAAGGCAGGCTATGAATTCAGGGTTGACTCAAAACTCAATGGGCAATAAGGAAATGAGGGCTTCAGACCATAAATTAGCGCCTGCGTGGGATTGAAGAGCTAGCACGCAGTAAATTGAAGCAAAGAGTCACGGCTTCTTGAGCGTGATTATAAGTGGGCAGGTCTCATCTTCTGAAATATACCGAGCCCTCCACATGTGATAAGTTCTCATCCCCCAAGAACTATAAATTTGGGTGAAGAAGAAGAAGATTAAATTTTATTATGTTCCATACAAATCATTTCCAAGTCCTAAAACAGTGCATGTAATTAGACCAAATGAATTCTCAGATTCCTTTCTACCAACTGGGGCTATGTGAGAAAATCGAGCTATAAACAGCCGTGGATCCGGGAAGGTAGGTGTGTTAATTGGCATCTTGGCCTGCATTATTAAGCTCTCAATTTTTATAACTATTTTCAAATACTAGTCCTTTCTTTAAAAAAAAATAGGCTCATATTATCATACTTCTTCATCCATTTTTATTACCCGCTCTGTCCAAATCTTAACTCAGATGCATTGTGGTGGAATCAGAAGGTATGTAGATATACGGCATTTTTACATAACCAAATCTCAAAACCAGAGCTAAGTCAACTTGCAGGTATTCTCTACTCAAGATTTATGAAAGCAATATTGTGTAAAGTTTAATTAATGATGCAAACAACACCATAATGCTCTGGAGACAGTCAACTCCCGCCATCTGCTTGGCACAGACACACACACACACACACACACACAAATTAATTTCTTTTCATCATCACAAAGAAAGGTATAGGGAGAATTAAGATAGGTCTTCAGACTTTCTTCTTGGTCCAACATCTATTTAAAGAAATATGCATTTTGGTGATGGGAAGCTATTAAAATAAAGGAACTAACATATTAGTTGCCAAGTATGGATCAAACATTGTGTTGGGCATTCTGCACACTTAGCTCATTTAATGAGCTTTTCCTCTGGCTATATTGGACCCACACGGTGGTCATTTCTCCAGCATCCCCCTGCACCCCATCTTCTTCTATTTATAGCACTATGATGGATTGCATCATTAGCGTCAACTTTTGCACCTGCCATCATGGGACAGTGCCAATTCATTCCACTAAAAGGCCTTGTTGATTTGGAATTTAACCATGAGCCTTGCTTTGGCCAAAACAAAGAGACAGAAGTGTTGGTGATCCACATCTGAGCCCCAGAGTTCTCAGGACATCCACCCTTATTTCTATCATGTATTGCCTCATTTAAAAAAGAAAAAGGCAGTGAGCATTCTCATTGCTCTGCCGGCCCTCTGTGGGTCTCTGCCATCGCTTTGAGAAGAGCACGGCTGGGCTAGCCTGCTCGTGTCAGGGGCACTAGGAGGGACGTATGTGAAGGAGAACATCTCTAGCAGGACTTCAACCTCCTCATGGATGTTGGAGGGAAAATAAATGAGTAATTTTAATATATTTTTTCATTTGAAATAATCACAAAATTATATAACAGTATAATGTAAGAAATTGTTTTTCCCTGAACTAAATGAGAATAAATTGCCAATCCCTTTAAATTAATTATTTATTTATTATTAAATTAAATTAATTGCTGATCCCTTTAAGTTAATTGTGTATCTCCTATAGCAAGAACAAAACTACCAAACCCTCCACACAACCCTCAAAATCAGGAAATTCACCTTGATACATTGCTAATATTTATTTTGATACATTGTTAATATTTAAAAATCAAACCTCGTTCAGCTTTTTCCAAATGTCATAATCATGTGCTTACAGCAAAGGATCCAATCCTGCGTTATGAGCTGTTGAGAGGAATCATCTGAACCTTCTCTTTCTTTTTTTAAAGATTTTATTTATTTATTTGAGAGAGAAAGAGAGAGAGCGTTCAAGAGAGCATGAGCAGTGGGGGGGAGGGAGCCAGGAGAGGGAGAAGCAGGCTCCCCACTGAGCAGGGAGCCCGATGCAGGGCTTGTCCCAGGACCCTGAGATCATGACCTCAGCGGAAGGCAGATGCCTAACCCACTGAGCCCCCTAGGTGCCCCTGAACCTTCTCTTTCTACTGGAATTGTTACGCTGTAGAAGGCAAACACCCACAGGCTGACGGCTGTGTCTGCCAGCACATGGGGAAAACCTCCACACAAGTCGCCAGAGAATAGCAGAGCTGTAAAGAAATTACTCATTTATTATCCCTCCAACATCCCTCAGGTGGCTGAGCCCCCGCTGGAGATGCCATCCTTCACATGCATCTCTCTGAGTGCCCCTCACACCAGCAGGCTAGCCTAACCACCCTCCTCAAGCATCTGGACCCAAAGACGCCCTGAGGAGCTACAGCCAGTGGCCACAAGGCACTGACTCCAGCTTCTCCCTGGAACCCCAGAGCAGTCACCTGGAAGGAAAGAAGGTGTTCTTTTCTCTTTTAGTCGGGGAGTCTGAATTTTGCTGCTTGGGCTTTATCAAAGAACCATTCTCTATCTAGCCCTTCTGTGCCTACCCACGTACTTAGCAGGAAATGTTTACAATGGTTTATCGTTTGGAATATGAACCCTCGCTCAGTCACTTCCTCGCTCTCAGCCTATGTAACTCCATCATTCAGTGCCTCAGTTTACTCATCCAGACAATGGGTACTGGAAAACCTGAATGGCCACACACAGTGCCCAATCCAACATAGATGTTCCATGATGTCTCACATATATGGAACAAAATAAGGCTTCTATATAGTTACTAATATTCTTATTGCTAGCATTCCTCGGGTAGTCTAAGAAAACCACAAGCCCCTGGAGCCCCCATGCAAAGGGGTTGGGGAAAAAAAGGGAGATCCATCTGCCAAATATTCTGATATTTATTGTAAATTAAAAACGATCCAATCACAAAGAAGAGGTGGTATATATACACA
The DNA here is from genome assembly GCF_037043125.1 of Eumetopias jubatus. NCBI lineage: Eukaryota > Metazoa > Chordata > Mammalia > Carnivora > Otariidae > Eumetopias > Eumetopias jubatus. The sequence continues at coordinate 90,038,207 of NW_028274822.1, read as the reverse complement.
ACGGAATATTATGCAGCCATCAAAAGGAATGAGATCTTGCCATTTGCAACGACGTGGATGGAACTGGAGGGTGTTATGCTGAGTGAAATAAGTCAATCAGAGAAAGACATGTATCATATGACCTCACTGATATGAGGAGTTCTTAATCTCAGGAAACAAACTGAGGGTTGCTGGAGTGGTGGGGGGTGGGAGGGAGGGGGTGGCTGGGTGATAGACATTGGGGAGGGTATGGGCTATGGTGAGCGCTGTGAATTGTGCAAGACTGTTGAATCACAGATCTGTACTTCTGAAACAAATAATGCAATATATGTTAAGAAAAAAAAAAGAAGATAGCAGGAGGGGAAAAATGAAGGGGGGTAAGTCGGAGGGGGAGACGAACCATGATAGATGATGGATTTTGAAAAACAAACTGAGGGTTCTAGAGGGGAGGGGGGTGGGGGGGATGGGTTAGCCTGGTGATGGGTATTAAAGAGGGCACGTTCTGCGTGGAGCCCTGGGTGTTATGCACAAACAATGAATCATGGAACACTACATCAAAAACTAATGATGTAATGTATGGTGATTAACATAACAATAAAAAATTTAAGGAAAAAAATGATCCAATCAGACATGTCTAGAAAAAAAAGTCTAAACCTGAACTTTAATTATCTACAAAGACAGTCTCCTGTGACCTAATCATCCCATGCTGCTAGAGGGGGTTTTCTGATTAACTTCATTTTCCATTAGAACACAAGTATTAATCTGCTGAGGGAATGTGAACCTAGTCACTTAATACTTCTGATGCACACAACAGAAATAAATTAGTGTGAATGTGTTAGATAATATTCCCTTCAGTTACTCCATAAAAATATTACTTTTTTAAAAGTTAAATTAATTAGGCTTATTTAATTTTTGTTGCATTTTAATAAGTTCATTTATAAGAAAATAAACTCAGGCTTAAGAAGACAGGATATTTCACAGATTGAAGTAAGAAAAACAAAAGGCTTCCAAATTGGAATCCATGGTCAGGCAAAATTCAGCAAATTATTATTAAATTAAATCCAGAAATGTATTATTATTTTTAATTGCTTGGAATTTTGATTAATCACCCTTTTTAGGACACAGATTAGTGATTCGCATACCAAGGCTTCCAAAACTCCTAAACACTACCTCAATTCATCACTTGCCTGTTCTTTTTTCCTCTTTCAATGATGATTTATCAGTCCTCGAGCAGAATAAGATTATAGGTGTTCCCTAACATCCCCCTCTGCACAGAGGAGAGGAGTTCCATCATCTCACTGAGCCTGCATCTCTCCTGCCTGTGTTGACTAGGGTTTTGTTCCATCTGAGCTCAGGAGAGAACAAGGAGGTGGGAGAGTGTGCTGATGTCACAGCATGGCACTCCAGACTTCGTCATGTAGTAGCCTAATTCCACCCATCTACAGAGTGCTTAGCATATTGGAAAGACTTTTTAGAGAGCTGAAGCTGGCTTGTCCATGAGATGGTAGTCTACAGTAGTGATCCCAATTCCTTGTCAGCTCATTCTGCAACTGGGGACAGGCTGAGAAGAGCTAAAAATTCTCTGCATTATTGACCCAACCCATGGCCAGTCTGTAAACCTCAACCATAGCCGCACAGCAGTCGGGCATAATAGACAGGGATAATATTGCTTTGCTTAATCAGCAAGTATTTATTGAGCACCAACAATATGCCAAGCACTTATCCAGACACTGATGATCCCAGAGAGGAAAATGAGGTCCCTAAGATCATGGAGCTTATTTTTTTTTTTAGAGAGAGAAACAAATAATTAATAATTAATTATTAATTTATAATTATATATATTATATATATAATTTATAATTATATATATAATAATAATTTATAATTAATTAACAAATAATTAATCAAATAAATACGTAACATGTCATTGGTAGCAAATGGGAAGAAGCTGCATAAAGAAGGAGAAGGGGATAAAGAGTGAAGACTGCAATTGTTATTTTAAGCAGGGTGGTCGCAGAATGCTTTATTGAAAAGGCACCAATTGAAGTGACAATTGACAAGATGAAGACAATGACAATGGTGATGACCACAGGTGTCCTCCGCTGGGGCTGTGTTCAGCACTTGGCATGCATCATCTCTTACAACCTTGTGAGTAGATGCTGTTACTGACTCCTATTTTAAGGGGAACACGAAGTTGAATTATCTTTTTCAAGGTCACCCCTCTAGTACCTAGCTTCTCTGTTACCACTGAAGCATTTTGAATCGTGGACCAAAGAAGGAACGCATCCACCAGCACCAGGTATGGAGTGATGGCAGCCAAATGCTATGGCGCAGTGCACAGAGTTGAAAAGGGCATAGTCACTGATGGATGTATTTCTAGATGCCAGGTAGATACTCCCATCGCTTCCTGCTTCCCATCGGAGGCATTGCTTTACCTGATCAGTGTCTGCCTTGTTCTAATCTTCCTCAGTATCAATCTTATCAACACTGTCTAGAAATGCAGGAGCAACTCATGGTCATACCTCGCTGCAAATACTAGATGAATGACAACATTTCACTTGGATGTTCTGTAGGACACGTGCTGGCGACCTGGAGTGCATCTACATACAGGCATCCATGAGGTTTGTCCCTCTATACTTTCCTATCAACTGCTGGTCACACCAGGAAGCTAGCAAGGAAGGGGGGGGTACACCAGACTGAGAATGGTGGAAATAAATTCCAAGAATCCGGGGAGGGACTGGAGACACATTTAATTAGTTAGACACATTCGGCGAATGACAAGATACCTTGAATGAAAGGTAAAGCTCAATTAAATAAAATCCAGCCAATGATGGTAAAGAACCTCGATGCCACATGTGGGTCACCATGTAGAAGTGGGAAGAGCAGAAATCTCTGAAATTTATGGCTGAAGATATTTTAAGAAATCAATAAGTTTCCACCTCGGGGAATTCTGCCTTTCTGTCTGCCTGCTATATTCTTACTCCAAAATTTCTATAGCTGACTCCTCGTTATTCAAATTGCTACTCAAATATTACCATTCTCAGGACATTTTCCCTGACTTTCCTCCTAAAGCCACCCCCTCACCTTCCTCCAGTCTACTTCAATTACATTACCTGATTGTTTGGCATCATCAAATTGTCCTTAGCTTCATTACTCGTTTATTTATTCATCTATGTGCCTGTTGCTTTTTCTACTAGAATATAAAGTCCTGGAAATTAGAAACCTCACCTACCCACATGAGCCGCTGTTTTCCTAATAATGAGCACAGTGCTCAGCACACAGTAGTTACTCAATAAATGAATGGCCCACTTATTTTACAAGAGAACAAGCTGGTGAAATGCAAAGTGAAATAACTCTAAGGCAAAGTCGTGGAGATTCCCAGGGGCAGAGCTAGGTCTTAAATTTAAGACTCTTGGCTATTGGTGGGTTCTGCTTTTCAGACTCCTGGTGAAAAAAGTCCTACTCTACGGATGTTTAAACGTCGATAACAAACTGAATGCTGATGTCTTATAGACACACACAGGAGAGAGCATACTTATTTCTTGGTTTCTTTTGTTTACTCAGGCAAGCTTTGTCACCTGGATGGCTCAGCCCTGAGACTTCCCCGCCACACAGAGACTTCACCTCCAGAAGAAAATTTGGACATGTTTTGCTTCCACAGATGACATTAACAATTTAGAGAATGATTTAAACATAAAGGCATCTCACAGAAATGCCAATAAGACTTAGCAAATCTCATTAATGAGATATACGAACTTGGAAATTACCATGATTCTATTTCCCAGTGAAACTACCGTAATTAAGTCCGAGCGTGTCTGTGTTATTTAGGAAAATAAGTGATTACGCTATGCCCTTGAGATGTATCACTAATTGGGTGCATTGAGCTAACACTCTCATGGTCTTGCCTGGAACTGAATTGGATCATCTGATGTCTAGGACCGTGCTCAGGGCAACTGACTGATTCCTACAAGAACTTAGCAGTGCTCGAGCAACACTGCCGATGAACTGCAGGTCATACAGCAAACTGACAACTGATGTATTCCCCGGTTGTCCCTGATTATGAAAGGCACGATGCTTTTTAACTCAGCAGTGACTGAATGAACAGCGACATACCAGCCTGTGAGGAACACGGCATGTGTTCCAAGTGGCATGGGTCCAACAGTGCAGATCTCACTGCATAAGGGTATTATAAAGAACCCAAATCTCAAAGATGCATTACTATCACAAAATATGGTATCTGAGCCTAAAAGATCATTGGACTCCAATATTTAAAGCAGACACAGCACACACAAGGGAAGTCAAATCTAGCTCCTTACCCAAGCAGTACCTCAAAGATGAATAAGCCTAGAGATCTAACGTATGGCATGATGACTGTAGGTGATAATACTGCATTGAATACGGGACGTTTTCTAAGAGAGTAGGTTGCAGACGGTCTCAGCATATACGCAAAACCGATAACCAGATCAGGAGATGAGTCCATTAGCTTGACTGTAATCATTTCACTACATATATAATACATATAATGTATATATATGATCATGTTGTACACCTTAAATATATATAATTTTTTATTAAAAAAAAAAAGATGTAAGTGACCTGACCAAGGATCTAGAAGACAGTTGCCCTGCTGGACCAGTCAAAGAAAATTGTAGGAGCAAACCTAAAACCACCAGCTCTGGTCTCTCTTCTGTCCAAGGCTTTCTGATGTCTCGTGTCCCAGCAGAGATGATCTCCGGGGGCAGAAGGAGCTCACTTTCTTTCTGGTTAATATGACTTCCCATTAACATTGGGACATTTCAATGAACGGGTATTATGAGTGTTTATCTGTGACCAGAGGGGAAAGAGACAAACAGCCTTATATTCACTATCCCTGCTAATTACATCCCTCCAGAAGTTATAGGTAGGTTGTGACTAAAATTTTTCTTTCTAATAAGAAATAGTTGAGATTTCAACTGGGTGTTTCTCCTATTAATGATCCTATGAGTGCACAGTTATGGGTTCCCAAGACCAGATAATCCCAATTACATAAAGAGAAGATTATTAGAAATGTGAAACATACTCACATGGAAGAAAGGGCTATGGATAAACAATCAGGAGAGTCCTCGTCTTTTATTTTTTTGGTGAAAAAATTTGTATTTAGATTTAGCCAGCTGGACTCAGTTTAGATGATTCCAATTTTGTTGGCAACATCCAAAGCATCATAGTCAGGAGCCAGTCGAACATATGCCTTCTCTCCATCAGGCCTGATCAAGGTGTTGACCTTGGCCACGTCAATGTCATAGAGCTTCTTCACAGCTGTCTGATCTGGTGCCTACTGGCCTTGACATCCACAATGAACACAAGTGTGTTGTTGTCTGATGTTTTCTTCATGGCTGACTCAGTAGTCAGGGGGAACTTGATGATGGCATAGTGATCAAGCTTGTTTCTCCGGGGGGCGCTCTTTCGAGGATATCTGGGCTGCCTCCACAGACGCAGTGCCTCGGGTCGTCGGAATGTAGGTGATGTGCGGATCTCCTTTTTTTTTTGTGACTGTGGACGCCTTTCAGCACCGCTTTCTTGGCCTTCAAAGCCTTTGCTTTGGCTTCGGCTTTGGGAGGGGCCGGGGCTTCCTTCTTAGCCTTAGGCGCCATCTTCGTAAAAGGGATTTGGGGAGAGTCCTCATCTTTTAAAAAGTGAGAGGAAACAAGAGTCCTGAGATGCTCACCATGTTAGGAACACATCCTATCGATGAGCAAACATAGCAACTCAGACTGTTAAGTGTCATGAATATTGGCAGATTATGAATACATTAAGAATACATTTAAAAAGTATTCTTCCACCGATGAAAACCCACTTGTTACCCAAGTAAGATGTGAGTTGAAGGGGCGCCTGGGTGGCTCAGTCAGTTGAGCATCGGCCTTCAGCTCAGGTCATGATCTCAGGGTCCTGGGATCGAGTCCCGCAGCAGGCTCCCTGCTCAGCGGGGAGTCGGCTTCTCCCTCTCCCTCTCCTCCCCTGTTTGTGCTCTCTCTCTCTCAAAATAAATAAATAAAATCTTAAAGGAAAAAAAAAAGATGTGAGTTGAATATTCTGGGTCAGTGTAGGTTTGGAAGAGCTGTCAAATGGACGCCTTATTTAATTCAATTACTTTCTGCCATACTCAATATATAAGAGCTAAATTCTTACCTTACTCTCTTTAAGGCAGGAGGACCACAACACTTCTGAGATTAAGGTTTAAAATTTCAATCACCATGGGGGTGTAATTAGCTTTATAGAGGAAAAACCCAATTCTGAAACATAAATTCTACTCCTAACTTTGACTAGTTAGTTAAAAAGCAAGGAGCATTGGGTCTTGGTCAAGAAGATGCAGACAGCTCCACAAAGAATCACCACGACCACGGGACGCCGGTTTGAATGATACAAGCTGTTGATGGTGAGCTCGTTATTCACGCCTTTGACGCAAAGAAAGCAGGACTGTACGGGTGGTAATCATATTCAGGAAGTTCTCCAGAGTTGTGTAACTTCGTTTATATATAGAACATTTACATATATATATATATATATATATCTTCAAAATAAAACAGAAAAAGTGTATGTATATAAAATATGTATATAAAATATAAATATATATAAAACATTTTATACATATACATGCTTTCTGTTTTATTTTTGATACTTGCTATCACCATGTGTTCAAATTTACTAGTATCCATTTTGCCACTAAAGCCATCCAGTGTATTTTTCATCCAGGTCATTGTAGCTTTCATTCTTAGAAGTTTGAGACTTTTTATATCTTCTAAGTCATTAGTGACATGGACTTAAATCATACACCGATGAAACTAGAGAATATGATGAGGTAATATGTGAACTATTTCTAAAACATTTTGTATATATAGGGAAAGGTCAAACAACTGAAGAAAAGGTAGAGCTCTAGGCAGGTGTGTCAGTTAGCTGTTGCTGAATAACAAATCACCCCAGCAGGTGGCATAAATAATGAGCGTCTCTTGTAATGCTTGCAGGTTTGTGCATCCACTAGAGCAGCTCTTGGGACTACAGGTCTGTGCACCTGTGGGTCAGCTAGAAATGCACACACACCTCGACCCAATCATGCATCCCTAGGTACACCCAAGTGTACACAGGAAACACGTACAACAATGTTCATTTAAGGAAAAACTCCACTGCCAAGGTATCTGGATGTATCTATCTCCCATGCAAGGAATCTATTGGCTGACTTCCATTTCTCTTGGCTTGGCATTAGCTGTTAGAACACTTTCAGATCCCAGGGTCCTGGGATCAAGTCCCCCATCGGGGTCCCTGCTCAGTGGGGAGTCTGCGTCTACCTCTTCATCTGCCCCACCCCCTTGCTCATGCTCTCTCTTTCTCTCTTGCTCTAATAAATAAATAAAATCTTTAAAAAAGAACACTTTCAGATTTGCTTATTTTTCTAATGTCTTCTGCCCTTTAAAATCATGTGGTTTTCATCTTCATTTACTCACATTTCCTCACAATGAGTGTTCATTAAAACATTTTAAATTAAGACTTTTTCTGCCTTTCTAACCTAGTGCATTGGGTTTTTGCATTTAACAGCTTTTAAAATTCTTATCACAGTATTTCAGGCAGTTTGTGTGTTACATTCTATTAAAACGATTCTACCCAAGGTTGTCACAATTCAGAGATTACAGCTTCTGCAGGATATTTTTTTAAGGAATATATTCATATATTCACTTTGTCAGCCATCAAACACATCCCATGAGACTGCATTTAACATCTCATTTGATAGCATAATTCGACAAAAGGGATAAAAGAAGCAATATTTATTAATATTGTGGAATGGGTTTTACGGGGTATTAGATAGGCACACACTGTCATCCCAAAGCAAACATTTCTGCATTTCTAGCACTGCCAGCAAGACAGAGGAAAGGGTTAGAAAGGCAGGAAAGGAGAAAGAGGCGGGACGTGTGACAACTTCTCTTAATGATGTAACTCTGGTTACATAATGCCTTTTTTTCTCATGCAATCTTTCTAATTTCTTCTAAAAAAGAATGCAAAATGTATTCTCACAAATGTGACAAACACCATCTGTGTTGTTCTTTGGGTTTCAAAACATCACTACTTGATCAAATAGTTTAAGAAAATATATGCCCTATGCAAAATCCACAGATATTACTATTATGTACCCAGATAGTATTTCCTGAGGGTGCAGAGGTGGAAAATCCCATATGGACTCCTCAGGCACAACATCTGGTTGGGAAAGACTATCCAGATAGTCTGGACAGCTTGGCCCCTCTTGTTTCTGCCCCCGCCCCCAGCATCCATCCCCCAGAACATCTCCCATCCTCTAAGCCATGTCGTTCGGGTGGGCTGGCCACAGTGACGGGTTCTGGTGGGCCCATGATCCAAGCTGAGCCAAACAGAGCCAGTGGACCCGACGGGGAAGAGTGACGTCCTCCCTGAAGTGACCACACCCGCAGGATGGACACTGGGAGCTGCTGGTGGCCAACCTGCCACCAGGAGGGAAGATCCTGCTAGAGATGCTGCCACGCCAGAGGAAAGACAGGGGACAGGTCGCTAAGGATGCTGCCTCGGGCCCCTGGATCCAGACGTCCCTGGTGGCAGCCCCCCTGTGCGTCTCCATCCGCATGAGGAACCCAACACCCTTCACGCTTGGGCTTCATCAGTGCGGCACCCAACAACAAAGCCCAGCTGACCAACACCCCCAGCACCCCAGAGGGAGTCTTCCAGTGGGGACATAAACACACAGGGCCCCCGTGCAAAACAGAGAACCAAAAAGATATGACTTTGGAGAGAGGAAACCTATTGGCTACATATCCAACAGTCACCCTCTTACACCTCATCCTTGTCAACAGGGCCTGCTCCCAACTATGAGTCCTAAAAATGCCAGATATGCACCTTACCAAACTCCTCTGAACCCAGGACCCACTGGGGATCAGTGGAATCTAAGGGGAAGACCAGTGCAGGGTTTGTGGAAACATGCTTTTCCCTGGTAAAGAGACACACCTGTGAAGAGTCTTCTCTTCCCGCCTTTGGATGAGCAGGGTAAGTCTGTGATATCTGGAAGAGCGGTAGCTATCTTGGGATCATGAGGGCACACATGGGTGATGGGCAGCCAGTGCCCTGGGTGTCGTGGAGTGGCAAACCACAAACATCTGGATGACCCTGCTGGGCCACTGGATTATCAAACCAAGGAACCATCCGCCTCTGGAATTCTAGTTGTGAAGTAGAATTAAGTCTTCTCATTTCAGCCACTTTCGGGTGGCATTTTACTAACGGAAACTGACACTATCCTGAATAATACACAGATCTCATGCCTTCTCCATATTTTTGCAACTGAGGCTTAGGAGATGTTCATCAGGTGTGTGCAGGGTCCCCAAAGCCCATGGTCCAACAAGGTCGCCTAATGAAACCCTTTCTCAGGGGTTGTGATGGAGTGTTGGTCTGAAAATGAAAATGTTGAGTTTGGGATCACCCAGGTTCTTGAATATCTTGAAGAATGTCGATCTACTTAGTTTTGTCCACTTGACCTCAGTCACTTACTCACTGGAAAGGATCTTCTAAGGCAGACAGAACACCGTCCCAGACAAGATTTGCTAGGGTTGGCAAGAACAGAGGCTTCACGGCACAATTCCCCTGATGTGCCAGCCAATACCTCCTACACTCACACTCACTAATTCTCTCATTAAACAAGTACTCCCCAGCACCTACTTCACGCTTCCCACCATAGAACCCAAATCCTTTAGGGATCGAAGAAGAACGAGAAAACTTAGACGCTGTCACAAATACCCAGCAGTAAAGCAGCTATAGAAGATATGAAATGAAAAGTGGGACTGTGTTTCAGTAAAACGTCATTTGCAAAACAGAAGATGGGCCAGATTTGGCCCACACTTGTAGTTTTCTGACTCCTGATCTAAGGAAAAGGAGGTTTCTGCACCTTTTACATGAAGGCTCCCTGGAAGATGTGGTGGTGGTGAGGAAAGTCTCTGTCGATGGTGAGCCCTTGGTTCTCTATCACTAAAGCAGAAAGGAAGAGGGGTGCCTGCCTGGCTCACTTGGTGGAGCATGTGACTCTTGATCTCAGGGTCATGAATTCAAGCCCCACGTTGGGCATGGAGCCTACTTAAAAAGAAAAAAGCAGAAAGGAAGAAAAAGACAAAGACAAAATCATTCATGGAACCCTTGGAAACCGAGTTAGGTCAACAAGCAGTTTACAAATGAGCTGTATAAATTCTGAACTTCATTTCGTTTGAAATGTCACATTCCTTCTGGGAACTGCCAACAAATTACTGTATAAGATCCATATATAATTATCTCTGTGGAAAGTTGGCAAGTCACAAATGAGTTTAAGGTGTTATTTGCTTGATGATAATTTGTGGTATATTTACATGGACTTTTATTTCCTCTTCTCCCACTCAGACTTTGCATTTTCTGAGCAGCCATGACTCAGGGCTCACATGGGACCGTTATGTTCTCATGTCTTCATCCCCATGGTTGGAGAAATCAGGCTGAGGAATCTGTATCTCTGCCCAACTTGGGCCCCTCAGCCCTGGGCTGTGGATGCAGGATCCACGAACACCCAATTACAAAAAAAGCTTTCGGAAAGATTGCCTACCTCCCCCCAAGGAATTCATTCCCAGACTCTTATGGAGAGCTTCAAAAATGGAAAATGTGCTCTGAAAATGAACCACAAGGCCGAGGAGACCAAGAACTCAGGAGCCACCTGAGACATCTATAGAGGACCTCAAACTACAGGATGGTAGGAAGCCCATCTCATAGCTGGGGGCTGCTCACATGCTGTGTAGTGGAGGCGACGACTCTCCCAGGGGAAACTTTCTCCTGTGCTGCCATCTTGGAGCAAGGAGACCATGTCCAGTTTAAAGATTTCCCCAGAAGTCCTGCCCAAGAGCTCCTCCTCGCATCTCAGACCTTGCCACGGGGCCACTGTCTCCTGGCAAATGTGGATTTTCAGCTGGGTACATCAGCAGGGGGAACACAATCAGTGGTCCATAAGCAAGGAATAAAATTTAAAAGACTGATACTACAAAGGGTTGGTGAAGATGAGGAGCAAGCTGACCTCTCGAAGATCATTAGCAGGAATGTAAAAAAACAGTATGACCACTTGGGAAAAAGCTTGTTAGCTACTTCAAAGCTTAAACCTATACTTACCACATGACCCAGCAATTCCGCTCTTAGCAAAGAAACTTGCACATGAATGTTGGTAGCAGTTTTGTTCACAAGAGTAAAAGCCTGGAAACAATCCCAGTGTCGATCAACATGTGGAGCATAAACAAGTGGAGGTACATATATCACCAGCAATAAAATACTGTTCAGCCATAGAAAGGAGTAAACTAGAGTCACGTAGCAACGTGAATGAATCTCATATGCATTTGCAGACTGAAAGAAGCCAGACACATCATACTGCATGAAAATACTGATATGATGTTCTAGAAAGGACAAATCTAGTTTGTAGTGACAAAAAGAAAACTAGAGTTTGCCTGGGCACAGAGTTCCTGCATGTATAGACTATGAAGGAAAAAGAAGGAACTTTTGGGGTGATGGAATATCCTAGATCTTCTTTTTTTTGGAATGTTCTATATCTTCATTGTGATGATAGTTCCATAGGTATGTGTATTTGTCTAAATGACTCAAACTATACATTGAATGTGGGTGTGCTTTACTGCATATAAATTATTCCTCCAAAAAGCAAAATTTTTTAAAAAATCCAAACATTTGATAAGCCAAAGTACAGAGCACATAAATCCATCCCAAGTATGACCATCCATCATCACCTATAGCACTTCCGCTGTCAACTGATCCAACCACTGTCTTCTGCTGGATAGACATAGAGCTCTCAACCGACTGCCCTACTTCTCATCTTGGAACTTTAGTGCCTAATCTCTGCTAGCAGCCAGAGCAAGCCTTAGAAAGAATGAAATAAGTCATGTCATTCCTTGGCTTCAAACCCTCCAAACACTTCCTCTAGGTTAGAATAAAATTTGAAGGTTTTTCTCTGGGTATATCCAACAAGATTATGTTCAACGCTGAATCACAGAAGGACCCCACAGTGCAGAGCCTTAAATCAGAAAGAAATTTATTTCTCCCTCACAACAGTGAAATCTAGAGGCTATCAGCCCAGGGTTAGCATCAGAGACCCAGATACTGCTCTCTTGTTGCTTCCATTCCTGAGGTCACATCATGGTCCAAGATAGATGCTGGGGCTCCAGCCATTACACCCCTGTTCCAGCCACCAGACAATAGGAAGGCACACCTCCTTCCATTAAAAACACATCGAAGAAATTTCAGGCCCCACAACCCCTGACATACACGTCAATCATAGGCTCCTACCTATCTGACACAAAGAAATTAGAAAATGTGGTCATTACTATGCTGCCTAAGAGTAGGGAGTGGGACAGGGGTTTGATCTCACAGCCCTGAGATCCTGACCTGAGCCAAAATCAAGACTCGATGGCTTAACCAACTGAGTCACCCAGACGCCCCAGGAAGTGATTCTCATGATGTGCTCTTGGCTTTCAGAAGTCAGCCCATCCTGGGACAGGGAAACCTGCAGCACCCAGCGAGGGGGCAGGAGGAGCAGATCCTGTGCACCTGCAGAGTAGGGTTAGCCACCAGGACCCCAGCGCTCAGAGCTGCGACCGCAGCGTGGGCAGCATACTCCCTTACACTTGACCGGACCCTGAGACTCCTCCGGAGCCTGTGTCCTGCAGGAAGGGCTCCCTATGCCGACAACTCCCAGGACCCAGAGGCTGAACCTCCCCTCCAACCTCCCCGCCACCAGCCTTGCCTTGGCCAAATCCATGTGGCCACCTGATACCACGTGCGTAGAATAAAAATAGCAAGGTAATACCAGCCCCCGCCGATCTCCTCTGGAATGTTCTTTCTAGGCGCTGTGCTATGGGCGCATTAAATTCCCTCCACTCCAAGAGTCTGTGCATTTCTGCGCTCAGCAGAACTGGGCTTCCCTCAGACGCGGGGCCCTATGAACCCCATAATCTCCACCAGCAACCCCAAATTGCTTTGAAATCAATCTCAGGTGCCCACGAGGAGATCCTAGATTGCTGGCAAGAAACAAGCGCTGTGTTGTTGTTGCTCCGTGGGCCAAGATCGGTTCTTGGGACCCCTTGGCTGGGGAGAAGGGAGCGTAAAAATCTGGGTTTCCTCGTCCTGCATCGCCAGCACCACGGTTCCAGGAGAGGGGAGGTGGAGCCCCAGTTGTGGACGATTCTCTCCATCGTCTGTCCTCACAGATGGACGGAGCTGGGGGCAGGGCAGGGACCGCACTTTTAGGGTCAGCAGTAGCGCACCTTGACCTGGGGGTAGGAAGCTGGGGGACAATCAACGGAACTTTCCCCTTGATCCCGCCCCCTTCCCAACTCTGGGGCAACGCCTGGGAGCTTCAGGACCAGCCAAGCTTGCTCCGAGAGCCCCAGCGCTCACATCGAGGCTGGATGAGCCCCGCACAGGCATTCCCGGGGCCGCCAGCCCTCTCGCCCCGTCGCCAAACTCCAGGTCAGGCTCCCTACTCGTCGAAACACCCGGAGATCCGGGGCTATTTCCCGGGCCCGAGCACCTGAACGACAGCCACCCGCTCCTGCCTCACCTCGACCCGGCGACGCCCTAGGAGCGCACCCTGCGTCCCAAGCGTCCGCGCCCGGTCCCTGCCGGTCCTCCCCGAGGTGGCTCCGGATCTACCCCGGCTCGCGCTCCGCTAGGACTCCAGCGCCTCAGTCCCGGGGCCTCGGATCCGGCCGCCGGGCCCCCGGCCGGGTTCCAGGCCGACCCAGCCACCTGAGCTCCGCCGCCAGGCCCGTCCCACCCCAGTTCCGCCCCTGGTCCTGCCCCCGACCCAGGCTCTCCTGGCCCACCTGAGCTCAGCTCCCCGCCCATGTCCACCTTAAGCACCTCCCCGCCCCGCCCCCGTCCTACCCGGCCCACCTGAGATCTGCTCCTGGCCCGCCTCCGGTCCAGGCCCACCCCACCAGCCGCTCCTCGTCCCCACCACCTCATGACAAAACCCCACTCCTTGGGTGCCCTTTCCTTTCCAGAACCGCCCCCTCCCCAGTTGGCCCCCTTCCTTTGCCAACGGCCTGGGCCCGCCGCCCAGGGCCCGCTGCGCCACCCGCTTGGGGGGTGAGCTCCGGGAGCCGGGAGAACTCGCAGGGTGGAGCATCCTTCCAACGTTGCAAGCGGGGGTGCAGGAAGAAGTCGAGGAGGGGAGGATGCAGCACCTCCCGAGGGATGCGGTCCTTGGCCTGGGATTCTGTGTGGCAACTCCTTTCCTCCCGCACTGCTTTGCAGCCCTGGAAAATTCGGCCCAGACGTCCAGGGACCGAGATGGACACGACCCCTTCCATCATCTGCCTTTCACTTCAGAGAGGCTGTCCTGTACACCTGCGCGCACCAGAGCGCAGGTGCCCGAAGCTTCCGGTCCTCAGGAGCACGGGCGTCTTTCCAAGACGTCCACTGACTAGGCATCTTTTACTTGTTCTGTCCAATCAGCGCGGTGTCACTGATGTCATGCATTACGGTGGTCTCGGTCGGGATGACCCTGCAGGTCAGACGTCAGTGGGCTGCACTTCCACAATGAGAAGGAATTAGTCCAGTTCTGAGACCACACTGTAAATTAATATTGTTGTAGGGGATAAAGCAGGCAGCCCCAAGATGGGCCACTTTGGCCTAAAGACTATTTTGCATTAAAAGCAATGAAAACTAAGCAGATTGAAGAAAAAGCTCCCTTACCTCCCCCATCAAATGCCTGCCTGCACCAGGAAGAGAGTTATTAACAGAATCCTCTTTACAAGAAACTCATCTGCTTGCAATGCAACCCTTGTTTTCCAAATATCTCCTCTTGCCTTCCTGCTAATAGTCTGCCTTCCTTTTGTATCCCCAGGCCCCACCCCTCTCTTTAGCTCAGTTTAGCCTCCTGTTGCCTCTGGAGTTTCAAGTCTCTGGCTTCCCATACAAATGAAACTAAATTTGATTTTCTGCCATTCATCTGTCTCACGTCCATTTGGTTCTTAGCCCAGCTGGAAGGACTTTGGAAGGCAGAGAATATCCGCCCTCCCCAACATTGTCCATCTACAAGCATGCAAAGATTTGCATGTGTACATATGTGTGTACATATGTCTGCCCATGTGCACATGGGTGTGTTCTGAGTTGCCAAGCAAATTCGATTTAATAGTGTGGGTTACAGTCAAAAATGTGATGCCAAATGTTTAGAGTCTATACATAGCAGTAGAATTCCTATGTTCCTGGGTATATGTATCTTACTTTCCAGGTTGCCGAGTTGCTCCCCAAAATGGTTGTTCCAGTTGGCAAGTTGTGTTTGAGGTTTGAAAGTTTCTTTACTTTCTGGTATGAGAGGATTTTCCAGAAGCTCGTCTTTGTTTATATCATTCTGGGGTGACATACTTCTGGCTCGGTTTTATAGATCTGCAGTTGGTGTTTTGTTTTCCAGAGAAACACTCATCTTTATGGCTCACCATTTAATTTCCCTGCTGTCAAGAGGCAGAATTAACTTATTCCTCTTTTTAAAAGAATGATATAAGTAGGGAATAATGAATGCAAAATGCTGTAGTTAAACATCAGCAGATAAGCTGATGGATCGGCTGTCACTTAGATTATGCTATAAACGGAAAGAAAGTAATATTTAATCATTTGCAAAAAAACAAAAACAGTGGTGAGGGATTTGGTGTACTTTGACTCTGAGTGACTCATTACAGCACACTGTTATTTTCCAGGTAACAGGAGGAATAAAAAGTACAAAGCTTAGAGAAAAGTCATTGCTTTCAAGAGCATGCAGGGTCTCCCAAAGGGTTTAAACAATTGCAAAGTAAACACCGTTATGGGATGACTTCCCTCTTCTTAAGTTCTTATGTTGAAGTCCTAACCTCCAGGACGAGAGAGTGTGTCTATATTTTGACATAGGGGCTTACAAGGGGTAATTAAGGTAAAATGAAGGCATGTGGATGGGCCCTAATCCAGCATGACTGATGATTTTAAAAGAAGAGGGAAGACCACAGGAAGACACATGCCTTCGAAGAACCAGTCTGGCTCACAGGAATCTCTCCTTGCCTTTTCCAGTTTCTGGTGGCTCCTAGTGTTCCTTGGCTGTGGATGACTCCAATCTCTGTCCGCATCTCCATGTGGACTTAACCTCTTCTCAGAGTTTTGGCTTCTTCTGACAAAGACACTTGCTATGGGATTTAGGGCCCTCCTGGCTAACCCAGGATGAACTCATCTCAATATCACTCACTTAGTTACATCTGCAAAGAGTCTTCCCAAAATCACATGTATGGGTTCCAAATGGACATATCTTTTGGAAAAGCTATCACTCAACCCATTGCAGGACCCACCCAGATAGTCTAGGGGTGATTTTATCTCAAGATCCTTAATCTGATTACATTTGCAAAGACCCCATTTCCAAAGAAAGTCACATTTGCAGGTTATTGGAATTAGGTACAGACATGGCTTTGGGGGCCATTGTCAGCCATTATCACATCACTCGATGGGGGCGTTGTGGGGTTGAAACTGTTTTATCCCTGTAAAGTGCTTGCAATGGTGTCTGAGAAAGTGACCAGTAAACATTGGCTAAATATTTTCGTTATCCACATTTGTATCGAAAGTGAAGGGAAAGAGAGTTTTGAGATAAATGTGAAAGCATATTTCTTTGTAACGAAGAATATTCCAATATGATGACCATGCCAACAAGACTTCCATGGGAAAGGACAATGGAGCTTATGTGGAACCCTCCCAGGCTCTGACCTATGTATCTCTCCTTTGCTTAATTTCCATCTGTACACTTTCCCCGTAACAAAGCCATAACCGTGAGTACAAGAGCATCAGTAAATTCTGGAAATCCTTTGAGCAAACTATTAAATCTGAAGGTGGTTTGGGCAATGCTCTGAATGTCCAGTTGGTACCAGAAGTGAGAGTGGTCCTGTGGAGGGTTATGTGCCCCCTAAACTTGGTTGTTGACTTTAAATTTTACAATTTGCCTAAACCTAGGTAAAGGCCACATGATAGGTGTGATGCTCCAGTTTCCCTT
This sequence comes from Eumetopias jubatus, assembly GCF_037043125.1. Taxonomy (NCBI): domain Eukaryota; kingdom Metazoa; phylum Chordata; class Mammalia; order Carnivora; family Otariidae; genus Eumetopias; species Eumetopias jubatus. The sequence continues at coordinate 90,021,169 of NW_028274822.1, read as the reverse complement.
ATCCTGGGATACCAGCAGATTTTCACTTCTGATGGTGGTTTTCTTTCACGCCGATCAGCACCTCATGCCGCAGGGGACCATTCTTGCTGAGGGTGAGAGGTCATGTAGGGGACCAGAGTCTGAGCAGCATTTCAGGGAGCTGTGTCTGCCTTGGGTGATGCCCCCCGAGTTCCTTCTTCAAGGTAGAGAGTGGGCCTCTGCTGGCTTTCCTTTCCCCTGGCCATGGCAGGAGACCCAGGTGTGCGGTGGAGGATGGAGCCCGTGCTCCGAGAGGAGCCCACCGTCGTCCAGCTGGTGGGGAGCAGGGGCTGGCTGTGATGTCTCGGTCTGCGAGGGAAGCACTCTCGAGGCCTCCGTGGCTGTAAACTTCCTTTATTTGGTGCCGGGAGGGACTGGAGGTGTCCTCTCCCTCTGCGGACTCCAGTGGAGCCAGAGAGCTTCACGAGGCTGGGGCGGGGACACTGATGTGACCTCCTCTGTGACTCCATGTCGTCCCTGAAAGACTCTTAAGTGGCAACTCTGGAACCCCTGCCGGGAAGACCCGCCGGGATTCTCTGCTTTAAGAGAGTTTCAGCGAGCTGAGTAATGATGATTGCTGTGGATATTTTTCTGTTTTCTGGGTAACAGTTCTCTCTTAAGATAAGAAGTGAAGTTATTTTAAATTTAAATGGAGACAACTTATAATTAAACATGTGCAATTAAAGCACATTTATCACTAAGGTGGTCACATCTTCCATTTTGAACAGATACCATTGAAGCTAAATATGCCCCCGAAACTGCAGGAGGAGTATCTATAACCTGTTAATAATTGTCGTTGTTTTTCCAGTTGTTTTCCTGGGAGTCTTCATGAAAACTGCTGAATTCACAGTTTGAGCTGTGAAATTGAGCTGAATGGGGCAGTGAAGCGTTCATGAAAAGCATTCTCCCCCTGTGGAAATTTGTTGAATTGTCTTTTCATGAGTTGAGAAAAGTTTCCTCTATACATGGTGTTTGCTGGTTTGGGGAAATATCGTTCCTTCAGTATGGATCTTCTTGACCATTTCCTTTAAAGATGAAATTAGGTTATTACCTTCATTTGCATCTAAAATCTTGGGATCTATATTAACTAGATCAATGGATCCCAAATCCCAAATGGGATCCCAAAATATTTCATCCTATATGATTCCCTTTATATGACATTCTTGAAGGGACAAGATTACAGGGAAGGAGAACAGATTGGTAGTGGCCAGGAGTTAGGGATCTGTGAGAGGCAGGGGGAGGTTTGGAAGGATGGGCTGTTCTTCTGTTGTGGTGGTGATCAGACACATTTGCACAGGTGAAAAAATTATGTAGAAATAAATACGAAAAAACACACAATGTATGCATGTAAAACTACCCAAATTTGAATAATGTCAGGGGGTTGTATAAATGTCCACTTCCTAATTGTGATATTGTGCAATATTTATGCAAGATGGTACCATTGGCCGGAGCTTGGTGAATGTACTTGAGGTCCCTCTGCCGTATTTCCTACAGCTGCATGTCAATCTGCAATAACCTCAAAACTAAAAAAATAATAACTTAAAAAAGCAATATAAGGTCATTGTTGAAAACTTGGAAAGCATAAACTAAAAAGAACCACTATTATTTTGTCCTTCTCCCATTCTGCATCTTTGTTTCATGCCCTTTGTTTTATGCCCTATTTGAGTCCCATGATCTCCTCTCTTCTTGTTACAAAACTAATAACTTCCTTTATTGTTTGAATACAGCACTTTATATTATTTTCCTTGAAGACCAGTACATCCTAATGCATGCCCCTGCTTATGTTGTAAAGTTTTTGTGGTTTTATTTCTCCTGGTTTTCACTGAGATTATTCCATTATGAAATGAATGTTGGATTTTGTGCCATGAACAACAACAAGGACCGAGATCCCAAATTATTTGGAATGTTTTTTTTAAACATGTGTGTACATGTACTTGATCTGTTGCATTCCATACGTCCTCTTTGGGTCTAGATCATGGGCAAATGTTTGAAACAATATGAATAATACAAATGCACAGTGCTATCCAGCACCCTTGCAAATTATTGGAATCTATACACATCTGCCTTAAACCTCTATTGCTGTGTAACAAATAACACCACCCTTAGTCACTTAAAGCAACACATAGTTATTGTCTCACAGCTCCTGTGGGTCAAGCATGTCCCCATGATGGTTTAGCTGGATGGTTCTGGTTCAGGGTCTCTCATGATGTGGTTAAGCTGTCAGATGAGGATGCAGTCATCTCAAGCTTGACCAGGGATGGAGGGTCCACTTCAAACTCACTTGTTGGTCATTGCTGTCTGTTTTCCAGGGACTCAGCTCTTTACCACATGGGTTCCTGTAAGACCTCTGCGTCCTTACAACATGGCGACTGGCTTCCCAAAGAGCAAGTGATCCCAGAGATGGCAGGCAAGGATGAGAAGACCCAAGATGGCAGGCGTGTTTTTTATCACCTGATTTTTGCCTTCTGCTACTTTATCACAGACCGACCCCAGTACAGCATGGGAGGGGACTGCCAAAGTGCATAAATAGCAAGAGGTGAGGGCCCCCAGGACGTACTGGGGGCAGGCGACCATGCTGTCCAAGCTCAGGAGAGTGTTTGTATAAACTGCCTGCCGCCAGGCATCACACACTGAGACCCCTCCCCGCTGGAAACAGGAATGAGGAGAATTTCTAGGAACTCTGGTTTCCAGAAGACATTGCTAAGTAAACATTCCACCTTTTGTGTTAGAGAGAAGGGAAAGTATAAAGACATGCATTCATTTGCTTATTTTTATAAAAAAAATAATACCCCGAAGGATAAGACAGCTGACACAGATGCTGTTTCCCTGTAGCAGGTGGGGCTGAGGGCAGGGCACGTGCGGTGAGGAGTGACACTTCCACATCTTCTTGAATAGTCTTCACTTGCCAATGCAGGAAAAAAAATGTCAATAGGATGCAAAAGGCCAAAAAATCACAAATCTAAGCATAAAATGAACAAATGAACCCAACAGTATTTCAAATGGATACTGTGGTGATGCTGAAGAAACTAAACAGAAAACCAAACCAAAACCAAACCCAAAAAAGTGAGTGAGAATAGAAAAGAGGGAACTAACTGAGGCAAGGTGACCAGGAGAAACCTCTCTAAAGGTTGGTCTTTATGGCAAAAAGACCAAAAAAAAAAAAAAAAAAAAATCAGCCGAGAGGAGCATTCTGGATCAAGAGAACTTATAGATAAAGAACTCAAAAATTCAACAGAAAACAACAACAACAGTAAGTCCTACAAGAAAATGTGGGTGAACACAGATATTTCACCAAGGAGGATATGCATGTGAAAAAATGTTCGGCCTCGTTAGCCATTATGGAGCCCGGACACTGGTACCGCCATACAGCGGAATACCACTCAGCGATACCAAGGAATGACCAGATACACAGAACTGCTGGGGTGGGCATGAACGACAAAGCGCTCACCGAAAGAGAAATACTGACCCGAAAAGGTTACATCCTCTAAGATTCCACCTAGATTCCATTTTTGAAACGACAGAGACACAGAGATGGAGCACAGATCAGGGGTGGGTGGGGAAAGGGGCAGAAGGGGGTGTGGTTGGTGGCTGTGCCTACCAGAGAGATCTTCCGTAATGTGGTGGAATTCTGCATCTGATTTACTAGTGGTTACACGAATCTATGTATGGGATTAAATTGTATAGAACTACACACACATGAATTTGGGTTAAAAAATGTCAAAAACTGAGTGAGGGCTGTAGTGGAGTTGTAATGTATCACTATTAATTTCTCGGTTTTGATGTTGTATTTCAGCCATGGAAGATGCCACCATTGGGGGGGGGCGCATACATGAGATTCTTTGTCCTATTTTTGCAACTTCCCACAAGCCTAAAATTACTGCAAAATAAAAAGCATACATGTAAAAAATAAAATAAGTGTAAAGTCGCTACTTAACTCTGAGAGCAGGAGGAAGGATGTCCCAGAAAAGCCACCTTTCGGCAGGGGAGGAGATTCGGAGACGGCCAACGAGCTGACTAAAATCTGAATACATTAAAAGGAGAGGCTGTCTACTTTGGTCTCACATCATCCCAGAGCTCCCACTGATGGCCTTCATTTCAGAGCTAATTTTCATGGGAACAGGAGAGGGGCCTTAGGACACACTGTCACTGGACCGCCAGCCTCACCAGCTCCAGCAGCAGGCAGTTAAAAGCATATGCAATTCAGCACCCTTGCAAGAGCGCCCCTTAATGGGACAGAAATGCAGTGTGCATGATACGCACACACACACACAGGGCCTCCCCCGAAGAATCAAGAACACCCAGACAGCACTCATGGAGAAGTCCTGAGTAGAGCACAGAGAAGAGCCTGTAGGTGGGACACTGTAGTTTAGCAATTCACTGTCCTGTGGTTTTTTTTCATCTACAAACGTACACACCCCTGCTCCTTCGATTCTCTCCTTGGCCCCAGGCCACCCGATCCATGCACTGTGCTAATGACCAGCGATAACTGTCTTTGTGGCCATCCCGTCCAACCACCCACAGCCAATAATCCAGTGCATGGATGCCCGAGAAGACCTTCGGCCAAGCCGAAGCGTTTTGAGGTTACGCCATTTCCTGGCGCACAGTGAAAATCGAGGAAGCAGAAGGATTAATGTCAGAATGCAGGTGGGTAGAGAAAGCGAAGAGAAAACCCATTAAGATGTTTAGTTCAGCTGACCCGTGTCTACTCGGGAAAACCTTGACTGATGGATAATTTCTGAAGATGAAACGGGAAGCACAGATCCAGCTAAACAAGTTCATGAAAGAAAACGGTGGCTGTCAGTCAGGAAGACAAAGCAGTGGAATATTCTGAGTGTTTCTGTTGCCACCGCCGGAAGATGACGGGACACATTTTTAAGGCTCTGTCAATACCATTAATATTTATGACCTATCTCACAAAAACATCCATCAACCACGTCTGCTCGGGAATTGTTTTGCTGGGAGATGAGCCCCAAATGACAAAATCGAGAGTTATTATGTAAAGGTTTTATTCGCTTCTGTTTTACACACACCCTTAAAGGTGGTAAAATCGTCAGGACGCTGCACTCTGAGAACAGAATGTTCTTTTTTCGAAAAAAATCACCTTTATTCGTACCAAGTGAATTAGATTATTTATCTCAAAGTGGAGTCCTAAATACGCAAGTGTTCTTGAGCACAGACCGACCTCCACCTGCTCTAAAATTCCAACCTCTCTGGTACTTGTGTGTTGGCATTAGATGAGCAAGCCCTTGGCTTAAAATCCTCCCTTTCCACCCTGCTCCTGCAGCTCCGTGATCTAAAAGGCACTCTGGGACCTTGAGGAACCTGTTTCTTTCTCTATAGAGAGAGACCCGTATTTCCACTACAAGGCCAGGTTCCTCGGAGGGTGAACAGTGAGAGAACAACACATGCCCAGTGTTTGTCCCAAAATACGCGCTGGATAAACGTTAACTGCTCTTTCTCATTGGCATGCCAGCGTGCTTAATGGGGAGACGCTTGAGAGTAGTGGTGAGATTGAAAATACTTCGTAACCTGGTGGTGCGGTCACTGACCAATTGGATTAGATGCAGCTGGTAAATAATCGTTCCCCCCGCCCCGCCCCGCCGGAGAGAACTGGCAGGACATGTGACAACGCACCTTTTTTTTTTTTTTTTTTTTTTTTTGCATAGCTTAGTGCACAGCCCCTCACACCTTTTCCTAAGCGGCCTTTATTTTGCAAACTGCGATTCTGATTGGCTTGAGCTTCTCCTCCTGCGGAGGCACCAGGGGCGACGGTCCCCGAGGCGCCCACTAGATGGCGCGCGCAGACCAGCTTGCGGCCACACCTGCCCCGCGCTCCCCTCCCCCCCGGAAGGTCCCTGCACACCTGCCCCTGCCCAGTCTTACCCCCGTTTACCTAACTGCCTCGTCAAGCCCTTGGTTCCCCGGGGAGCCCCGATTTCCCCAAGTGTGAGGAACGAAGGCGCCCTCCGGCAGCCCCACGCAGCGCTCAGCGCGACACCTGCTGGGGGGCGCCTGGCCCGCGGGCGCCTGTCACAGCCTGGAAAGGTGTCGCCTCCCTCCGCCAGCACCACCGCCGGCCCTGCAGCTGGATGGACACCCGTGTGCGGCTTTTTTTTCTGGCAAGGCCTCATTGTTTTTATGTAAAAGGATGCACGCTCATGATAAACGTTCTAAACAACCTGAGGAGAAATCAGAATGCCGGCACCCCCAAAAGGGCCACGGGTGGGATTATAGATCCGTTACTCGACACATCTAAGTCCACCGTCACGCACGGAGAAGTGGACAGCAGGTGACATCGTACTTTATAACAACGAGGTCAAACTCTGTATGCTGCTAGTGTTTTAAGTGCTCAATTCTCCTTTTTACTTGTATTTAACAGAAGACAAAGAATCTAATGTGAAATTTCTGAGCTTCAAACACCAATCACGACAAGAGATAGTGATCATTGAAACACTTGCTGTGACCAGGGCGGAAAGTTTCAGGTGAAACAAGTAATGAGTGGAGCCCCATCTTATTTCTATTATTATTCTGACCGCAGTCGCCCCCCCACCTCGGTGCTTTCACGCTTTGGGAGGCCAGCCTTTAACTCCCGCGCAGCAGGTTTTCTTTTCGTTTTAAGTTCTTATGTATGTTTTTGTTTTAAAATATTGTTCTCAGATTTATTGGGGTATAACTGACAAATAGAAGTTGTGTATAAACTAGCTAACATCAGCTCACATAGCTACCGTTTTACAGGTGCGTGTGTGGGGAGGGCACGTCAGATCTCCTTTCTTAGCGACTTTCAAGAGGGCGACACAGTCTCGCCGTAACTGTGTTCACCGTGCTGCCATTAGCTCCCCAGAATGTACCCATCTTATTTATGACGGAAGCTTCGCACCCTTGACCAACCTCTCCGCACTCCCTCCAGCCTCCACCCCCAGCAACCACCATGCGGTTAAGGACCATTTCTGCTTCTGTGCGTGGGGCTGGTTTAGATTCCGCACGTAAATGAGATGACGCAGCATTTGTCCTTCTGTGTCTGGCTTACTTCGCTTACTGTGAGGTCCTCTAGGTTCATCCCTGTTGTCACAGGATTTCCTTCCTTTTTTAGGGATGAATAACGTCCATGTATATACATAGTCCTATACGTCACATCTTATTCGTCCACTCAGACATCGGCCATTTGGGTTGTTTTCTTACCTCGTGCCTAATGCTGCCGTGAACACGCGTGTGCAGGTGCCGCTCTGACACACTCTAGCATCGGAGCCATCCAATATGGCGGCCATTGGTTACGTGTGACTGTTTAAATTAAAATTGATTTAACATTAAATACCATTCAAATTCAGTTCTTCGGTTGCACTAGCCACATTTCAAGTGCCCAGGAGCTGTGTGTGGCCGGTGGCGACTTTATTAGCACAGCTACGGCATATTCTGTCACTGAAGACAGTGCCGGTATCGGCCCTCTTCTTTGACAGATGAGTGAACAGCACCCTTGGACTTCTTCCCACTTCCTCTGCTTAGATATTTATTAGTTTTACATATATTTTTACGCTTGTGAAGGTGATCCCGTTTGTGTTCCGTTGCAGAACGTGCTGTCGCACTTTGACATCCGTCCACTCCTCACGTCCTCCATGAAGCACCCCGCTTACTGCACCAGTCCCCCTGGTCTGATCTTTGATCACCAAAGGCCCCTTTTTGTTGAGGGCTTTCTGCTTTTTTGTTCCTTTAGTCTCATTTTAGTGAGGTCCCCGTGGGGGAGAAGTGAGATAAACCAAGCGGTCGGCCTCTGTGCTGGACTGGAAGTCCCGAAAGGCGTGGGGAGCTGTGGAAGGCCAGTGAGACCTCCGGGACGGGCGGCCCGTCATCCCTGCCGCACACCTGACAGAGGGCCCGCGCGCCAGTCTCCAGGGGGGGAGCCGGGGCGGATGAGGGAGCCCCGGTTCTAGGCATCGGTGACGGCGATAGGGGCTTCCACCCAGGGACAGAATTCTCCTGCTTTGGGGGGACGTTTCTTCAGTGAAGGAAGAAATATCCTATCCCACAATTAGAGACCAAGCAAAATCACTGACATCATGGGGCGGAGCAGTTGTGCCTTCATTTCTTTATCGAGATCCAGCTGGAGAAGCTGCTGGTTCTTTCCTGAGAGAAGGAGCCGGGCCTTTAGAGAAGAGCCAGGGAGGGGGCGCCGTGGGCCTCGCGGGGGATCTGCCACCTCGCTCCTTTTCTCAGGACTACTTTTGACGCTGGAAAATGTCACCTTGGCTGGGTGACATGCGTGCAGTCCTACCCTCCCTGCAGGGGAGCTCCCAGAGGTGGGAGAACTCGGCACTAGGAGCTGTGGGCATCAGGAAACAGGACGGGAAATGGTACAGGTTGGCCATGCTGTGCTTTACTTCCTTTTAAAGATTTGAGATAACAATTACAAATTGGAAAAAAAAAATTTCATTTTAAAATGTAGGGCCTGTCATGAAAACGTGGGACATTGAGAAATCCTGTGCTGGGACTCTCCCAAGCACAGAGGAGCAGAGCCGAGTGGCGTCCCCTTTAGGGGCGAATGAGCCTGGGTCACTGGCCTCCATCACTCGCTTTTCTCCTACCTCCATGGCCTTTGCTCATCCCGGTCCGAAGCCGGTTCCCGGAGAAATTTGCCTTTAAGCCCCTCGACCCGTGGTATCCACAGCACCGTTGTAGGCACTAGGGGAATTTTACAAACATGTGACGGGGTTGTGTGATCTGAGAGATTGCAAAAACACCCACGGTTTAGCACAGGTGGGGCCAGCTAAGTTCTGCCAGAATATAGCGAGGAAGGCTGTGACCTCCGGCCGGAGTTTCTCTGATGGTTGCTATGTCTTCTTCTCCTTCTACAGCCCCGCCCACCATCCCCTATGGGAAAGCATGGACTTGAACACATATTTTTCAGAACAAATGCTGTAGGAAAGCGGCCCTAAGTTAAACAGTTTATATTTTTAACTCCTTAGCCCAGCTCTGCAGATTCCAAAAGGACTGCCCTAAGTGCCTTTGAAGGAATGCTCAGGAAGGAAAGGCCCCTCGTCTGCCTCCACGTTGCTGAGGGGATGGTACAAACACGAACCTAACATTCCATGTGCAAATAAGGAGCTTATGGGTACTGATGCCACGGTGGGCACATAGGGATCCATAATAATAAGGGACATGTGTATGTCTTTAGAAAGACTAAGAGAGAGTCCATTATTATGATATTTTTTGGTGTTCCTTGAGGGGTGTTTCTTTCATTTCTCCTTCTTTTATGTCATTTTCAAAAGGTGTATTTAAATTAAAAAAAAAAGCCATAAAGACACCTATTAAAATTATTCCGTAAAAGCAAAACAAACCAACTCAGCAAGCCCCAGGCTTTTCTAAGTCTTCCTGAGACTCACTCACTTACCTTCTTGCCTCCTGTTGACACTGGGTGTGTGTCCCTGTCTCAATCCTATGCGTGTCAATAGCAGAGAGTTCACAGATGATATGTGGATGGCAACACTGGAGATCATCCAATCAAACTCAACCTCTGAGGGAAATTGAGGCAAGGCGGGGGTGACGTTTTCCAGGTCATGTTTTTGTTCTCCAGATTCAGAGAGAATTCATTTAGGACGCCTGACCAGGTAGGGGTTGCACTGATCAAAAACCCCGCCTCTGCTGAGTCCCAGGTCTCTTCCATGATATGAGCAACGACCATGTGAAGGGCCACCTGTGAAGATGACCATGGCCGCCATTAGGTGTCCACCACTGATTTTAGAGGCGCAGCTGCTGGATGTCACCATCCCAGGGTGCCCACGGACCTTCAGTAGCATCAGATCAGCAAGTGCCTCTCGAGTAATTATCCATCCAACAGTCATTTGGAAAGAGGCCATTGGAGTTGCTCCAGAGGCTCCTTCTTCCTTCGCCAATTGATTAAGTGTTGCATTCCCGGTCCATAGTCATTACTCAGTGATTCTGATGTGAGTTCCAGTTCAAAGGGCATCATTTGTAACTCTGAGGACAAGCCTCTAATATAGTGGAATTCCTGTTAATCGCCTCTTCCACCAACATTTGGTTTTGGAAATCTAATTTGTAAAGGGTCCGCTAAGCTAAGCTCTTGGTAACTCCAGGATTCAGGAGGTCCCTCCAGCTCCGTTCTCTGTGTCCGCAGACAGAACTTTCCGCATCTCTGCAGACAGTGCCGAAGTCCTCCCCGTGGCTTGTAATGCTAATCTAGGAGTCATTCTCCATGCTTCTACATTTCTAGCCACATCCATCCAGGAAGTCCTTGTGCCTCTGACCTCCACAATGTGTCCAGAATGTGTCCACAATCCAACCACTGCCTTCCATCTACACCGCCAACACCTGAGCCAACCACGTCATCTCTTGCTGGGAGATGAGATGTTTGTTAGGTCCAAGACAGCAGCCCGTGTTTGTCACTATGCCTCTGCATCCTCACTACCCAGTAGACCACCTGGCATCTGGTGGGCATTCGGGAAATAGTTGTCCAAAAAGAAACAGCAGAAAGAGGGACAGGGATACCCAAGTTCTGGCATTTGGCTTTCCAAATGGATACAGTCTTCTGAGGAGCATCCCTTCAGCCTCATCCACTCCTTTGTTCCTCTGTTTTTTCCCCCTTTCCCTCTCCTCTTTATGTTTACCACTCTCCCATCTTTCCTATGACAGCGGCATGTCGGGTTGGTCAGTGGGTGTCAAGGAACAAAGTTCACCTCCCCTGGAAAGACATATCGGAGTCTTTGATGCAGAGTGTGTGGGAAGGGGCTTTCATTATAGAATCATCTGAGTAAGCATATAGGACCACACACAGAGTCGGTGCCCGGGAGACAGGTGTTGAATGAGTAAATGGAAAACATTAACGAGCTAACTAGACATTCAAGGCCAGTGAGGATAAGGGAAAATGGGGAGACACAGGGAATGAGTAAGAGAGTGGGGAAAGATTACATCGGACATCGTGGGTCATGCTAGAGGCTCCTCCCATTTTGTAAAGGCTTCATGCAGAATCATATATTGTGGATAAGCGCGATGGGCTTTGAGAAGAGCCAGGTCTGACAGGCATTTCAGTGGGCTCACTCTGACTGCCCTGTGGAGCAAAGCCTGACGGGGAATCAGAGCAGAAGCCAGTGTTGCAGTCATAGAGCCAAGAGCTGATGGTGACTTCATCCAAGGATCTATTTTTGGAGGTGGCATTGGTACAGAGTGTTCATAGTCTGGAAGGGAGATCTGAGAAGATTTGTCCGTGACTTCCATATTGGGTATAAGAGAATGATGACACCAAGATTTTTATCTTGAAAAACAGAAAGGCTGGAGTTGCAACTGACTGAGACTGGAAAGCTTTGAGGAGAAGTGCTTTTGTTGAGCATGGAAGGACAATCATGGAGAGCAGGGGTCAGCAAACAAAGGCGTTGGGCAAAATCTGACCCACTGCTTGGTTTTGCAAATAAAGTTTTATTGGAACATACCCATGCCTATTTGTTTGTGTGTTAACACAAAACCTGCTTTTGAGCTTCAACAGCAGATTGGAATATTTACTTTGAATATTTTTCTATTGCTATGTCGTCAAATTATTTTCCCTTGAAGTGTGTAATCTGCTGTTAATCCCATCTGGTACATTTTTCAATTAAAATACTGTATTTTCCATCTCTTGAATTTCTGTTTGAGTCTTTTACTATAGTTTTATTTCTCACCTCGTCATATCCATGCTTTATTTTATTTTCCTTTATATTCTACAGCATATAGTTGATATTAATAGTAACTATTTTAAGGTCCTTGTTTGCTAATTTGATGGTCTCGATCATCCTCGGATCTGTTTCTATTGAATGATTTTCTCTTCTGGCCATGGGTCATATTTTTATGCTTTTTTTTTTCATGCCTGGTGATTCTTTTATTGGCTCCTGGAATTGTGAATTCTACACTGTTGAGACACGGGATTCCACCGTATTTCTTTTATCAGCGTTGGACTTCTTTCCGGCGTGATGTTAAATGACTTGCAGATCATTTGATTCTCCAGAGACTTGTTTTTAAGCTTCCTTAGGGCAGGTGCAGAGCAGCTTCTGTTCTAGGACTAATTTTGTCCTATTTCAAAGGTATAACCCATCTGACGACTCTACCCAATACACAGTCCCTCCATCTGGATTGTACCCAGTCTCGTGTGAGTCAGGGAAGCGGTTCAACTTATGGCTTTTGGTGAGGCTTTTCTTGGCCATGGGAACTTCAGCCCAGGCACTGACAGACAGCACACAACCAGAGAAGAAAGGGGACCTCTCTGCAGGAGTTTGGATCTCTCTCCAGGCCCCTCTCTTCCAGTCCAGTTACCTTAACTGCTTTCACCTTTACTCTCTGTCTCTGGGCTCTGCCTGACTCCTGGGTCCTGTGTGGTTTCTTCCTCCCCGCGCTGCTGCCTGGAAACTGCCTACAGACACTCAGCTGTGATAACCATAGGGTTCCCTTTGTGCGGTCCCTTTCCCTCAATGACCACGGTCTTGTGCCCACCCACGGTGCTCTATGCGAATACAGCTGTGTCATATATTTTGTCTGGTTTCCTATCGACGGGGCGCAGGGAAAATCTGGGAGCAGGGAATCCCTCGTGAGATTAGCTTCCTGGGAAAGCGGAAAGCTGAGGATTGATTTTAATGGGTAGGACAGATTGTAAACAAGTAACCGAATAAATAATTTTGAAATGGCTGTGAGTGTACAAAAGCTAGCTTGAGTTATGTGTAAAGATAATGGCGGGAAGCCAAGAGTCAAGAAGGGCTCCCTCTCCGTGGATTACTGAGATAGTCTGTGTAAAGTGCTTGGCGCAGTGGCCGCACAGAGGAAGAGTCACTTGGGTTTTAGGCATTGCTAGCATATTGTTTTATTGATAAGCCAAACAGTGTAGTGTTTAGGAGCGTGATCTCCTGGGTTTGAGAACCAGGTCCAGCATCTCATGACTTGACCTTGGGCAAGGTGCCTGTCTTCCTATCTCCGTTTGTAATGTGGGATATCGAAGAGCTTCTCCTAATTTTTTTACTGTGGGCATCCCATAAGCTACGCAAAGTGAGAACAGAGCCTGCACGTCAGAAGCACTCCGCCGCTCCCTCTATTCCTCGCTGTTGCTCTTCCAGGGGCCTCCAGCACCTGTTCCTCATGGTGTGTGTGGCCACCAGGACGCCCCGGTGGGTGCAACCTCATAGACGGTCCCTGACCTGTGCTGCACACTCGGAGGGACGCTCTCCCCTGCGTCCTGGCTTTGACATTATGTCACAGCCACGGGTTGGGGCTCACTCAGCTTAGGCTGGACTGTCCCAGAGCCCGGTGGTCCGTGAGCCCCGATGACACTGTGTTCCACCATGGAGCCACCAGTGAGGCGGTCCACTTTGTTCAGAGCAGAGAGCCCCTGCCTCGGGAGGTGTGAGATCTGTCTGTCCGTTTCTTTGTTCTTTCTCGCTACCTCTGTGGGTCTTTCTGTCTGCCCCTTTGGGTCTGCCCCCCCCCCCCGCCAGGCTCCAGCCAGTCCCTGGGAAAACGCACAGAAGGGTTTATTCATATTTAAATACCATCATTATTGTGGACTGGAGTCTTTCCTCAGGGAGGATTTCTCTCAATGATGCATTTGATCAGGTTTGGGTTTTCACCGAGGAGCTGTCATTCGCTTGCTGGTTCTGAAGCTTGATTAAATTTTAAATTTAGCCCAAGATGTATAAGGAGATTTATTTCACACAACAGAGTAACCGTTGTAATTAAGCAGAGCTTTGCCCACGTGGTAACAGTGAGGTGCAAGCAAGGAATTGGAGGACATACTCTCCTTGCTGTCAGGCTGTGGTGGGGATGCCCACGGACCCCGCCGAATCGGAAGGAACAAAGGATTCAGAACGCAGGGGGCACAGACCCAAACTTGCCCTCATTATACTATCTCTCTGACTTTCTTTCTCTTGTCTCCCTGTCTTCCGTCCATTTTTCTACGCCCCCCACCTCAAGCTCCACTGTCCTGTCTTTCCAGCCACCTCCATGGGCATCTTTGTCCGGCTGTCTGGCTGACTTTGTCCAAACACATGTGTAACAATTACACCTCAGTAAAGCTGTTAAAAAATAAAATTGAAAAATGCAAACAAAGAGAGAGTGTGTTTTCTTTACCTTCTGTCTGTCCATGTCTCACTGACTGTCTGTCCCTCTCCATCCAGCTCTGGCCCCACACTGGGGGCTGGGGGGCCGAGGTCCCTGTTGCCCGGTCCGCTTGGCACCCCCTTCTCCGTCGGTGAGAAACCCCCGCTCTCATCTGGAGCTCTGCGTGCACCAACTCCTTTGACCCTGGAACACATGAAAACAGTTTGGGAATTGCTAATTGCTCTCTGCAAAAAAACCCTACTAACGATCTTTAATATTTGTTCCAGATTTTGTTTTTGTTTTCGCCCTTAGGCTGGGATTACAGAGTCGGAGTCGGGTGTGCAAATGTTACTTGGGATCCCCAACGTTTAGCGGTTGGGACAGCAGAGGCTCGTTCTTGCTCACTTGCCCTGTCCAACACGGACCAGCTGGGGCTGCTCTCGGCACCAGCCTCCCCCCGCAGTCACCGTCACTCACTGCCCAGGGAACTGCCGTTCCCTCACTCGTGGACATTCAGAGGGTGTTCCTAACATTTTCCTGTTGGAACCAGCGCTCCAGGGAGCAACCTTAACAGGCTTCCTCTCTGACAATTTTTCCCTGAGTTCCCAGAAGCTGAGGTGCTGGGCAGTCCGTCCATTTTCTTTACCATTTCGAGCTTCCAACCAGTCCTGAGTTGTGTGTAAAATGAAGACGGAAATAGAACCAACACCATACATCTGTTAGTGGAGATTATATGGGATGGGATCTCATGGTAAGGACTCCTGGCAAATATCAGACGCTCACTTAGGTCAGAGCCGTGGGTTTTTTCCTCTTGAGTGTGCGGTGCTGGTACACGGCTCAGGGACACAGAAGCCCGGGATGCTTGTGCTCTTCTTGACTTTTGTGTTGGCTGTGGGTCATTCAGTGAACCCACTGGAGCATCGATTTCCACACGGGAAGGAGTATGGCTCCCTCCCCTTCCTGAAGGCAGGTGTCAGGAGCCAACAATTCTGGTAGTTCTTTCCAGCTCTGAGCTCTGTCTCGGACTCAACTGTCTCCTTGGATGAAACATCAACAGTGTCCATAGTGTCGTTTAAGAAAATGTGACCATCTGAACAGCACAAAGAGAGATGGAGGGGTTGTCATAGCCCTAAGATCTGTGCATCTCTACGTTCCTCCTGTGACTGGGGGGGCCGATATTATTTCCTCCTCTGGAAAAATGTCAGCTGGTCAGACAAGTTGTTCAAAGTGTCCTATACTAGAGCTACTCAGAGTTTCTCCTACTGGCAGGTGCCTTCTCCTTGGCACAGAACTCATATTGTCCACTTCCCACATCTTGCAGGGCGGGACACAACTCACCGCTGACACCGAGGTATGATGCACCTTCCCACGGCTCCTGCACGCGCATCTCCAGTGCATATGCGGTGGCAAGACGTATATGGTCCTTCCATTCAGAGTGTCATGTAATCTTAGTGGAAATTGATCCTCATAAAGGAACATAAATATGCTTTCAAGGCATAAAACTAAGAGCTCACACAAATAAGAACAGAGTCGGACTTGTCTTTTGATGGATGGTGAATTGTTTGAAGTCTCTGGCATTACGGGATGATTTCAGTGAAATATTTAAATGTGAAAAGAGCTTCATTACCATGCCAAAGGTAGGCAAGGATTCCCTTTGGGATTCTGGAGAGGCTGTTTGTGGCCATTTGGAAAAAATGGGTGTAAACATATGAGTCACTCATGAGAAAGTGCAAATAGGTGAACATGGTTGCAAAGAAATTTGTAAGAAAAGCATAAGCCTCAATCCGTTGTGGGTTTTGTTTTTTGTTTTTTTTTTGCTTGTAAAGTATCACTTCTCTTTGAAGCCGTATCTGGGAAAATCACTGCAGATACTCTTGGAAGGCAGTGAGCATCTAGTGAGCGGAGACCGGTATTAGTCTACCCTGTTCCTCTGGTGCTGGAGGGGGCCTGGGCTCATTCTTTATTAGTAAGAACACTTGCACCTGCAAGCGTCAAAACAGGACAAAACAAAACATGCAAAAATCAGAAGCCAACTCACACTAAGTAGACAGCTAAAATTTCCAGGGATGACAGGCTTCAGGTACGGCTGAAACCAGGAATCTGACTCTGTTGTTCTTGAGTTTCACCTGAAACAGTTACTCCAGGGAGTGAACTGGCCAGGTTTGGGTCGGGAGCCCACCTGGGCAGAAAGCATCAGCACCCCCCCATTGCATGAAACCTGTAGTGGGAGTGGGTGGCCCCCAGATGAAAACCATCAGGCTGCTATTAGAAGGAGGAGGAGATACGCAGGGTGGGCCTAATACTGCAGCGAGATCAATGCTGGGCAGGGAAATCTAACAGTTTTCCAGGGTACGCAGGAAACATACAAGCAATGCTCACAAGTGAATGATGGGGTTGAGGTGGAGGAGGTCACGGAGAGGGCATGACCCCGGCCGACCCGCGGTTGGCCCTCGAGAGGCCCCACCCCGGCCGACCCGCGGTTGGCCCTCGAGAGGCCCCACCCCGGCCGACCCGCGGTTGGCCCTCGAGAGGCCCCTCAGGCTCCCGCCCTTGGGATGGGGCTCTGCCTGCCATTCCCACAGTGGGAACCAGTTTCCAGGCCGAAGCCTTGAGGAGCATGTGGCTCTGAGACCCTGTAGACGGTTCAGGGACACACTAAGGCCTCCCCGTGAACCCCAAGATGCTGGCGGGCAGGCTGAGAGCCTCCCGCCCAAGACCAGCCTGGAATGAGGTTCCCCTGCTTGTGAAACCTGCCGCCTGCCCGTCTGGAGGATTCTGTCTCCTTCCTTCATCTCTCCCTGCCCTCCGGGAGGAGCCAGTTTCGGATTCCCCCCAGAGGCTCCTGAGTCTGCAAACAACAAGTTGAATTTGGCCTTTTATTATAGAAGCAAGGTGGCGTCTTGTTCTCTGTAGACAGTATGAATATTCCTACATCCACACGGATATCTTGCCTTCGGTAAGTTCAGATATCGATTCCCACAATTAGTTTTTTTCACGCTGCACACCTTCATGCTCTCTATATATGCCCTCTCCCTGGGAAGGATGGAATGCTCTGGAAACATGGGCTGCATCTTATATACTATTGGGTCTTTCTTCAACAGTGTATTCAGGTGGTCGGTGCAAAAGGAACAAACCTTTTTTTAAATTTTAAAGAGAAAGGAAAAGGGTTTTAGTTAAGCCTGTGTCAGGACAGCTGCCTGGGATATACAGTCTTCCCCAAAAGAGGGTCGTCAAGGAACATTTGGTGCAGGGTGATAGACGGTTTTTACATAAAGAGTTACAAATCAAGGCAAAGGACATTCCAAAAAGTTACAGACTTTACATTATGTTTTGAGTTTGTGCAAGGCTGTAAAACTTTAATCTTACTGGAGCCAGGGAGGTTTTTAAATTTTTCTTATCTTTATATTTGGGATGCTCCCCCCCCCCTTTTTTTTTTTAATGAAGCAGATGTACAATGTGTGCTTGGGGCGGAAATGCAGCCCCTGCTTTGAGGTTTCGGGAAGTCATCTTGACCTTGGTAAGTGTTAAAGGACGGGTTCCCTGGGAGCCCAGGAGCAAGGCCCCCACACACAGAAAGTTGAAAATTCCCTTTATCCAGGTCACGATGCAAGAACGAAGGAGTGAATGAACAAGTGAATGAATGCATGAATGAATCCAGAGGAGAGAATTCTTGTTTTTAAAAAAAGTTAATTATTTATCTTTTCCAGCTTTAACTGATAATGCCTTTCAAATATTTACTCCCAAACTGTATTTTGTTGACAAGTTGTTTTGTTTGTAAGTTTATTGTCAACAAAAAACAAGTCATCTGTATAATGGGACTAGTAACCATCTTAGTTATCTGTGGTCCTGCTGAGAAGATCAACTGAGAAATTAAGTATAAGGCGCTTGGCCAGGGGCTGGTGGGCGTCGCCCTCGGTAAACACCTTCTGTTCCTACCATTGTTGTGGGAATTTCTCTTCCCTGTTCTGTGTTTAGGGACGGTGAGGACCGATGGAGAAAGCTGCCTGGGGACCCACTTAGTGCCTGTGCCGAGAACAGGCTCAAAGCGGGCAGGGGATCCCCGAAGTAATCATCCATTGGGTTGATTCTGGTGGAGCCGACTGTTGAGTGTTTGGAGGATCTCAGTGCTGAGTCACATTGCCCAGTTCCCCACCGGCCTCTCTGGTTGGCTCTTTCTCTTCAGACAAGTATGAGCATCTTCAGCAGAGTCCCTTTGTGAACCTACCCAGTGGTTCTTTAATTCATTCATGGAGCCAATCTTTCATAGCATCTACGGCAGTACCTATATTTATTGAGCTCTTGTGGCTCATTTTATGCCAATTCTGTTCTAAGCTTTGTACACAGATAGTTTCATTAAACCTTCATGAGGTCATCACACGGTACATATTTTTATTATCCCCATATTCCAGATCAGGGAACTCAGGCACAGGGAGAGGTAAGTAACTTGTGGCGGACCTGGTAACGGACTATAAAAAGCCATTTACACACTGCCACCCCCTCCAGCTCCACTAGAGACGCCCACTTTCCCAGCCTCTTCTGCAGGTGGGCTGGCCATATAGGACAAGCTTTGGACTTCCTGATGAAAGGGGCAGGTGCAGCAGGTGCACTGCCTCCCCGTCCCACCTTCTCCCTGGTGAGACAGTGGACATATGGCTGGTGTGATGGATGCCATCTTGTTTCCCTGAGGGAGTGGCCAAGAGAACTGCAGAGAAGTAGCCCTGGCCTCGTAGAGTCACTGGACCAGAGGCAGCAGCCATGATCCTCCAGACTCTGGTTATGTGAGAGGCGTCATTAAACCCATGTTGGGTTATTTCACTTAAGTCTCATTTTCCATGAATGCAGATCCACTGAAACAGAGGCTGAGCCAGTTTCAAACCCAGGCAGTCCAGGTCCAGAATCCGTGCCTGTGAGCTCTCTTCTGCACTGCTTCTCACACACCAGATACCGTCCCTTGTTCTGTGGATGCAAGGCAGGTCAGAACAGAGGTGGCTGAGACCCTTGGGGAGTTTACAGTCTGATGAATAGTTAGAGATGGAAACATAAACACAAGATAAACATACGGGGAGCATTGGTGGCTATTCCCATGCAGGGCAAACTTGGTGGTGCTCATTCACACTGTGGAGGGCGGGAAATCCCGTTCCTCTGAAGAAGTGGGCCCAGAGGCTGGGATGGGAGGGTGGCAGGAGCAGAGGCGGGTGCGGTGGGGGGCTCTGCATGGGGAAGAGCAGGAGGCACGCTGAACGTGCACTGCAGTGGGAGAGAAGTAGAAGAAGCCCGTGAGGCTCCCCATGGGGAGGGGCCGTGGGAAGGGCCAGAGGCCAGAGGGTGGGCCAGAGTCAGATCACCGCTGGCGGGGAGTGTGCGCTCTCTCTTAAGAACAAAGAGGAAGACACTTTCAAAGAGTTTCGGTCTAGGGCAGAGATGATCTGCATTCTGTTGAGATGTAAAAGATTCTCTTCAGCTGTCGTGCGGAGAGTGGACACAGGAGGTGGGTTGGGGCCGTGGGGGCTGTCCCAGTGAGGACAGTCTGGGGGGGGTGGTCATGGAGATGGCAAGAATGTGACAGGCAGGACATAAGTCATGAGGGTGGACCCTACAGGACCCCGGGAATCGGCAGAGGAAGTGAGAAAAGAACCTGAAGCCAGAGCTCACAGATCCGTGGGCTTGGAGGGGACCTGGGGGCCCTTGGAGGCTCGGGGGAGAGGAAGGGTACCGGCGGTGGGCTCAGGAGTACAGAGCTTGATATTCTGGGACCAGTGCGCTTCTGTTATTTGTGCTGTTGTCTTCTTCTTTTATTTTCAAGATTTTATTAGAGAGAGTGAGTGAGCAGGGGGAGGGGGGCAAGCAGACTCCATGCTGAGTGCAGAGCCCACGCAGGGCCCGATCCCACGACCTTGAGATCATGACCTGAGCTGAAATCCAGAGTTGGCCACTTAACTGACAGAGCCACCCAGGCGCCCTCTTATTTGTCTTCTTCATTTGAAATGACACTGAGGGCCATGTTCGTTGCGTTAATAAGCTCTGAGCATAGGCAGTCACTTACCAAGTGACCTTGAGTGGAGATCTGGTGAATGTTGGAAGGCACCCCGTGCAGTGTGTGAGCCCCTCTGCAAGCTGGGGTGTGGGGGGTGACGGGAGGGGCCCTGGGGGGATGTGACCCTGCCCTGCCCCTGCCCCTGGGGGTGGAGAAGGAGGTCTAGTGGTCAGGTTTCCTGAGCTCAGTCTGGGATGGAATGCTTCTGACTCCAGAATTTCTGTGTTGCGAGGCCTGGGCAGTTGGTCCACGCCGATGGAGTTTTAGGGGCAGGACGTGAGCTAAAGTATAACTAGTCAGTCCGGTGACCCCTGCCTACTGGCGGGCTTCCTTGTGTGTGACCTGCGCCCTCTGTTCTCCTGTGCAGGATACGGAGGTGCTGAACACGGCCGTCCTCACGGGGAAGCCTGTCGCGGTTCCCGTCAAGGTCGTGGGCATTCAGGGGGATGGCTCCGTGGTGGACGTGTTGGAGGCTGTGGAGTGCAGGTCTGCGGATGAAGACGTCGTGAAGGTACAAGGGGCCTTACCGCCGATCCTGCCAGGGGTCCGGTCCTCTGGGGGGCCGTCCCTCTGTCCCAGGGTCTCGTGGGGCTGGAGCCAGGGTGACCACACTGAGGAGTGGGGGACTGACCCCTCCAGAGGAGACCTGTTTCCCTCCCCGGAGTGGGGAACCCTGGTGTCTTAAGCAGAAATAACTTTGTCTCTATCCAAATAATCATTCTTTGCTACTTTTGCCCACTCCCCAGGTCACATATTATTTCCTACCATACTTACCTTAAATGATGCACTTTTTAAACTTGGAAATCCATTTTAGCCTCACTACATGAGAAGAAAATCATGAACTTGATGAACTTTTGTTTTTTGAATCTGCTTTGCATTCAATGACTATTGACAATGTGTTTATCAATGGGCCACCTACCGGGAGTCATACCAGTCGGATCCAGCTCACAGTTTGGGAAGTCTGGCCGTGGGGCATTTCTGCTGGTTTCTTCAATCTGATGAGCTGGATTTATGCTGTCATGTTCGGCCAGGAACCAGCCCCGGTTTATTTCATGTTCTTTGCAGGGGTCTTTGTGAACCACCTAATTTAGAGTTTCTGCCTGTGTTTTCTTGGCACACTGGTTGGCCATTTCCTTTTGCAGGAGACACCTCATGGAGAATGGACTTGAAGCTTCCAAACTGTCCTTTCTCCCTCAAGTTGCTAAGGGAGCCCTCGGGGCCCATCCATTCATTCATTTTAGAAAAAACAGACTGCTGAGCACTCTGTCTGTCCTGACATTCCATGGCCTCCGGCTTAGAGGTTAAAGGAGACTTGGTCTCAGGCTTAAGAACTCCGCTTCGGACAGAAAGCCCACAGGGTGTTCTGGGGGGGTAGTGGGGGGGAGTTGCTGATGGTCTGGGAGGGGCTGATTGGAGATGTTGTACTCTAGCCTTTCCTGGAGGCTTTGGAGGAGACTGCGCCTTGAGCTGGAGATGCTTTTGGTAAAGAAGCAATGAGATTTCTATGAGGCATATTTAAAAAATAAGAAGAATCCTTAGGAAACCCAAATCTGGCACACACCATGCCTGGTCTCAGATGGTTAATTCTCCCTCGAGACAGAAGGTGATGTTGTTTGGAAGTCCGGGGCTGCCGGTAGGTCTGGTCCTCTGGGCCGGTGTGATGCAGTCAACCCGAGGCCTTGAATACTCAGAGTTTAGAAAAATCTGCACCACGTCATGGCTGACCGTCAAGAACAGCAAAAGGGCTGATGATTCATTTCCCTCTGTTGCCTTTGACAATGCACGTCATAGATCGCTCCCACCTCACTGTCACAGAAGGGTGACAAGGACAGCAGTGTTTGAGAGGCTGTATCTGTGTGCTCAGGCTGCCAGGGATCTTCACTTGTGCAGCCCCCCAAACCTGTACCCACTTCTGAGAGTCCCCCAGGGTGGGGTCCCCACTCTCCTGCCCGGGTGGACTCTGCTCTCAGAGGCAAGGTCAGGCCCTCGAAGGGCTGGACTCCATTCCCGCACTGTATTCACAAAACCTACTGAACATATCCTCTGCCCCGGCTTCAGAGGCAAACCACTTTTTCGTTTAATTTTGTTTGTTTATTTGTTAGAGAACAAGCACAAGCCGGGGGAGTAGCAGAGGCAGAGGGAGAAGCAGGCTCCCCACTGAGCAGGGAGCCCGATGCGGGGCTCGATCCCAGGACCCCAGGATCATGGACCTGAGCCAAAGGCGGACACTTAACGACTGAGCCACCTGGGCGTCCCTGACAAACCGCTTTGGAAAACAGTAGATATGTGCTTGATGGTCACTGCTGTCCTTGCATGAAGGTGGGGCTTTCTTTCCAGAAAATTACAGCCTGACCTTCAGAGGAATTTCCGGAGTCTGCTGGTCACCAAACCCAGCTGCTTGATCACTTTTCTGGGCCATGCCAGGTTCTGCTCCAAATCTTTGGGCCCGTGTAGACCCAGAGGGTTTAGTGAATTAGCTGTAGTGCGGTTTTCCTCACTATCACGCCTAGCCTCGCCGTGATGCATTTCGCCACGGCTCCTAGAGGACTGGCCCCATCCACAGAGTTGTGAGCTGCTTCTGTCAACGTGGGAGATTCCGGGGGCCTCTCCAACAGTAGACACTCGTCAGCACCAGGTGGAGAGGCCCCTGGTCTGTGGTATTCTCAGTCCCATGCGAATGCAGGGAAGGCCAGCCGGGTCACCCAGGCTGTGACCCTCTTGTGAGCATCACCAGGGTCTCCTCGAAATTCTGCAGAGGAAGAGTGCATATGGGGGAAATGCTGTGCATGGAGGTTTAGTGAAGGGAGAAAGTGTGGATTTGGGAAAAGGTAAATTGTGATACTAGGAAAACAAAATTGACTTTTGATCGCAGGGCTGGGAGCAAGTCGGAGGTGGAGGGGCATTGTGGGCAATTGCTAAGAATCCAGAATCTGAAAGAATACAGTGATTTTCAGAGACTGGACACATGACCTAATCTAACAAGATGAGGAAAAGTCCTATTTTTGTGTTAAAAAAAAAAAGTCTTCCATGGCACAGATTTTGGGAGACACAGCTTAATAGCAACATCTATGTGAAAAAGCTTAGACATATTTGTGAGTAGTGAGATCCAATGGGTCAACTGTTTGAAGAGGCTGCCGGGAGCCTGAGGTGATCTTCACTGGCATTAATCAGTGCATGATCCCAGAACAGAGGTCACACACATGCGGACCGCAGGCCAGATCTAACCCAGAGGGGGATGTGCATGTATTCTGCATTTTAAAAATCGAATCAACGGCCACCATGTAAAAATCATCAATTTTACCTTCTAATCTGGATTCCTAGCTCCTCTTGAAAAACTGCATGTTTAGGCCACCCTGGGTCATCCTTCTGCCTGTCAGCATAATCTGGGGCTGATGGGTCAAGTACCACACTCCCCACCACTCCCTCTTACTCCCCCACAGAGTCTTGTGGAACATTTGTCACTTCTGGTCGCACTCCTGCTGATGGTTTTCTGATAGTAGATTTCAGAGGAAAGTGAGGCATGTCTTGTACCCTGGTTTCTGTTACAAATCAGCAACACCTGCTACCTCTCCCTCAGCCACCCTGACCGAGAATTCTGTGTCTTTCTAGGCATGGGAGCAACACTGTCCGGGGGTGGGGGGGGGGGCAGAGGGCCCTTGACGTCAGTCACAGAGAGATGGTTGGAGGACACGTGAGCGTGTAGCCTCGTGATGAGAAGAAAAGGCCTAGGGGTGAGATGAAGAAGGGGAGACAGGACAGCTCTCTGTAAGCCTTCAGGGGCCATCGTTCGGGAGATAGAGAAGATTCGTGCTATTTAAATCCCCAGAGTGGAAATTAAAAGGGAGCCCCTCCGGCTCACTATAAAGAAAGAGAACGCAGAGGTAGTGAATCCCTTTGGTTAAGATTTCAGAAGGTCAACATTGGCTCAAATCCTGACTCCGCCTCCATCTCTATTTGACCTTGGACAAATCACTTAACCTCCCTGAGCTCAGGGTCCTTATCCATAAAATGGGATGATACTAGCACAGTGGAAAAGTACCTTCTGCAGAGATTTGTTCTAGCGCCAGAAGAGAAGGCAGAACTACCAATAATCAAAGTTGAAAATCCTTTCAAGAGCACCTTGGCTTTTAGAAGTCCGAAAGAACCCAGTTGGTTTGTTTATTTTATTTTTCTTTTCTCCTTAATCTCTTGCATTCAGGCCATGGGCAAATTTCCCGTGGCAATATATAGTCAGGTCTGGATTTACAGGCGGTGTTGAGAGGAATCACAGATCAGTAAGATTTGGGAGAAGCTGAAAATAAGTTAAATATCCCCCCCCCCCCATTTTAGTCTCGTCTCCTTTGTATCTTCTGATGGATGTGCTGTCGGGTGGAAATCTGCACTTATTCTAAGCATAAATACTTGGATTATTATTACGTGGTTAGAATGGTGTATGTAACAATGCCAGTGAGGAATCTGGGGGGAACGTAAAATACAATAATGTCTACAAATGGGTCATACAGTGCTTGACCTCCCTTATGTCCGTGAATGTTACGACTCTAGCTATACCGAGCACACATCTCTGTCTTTTGGGATAGAAAACGCGGTTGAACCTCTAGCTGACGGACGGACCCACAGAGTCCAGGTTATGTCCCTGACCAACGATGTGTCCTATGAGCCAGTACTGTACCTGGTACACGTATGGTCCTCAAGGAGTATTTGTTGAACATTTGAATGAATGAATGATACAGTGATTTAGAGACGAAATAAGCCACTTAGGGCACCACCCAGTTTATTGGACTATCTCTAGTGAAATCCTCAAAGAGAGATGAAGAGCCTGGGTCAAAGGGACGGACCTTGGGGGAGCCTTGGACCTGAGTCCTTAGATCCCGGACGGAAGTCTTCTTTCTTTCATGCAGAATGCTGTTATTCGAGGAGTGCTCATTGTGCGCACACAGCGTGGAGGGAACATGCAGAGCTGTGGAACATGCCAAGACAGGGTGGAAGTCGCTTCCCGAGGAGGAGCTTACATGGGACTTTATGCATATTCGTAGCTAACATTTACGGAGTGTTTATTATGTGACAGGTACTCTTGCGATAAGCACATCCCAGGAGTTGACCCACGCAATGCTCACGAGCCCTCAAAGTGGGTAATACTACCAGTCACACTCTCTAGACAAGGGAATGGAGGCACAGAGGGGTTAAATATCTCCCTGAGGTCACCCAGCTGGTAACTGCAGGGACCTGACTCGCCGTGTGACCGGCCGGCATCAGAACCTATGAGCTTAACCACTGGGTGATACTGAATCTCTATCCCGTGTAGCAGCCCAGGACATAGTTAGGGGGGGATTCTTTTTTTTTTTTTTTAAGATTTAAAGATTTGTGTATTTATTTGAGAAAGAGAGAGAGAGACAGAGAACACGGGGGGAGGCGTAGAGGGAGAGAGACAATGTCAAGCCAGCTCTCCTGAGCGCGGAGCCCGACGTGGGGCTCGATTCCACGACCCTGAGATCATGACCTGAGCCTAAACCAAGAGTCGGACGCTTAACTGACTGGACCACCCAGGGACCCTGGTTAGGGGGGATTCTTACAAGCTAGTAGTAAAAGGTAATTCCTACACTTTACACATCCGAGAAATCAGCTAGTTGTGCACTTTTCCAATTTTTTAAAACACCACACCTCCGGGAAGACACATTCTGCTTTTTTTGTCAAGAGTCTCTGAAAGTCTTCACGGGACTGAAAATAGGATTTTAGAGTGATGACTATACGTTGTCCTCTTTGAGAGTCTGTCTTGCCAGTCAGCTCATTCTGTGGACTCATGGTCTTAATTTGATTAATAATTATGTAGTTGGTCAGTTAATTGAGGTCCCCAGAACCCCAGAAGCCCCGCGTGGGTCTTCAACAGGGGAGGAACTCTGTGCCTTGGAGAGGCATAAAGGTAGAACAACGCTGACCTCAGGGGTGGTGCCCACTACCTTATCCCGGCAATGATCCAGTTTCTCAGCCTCCAGAATCCGCCAGACTTGCAATAATGGGAGGCCAAAGGGCTAATGAAGGACATTAGCTAGCATGCTAATGCCTTCCCGGCCCCAAAGGAAGCATCGCGCTTTCAGATTTGGTCTGGCAGTGTTGAAGGCAGAGCACCTTCTGAGGGGTGGGTGGCCACTACGTAGAGCCCCGTGTCACCCCTGGAGAAAATCATCAGCTTTGAGAGATCAGCTGCATTTCCAGGGTTAATGGTCAGCAGCTACAAAAGGGCTCTGTGACTACATTTCCCTCAAGTTCGAACCTCCCAGGGTGTAATAGAAGGGAACATATTTCTTGGAATCAATGCTCTAGGGAGACAGGATCGAACTGCTGTCATCGAGCTAAGGATACCATCATTCGGGTGGCTGGGGTTTGGACAGGTGTGGAAGCTAGTCGGATTGGGCAGCTATGATGACTTGAATTCTCTCATTAGTTACTTTGGGGGCATTTTATTTCTTTGTTTGCAAGTCACAGAAACCCAAATCTCCCTGCTTAAGCCCCTAAACAAAATGTATTGGCTCAAGTAACTGAAGGTGTCCAAGATGACTTCAAGCCAGATTGGATGAGAGGCTCATCAGGATTTGGTTTCTCTCCGTCCCTCGGTTGTGATGTCCCCTGTCCTGTGTTTACTCTGCACAAGAATATGCAGTATTCTTCTAGATAGCATCCCCCAACCACTCAGAAGTTTCTGTCACTTCACATTCAAGCCAGGAAAATGAAACTTCTCTTCCCTAATGTTGTCTAGAAGAACCCAAGGTTTGAACGGAACTGGGTCTAGTGTCTGTTCTGGATCCGGTGGCTGTGGGACCAAGGAATGGAATATGAGCATGGGTCTTGCCTGGGTCACGTGCCTACCTCTGGGGCTGGAGGTGGGATGAGTTTAGCCCAGAACACATAGTGTAGCAGTGGGGGAGGAAGGGAGGGCTGATCCTCATGGAAATTTCCGTCCCCCTGTAGGACATGGGTCCCCAGATAGGTGGAACTTCCACACATCTTCCTGCATTCATGCT
The DNA here is from genome assembly GCF_037043125.1 of Eumetopias jubatus. NCBI lineage: Eukaryota > Metazoa > Chordata > Mammalia > Carnivora > Otariidae > Eumetopias > Eumetopias jubatus. The sequence goes on along the minus strand of NW_028274822.1, from coordinate 89,994,043 downwards.
GTTTCCTGTGCCCGGCACCCCTCCCCTGTCCCCCGCACCTGTGGACGTCCCGCTGTCCTCTGGTCTTTGCTCAGGGCGCCCCCTCTGTGTGGTCACCTTGTTCCTGCCATTGTGCACCCCACAGGTCCTCCCCTCCGTGGGTCCCTAGGTAGGTACACGTATTAGGGACTCGTCACGTGGCACATCCTCGTGCACAGTGACACATCTGCCCCATGAGGGCAGGGCCCATGTCCCACGGGTGGTCCTGTTCCCAGGGTCTATCCGAGTGAGCAGTCTCAGCAGCACACAGCTAACACACCCAGCGACACCACGTCGGACGCCGTTCTGCTGGTTTCAGACTCGGCACAGCCATCGGCCCGCGTGGCCCCATGAGGTGGGCGTGAGTGTCACCGTGTCCTACGGCTCAGGAACCCGAGTCGCTGTGCTCAGTGCGTTTTGAGTAAACATGAGTCCACTGCATGTTCAAATTCATCGCACCAGAAAGTGGACAAGCAGTTCTTCCTATTTCTTCACTCATTTTATAGACAGACTTTATAAAGACAGATGTTTCTGGAAACCCAGATTTTTGTGTAAGAGTTTTGACTTTTAAATGGTGGCAAGTCCTTCAGCTGAAAGAGCTCTGCAAGCACATCTTGCCTGGGGCTGCTTGTCTGACCTTCCCGCCCTGGGAAGCAGGACATGAAACAGAAGATGCTCCCCGGGGGGCAGGTGGAGGTGGGACAGGGGATGTGGTCAGGACCCCACAGGTGTCGATGAAGAGGAGGCAGGGGGCTCACAAGGGTCTCTGCACTGACTTCTCTCGAAAGGGTCCTTGTCAGCGCTGGGCTACAACAGGCTTCCAAGAAGCTCTCAGACTGATCCTAATTTTATTTAGAGGGAGACAGAGAGAAATCCAAAGGAGGCCTAAGGCGATTTCTTTCTCTCTTAGCAATGCTTGGCAAAAATTCCTACAGAGAACACTGTTACTCTATTTCTGGGCATGAATTTCCTTCCCTTTGCCCACCACCAGGAGCCAGGCGGCTAAGAATAAGTTGTCAGGCAGCTTGGCTGTTATTGCCCAATTTTGTCCTTCTCTATGCTGGCGATTTGGACTTTTATTGTTCCTTCCTAATTGGGGACGGGGCATGCATTTCCTGTTGGCCGAGGGATGGGTACGGCCGCCTTTCCAGCATTTCTTCCCATCAGCACCACTGTGATTTCAATATGAATTAGCTCTTTTGTTCCTTTCTGTCTCTGGCATCTCCAATTAAGAGCTGACATTCTGGAATTGCTTCTGCGCAATGCAGAGAAATCTTGGAATGAGCCAAAGGAGGCCCGCGAGCCTCCCTGCCTTGCTCCCTCGGTCAACACGGCCACGTGCTCCTACCCCCCTTTCCCGGTGCCTCCCATCTGCTCTTCTCCATCCTGCCCTGCTCAGGTCCAAGGTCGGGGGTGGGAGGGCATGCTAGAGTCCTGGGCCTGTGAACGTGTCTCGGATATCAGGCAGGGCCTGGGTCCCCTGGAGACATATTTATTTGTGTTCAGGGGGAGGGAAAGGGACCCTCGATGTTGTGGCACTCAGTTCACCATTGAAACTCCTGCCAGGCAGCTCTGATGGTGAGCAGAGTGTATCAGCTTTCTTGATTACACAGAACCAGAGGCCAAATGAGGACTGAGGTACTCAGGCCTTGCACAACAAGTGGGTGTGGTAGATGCCCAGTGCCTGATGTGCTGGCATCCGTTTGGATTAGCAACATCCTCATTTTGCCGTTGAACTAGGGAGCGATAGAGGTGGGACATGAGCTTTGTCTTCGGTTATCCAGAGCCCTCCCTGGAGGCACCGTGGCCGTGCTCCGTGAAGGAAAGAACACTTTCCTGCTGATGAGAACTTGAGATCCCCCAGCCCTGGGAGGTTCCCATCATGGCATGGCCCCTGGTGAGCAGGAAAGGCCCCGAACTTGAGTTCCAGCTGGCAGACATCTCTGGCCACCTGTCTCTCTCTCTCTCTCTCTCTCTCTCTCTCTCTCTGCAGGGCTTCAGGCTGGGACTCCAGCTCCAAGTGGAGTCATGGTGTCCCACTCTGATGTCAAGACACACTGAGCCCTTGAAGGGGTGGGAATAAGGAATGACTTCCCCAAGGTCACGCAGCGGGGAATGAACGGTTGAACCAAGAGTCACACCCAGGGCTTTGTGAATCCGCATCCCATCCTTGGAGGTACCTTTAGGTTAGCATGTTGGTAGGTTCTCCTTCCTTCAGACCCATGCATCTGTGTAGATACCAGACTTTCTAACAGACGAGGAAACACCAGGCACCAAGTGCTCACACCAAGCTGGAGGAACGCAGAGATGCTTCTCCGATGACTTCCTGATTGTCCAGCTGAGCACCCAGTTGGAGAGGCAGCACCCAGCTGAGGTCACACGGAATTCAGGACAGACCCAGAATCTGAACTCAAGCCTGCTGCCTTCCAGCCCGTGGCTCAGGGTGGGGCGGTATCTACTAAGGAGTCTGGCTTTTCTTTTTCTTTCCTCCAGGAAGCCAGCAGAAAGCTTTCGAGCTGGCAGGTCTGTCTTTATCTAAAAGCTCTGCTCACAGAGGCGCTTTTGCCTGATGGATTTAAATGGGGTTGCATTCATTGGCAGGGGAGGAAACGCCAAAGAAACAGAAGTACTTAAGGTCTTGGATAAACTCTTACGAATGCAAGGCGTCCCTGAGATTAAAGAGTTTAGGAACCACGTGTCCAAACCAAAGAAGCTCTTTTCAGCCAAGCACAGACTGGCCAAACTGCAGCCCAGTGTCCAAATGCGGTGAGAGAGTGACCGTAATCACATGGTGGCAATACTATGCAGTAACGGTAGCATTAATAACACGAACGGATGCAAGTTGAGGATGTACCACGTGCCGGATGCGCAGGTGGGCCACCTGCAGGATTCCATCGAATTCTGGCCACTAAACTCCTTTGCCAGCGGTGCTCCAGCGAGACCATCCATCTTGTTAGCCTGCACAAGCCAGTCGGGATGACCAGGCGTTTCCCCCGTGTTGTTACTATTCTAACATAATCGCTATTGGAAGCATCTGTTGTGGAAAGGCAGTGTGCATAGCCTTGCTTGATTGGTTTCTATTAATTGCATCCATAAATTAAGTGTAAAAGTGGACATAGAAGCAGAGAGGAGTGTTGCAGGAGTCGGGGACAGGTGCCGGCTGTGGCCCCGGGTCCCTTGTGGGAACCTAGCCCGCCCTCCTATTGGCCGCTGGTTTCCCCTCACGTGCCTTTTCTTCTCAGCTCTGAGGCTGATGAGGATCAGGAGAACCAATGATCCATTGGGAAGAACAGGTCCCAGGGGGCTGTGGAGATCTGGACTCCGCACGGATCCACCACACACCATGTCCCCAGCCCCGTGGGCTGCCGGATGACACGCGGAGTCTCGGTTTAGCCTCAGGATGCCGCGGGGAGGGACAGTCCGCTCCATAGTATAGGCCACGGACATTTCCTTCCTGTTTGTCAAGGCCAAGGTCGGGGCTCCCCCGCCCGGGCCGTGCCAGCCTCTATTGTGTCCTACAGCCTGCCCACCCAGCTGCGACTCAGGACTGGACTCCAACTCCCAGGCTGCCCTCCACGTTCTGACACTTCCCAGATGCTTTGCCCACCCTCCTCGTCTTCCTCCTCCGCCATCTGCTCTCGCCCCTCCAGCCTCTGAGCTGAGTGAGCGGGCTTTGCCGCTCATTTCTGGAAGAGAGACCTCAACACAGAAGGCCGCATGGAAGTAAAGCCTCCCCCTGGGCGGCGCATCATGGAAAGCCCCGTGATGTCACTGCCCGGCATTATGTACGGAGCTTCCAGGGACCGTGGCGGAGTAAGAGCTCCGGGACACTGAACCCACAGTGCCATGACTCCGACCTGGGGATGAGCTGCGTCCTGGGATCTGCACCTTTGCCCGTAGTACCACGCACTCTGGGGTGCCTCCCAGCCGATGCGTCTGGTTGGCTGAGTTGTGGGGTGATAGCCCTGGAGACAAAGAGGAGGCAGATGCCCAGCATGGTGGTCCCATCATGGGGAAGGTTCTGTCCTCATGAATCAAACAAATTATCCCCGTTTTGCTAATTATTAATGAAAATGTTTACTAGCACGGAACAGAAACACTGGTGTTGTCGGGGAAGGAAATGGTCCCTGTTGCTGGCAAAGCAACCATTCTACTTGGTTTGCTGGAAATATATATATGTGTACACACATACAGGAACATATATACACAGGAATACGTAGAGGGACATATATACAGGAATCTAGATACACACACACACACGTGCACGTGCACACACATCTGATAAATATTGCCCAGACACTGTGCACACCATTACCTTGGAGAATGTGAGACACAGCAGATGGGCGCTCATGGGGATGGGTGATGGCAAAAGGGAAGGCTTATCAGGCACCTTGACCCAGGGACTGCAACCCAAGTTTCCCAGAGGAACCTCAATGAGCCATGACCCCTGGAAATCCATGATGACGGCGCTGGGGATAATGATGATTTCCTGTCTGTTAGCGATTGTGGGAACTTCCCACTCCAAGTCAGTAGATGAATAGCATCTCTCAGCTGATATGTGATCGGCGTTTGCTGAGGAGGAAATGTGTTCATCTAACATTCGGGCCTGGGATCATTTTCCCTCCTGCAGTTGTCTTTAACAATGCATGATAATGAGTGATGTGAGGTTTGGGCGGATGGGGGGATTTGCAGCCCCTGCGATCTGTCTGGTAGACACTGTGAGATCAGTTCATCATTCCTGGGCAGAAAAGAGCATTGTTTTCATTTTAAAAATCTGTTTAAATGAATTTTTGTTATATATGTAATGCACACACCCACACATAAAAACTGAAATTGAAAATTTTAATTGAAGGGGTTTCAATATAAAAATTCTAAAAATATAAAACATATTAAAATTAAACTGCAATCTAATATAAGTAGTTAAAACTTATGTTTTATGTGTCCCAACCTCATCCTAGCGCCCAACTCATATATTACCTGTCATCAGCATGTTAGTGTGGATTATTCCAGACCTTCATCTGGGCGTTTTCCCACATACGTGGGTCTGCGGAACACTTGGATGATTGCCGTGTGTATACATTTGCCTTGCTTTTTGTTGTACAGAGAGTGAGTCAGTCTGCATTGCTCTCCACCAGGCTCATCGGCCTGGGGTTGAGGATGGAATCGGCATTCTCATTAGCGGCTGATTATTCCTCTTGGTTCATTGCATTTCCAGCTCAGCCTTTCTCTGAGAAGCTGTCCTCAGGAGTGTGCCTTCCTTCCTTGAGTCTTACCCCGGGGTAGGGGATGGAGCAGGGGTTTCTCTCTGCAGGGGATGGTGGAATCACGGAGCAAATGTGAGCATGCCCCCTCCTTCTCCCCTGTCCCTGGCCCCCCCAGGCCATCAGCTTCACCTTTACCCCATCACTCCTTGCACACCCCCCATCCCTGCAAAAAGGCTGCAGCTACACCAGATGAGCCCAGGAAGGCCAGGGTTAACTCTCTAAGACCACAGAGCCCTCCTCCAATCACAGAGCAGGTTCCGGAGGGAAAAGCCCACAAAATGCACAAACACACACAACAGGTTCTCTTTCCCTCTGGGGAGGGTGAACTTGTTCTAGGATTGAGAGTCTGGTAAGAAGGACGCACGGACGCATGATCTCTGGTGTTTGCTCATATAGATCGCCTTTGCAACGTCATGTACCAGGTTGCAATGGAACGTGCAGATGCATGCTAAAATCCCCTTCCTGTCCTGTGCCTATCAGCACAACATCCGCTTTGGGGTACCTGAAGCCATGAAGGCAAGGATGGTTTCCCTGAAGACGGTGAATCCATTTGAAATGTTAAGCAAATGAAACAGAAGGTATTTGAGGTAATGAGTAAATCAAAGAATTATAAGAAAAGTTTTAGATCCTTGGATTTTAAGAAGTAAAAACCGAGCAGCCCGTGGTGTCCAGTGGGATCCTGGAGGGAGCGGGGAGGCTGTTCCCCACCCCGGCTTCAACACACCCTCACACCCCCCCAGCAAAGAGGACTCAGGCAGCGTGTGAGCGTGGGAAGGGCGTCTCTGGGCAGAAATGAAGCAGCAGAATCAGGGTTGGGGGGGGGACACACGGAGAGGCAGACCCGCTTAATGATGGAAGGAATTATTCCCCAGCTGCTTCTCCATGAGAGCCCACAGCTAGCAGCCCCCTCCAGACATGGTGCCTGGCTGGAGAGAGCCACCCTTGCAAGGCTACTCGTCCTCCTGGGCGGCCTGTGTCGGAGCTCCCCATGGGGGTAACTGAGGCCCGTGTGGATGGTGCCACCTTGCAGCACGTCTGCTGCCCCTTCCAGATGATGTCGCCCTTCCTTGCTTTCCGCAGATGTCCATCCTGCCAGCAACCCCCTCCCCGGGGGAACCTCCCGTGTGCTAATCTCCCCCTGAGAGCCAGCCCCACGAAACCCCACCCGTAACAGGTGCACACCTTTTTCTTCCAGCAAAGCTCTTACCCTGTTCTAACGTCTCTTTTCTTTGGCTTTCTCTTCTATCTGAAAGAAATACTCGAAGGCTGGAGCTCAGCATTCTGTGGGGACAGAATATTGATCATCAATTAATGAGGAAGGCCCATGACCACATAAAAGAGTAAAAAACCATTACCAGCATAGACTTGATTCACTTAGGAGGCTTGGGGTGTTGAGTAGAAAACCCCCTTCTCAATCCGCTTTAAGAGAAGAATTTAATAGTTCTCATGAGTGCCAGGAGCCACACCAAAACAGCCCTAGGACGGGGCAGGTTCAATTCCTGTGTGATCCTCAGCTGAGCTCTCCTGAGCTCTGTCCCACCACATAGCCCTCATCCTTCAGGGCGACATCCTGCCGAAATCCCCAGCCTCCGTACTCCACACTCTGCACGGTAAATGCTTTCCTTTCCCACACCACGGGAAACGTCCAGGGGGCTTCTCCAACTGACCCGGTTTGGCCGCGTGAATGACCCTAGGCTCATCCCTATACCCTAACTTATCCTGCAGGCAAGAAGGGTGCCGGCAATGACTGATGATTAGGACCAAGGTCAGTTCTCCTAAACCATGTTGCCCCCCATCCTTGGAAGATGGCGCCAGGTGTGAGCGAGGAGGGGGATGCCTCGGGAGGCGGGGGGGGCTCAAGCTGCAGGAAACTTTGAAGAGACCGTTCTTCCCAGAGTAATTTGGATCAACTTCTCTTTAGAGCTTTTTCATACAATTTGGCAATAATCTGCTGCTAGATTTCATCCTTACATTCAGAGATTAGATGAACGAAGTATATATCAAATCAAGTCAATGAATTCTACCCTCATCTTCACCCCAGGCCTTCCATACAAAGGTCCTAATTCATTGTAATTTTAGAATGCTCTCAGCTCAGTGGTTCAGACTAATTTAGTCCAGTATCACCTGTGGCGAGGCCATTTGCTCTCGTTTTAGGTGAAGAGAGAAAATCAAGTTGTATAGGATGATCTGATGAATTGTCATCTTCAGGGGTTTGGAACAAGGGAGCTGGGACCCTGGGCGGTTCCTTTCTGGTCAGGAGGAGGGTTCCGATCTGCTCTCTGCCTGACTCCTGCTGCTGGATGTATATGGCTGAACTGTCTAGCAAAGTCCGGAAAAGTTCCCATTGCACAGTATCATCTGCAGGGGATGGTGGAAAGACATTTCGTCACTGGTTTCCCTAAAGTTTGAAAATTGTCATTACTCACGAGGTTAGGCAAGGTGAGTGGCTAGTACTTAATTATGCCATCAGATGACATTACCTGAAATAATTTCCTGGATGGCCATGGGCAACGACTATGTATGAAATGTGCAGTCACACATTTAGGCAACAATTTCAATAACACTAAATATCTCTAAAATGTGTCAGCTGGGGAATTGGCAAACTATGTTTTGAAAGAAGTTCCTAATCTTAATCTGTCTGGGAGAAATAATTTGCAAAGAATGCACATTTGGGGAATTTTCCTGGTCCAGGCTGCCATGCACAGCTGTTCAGGTTGTTCATTGACTAAGTGCACATAGTTGAGGGAGTAAATGAAGAATGAAATTTAGCCCTCTCTCTGCATGGCAAATTAAAGGTGACCATAAATTCCTTGGCATTTCTTTCCCTGAGAGGTACAGTCTATGTCTCCTTCCCTTGAATGTTGGCATGTTCTGGGCTTGCCAGGCAAAGAGAATTTACTAATGGTGAAACTACACTAGTTTGCAGGATCAGGTGTTAGGAGTCTGGCTCCTCCCAATTCGTCTGATTTAGAGCACTTGACCTTGGAACACCATGCTATGGGGAAGACCAAGCAGCCTAAGTAGGTTCTATCTAGTGGATGTTTGTTTTTAAAACTACATTATGGATCCAAGAAGAATTACTCTATGACAGTTGGTGCACTCCGGCCTTTGAGAAATCTCTGGGATTCAAATGTCTTTATCATGGGGGATGCCAGGTCATGCAGAGGTCCCTGTGAAACTCTAGAACCTCATTCTGCCCTTCAAAAGGGATTTCCCCTGGGTTGAGAGAGGACTCTGCCACAAACAAGAAATCTCACTGCCTAAGTGTTTCAAAGTCACGCAGACCCTCAATCTTTGGAGAAATTTTGCATCTAAAGATGAACCTATCAGATGTAAAAAATTTAAGATTTGCAAATGTGTTGGGGTATTTCAGCTTGACATTTAAGAGAGTCCCTTAGGAGAGGTAAAAATTCAATCACAGTCCCATACATTTATCTTAAAGCTGTTTAAGATAATTTTATATGCATTATCTTATTTGCTAGAACCTTAAGGATCTTTAATTTCTTGTGATAACTCCTAATTGTAAGACAGTGCTATCTCGGATGTTTTGTTATCCACAGTGGCTTTCCGATTTCATTACCTGGTTTTAACTGTGGTGAATGAAGCAGGAGAGGTCTAATCACCCCTGTTTCAGATGCGGGAAGCAGGGCTCACAGGGTGACTCGCTCAGGTCAGAGTCCGGCAGGGATGGAAGCTGTTTCCTGTTCCCCCACCGTGTGCCATCTTCATGAAGATTCCCGACCCTATACCACAAGGACATGGCCAAGGATTGCTGTATTTCTTGTTCCCTCCTCCCTCTTATGAGCTGACCACACATCTTTCTGTGATGCATGTTGCAGAGGAAGAGAGGCGGGGAGAACATCATTTATTCTTCTGGTGAAGACTGTGGGATTTAGGATTTTAGGTTCACATCTTCACCCTCCGCATACAACCTTGGATGAGACAGTTAACCATCCTGAGCACTAATTTCCTCTCCTAGAGCAGTAGATTGTGAAGACCATACCCGGCTCATAGCACTGTTGATGGGGATCTAAACACAATCAGGAGATGAACTCCGCAATTTAAAATACATCCCACAATTTCAAAAAATGAAATATAAATCACAAGCTACAATGAATAGGAAATCTATGAAGCATGAGCTGCAAATGGCCAAAGGCTGCATTATTTAAGGTTCAAATTCAATAGTAATTAAGAAAATATAAACTAAAGCAATGGCTAGATATCCCTTTATGCTAACAAGATTGTCAATAACTTCACAAAATGGAAAAGTGCATTTCAGATCTCTCTGTTGGAAGTGAACATTTCAGGAAAGAATTGGGGCAATCTGTGTGCTTACAGCTGAGTATGCCTGTCAACCAAGTAATTTTGTTTCTTTGGAATTAGGCTAAGAAAATAAACATGTGTGTAGATACATGGGGAGGGAGGTTCTTTGCAGTGCTTTTTTATAACCACAATGGTAAAATTTTGGAAGCAACATAAATGTCTCAAAATAGAGGTTTAGTTAAATATTAGGTGCATAGATAGATAGGTAAACAGAATAGATGTAGATGACTGGCTGGCTGGCTAGAAGATAGATGTAGACAGATGATAGATAGATAGATAGATAGATAGATAGATAGATAGATAGATGACAGATAGAATGGATGAAAGATAAATGGAAGAGATAGATGTGGATGGCTGGCTGGCTGGCTGGATAGATGGATGAAGATAGATGATAGATGGATTGATAGAATGGATGGATGATAGATAAATAGAATAGATGTGGACGGATGGATGGGTGGATGGATGGATGGATGGATGGATGGGTGGATGGATGGGTAGGTGGATGGATGGATGGATGGATGGGTGGATGGATGGGTAGGTGGATGGATGGATGGATGGATGGGTGGATGGATGGGTAGATGGATGGATGGGTGGATGGATGGATGGATGGATGGATGGATGGATGGATGGGTGGATGGATGGATGGATGGATGGATGGGTGGATGGATGGATGGATGGATGGATGGATGGATGGATGGATGGGTGGATGGATGGATGGATGGATGGATGGGTGGATGGATGGGTGGATGGATGGATGGGTGGATGGATGGGTAGGTGGATGGATGGGTGGATGGATGGATGGATGGATGGATGGATGGATGGATGGGTGGATGGATGGATGGATGGATGGATGGGTGGATGGATGGGTGGATGGATGGATGGGTGGATGGATGGGTAGGTGGATGGATGGATGGATGGATGGATGGGTAGGTGGATGGATGGATGGATGGATGGATGGGTGGATGGATGGATGGATGGATGGATGGGTGGATGGATGGGTAGGTGGATGGATGGATGGATGGATGGGTGGATGGATGGGTAGGTGGATGGATGGATGGATGGATGGATGGATGGGTGGATGGATGGATGGATGGATGGATGGGTGGATGGATGGATGGGTGGATGGATGGATGGGTGGGTGGATGGATGGATGGATGTATGGATGGATGGGTGGATGGATGGGTGGATGGATGGATGGGTAGGTGGATGGATGGATGGATGGATGGGTGGATGGATGGGTGGATGGATGGATGGGTGGATGGATGGGTGGATGGATGGATATGGGTGGGTGGATGGATGGATGGATGAAGATAGATAGATCAATATAGACAGATGTTAGATAGATAGATAGATAGATAGATAGATAGGTAGATAGACAGAAGGGATGGCTGGTTGGATGGAAGATAGATATAGACAGAAAATAGATAGATGATGGACAGATACATAAGGAGATGGATGGATAGACGGGTAGAATAGGTACCAGTACCACAAACAACGGCCTGGGCAGCCAGGTTGTTTTATAATCTCCCTCTCTGCCCTGCAGCTTGGCTATCCGTAGCACGTCCTCTGGCTCTCACTTGGTCTCGGAAGCCTTCCTCAAAATCCCACTGAATTAAGTCCACTTATATTTCCTTGACCAGCTCTCAGCCACACGTCCAAACGTGGCTGTATCGGAGGCTAGGGAGTGAAGTCTATTAGCTGAGCACATTTCTCGTCTCACCAAATACCTTTAATTGCAGCTGCAGAAGTGGAAAAGAAGGGAAGTCGTGTGGAGAGGCAGCAGGCTGTGATAGGACCTGCTTCCTCTGCTCTTTCCCTGGAATGTTCTGTCTGTGACCACAGCCACCTTTTCTGTGGTGCTTCCAGGCTTCTGAGAAGTCGTGTTTCCATCAATCATTGTGTTAATCAAGGTAATGTTACAGACACGCAAAAGGCCTTTGTGAGTAAGAATATTTGGCCAAATAACTTTTAATCCAAAGTGTTTCTCAAACTGGATTTTGAAATCCACGGATGTATTTCCCACAGCCCATTATTTCCATGAGGATTTTTAATCATGCTGATGCTATACATTTTTTTTTTTATAGTAGTGAAAACACATTTCGGATCACCTCATTTATCTCTGTGGCAGATTCTTTCGGGGCCCACGAATATCTGCATTTCCCTCTTTTTGAGTACACTGCAGATCACATTTCCCCAGACCACCAGCCCCCACGGAAGCCAGAGAACAAGTTCTCGCCAATGGACATGAGCAGTAGTAATGTCTGATGCCTTTGGGCTGAAGCATTTAAGAGCTGGTCCAACTTCTCCACACTGCCTCTGTCTCATCCATTGGCTGCTTATCAAAGAGGATGATTCCTAAGAACACAGCAGATCCCCAGACTGAAAAGTGCCTGGGTCCCTGAATGACTCTATGGAGCCATAAGCCCCACTGCTGAGAAACAGAGCTGTTCTGTTTATGTCCCTGGAGGCAACACAGCCTCATAGCACTGAGTACAGACATCTGATTTCAGTGGTCAAATTGGTATTTGTATTTAGTTTACTACTGGTGTCCATGATATTTTGAAGCAAAGGCTGTATTTGAGAAGCATGCGGACAGACCCAAGAAGTAGTCTTTGGCTAACAACAACAACAAAAAATAGGAAAACAAATGTTGAAAAAACGTTGATAATTAAAAATCCAGAAATTTTATATAAAATGTAGATATCTAATATCTCATTATGGTAGCCAGAATTTCAGTCCCTAGGTCCTTTACTCCTGATGTCTCACATGCAATATGTTACCTTATATGGCAAGAGAGATCTTGCAGATAAGATTCAGGTTACTGGTTAGTTGTTCTTAAAACAGGGAGATGATCCTGGTTTCTCCAGAGGTGGCCCCAACTAATCACCGAGCACTTAAAAGCAGAGCTTTCTCCTGGCCCAGCAAGGAAGAGGAAGTCAGGGAGATGTGAAACAAGGATTTGATGTGTGGTTGCTGACGTAAAGATGCAGGGCTCACTGGAAACACGGAAGAAGAAGATCAATTCCACCAACATTCTGGAGGAGGTGGGAAGCCAACTCCAGGAAGGAAAGTCACTCTGCAAACACCTTGACTTCTGCCTCGTGAGACCCATAGCAGAGAACCCAGTGGAGCCCATCTAGGCTTCTGGCCCAGGGAAGCTGGAGATAACAAAACGGGGATTTTAACCCACCAAGTTCATGGCAACTTGTGATGCGGCCGTAGAAAATTAACACACCAGTGAGAAAATCTGACGCACCTGGAAAGCACAGGCGCAGAGGAGTGTCTCAGGGTGAGTGAGCTCCCCAGGTGGCCACTTTCCCTAGCTGTCCTGGTCGCCCGGGCTACCAGCCAGCTTTTCTGAGTCAGTGGCACCCCCCTCTACCCACCCACCCAGCCCGGCCCTCCAATGGCTTGGAGTCACTAAGTGTTCATTCAGGGTCCCCAAACCAGCCATCATAACAATAATCTTGGACTCCACTTTTTCCCAGCTAATAAAAGGGGTACAGGGATGCCTGGGTGGCTCTGTCAGTGAAGCATCTGCCTTCGGCTCAGGTCATGATCCCGGGGTCCTGAGATCGAGTCCCGCCTTGTGCTCCCAGCTCAGCGGGGAGCCTGCTTCTCCCTCTCCCACTACTGTCCCCCCTGCTTGTGCTCTCTCTCTCCCTCTGGCAAATAAATAAATAAAATCTTTTTTAAAAAGGGGGGTACAAAATAAATCTCCAATTTATGAAACTGGTCTTTATTCTCCTCTTTTTTGCATCTGTATTGCCTCTTTGAAAGCAAAGCATGTCCAAACATTCTTAATTTTCTAAAAAGAAAAAAAAATAAGATTTGTTTTGATACAGACCCAGAATCCTGCATTTCATTTTTCTCTGTGTGGCCACAAAGGACCAAAATTTCATGATGGGAGTCTTAGGAAGGGGTCATCCGAGCTCTGGTTATATATACCACTCACCTGGATCCCCGATAGACCTCCACCAACGCTTCTCTTGATGCATGAAAAGCAATTCACTTTTAATTGTCTTTAAAAATGGTTTTTCTGATGTATCAGTTTAGAACAAGCTTGTTTATCAAAACCTGCTGATCCAAATAATTTATAATCCAGCCAAAATTACTTTCTGAAATGAGGTTTTAAAGGGAGAGGTGTAGTTTGCCAAGCACCCATGGGACTGTGATATCAGGTCCACCACGAGCTGTGAGTGCGTTTTGTCTCATGGGCAGCAGTATTTATGGTAATTATCAGGCTGCCAGTTTATTATCCTTTCTGTGTCTTAGATTGGCTGTTCAATTAAAACCTAAATATCACTCTTGCTACCGCTTTTCCTTTTTTTCTGCTCTTCGTCTCTCCCATCCTTCCTTCCTTTCTTTTTTTAGACATTTTGTGTCAATATTTTCTCCCATTTGAAAAGCCAGAGAGACCAAGATAAATATATGGTCCTGACTTCATGGAATAAATCAAGTGGCTCTGGTTTTTTTGTTTTTTTTTTTTTTTTTTTGCAAGTCACACACACACACACACACATACACACACGGATCTGGCTTACACAACACGAGGACATTTTTAGCTCCTGTTCCTGAACATCTGTCTGGTTTGAGGCACAGCTGTCCCCAGGGGTCATTAGACATAGTTTCTCTTGCTGTATCTCTGATGGGCCCGTCTGCAGGTCCAGGACAACCTCTCTCTGGGTTCTCATTCCGTGGAAGAGAAGCTGCCCTTCATCCTTTCCAGCAGCACCCACCAGGTTATGGCTTATACTTTGATTGCAATATGGGTCAGTCCTTCTTCAGTCTTGACATGGTGGCCTCTGTCCACAGACTGGGGATTGGCATTGATTGCAAATCCTCTGGGAAGATGTGTTATCAGTGGCTAGGTATCTATCATATGTGAGCCATTCAGCAAGGGAGTACAGGAAGGGTAGCAAGAAGCTGAAGCTGAACTTGAGTGTTAGGTTCTAACAAGCTGGCGGGTGAAGGTCAGCTCTTGCAAATCCATAATGAATTAGGTCAACGTTTTAGGGTAGGTTGGTTGGGGAAATGAGAAGCTTGGTGAGCCTCCCACTCAGGACTTTCTAAGAGCTCACAGGACCCCGCCTTGAACACTCAGAATGTCATTATTCCAATTCTACATGGAGTTAGAGTCAAGAAGCCACTCATCGAACTCCAAACCACTGCCTCTTGAAAGATGTGCACTTGTGTTCACTGCTTTAAATTGTAAATGCTTTCACGTTTTCATAGGGCTCCTTACCCCCTCTGAAGTTGGCAATGTTGTCCTCTGTGGGCTTTCTACAGACCTGTGTTTGTCCCTGACCCAGGAACAGTGACCGCGAAGTGACCTCAAGGAGACTCTGTGCACTCATTGGCTATTCTTGAGTGGTACCATTTGTGAAGCATGAATCAGTGAGGGCTGTTTCCTCTACATCCGCGCAGGAAGCATGGTCTGAAGGAGGGGCAACGGATGCTGGGTGCCCAAAACAGTTAGATACTAAGTTACTGTACTATTGCAGATGGTATCCTATAGGCACGCATGTCCTTCAGGATCACCAGAGAGAGATCAAGTCACGTTGCCGATGTCAGAAAGGCCTCCCAGGTGGGGTGGGAATGAAAAGAACCCCCACTGATCACTCGGAGGGACCATGTAGCGATGTGAAGACAGTGTGTGAGAAAGGGACTCCTCTCTGTCTTTTTTTTTTTTTAATTTTATTTATTTATTTGAGAGACAGTGAGGGTGAGAGAGCATAAGCAGGGGGAGGGGAAGGGCAGAGGGAGAAGCAGACTCCCCATGGAGCAGGGAGCCTGATGCAGGACTCGATCCCAGGACCCTGGGATCATGACCTGAGCCGAAGGCAGGCGGTTAACTGACGGAGCCCCCCAGGCGCCCCTCTCTCTTTTTTCTTATGCTTGTGCCCCTCCGTCCCTGCCTCCTTTGGAGTTACATGTTTCTCTGATGTCTTCCCACATCCACTTGTGGGATTCTATTTCCATCTTCAAACGGCAGTGATTATTCTTTGCTATGTCTAATTGTTCGTCTATCCGTGAGTGTGATGTATGAATTAACACTCCTCTGATAAGACCCCTTTCGTGCTCACTGAAGATGTGTGTGTGCGTGTGTGTGTGTGTGCCGTTTCTGTTCTGTTCAGTGCTTGAGCCTTGTATTCCCAGGGATGTGCTCAGTATTTCATTCCTTCATGTGTGTTCTGCTTCTTGATCAGCCCAGGGCTCCGCCCAGCACTGCAACCGTCATCCAGAAAGACGTCAGCAACCACACCACCGACTACGGACTGAGGGCTTCACAGACACTCTTGAAAAACAAAACAAAACAACAAAACAAAAAAAACACCTCTGTGTAGACTCTTCCTTTGAAACATACAATTCAATTTCTGAGTTTACATCCACTGTGGAAAACATCAAAACAAACTGTTTGTAGAAATACTCCTCGTAATGACTTCTCTGCACTTCCCAGAGCTGAGGCAGAGAATAATTCCGCCCTTTTGTCTACCTGTTTCCCTCATCATTCCTAGTAAAGAGATTCTTTTACAATTGTGCTGCCTGAGAATGCGGAATCAGGAAATATGGTCTCGTTCTTAATAACCTTCGTGTTTGTATTACCAGCTCTTTTGAGACCCAGCCTTAATATTAGAGTTTTCGTGCAATGGATTTTATATCTTGACACGAGACAACAATGTTTTATTACCTGAGATAGTTTTGAAATTGATCTTTTTGAATAGAGTCCAAGGTATGAGAGCACACCAGTTGGCTTTAGGATTCATTTTTATGATTCACTTTCTCACCTTTGAACCATCTGTGTTCTGATAGACCTTCAGTTGCTGAGATTAGCCCCAGAGATTCCACCTGAGAAGACTGGCCAAGATTAGCCTGAGAAGGGCAAGAGATTAAGAGAGACAGATGACTTTAACTGCAGTCGCCATATAAAGCTCCCAGGGGAAACTCTTCACATTATATCCCATCAACACTAGGGAACATCTTTTATATGATTGTGTATGTGAATAGTGCCTTATTTGAGCAGTGCACAACCTGTTCAACTGTATGTGGTAGCCTTTCCAACTCTTCCATTTAAGGCCCTGCCTCATCACACTCTTGTTATTTCCTCGATTATAAGGACCTCAGAGGTCTAATTCACAAGTGGTTGCTGAGAACTTGCCTTGCAGTCATCCCTGCAAGGGATGGACTTAGTAACACAGCCTTGAATACAACTCTGCCTCTGATTTCAAAGATGCCCAGTCTATTGGGAGAGGTGGAGTAGTAAACAGGAATTTTCTATGAATTATGGCAACAGAATGGTACATTGCAAGCTCAGGCTCAGGAAGCAAGAAGGGAAAGATAGCAGAGTCCTCCGTGAGCTTCAAGAAAGGCCACCATGTGGATATTCCAAAATCACTTACTGATGACCAGTGAGATAAGTCTCCCTCGTTGGATGTGGTATTGGGCCAGAGTGGGGCAGTGAAGGGATGGAGAGGAGGGTTCATTTGGGCAAAGCTGGACTGTAAGTCCCATCCCACCACAAGCAGGAAGTGGGGGCCTTAGCCCCCAACGCTGGTCTGGTGAGAGCAGCTTTCACCAGGACACCCATGGAGCTGGATGTCTGTCCTATGCTGTGAGGTGGGTGCGGTGGGCAGGTGCCCAATTCACTGAGGAAGCTAAAGCAGCCTCTGCTGGCAGCTCAGAGGGCTGTGTCTGGGGGAGCAGGGGAGAGAACGTGCCCCTCTGGTGGGCACTAAGTTGTGTGAATGCTGGGGCCGTAACGGATCCCACACAGCGACGGGACTACTGGCCTGGGGGTGTTTCAAACAAGATCCTGGCCAAGAGGGCACCGTTCTTCCCGGGACAGAGTGGAGGGCGTGAGTTTAGAAGCAGCGGCAGAAGACAGGCCTTATCTGGTCCAGAGGATGCACAGCCACCTCCCACTCTAGGGACGGAGTAAGGGCTGACTTGCCTGCTTCAGTTCTCCTCGGTTGGACACTCCAGTTAGCAAGCCGGGCCCAGAGAGACTTGCTCAGCACGGCGCCCCAGGTACCTGGTCTGTTTGTTTATTCATCCATTCTTGAACCTTTAGAAGCTCCGTGGGATAAATTGGATTTCCTCTTGGCTTGCCTTACCCTTGGCATTTGATTTAGCTTCCAAAATGTGCGTCCCTCTTGTACCCCCTTTGCTCCCTCTGTCCTTCCTTCCCTGTTTGGATCTAAAAGAGAAATAAAATTAATGCGTCTTTTCCCTTAATTTTTCTTTTCATTCTGGGAGACAGTGAAAATTCTGATTCCTTAAATTCTTCACATTTTTCTTCGAAGGATATCACTTGGGTAGAGGACATTAAAATGTCCCGGAAACATCGCAATTCAATTCACGGCTAGTTCTGGCCTCTCCTTTTCTTACGTGAAATTCTCTAGTAATCGGTTTTTTAAAAATTTTGGGGGCCCCTGGGTGGCTCAGTCGGTGAAGTGTCTGCCTTCGGCTCAGGTCGTGATCATAGGGTCCTGGGATCAAGCCCTGAGTCCGGCTCCTTGCTCAGCGGGGAGTCTGCTTCTCCCTCTCCCTCTGCCCTTCTCCTTGCTTGTGCTCTCTCTCTCTCTCTGTCTCAAATAAATAAATAAAATCTAATTTTTTTTTTAAATAAGAAGAAAAGACTAAAGGAAAATGCAAGCCCTGGCTAAGGAGGAAATAGGAAGAGAAGGCAGAACAGAGCGAATAAGGAAATAAAGCATCACGTGGTTATTAATTTTCGGCCTCGGCCTGCTGGAGATGTGTGCTCCCTGCACCGTGTGTTCTGCCAAGTGGACAAACTCCTTCATCTCCATCAAGAGGCTCAGTGACTCCACTCCCTACAGGCCCCAGAGCAGAGGCGAGGGGTCCCTGCATATGCACACTATGCATTTCCCACCTCTAGCTGAGTTTGCTGGATACATTTCTGTGCCAAGTTAACAATCAATCCCAGGGTCTTAACTTGCTAACAGCACAGAATGATGAATGACCTCGTGTGAAATAGTAAATATTTGCCTTGCCTGTAGAGATTCTCTGTAACAGGAAAATAAGATCACACTTGAACATGTAAGTTATCCAGAGAAAATCAGCTGCTCATTTTATGTCGACGATTCAAATGATTAGTTCTCTTGGCATCTTATTAAACTGCGTTATTCCATTGTTCCTGCCTGATTAGTGTGCTCGATCCGCGAACAAATGATGCATTCCCTGCAAGGTGGTGGATTTGGGTGCAATTTACCAGTTTAATGCTCAAGTATTTCAATTCAGAAGATTACAGACTTTCTATTGAGCAGATTAAAAGCGAAGCATAGTAAAAGAGGTATGGAGGTCTCCCTCCCTCTTCCCTGTTTGCCTGATGCTTCAGGATTTGGTGTCCGCACATAAGGAAGGGCCTACGGATCCCAGATCGCTTCTACTCTCTAGGTGCTTGGCCCTCGCGCATTGTACACGAGCCACCCCCTTCATCTCAACCTCACTGCCTGAATTTTAGCAGGTCACACACTGTCCTTCTCCATCTACACTACCCTCTACCTACACTACACTACCCGCGCTATCTGACATTTCTTTTCCACGTGTCACCTTTTTTCCTCAACTGGAAAATCAGAACCTTCATTCATTTCTCTCATGATTGCGGTCCACTTCCCTAAAGAATGTGACTTAAGGACAACGCTGGATCCTGGAGGAGCTAATGAAATCTCACGCAGAGAAGACTCATCATTACCACTCAGGAGGACGGGGGTAAATTCGAGATGAGCCGCCCTCCCGAATGCAGTTTGCAGTGTGTCTGGGCTTTTAAACATCCTTGCCCAGGGACTGGGAATGGATAGACTGGTCATTTGAATATCGGGCTGAAATTGGTGCATTTCACATGGATGTTGAAAGTGTTACGGAAATAGATTAGAGCTATGCTCACATTTCTGGTTTAGGGCAGTAGCAATAAATGATTCAGAAAATTGAGCGAGGCTTTACATACCGCAATGGCAAGCCTCTCCCCGCCCCACCGCCGCCCCCATGGCTATGCGTAGCTTATCATTTCAGAACTTGTCCCTGGATAGTACTATTGGCATTTAGTTTATCCTGGGCTGAAGGTCTGCCCCAAAGTTGTAATTCAGAGACAGTCTGCTCTTAGAGAAATAATTTCAGTGAATTTAATTCAAATTTGGAATATGCCTGTCACCACCTGCTTGAATTTCAGTCCACCTTCAGTTATAAGCCTATTCGTGGAAATAAGGGCTCCGTTTCTAGACTGTTTTCCGCTTACCAACCTGCTCTGAAGTGCCATTGTATCTCACCATCATCTGCAGCACTGGCTGGGACCAGGGGTCCCTACCTTCTCAGGCAAGCTCCTCCGGTCAGCAGGGCTGGGTCCACTCTGGCCTTTGAAGGCAGGGCTGCAAGTGTGTGCCTCTCAGAACATGGGGCTCGAGGACGGGGCTGGTGGTCTGGCCCTTGCCTGCTCAACCTGCCATCCTTGGCTGCTGAGTCAGTTGGATGTGATTGTGCACCAGGGCCACTGGCAGAGCTGGACTAGGGAATTACAAGAGGTCCGGGTAGAATCACCATCCCACAGGATGCTGGGCTGATTAAAAGGGCAAAAGTGTTGTCAGAAGATGATGAGAAATCCCGTACATCCAGCAAGAATAAAACTGAGTGATCCTAGCTTACAACAGAAGAGTACACTTTTAAATACCAAAACTTCCTAACAACCATGTTTTCATGGAGAGTCTACTGACCTAAAAGCCTTCTGCTTTCTTAAAGTAGGGAGAATGGGGGCCATTTGGGGTGCAGGGTGACAAGCACCCCCCCATTGTTGTGAGCAGTGTGGAATGCGGTGACCCTCACTGATTCTATGACATGAGTCTGCATGTCCCCTTTTCAGATATCCCAGAAACAAACTCGTGGAAGACTCCCCTTTGATTTTCCTGGTATTCCTGCTACCCGCCGTCTGCTTCTTCCTGCTTTCCTAGTTTCCCCTGTGTCAGGCATTCTATCTTCTCATTTGACTCTTGTAAAGCCCCTGTGCCCCGGAGACCGCAGGTCTCTAAACCGTATGCTCCTGAGGGGAAGGGACGGTCCTTCTGCATCTTGCTCACCCAGCACCTCGTTAGTACAGCGCCAGGGCCCCTCAAACTAACCTGTAAATGTGTTTTGAATGACTCATCAGATGTCCTGCGGTTGTGTGTAAAGTAAGAGTACCCGGGTCCTGCAGGTCCAAAGGAATTTCCTCTAAGTTCGAGACTTTAAGGCATATGCTCAGTGGGCACTTAAGGCTTTTAAGAAGCTGTAAAAATGATCTCATCTGTGGCTCGTTTCTTGGGGGTGCAATAGTGCTCGTCGCAGACACTATGACTTTACTGCGTTCTCCTCTTGGGAAACCCTCTTCCCCTCCCCCGTTTCTCCAACTCTATCCAGGTCTTCGGTGTCAATATCCAGGTGACCCCCAGACAGCTTTTACGCTTTCCTGCCTTGTATCGTAGGTGGACAAGGCAGAAACCTGTATAGAAATAAAATCATCTAGAATAGATGCCTTTTTTTAGTTTACAAAACTTCTCTTTAGTAACCATTCCCCTAATTACAATTTTCCAGTTTTATCTTGTCTTATTTGTGGCCAGTTGCACCAATTCAAATTGCTCCGAAGAGACTGAACCCTCTTGCTTTCTTATTAGCAACAGCCTGAAAAATTCGAAACTGAGTTAAGACTTCATCATGCTCTCCGTCAGAATGTCCATTCCCAGCCCAAATATTTTCTGCTAAGAACAAGGCCCTGGAGACAAGGGGAGGTTGTATGCTTGGAAAACGGACATTCAATCCAGCCGGCGTTACGCTGACACATTGAGCTGAGGGTCTGAGCTGGGAAAAAATGGACATCATTTCATTCAACAGGGTTTGGGTTTTAGAATAAAGGATCTAGCTCCGGGAAATTTTCCTTTTTCTCTGGACCTGTTCTTTCAACCACTGATGGAGGCACTTTCCCACAAGTCCTTCTGTGGGGTGGGGCTGAGTAGCATACACCAGAAGGGACCGTTTGCGCGGACAGGCTTCACGAAGGCCACAAACTGAGCCATTCATTCTCTGTAAGTGGTTGATGTTACACAAACATGAGCAGAGTGAAGAAGGAGAGTGCCGGCCAGTGATGATATTCAAGTCTCCCCAAATCAGGCGCCATTACCAAGCTAACATATCTACCGTGTGGCCTCAATTCACATTTTCAGAGCCATAGCTATCTTGGGATAGCAGCATATTTACAAGAGAAATATCTTCATGTGTTAAAGAAATTAATTTCAGAAATGTATATATTTAAAATATATCAGGGGCGCCTGGGGGCTCAGTCGGTTAAGCGTGGGCCTTCAGCTGAGGTCGTGATCCCAGGACCCTGGGATCGAGTCCCGCGTCGGGCTCCCTGCTCAGCGGGCAGTCTGCTTCTCCCTCTCTCTGTGCTCCTCGCCTCTGCTTGTGTGCTCTCTCTCTCTCAAAGAAATAATAAAATCTTTAAAAAAACTACAGTTTCTTAAACCATAGATTGTCATTTCTTCATTGAAAAATTAAACTATTTCTTTAGGCCAAGTCACCAAACCAGGGCTAATGCCTCATCTAACTGCAGTTTCAGCCTCCCCAGAAATGCAGTCTTAACCTGTAATCAGGAATTTTCTGATCAGCACCAATGAGGTCATCTGTCATCCTCTCCATCCTCCAAAGGAAGATGAGGTCGTCCACCTAATAAAACTCCTACTGCCCCATGAGGGAAGGTGACCTTGCCTGAAACAATTCTTTCTTTTCTTTTGCTAATAACTCTTTTCCCACCACCCCACCTGCTATGAAAACTTTCCATTTTGTACAACCCTCTGAGCATCTTGCTGAGGAGGCTGCCTGATTCATGAATCACTTAATAAAGTGATTATTAGATTTTCAAATGTATTCATTTGACCCTTTTTTCTTTTTTTAAACAGGCCCTAGGTACAGGCAGCTCTCATCAGAAGCCACCAGTCCCAATCTGGTCCCCTTACCATATTTACTCATTGATCCCTGCGATACCTCTCACTCGGGAATCAATACAGGCTGTGAGCTCTGTTTTCATTAGAAGGAAACCCGTGCTTATCTTGGAAATGTTGACCATTTCAAATGAAACGAAATTGACCACAGCAGCTTTTAAGTGTCAACTTTTAGCCTGGAAGGGGATGAGCAGGTTGGACATTGATTTCTGAGCGCTGGTAACACTCTTAGGTTTTTGTTTTGTTTCGAAAGAATATTATTTCCAGGGTCTGAAGAATTAATTGGGAGTTTATCCAGTTGCCTCTGGATATGAACAGAATCTTGAAAGCGTGGAATTGTCAGATTCAGAAATGGCTCCCGTCAGCCCTTTCCCGTCTGTTTCTATATTGCTCTCAATTATTGTGTAACGGGGTTTCTGGAGAGTAAACCTCCTACCAGTCACATCCCACCCTCTAAAGAGGGATATTGGTTTTACTGTCACATTTTTAATAAGGAAGAACTTGTTATGGTCTCTGAGGCTTAAATAAGTTGTTTCCTTTGAGGTCACAAGGCAGAAAAATATTTTTACAGCTATTTTTCACATACTTGCAAGGAGGTTAAGTGTTCCAAGTAGGATAACATATACAGCGTCTCTCAGCATTGAACACATTCCAATATTGCTACTAACCACACCAGTGCTCAATAAATAACTTTGAGTCAGAAAGGAAGGATGAAGTCAATATACCCCATTTATTCCAAAGCCACACCAGAAATTTATGGTGCTAAAATTCCCAGGGCTTTCAATTTACCTATCTGAACATCTGAAATAAATTTCTGTTTTTGACACACAAAAAGTTATTCTAGGTCATATACCACCAGCAATCATAAAAGTTAAACTAACATCCTTTTGCTGAAATCAGCAATGGGAATTCTGCTCGCAGGTTCCTGCGTTTTGTTTTGTTTTCTCTAGAAATTCCTTTGATTTCCCCTAGAGTATTTTTAAATGGGTGGCTAGCAATGTCCTGCCTTTGGAGAGTTCCTGGTCTTCTTTTCTTAGGGGAATGTGTGTGTGTGTGTGTGTGTGTGTGTGTGTGTGTGTGTGGTCAGCAAACTTCGCATTTTACAGAATCAAATACCTGTCACATTTGAAGAAAACAGTAATTATGAATTATGGATCATTTGCAAGAAGCAATACAAAATTAGCTCTTAGGCCTGTTTCTAAAGCTGGAGTGAATTTATGACAAACTAACTATTGATGAATGATTTATGAAGTCCTTCTGAATTTGTCAGCACAACCTGTGAATAAGTATTTGTTAGGTCAAATGAATTAAATCATAATGAAATAACTTGTTTCTTTATGAAAAATTAAAATGCATGAGATCCAGTCATTATAGGTCTGAATTTGAAATCTCTACTTTATAGATACTTTTATTTCAAATTGTGAATGATGTGTTTAAACTCTCATGCCACAGGACTCCTAAAAATGACTAGCACCAATTCTGCGACCGCGAAGATCTCAGAACGGGAGAGAGACAAGACGTATCTAAGTGGCTCAAATGTGTTTATAATACTGTATCCCTAAAGTCACGATGGAATGGTGCTACATTATTTTTAAAATTTGTATTTGTAAATAATATTATTATTTGTAAACATGTAAAAATAATGTAGCTGTAATTTTATATTATGTATTTATATTATTAAGTGTATATATATTTATGTATATTTCGACCATACAAATTGGAGACACGGTCAATGAAGCGTCAAGGGTTGCTTTCAGGGTTCACCAAAGCAATGGGGAGGTAAGAATCTCAGCTCTCCAAAGGGAGGTGAGAGGCCACCATTGTAAAGACGGTGTCTACAAATCTTGAGGACACACAGATGGAGGGTCCCAGAGGCTGCACGCTAGAGCGCGTTTCTTTGGAGGTAGATGAGGTCGTCCACCTAATAAAACTCCTACTGCCCCATGAGGGAAGGTGACCTTGCCTGAAACAATTCTTTCTTTTCTTTTGCTAATAACTCTTTTCCCACCGCCCCACCTGCTATTTTGAGTACAATTTCAAAAGAGCTGTATTCAGTTCCTATCTTCAGTACTTTGTATGGAATCCATCCTCAAATCGATAGCTTTGTTAAGACAGAGACCAAGACTCTGGGAATTCAGATACTCTTTAATTAGAATATGAAAGAGCTAAATTAAAAATGTACTCTAAGAAAAACGCACCATTGGGGATTTAAATAGGCATTTCTCTAAAGAACATACACAAATAGCCAATAAGTACACGAAAAGATGCTTAATATCATTAGTCGTCAGGGAAACACAAATCAAAGCCAAAATGAGATAGCATCTTCCATCCATCTGGATGGTTATAATACAGAAGATGGGCAATGAAAAATGGAAGTGACGATGCGAGATCATTGGTGGTGGGAATAGAAAATGGTACAGCCCCTTTGGGGGAAAAATTGGCAGTTCCTCAAAAAGTTAAACACACATTTACCATATTATCCAGCAATTTCACTCATAGGTATTTATTTATCCAAGATAATTAGAAATATATGCCCACAGAAAGAATGGAGCAAATGTGTATGGTGCATTACTCATCACTGCCAAGAAGTAGGCACGACCAGCTGTTCATCAACTGATGAATAGATAAACAAAAAGTTGTATATCCCTGCGATGGAATCTTATTCAGTCATAAAAATGAATTAGTGATTCATTGAACGTGGATGAATATAAAATATTATGTTAAGTGAAAGATGCCAGTCCCCAAAAGCCACATGCTGTATGGTTCCATGTTTATGAAATGAGCAGAACAGGCAAATCCATAGAGACAGAATGCCGATTAGTGGTTTCCAGAAGCGGCGGGGAGGAGGGGCGGGGCTGCTAATGAGTATGCATTTCTTTTTGGGGTGATGAAATGCTCTGGAATTACACAATGATGATGGCCTTATGAATATACTAAAGGCATTGAACTGTACACTTTACAAGACTGGATTTCATAATATGTTGATTTTATTTCCATTAAAAGAAAATTATGAGAGCATCCTTTATTGGCTGCTTTCCCTTCCCTGCCCCACGCTCCTCTCTGCTACAGTTTCCCGGGAACAATTTCTACATAAACTACTTGTATTTCCCTAATTCTCTCAGGATTTGATTTGGAAGTAATGCAAATGAAGACAAATCCACCTCACTTCCAGCTTAAGGTAAAAGGGAGGAGCAGGGATCACATGGCGATTCCATTAGCCATGTCTCCAGTTCAGATTTGTATGGTCAAAATACGCATACATATACACACTTAACAGCATAAATGCATCCATAATTATATTAGCAATAGTTGGTGGAGAAACTACTCCTGCACTTCAGGGTCAGGCATTAGGGGCCAAGTATAAAGTTCAGGTCTCTTTTCAGGAAAATTCATGGTGTTCTGAGTATTTGCTCTTGGTATTTCATTAAGCCATTTACTTGGCCCTTGCAGGCAGACGTGGGCTACAAATGATTGCCCATTTCATTTTGTAAAAAGCCAGCAGAAACACCTTCTTAAATTAAAAGTACCAGGAGACAAAACTCTGATGGTGAATAATCAAATCTTACCAGAAATCTCGCCTACATCAATGTACGATGCCACATTTTACCTGCATGAACAGCTGCACGTAAATGTTCAGAGATTTGTTTGCATGCAACATCAGGGATTTTCTCCCATTAGGCTCTCCGTGTGTACTCTCAAAACCAACTACCTGGGCACCTGCCAATCTTAACCATTCTAGAAATCCTTCTCTTGCTCACTTAAAAAAAAGAAGAAGAAGAAGTAATAATTCAACCCATAGCAGACATGCAGTCTAATTAAGAGCCTGAGCTGCCAAGATGATGCAGGGCATGTATTAGTACGACATGGCAGTGGGTGTTTTTCTCAGCTTCAAGCTTGCAGAAAGGAAACCCATGTTTTATTCCCCTCTGTCAGTTTGCCCTCCAGCTGGATTGGAGCCAAATGTGGATGGATCCACGCTTAGTCCCCAACCATGAACAAGCAAGGACTTCATGGTAGGGAAATTTGAAGACATGCCTGTGTCTTTGGACAAAGCAAAAATAAGAAACATTGGTTCTCTCTACTTCTATTTTGTCACATAGGTCCTTGGGCCAAAGGCTTCCAACATCTAGGTATCCCCTAATTGCAAAGGGTGAGCCATAATTCTGCCTGCCATGCAAGAGTCCTTATTAGGAGGAATAAGAGGAGGCAAGGTGTTTTATGACCAGTAATACTGTTTGAGTCGGAGATCTATACTTGCTACTCAGAGATTTAAAGCTTTTTTCAGCGCTGATGGATTATCTCGCCACCTCCGGCATTAAATCCTTTACCAGTTAAAATGAAATACCAGCTCTCACAGGAAATTTGCTTTTGTTAGCTTTTAAAACTCTTATCTCTCCCCGTCACCACCCTATCGGGAGCCCTGGCTGGGAAATCGGACTTCCAAGAGCTAACGCAGCGTGTCTGTCTGATGGCCAGGCTCCGCAGCTTTGTAGACTGATGATCACTCCATTCTTATCTGGGTTTCTGGAAACATTAGGCATTCCTTAATAACTGTGCATGCGAGGGCACTTTCTGTTTTCCTGCGTACTCATCCGTTGGATATTGTCATTATTTCAATGGTTCAGGATGATGCATCTCCGCGTCCTATTCCAGCCCGTGGTGGAGGGTGATACTTTTAAACTTTGATCCCAAAGATGCATGCATTGTTTTCCATATCCAATGGCCCAGAATTTAATCACAAGACCACATATAGTTGCAAGGGATGCAGGAAGTGCAGTGTTGATTCTGCCCGGCCAGCTAAAATTGGGGATTTTATTAGTGAAAAAGAGAAGATTAAGAATGCACGCATGTGACGGCAACTAGCTGCCCATCACGATGATGCATCGGAGCCCGGAACATCGCTGAGTGCTGGGTAAGTATACACTGAATGAAATAAACCATTATTAATATTATTTTGTTAATGTCATTATTACTGGATCCGGGCAGATATTCTCTGATCTTCAACCAATAGGAAACCCTCTTCAAATCACCCACGAGGACCGCTGACATCTGCTGTAAATCTGCAAAAGTGAATTTCACTGCATAGGAAGTCCATTTCTATACACCGAGAAAACCACTAATTTCTAGAGGATTTCTTTCAGACCTTGCTGGTGGTTGGCAGAGATTAAAGAGTTTTCCAGATCATGGCTGATGGAAGTCAGGAAGCTTCAGTGTGAGGGAAGATGACACAAAATTTCAGAACAACCCTTTTCCCCATGATTTCCCTACACTTGCAAAAGCAGCTCTCTGCCATTCAAAAAGTAATAGTCTAGGGAGCCAGCTGAGTTCTACTGAAACTTGTGATTAGGAATGCTTTTTTCAAGCTGGGAAATTGCAAGAATGCATAAAACTAAACAGGGAAGATGATGCACAAGAGAAAAAATGGGCCAGATGTGTGCTTCCTGAACTTATATTTAGATATAAGACTCTTATATCAATTTTTCCATCTTAAAAAGAGACCCCCCGCAAAATCCATTTCTGGGGTGTCTGGGTCACTCAGTCAGTTAAGCGTCCAACTCTGGATTTCGGCTAGGGTCTTGATCTCAGTGTTGTGGGTTCAGGCCCCCACTGGGCTCCATGCTGGGCATGGAGCCTGCTTTAAAAAGAAGTCCATTTCCGTCAACGTTTGTATGTTCCTATACAATAGTCCTTTTAACCTTTGAGGTTAAATGCAGAATTTAATTTGTGTGCCAAATTATACGTTTATTTCTATAAATTTAATATCTATGAGATGAAAAAGATATTTTTAAAGATTACTTAAGCTCCTGTGAGTGTGGAAATAGATCACTTTATGGGAACTACTTCTCCAACAAACACATGTAACCGCATTTAAAATTTTTAAAAAGTAACTACTTTGCTTCATCTAACTTACTTTGTAGTTTATCGGATTAATAATTTTGATGGGTTGTTTGTTTCTTAAAAGGGAACAATCAAATAATTTCATTTTTTTAAGATTTATTTATTTATTTTAGAGGGAGAGAGCAGGGGGAGGGGCAGAGGGAGAGAATCTCCAGCAGAGTCCCTGCTGAGCTCGGACCCAACACCGGGACTTGATCTCACAACCCTGAGATCACAACTTGAGCCAAATCCAAGGGGCTGATGCTCAGTCGTCTGTGCCACCCAGGCCCCCCCACATAATTTTCAGCTTAGGGTTGGACTGACGAGTTTAAGCTTTCCAATTAGTTACCCAGGAGTAAGACTTCCATATATGAATAAAAATGCAATTACATTGAGACTATTACTGTTAGGGTTATCAATGAGTGTAAGAGAAGAAAACCTTCATTAACTTCTCAAAATATGCATATTTGGGAATATCAGCTATCATGTAAATGCTATGAGTGGCGTCAGTGCCATTCCAGTCTTGAGAATAGGAGAGAATTCTATGTGACTGCCCTTGCTCATCTGTCCTGGGGCCACGAGAAGGTGGCGCAAAGTTGAGCTGTCCGTCGGAGTGTTAGAATCCGGGGGCCAGGGCAGGGAAGTCTTGTTGGTGGGGGTGGGGATGTCTTCTGCCCAAAGAGGAGTGTCATACCCCACAGGTGAGAGTGGGCTGTCCCAGCCCTGGGTGGCCTGGAGGGAGGCGGCTTGGTGCAGCCAGGACAGGGGTGCAGAGTGGGCGGCCGTGGGCAGGGCCATGTGGGTGTTGGCTCATGGTCCCGCCTCGGAAATTTAAGCTGCTCAAGTTATGTCCTACCTCGTGGGGGCTGGGGAGGTTCTCATTCCTGCCATGGGGACAATTTCTGCAAACACCAGCTCAGATCCCTCTACATCTCCGCAAGAGGAGAAGTTACTGGGTGATGGCAGATCTCATCTCCTTTTGTAATTACTCAGTGCTATCCACTCACCAAATTCCCATTAACTTGTCCCATTATCTGCTTATCTGCCTGCATTTTGCACCATTTAGAAACTTGGAAATTTCATCTCGGTTTTTCAAGAAGAAGAATTCTGATTATAATGATAGCCCAGGGCCTGGCAGGAGAAAATTGCACAATTCCACAATGTGAATCATAATCTGTCCTTGCTCATAATTTTCCACAAGTGATCTATTTAGATATACATTTTTTTTCCTCAAAAAAAAAAAAAAATGAAACGCATTTGTTATTTTGCTTATTGGGTTTCTGGTAGATAGTGCTTACATTTCTGATTAGAACTTTCTCTGATGGAGACAATGGAGAAAATGGGTGCGGGAAAGTGAGCGGCATAAATATTTGTGCATTAGCAGTTTTGTTAAAAAGTTGCCAGAAAGGAAGAAAAAGTGAAAACATCGGGGTGAGAGAAATTGCAGCCCCTTGCTTACCCATTTGTAAAGGAGGTCATTTTGTGAGTCCGTTTCTTTGAAAAAACGTGGTAAATCCGTTGGCTGTTTGAGCTGTAACCAATGTCCCTTACCTCCAAACTGGCCCAGCTCGCGTCGCTGTGTCTACAGCAAGTGGCCTCCTAGATGTGGTCACTTTTAGGGTCTAAAGGTGTCCGACTGAGACCATCTAAAACAACGACACATCACCCCGATGTAGAGGGCTTGGAGAATCCACTGTGCTAATGGATTATTGATTTCCATCCAGGGGACTTACTGGTAAGGTTCTGCTGTGACTAATTACAGCGAGTCTTGTGCAGCTGAGCGGAGGGGGGCAGAGCCCCCGAGTCCTGGGCTCAAAGACGGCTTCCGGGGGGTACGAGGAAGCTTACCTGTGACAGGTGTCCAGCCGCCGGCCCAGAGTCAGTCGGCAAAGCACACAGTTCTCACATCATTGGTCGGGGCGCAGAGAAAGCACCTCTGGTTTTTCCAGAGTTGTGATATTATGCTCAAAATGCCATTTGTACACACCCTGAGTTTAGTAACTGAGGGCACCGTGTTGGAAAGACCACTGACCTCGAAATATCTTTGCCCTGACTGGTAGGACTTTAATGATTTTCCTTTTCTTTCCTAATCTGTACTTTCTAGGTTTGGTTTTTTTTT
Organism: Eumetopias jubatus; assembly: GCF_037043125.1. Classification (NCBI taxonomy): domain Eukaryota; kingdom Metazoa; phylum Chordata; class Mammalia; order Carnivora; family Otariidae; genus Eumetopias; species Eumetopias jubatus. Next base: position 89,963,459 of record NW_028274822.1, on the reverse strand, counting down.
TCCCTACATAAATGTATATTGATGTATTAGCTAATTTTTTATTTTTTTTAAAGATTTTATTTATTTGTTTGTCAGAGAGAGAGGGAACACAAGCAGGGGGAATGGGAGAGGGAGAAGCAGGCTCCCCGCCGAGCAGGGAGCCCGATGCGGGGCTCGATCTCAGGACCCCGAGATCATGACCCAAGCCAAAGGCAGACGCTTAACCAACTGACCCACCCAGGTGCCCTGATGTATTAGCTATTTTAAAAATAAAATAAATAAAAATGGTTTTCAAAGGAAGGACAGGGGTCGCCAGGCTGCAAGGGGGAGATTGGAGCCTGTCTCCACGCATGGGGGTGGTCACACATCTGGCTTCTCGCTTGCTGGACCGGAGCCTGGTGCAAACAGAAACCACATCACTGTGGCTTGTTCCTGTCAACTTCTCTATCCCTCACACCAGCTCGTGCCTCACTTGACCTGGCGTTTTGTCCCCTTACTGACGGCAGACGTGTGAATGGTTACTGAGAGACCACAACTACAGCAGAAACATCTGGATGAGTGGGACTGTTATTTCCTGAGGTCTCTGTCAGAGAGTCAGCTCTCGTCGTGACCAAAATAAGCTCACGGAAGCTCAATTCTACATGGGCGAATCCCACGCCACGTCTGAGCCCTCCGTGAGAAGCAGATCACGTTTTCGCAAAACTAGTGACACCACAATGCATGCATTTTTCATATTATGCTAAGGATATATTTGACGGAATTATCAAATTTCTAATTGTGGCCATGTTTGCAGCTCACAACGAACCACCCTAAGCTCTTTCAGTGACTGGGAGGGAGGTGATTTGTCATGAAATGATCAGATTTCATCTGGAAAACTCAACAGAAGTGATAATGAAGTCATAAATCATGCCTGTTTGGTTGTTTATTTGTCTTTAGTACGAAAGAAAATGTCTCCTTTCTGCCTAAATGTGCCTTGCAGGTTTTTTATTTGCTCAGGGTGTCCTGAAATAATTCTATCTGTCCCACAACTCAAAATCAACTCCAGTTAAAGAATTCTTATGTCACGCCCCCAAATGTCTCTTTGGCTGCTGCTATGGACCACATGTCTGTGCCCCGCCCCCCAATTCATATGTTTAAGCCGTGTTTCCCGAGGTGATGGAGGGAGGAGGCAGGGGTCTCTGGAGGTGATGAGGTTCCTGAGGGTGGAGCCTCATGAGTGGGATTAGAGCCCTAGTAAGGGAGACCCCAGAGAATCCCCTCACCCCTCCTGCCTTGAGGGGCACGGAGGAGATAGCACACATGAGCCAGGAAGCGGCTTCTACAAACACCGAGTCCGTGGGCCCCCGATCTTGGATTTCCAGCCTCCAGAACTGAGAGAAATGAGTGTCTGTCTTTTGTAAGGCACTCAGTCCATGCTCTTTGGCTACAGGAGCCTGAGGAAACAAAGACAGATGCTAATGGATAGATGTGGCTTTATGGTGATGGCGCTTAATGTGGACAAAGAGCTCAATTTTTTAGGTGAGACATGAGCAGAAGGGGAGCTCCTCCAAAATGCAGGCTTATGTTAAGAAAGCAGCCAATCTCCACCTGTGTTGTTTATCTCTAAGGGCAAAGAGTGACTGCGGGTAATTTTTTACCTTAACTCGTGCTCATTAATAAGCCCTTCTCATAGTCAGCTCTCCCACACAAACTTTCTTCCTCATCTCCTCCCCTAGTAGGAAACCTAACTGTGTTTAAAATTACTCAAGATTATTTTCTCCTGTGGCCAACAAGCAGCAGGCATTCTGGCTTTCTCCCAGTTTACCAAACCTTCCGATGTTAGGCTATACATGTTCCCAAGCCAGGGGGTCAATCACGACTAGCCTAATCCAGTTACTCTAATGCTATCGTCCTTCGGGCGGGGATTGGCCTTGGGTCAGACGTGATTCATTTCTGGACAATGGGGCATACAAGTCAGAACCGATGGTCAGCTCGGGGCAAGAATTCTCTATGTGATTAAAAAAAAAAATGGTACCCAAGGAGATCTTTCTCATCTATCTTGTATTCGGTACTGCTTTGTATGAGGTTTGTGAGAATGTGATGCCTGGCTCTCAGGCAACCGTTTTGGGACCACGAGGCATCAAGCATGAGGAGGGGAGATGGCAAGTTGAAGATATTAGAAAGAAAGAATGGGAGGAGCCTACATGCCTGGCAACATCGTTTCGTGACCACTAAACCAACCTGCGAATGCCGCTGCTGGACATTTCATTACATCGGCGACGAATGACTTCATATGTTAAGCCCCTCTAAGTAGGTTTCTGTCTCTTACCACCAAACACAACAAGAAAGACATACCCCCTGGTGTTTATTTTTATTTTTCAGTCTGTTAATAAGTTGACTGCACTGATTAATTTTCAAAAGTTAAGACAACTTTGCATTGCCGGAAGAAACCTTAGTTGCTGATGAAGAATTATCATGTATGTGCAGTGTTGGATTAGATTTGCTAAATTTGTTTAAACCTTTCCGTCTATTTTCATGAACACTCAGGATACATTTTTTGTTTTTATAATGTGTGTGGCAGGTTTTGGTATAAGGATAACACCGCCCTCATCTCATGAGTTGGAAAGGAAGTACTCTCTTCAATCTTCTAGAAGAGGTTAAATAGAATTGCTATCATTTCTTTTTTAAATATTTGGTAGAATTCACCAGTGACGCTATCTGAGCCTGGAATTCACTTTGTGGGACGGCTTTAAGTACGTATCCCATTCCTTCAATAAACACAGGGATATTTAGTGCCTCTGTGTCTTTTTGACTGTACTTTGATAGTTTGTCTTTCAAGGAACTTAATTCCAACTAAGTTATTAAGCGTATAGACTTCAGGTTCTTGGTAACGCTTCCTTCTGATTCCCTTACTGTCTGTGGAAACTGCAGTAAGATCATCTCTCTACTTGCTCACACTGGCAATTTAAAGAGAATTCAACACTGGAATTAAAAGAGAATTCAACAGAACTCCCCTCTTCCCTCTTTTGTCCTCATCTATCCAACTAAGGACTTTCCATTTTGTTTATCTTCTCAAAAAGCCTTTTGTTTCACTGATTTTTTTTCTCTGTTTGCCTTTCCTTCACAATTTTATTGGATCTTATTCTGATCTTTATTATATATATATATTATATTATATAGAGTATATTATATATACTATATTATATGTTATATGATCTTTGGGTTTCATTTTATCCTTCTTCCTCATATTTTGTCTCTGTTTCTTAAGGCAAAAGCTGAGCTCAGTAGTTTGGGAAATTCCTTCTTTTCTAACATAGGCCTTATCTCAACCAACATGCCCCAAATTAACGATCTTCCCAAGGTCAAACCGATTTCCACATCTCGCTTTTCATTTCTATTCAGCTTAAAATTCTTTCTAATTTCTGGTTTGGGTGATTCTTTAGGATTGTGTTATTTAATTTCCAAATATCTGGGAACTTTTCATAAATCTTTCATAGATCTTACTGACTTCTAATTCAGTGCCATTTTGGTCAGAGAATAGAATTCATATTATTTCAATCCTTTTAAATTACTTGAAGCTTTTCCTGTGACCCAGAGTATGGTCCGTATTGGTAAATGTTCTGTGAGTACTTGAAAAGAATATGTTATCTCTTTGTACCCATCATCGGAAGAGAGTTAACTGGAACCTCTCTCTGTCTCTCTCTCTCTCTCTGTCTCTTTATCTCTCTCTTTCTCTCCTTTCCTCCTGACTCCAGTTCACAGATAGCTCTAAATAACACCAAAGAGACCAGAGTTTTAGACCATGGCTTTGCGGCAGGAGCAACCCACAATGATCTCTTGTGGTAGACGGCAGACTCCTTGGACCCCAGGTCTCTGGACTCCCAGCTAGTCCATAAATCCTTCCTGATGTTCCAAGTGTCTCCTTTAACCTCATTTTCTTTCTCATTTACCATAATATAGACTCAAAATAAAGATTAAATTATTTACTATATTATCGAACACTTTTGTTTGTCCTTAATTATGAAAACTAATGAGTAGAACATTTTATCTTCCCCTAAGCATATAAAATTACTTAATTTGATTCTTACTTATGAGGTCTAGAATTATTCTCTTCATGGTTAATTGTCCACAGTACCAAAAAAAAAAAGTTCCCCACATTATTACTGAGAAACAAAAATCTCATTTATTAGTAATCATTTGTATTAATAAAAACGGCCAAATTAATTATGCCAGCTCTTAGCAGTTTTAGGTCAGGCTTTAGTAAGTCCTCTGCTTCCCAGAACCAGGGACAGTGTAGGGATTTATCAATGAACTGATTCTAATCTAGTTTCCCTCGTTGAGGCTGGTTCTTGGGAACCTTCCTTTACGGTCTGCGCACTTAGACACGCTTGTAAATATTGTGGGGTTGTAAGGGGAGGGCTGCCAGCGGCGTGATCTTTTGCACCAGCTCTTTATTCTTCCTCCGAAATGGCTCACCCTTTGTGCTGTGAGCAGCTGGATGGCCACTGTCGCAAATCCTCCATCACGTAGAGCAGTATTTAGAGTAGGTTCCCCTTCCTGCTGTCACATGACCCATAGCTGTGGTCTTCCTAACTTCCTGCGATGGGAGGTAGGCTTGAGTTCCAGAACGTCCAAGTCCAGGGTGCCCCCTTTCCGACCAGAAGTCAACCTTGGAGCCAGGATTTGCTGGACAGCAGGGTCATGCCCAAAGCACAGTGTCTTCTCTGGACTGTCAGAGCATTAGCCTTCCCAGCCACACTGCAAGGAGCATGGTCAGTGGTGCCTTTCGCTTCTGTCTGTTCTTTCTCCAGGAATATTCACACTCAACCCTCAGACTGGAAAAAAGCCATTCTAAGAATCGGACACCAACGTTCACGAATACACACATTGAGACAGAAGAAAATGTACACTTTTCACAAACGTTCCAGGCATCCTGAATTCAGATGCCCCTTGGGACCAGGTGGGCAGCACCAGGGAGGGTGTGTTCAGGCCCGTGGGAACTGGGGGGCATGGGCTCTTGGTAAAGACACTGCATCAGGATCAATACCGGCTTCTCCGTGTCACCCCCACTCCTGACAAGTCCCCCTTCTCCTGAGCCAGGGCCGGTGCAGCCTGCTGGTTGGTGTGACCTCCAGTGAGTTCCCAGGGACGCCTGAAGTGCAAGGTGGTGTCCAGGGACCACGGCTTCTCCTCTCATCCGCCCTCCAGGGCTACAGGGACCTGACTGTGACGTGGAAGATTGCTACCTGGTCGCACTGGATGGACTCGCAGGAGAAATAAAACCTCACTGTTGGAGGCCAAGAAGACTCCAGAATGTATGAGTTGCAGCAAGTGACATTAATTACTCTAGTAAAGAAGACCTCTTCCCCACGACTTTTAACAAGCCCATTGCCTCAGTCTGGGCTGCTATAACAAAATGCCATGAAGTAGGTAGCTAATAAACAAGAGAAATGTATTGCTCATGGTTCTGGAGGTTAGAAAGTCCAAGATCAAAGGGCCAGCAGATTTGGTGTCTGGCGGGGGCCCCGTCCTCATTGATGGTTTTCTTCTTGCTGTCTCTTCACGTGCTAAGGGGGCTTTCTTGGTACCCCCCCACCATAATCTAATTGCTTCCCAAAGACCCCATCTCCTAAAATCATCACATTAAGGGTTAGGATTTCAACATGAACTTAGGAAGGAGCCACAAATACTCTCCAGACCCTGGTGCTCATTCCAACCGATGCAGACACATGATCGTTGTGGGCACTGAAGTGGGCACTGAAGATCGGATTCCTGATCCAGCAGCCGTGTCCAGGTGAGAGAAGAAAAGACCCCAGCCTCTGAAAGGGCTGGCGCATTTCCAGGACGGCTTTTCTCCCAGCTCCGAGGGGCACGGAGCTCCTGGGTAAGGGGCGATGAATCATGTCCATGTGGGAGAGGCAGATCTAATAAATCATTATAAACTTCTACCAAAGGTAGCTGAACCGTAAATACGGCGGGAGCCAGAGACTGACATTTCACACATCTTAAATGGGAAATAATGGCCTTTTACCCGTAAGTACCATAAAACAGCAGATTTTCGGCTATTTTCTGCTTCTCTCATTTCAGACATATAGTTAGTGGCTGCTATGTGACAGGGACTGTCTAAAACACTGAATATGCCTGCAGTCTAAATGACACAAAGCCCCATTCCTCCGGGAGTTTCTAGGGCGAGGGGCTCTGAGCCACGGGAACTAATTCAGATATGGTAGGCGGGGGCCACCGCGCAGGGGGGCTGCCTGGGTCACCGTGGGGACCCAGAGTACAAGCACTCAGCACAGCAGAGGGGCCCAGAAGGACCTTCCAAGTGGACATCATGATTCCATTACGTCCGACCAGACGGGAATTTCGCGTTAAAGGAAGCATGGAGGGATGAAAATCTGAAAAAGCATAGCAGATGGGGGAATTATATGAGAATTCAACAAAACTCCCTTCTTCCCCACCCCACCCACTTCCTTGCTTGCAGATCGACACTTTGGGAGAACGCAACTTAAATCCTGCGTCTCGTGGCAATTGGTGGCAGGAACGATTTTTTGTTCCTTTTAGAACAACTATCGGCTCACCTGACTTACTAAGATGGGAAAGACTCTGTGGGCCAAGTTAGTGCCGTAGCATTGCAGAAAAAGACCAGCAGCATCTGGAATTTCTGAACCCCACCCCGAGATGGGGAGGCCATCAGCCCATGAAGGTTTGTGAAATGTACCGATTCGCATTGGAGCCGCCGTGGCCTTTAAAGGCAGCCTGGGCTTTCAAGGCAGGTTTAACAGGAAGTGAGCTGAGAGAAATAAAGACTCCGGGGCCATTTCTTTATCTTAATGGAAGGGTGATTTAATAATATTGTCTTCAAAGGTAGTATTAACTTTCCACGAAAGGAGAGTGCAAATCCACTGAAACTTTAATACAAAATACAGGTAACTGGAGATAAAACGGGTACATAAGATAATTGATTAGAGGAATTTCTCTTTTTTTTTCCTCTCTCTCTCTCTGTCTTCCATTTAACAGAGACAACCATGTTAAGTAACACAAGGTTCTTGTAGAGAGAAAAAAAATCTGCCTGATTTCTTGGTTATAAAACATTGAGAACATTGAGCGAGTTTGGTCGGATCGGAAGACCTGGGGGTAAAGAAAAAAAATAAAAATCAAGTAATAATTTTTAAAGAGAAGAAAAAAAATGTTTCATGATTAAAGTCTAATGACTTTGCCTGGTCCCTGCAAAGAGGAGAGTATATACCTGTTACCTGCCCATAACTCTCTAGCCTCTGACTGGAGCAGAAATACCATTCTAGTTATTCATACTGAGACTGGCCCCTCCTGGGGTTGGCTTTGCAAATATAGACTCAGCGCACCTAGAGAGTCAGCTTTTGCTCTGGAAGAAGAAAAGAAAAACCCAAACTATGTTTTTCTCGTTTTGTATTTTATTTGCTCTTATACTCTGGCCAGTCTTTGGGCTCAGAAAAGGGAAGCTGCTTTGAACCACCTATGTTCATACATGACAAGATCCCACTGTTACAATGTATACAAGAATAAAAGCATTTTAAAATGAATAATAAATGTACTTATTATAGGAAACATTGGGGTTTTTTCCTATTCCTGTATTGCCTTTTTAAAAATCATAAATATAAATTCAACTTTAATTAGAAAAGTGGATTCAGAAAAAGTTTGGGCCAGCAGCAAATGGCTCTTTCTTGTTGTGGGTCTCTAGATGAACCCACGGCAACTAATTCCCTAGTCCAGTCCTGCCTTAGTTTCAGGAGCAGAAGGAACATTCCTTCCTTTTCTGCACTGGGGCTGTTGGGTATGCTAGTTCTTGCTTACTTGCAGGTCAGCTTGTGAAGGTTTTGTGCCTCCCCTGGCATTTGAGAATAATTGCCATCCTTGGAAGCCAGCTTCTATTTTAGCTCTCCTGGGAGCCACTGGGGTCTTGGGTGCAAACAGGTTCACCTGGAGAGTCAGGGGTGGGGAGCTGGTCTTTGCCTGGAGGGCTGCTTTCTCTGTGGGTGCCACTGTCATCCTCAGTCATAATTGGAAAGGTTTTTGCTGGACCCAGATGATATAGCAATCCACTTCTAATTCCATTATCTCTTTCCTTTTTCTGTTCGTTTATTTAGCATTTAGTTCTGATCCATCTGTAAATTTTTCCTGGGTGCGGTGTGAGGAATGGACCTAACTACATTTCTTTCTTTCAGTAACTATTCACTTACTACAACACCATTTTTTATAAAGAGGAATTTTTTGCCCCCATGTTTTGAAATACTACGTGAGACATGTACTAGGTAATGATATGCAATGGGTGTATTCTGGATTTCTTATTCCATCCATTGGTCTGACTGTTCATGTGCCAGCCCTCAAGGGTCCTTTTAAAACAAACAAACAACAAACAAACACAACCACCGGGTATGTCCAATCTGTTCTTCAGTCTTATTCCTCAGGATTTCCCTGGCTATTCTGTGTGTTGATTTTCTATATAAAATCCAATGTCAGTTTGTCACTCCAAGAAAAATTCATAAAACTTTTTATTGAGATCACATCAGACAAGAGAATTAAAATACAGATGGTGTTGTGATATCTTAGCCGGAGGAGAGAGAACATAGCTATTCAAGTAGGCTTTGTCTTTAGGGTTGTTTTATAGTTCTTCGCGTATTGGCTTTGAACATTTCTGCTTATGTTTATCCACCTACCTTGTTACCGTTATAAATGAGGTCTGTGGATTCATTTATCTTCTACCTAGTTGTTACATGTTTATGTAACTGTTATTGATTTCTACATGTTAATTCCATGTTGCTATCTTGCTGGATCCTTCTAGGATTTAAGCTCATTGATCATTGGCTCACTCGGTGTATGATTAGGTCCTCTGCAAATGGAGATAATCTTATTTTTTTCTTCCCTGTTTTTATGCCCTTAATTGTTTCTGTTAGTCTAACGCTCTTGACTAGTGTCGTAGGAACATGGTTCAATATGAGGGTAAAGGTGGACATTCTCACCTTGTTCATGATCTCCGTGGGAATCCTTCTAGGATTCTCTTTGAATGTGAATTATTGGCTTTACTATTGAGGTCTAGATCCACTGTTTTAATTTTCCCCACATTTTATATTAGGTGAGTGTGTTGAATTGTGTTAATGTCTTGTTGAGAATCTATGGAGATAAGCAATCTCCAGTTGCCCCTCCCCAAAACAAACACCCCCCAGAAGAGGAGAACAGCAAGGTGGTCACTGAGAGAAGAAGCTCATGTGTCAGGTGAGGTGGGAGTTTCCGGGGCAGAGAGCTCTGAAGGACGGAAGTGGCCTCTGGACCATCGCATGCTGAGGGACTTTTCCAGAATGCAAGCTGTCACAGTGTCCTCCAAATAAAACTCTCTGGTGCCTCTGCCACCTTGTGACCATTTTTCCCTGATCAGCCCAGAAATCCTTCAAAGCCACCACACTCCCAGCTCCTCCTTTCTCCTGACTCTTTTGGGTTCTTGAAGTGGTTGTGAGGCTTCAAGAATTCTTGAATACCTTTTCAGGTATTTCTTTGAAAATCTGCACTTTGGTCTGTTACCTTATTTTGGAAATTGTGACTTTGGGTCCATGCTTCTTGTCTGACACATGTTGAGCATCTTCTATAAACAAGACTACCCCATCACAAGGGTACTGACTTGCTGGGATTAATACCTAGTCCAAGGGTGAGGTCTTACCCTGCAATCTCACATAACCCTCCCTGAAGGAAATCAATGAGCGTGTGCTAAGTTTATAGAGGCTGAGCATTAGACAGAAAGGGGGTAAATCTTAAAGCAGGCTGGAATGCTGGGGGGTAAGCCACCACATCTCATGGACAGCAAAGGGTTCTGCTGCCATCTTCAAAAAAGAACACCTCTGTTCGTAGTCTTTTGTTCTATTTCTTTCTTTGTGCATCTTGGGGACTTTCATCCTTTATGGGCATAATCATGATGGAGAACACTTACCTATACAGCAAAAACTGTGAACTACATACTTCAGAGACATTTCAAGAGCTTTTATTTTATTTTTTTAAAGATTTTATTTATTTATTTGAGAGGAGAGAATGAGAGATAGAGAGCAAGAGAGGGAAGAGGGTCCGAGGGAGAAGCAGACTCCCTGCTGAGCAGGGAGCCCGATGTGGGACTCGATCCCGGGTCTCCAGCCAGGATCACGACCTGAGCCGAAGGCAGTCGCTTAACCAACTGAGCCACCCCGGCACCCTCAAGAGATTTTCAAGAGCTATTTACTACAGAGCATTTTCCACTTGTGTTCTGAACTTAGACACCATGCACTTATTTAAGCGATGACCCGTCATTATGCAAGTGTACCAAACATGGTGGTAGAAAAGAAATCATCAAAATGTGCCTACTGTCCCCAAAAGGGCTTTCATGCTAACAGAGAGTGGAGTTGACATCATGGAGAATTTTATCCTGGTAACTTGTGCAAAGTGGCTCGGTGTGATCGGTGCCCGCGGAGGAGCCGCGTGCAGAGGCAGAGGGGTTGGGAGTGAAGAGGGAGGAGGGGAAGGCACAGAGAAGCAGGAGGGAGGTCACACCAGGAGGCCCGGTAGCTATTGTAGAGGTGTTTGAATTTTGCTAAAAGCAGAAAGCGGGTAATCCATAGAGGATTTTAAGCAGGGAGAGACAGTACCTGGCACGTTTTAACTAGATCACTGGGCTGCTCGGCTGAGGGAGGGTTGTGAGCTAGAGCTCGGCGAGCAGGTGAGTATGTTGAGAGCCTTGGAAGACAGGTTAGAGATACGGCCTAAATTCAAGTCAAGGGGTGTGCTTCTTTTTAATCGCTGCCTTCCACACCCCTTCTTAGGCTCCTGACAGTGGGGAACAGCTGTGAGGGATGTGAATTTTCATCACTCACGTCCCAAGAAAACAGATACACAAATCAGCCCTGTAGGAGCAAAGGTGGGAAGGCGTGCCGGATGCTTTTCGGTCTCTAAGTCAGCACCATGACCACCAGGCAACTCATGTTTCTCAGATAGGAAAGAGATACCCGGAAACTAATTTCTGGAGCCATGAATTTGTACTCAGTGACCAGGCTTATGACAAAACCTCATGAGAAAAGACATATTAATGCAGCTCCAAGAAAATGTCCAGTTCTTAGATGCCTTTCTGCTGTCCCAATAAGGGACTGTATCCGGAAAGGACAGTCAAGTAACCTAAGTCAGTGTGTTGGTGTGACCCCGACTACAGAGATACCATACCATCTGTCGCACACAAAGTTCTAGAAATAAGATCAACAAGCGTCAGCACCTCTAAAGCTCAGTGACAAACTCTAAGCCCCAGAGATGTCTTGGTGCGGAGAAAAGGCCCAGGAGAGAGAGCTGTGTCCCTCAGTACGTTAGTTGTGCAGATGAGTCCCAAAGACCCCCACATCTCTCGTCAAACGTCCTGAAACGTCCACAATGCACAGTCTTTGGGGACCACCCAGTCCCAGGCTTGCAATCTGGGTTCAACTGTCTAACATCAGACCTGGAGGATTATTTCCCTTTGAACGCAAGCCCCTTGGACTGTGGTTTGCCGGGAGTGAGGTGTACACATCATAATCAGGCTATATGCTATTGGAATGTTGCTGGCATCTCTGTCTCTGTCCCACATTACCCTGTCTCCCATCAGCGTTTCCTGTATACGTTCCTCTTGGTGTGGTGGGCACTTGTTAAAGAGCTTTCCAGCTGCTAGCAGAAGAACATGGAGTTCTAACAGGTGCACAAATGGTCATTTTGGGACTGAGTGTATTAGAATAAGAGGGTCTTGCTTTGTTCACGAAGTGTACGTTGTGCTTACTTGCGCATGATACACCTGTGGATTGCTGGCAAATTTGCAGTTGGAAATGGATAGTTAGAGCAAAGCATTAGTTAATAGTTAGGCAGTCTCCTTAATCCATCCTGTGGAATCACCCACCAGGGGCCATTCTGATGTCTAACTCGAGGACGCATGGCGATCTCACCACATGGAGGACTTGCATCAGGTGAACTAGGAGCAGATTCTAAAGGAGAAGGACGTGCTCCCAACGGTGAGGTGCTCAGCCAGGTGATTTCCTCCCTCAGCAAAAGTCAAAGTTATTGGGGGCCTGGAGATACATCTGAAATGAAGTGAGAATCTGGAATCCGGGATTCAGGGGGAAAAAGTGTCCACTGAGGCAAATTAACATAGATTTTAGTTGTATCTGCTTCGTGTTGTGACTGTATAAATGGGTAAGATTCTTTGTTGAGACTTTCTGGGATCACGTAGGCAGAAGGCATTTGCTGATGCTGTATCATGTAGACTACATTCATATGATGTTCTCTCATTTTCTTCTCCGATCTAGCAGCTCTCCAATTTCTTCCAAGGCCTGAAATGCTACGATTTCCCAAGTTAGGCAAAGGGTTTCCCAATTTTTAAATTCCTATTTCATTACAGATTTTCAGCCAAGCCTTAAAAAGGGAACTGATTTTCCTAACTCACCGCCATGCCCCTCCTGTCCCTGGCCCTGTCCCCACCACCTACACCCTCCTCAAAGGACGAGGAGAAAGGTATTCCAATGTCACCCGAGTCCTTCCACTCCTGAGCGAAACCACCACAGAACTGTACTGTTTACTCCCCATCTCGTCGAGATCTTAGAATGGCCCAGTCGTTGTTGCTGGTCCTGTCTCCATTTCACTGATGTGGAATCCAGGGCCCAGAAACATCAGGACAACGCTCATGGTCATTCCTGTGGGTTGAAAAGATCCGTCGGAGTCCTAACCCTTAGTACCTGTGAATGTGACCTTCTTTGGAAGCAGTCTTTGCGGGTGGAATCGAGTTCAGATGAGGTAATGAGGGTGGGCCCTCCTCTAGTATGACTGGTGTCCTTAGAAGAAGAGGGAATTTGGACACGGGTCAGAGAGGCCCAGATGGGCGATGACGTGGAGACACACGCAGGGGAAGATGGCCCCGTGGCCATCAAGGCACAGGGATGACAGTGACACGGCCACAAGCCGAGGAGTCCCCAGGGCCCCTAGAAACCCAAGAGGCAAGGCAGGACCTTCCCTTGAAGTCTTCAGAGGGAACGTGGTTCTGATTGTAGACTTGCAGCGTCTAGACCTGTGAGAGTTGTCTGAAGTTGTCTGAAGTCCGCTGGTGTTTGAAACTTTGCTACAGCAGCCTAGGGAACAAATAGAGTTATAAAACCAGTGAGTGGCAGAGGGGCACCTGGGCGGTTCAGTCGGTTAAGCATCTGACTTTGGCTCAGGTTCTCGGGGTTGTGAGATCAAGCCCCTCATCGGGCTCCTTGCTGAGTGGGGAGACTGCTTCTCCCTCTCCCTCTGCCCCTACCCCTCCTTGTGCTCTCTCTCCCACTCTCTCTCTCAAATGAATAAATAAAATCTTTAAGAGAAAAAAAAAACTAGTCAGTGGCAGAGTAGGGAATAACCCACAGTTCCCCCTGCTCCCGCACCCTGTGCCTCACACCCAAAGCACACTGCCTTCTTGTTGAGCACCTTTCCCATCAAGACTGTTTGCGGGCATTCACTCCGACAGCTGGATGTGGGCTTCTAAGACAGGTAACCTATCTTCTAGACAGGTTGGGAAAAGAATAATAGATCCAGAAACTATTTCTTGAACACTACAAAAGTTATATCAGTACCTACATAGAATTTTTGCAAGTAACTAAAAGTAACTGAAATTTTCTGTGATTGGAGATCTTTAGCATATGCGAAGAGAAATCAGTCTAAATGCAGCATTTCGTAAAACCAAGAAGTGTTTCAAAAGCCCTTGGTAATTCCGTCAATACGCATTAATTCTTATCTCTTCCAGGATTTGGAAGTCACTGGAGTATTGAGGAGTGAGTGCACGGCCATCATAATTTAGTACTTGTTATTGACTCAGTGCGCATTCCTTGACTGTTTATATTTGTCTTTCTAATAAAACAAGCCATTGTGAAGACTATGAATGGCATATGATTTTAGATTCTAGCATAGTTTGTATACATTGCTGTCTGAATTTGTATTTTTTCCCAGCAGCTGTGCTGCAGTGTTCCCAAGATCCATTTGACACGTCCGAGACCTAATTGGTGCTTACAAAGTATTTGTCGTGTGAATTAATGCTGCTGTATATTCTTTTGAAGTGATCTAAAGAATAAAGTAAAACTCAAATATATACCAATGTAGTTTCCATTCTGGGTTCTCTTTATTTCTGGACATAGATCCATTGTCTCCTTCCAATATCGGATCTCCTTCTGTCAGACAGATTTCCTCATTTCCTGCAGTGAGGTCTCATGATGAATTCTTTCAGGCTTCTGTAAATCTGAGAATGTCCTTATTTCCTGTTCAATTTAAAAAATACACATTTCTGGATGTAAAATTGTAAGTTGACATCTTTCTTTCCCTGCCATTTGAAAATGGTACCCTACTGTCTTCTCATTTGTGTTTTTGACAAGGAATGTGTTATAATTCTGTAAGTTCTTGTATCCATGTAACAATTTTTTTTTTTTTACTCTGTTTCTCAGATATTTTTCTCTGTCACTAGTTTTGGGCCCCTTAACCATGATATTCTTTTGTGCGGTCTGCTTCATGGTTCCTGTGCGTGGGTTTTATTGGGCTTCTTGGGTCTGTGGGTCAATGTTTTCAGTACATTATTTATTCAAACATTTCTGTTCCTACCCCCCTCTTTTGGGAGCTCCACTTAAACCTTCACTGGGCTACATCTCCTACAGATAATCTCTGCTCTGGTTTTACTTTTGTGTCTGAGTTTGCAGGTGCCTTCCCCCTCACCCCACCCTGTGGTTTGCTTTGGAGACTGGGGATACTTTGTCACCAAGTTCATGGAGTCTCTCCTTCTGCATTGTCAAATCTGTCATTCTCCAGAGGCATGTTTGTTTTTAGCTCACGCCTTGTAGTGATACCATCTATACAATGTTTTTTAAGATTTTCTTTTTCTTTCTTTCTTTCTTTCTTTCTTTCTTTCTTTCTTTCTTTCTTTCTTTCTTTCAAAAGAGAGTGTGGGGGTGCAGGTACAGAGGGGGAGAGAGAGAATCTTAAGCAAACTCTGTGCTGAGCATGGAGCCTGGCGCTGGGCTCCATCCCACCACCCCGAGATCATGACCTGAGCTGAAACCAAGAGTGGGGCACTCAACCGACTGAGCCACCCAGGCGCCCCCCCAACTATACAATTTCAACCACAATCCTTGCTTCTATTTCTCTTTGCCACATGCCATTCTCAACCTTTCTCCTAGATGTTTTGAACACACAGGATAATTTTTAATGCCTTTCTTTTCTGAAGCCTCATACCTCTGTCAGTTTCAGGTCCGTTTTGATGACTTGCATTTCTCCTCATCGGGCGTTATGTCTTCCTGCTTCTTTGCATGACTGCGAATTTTTTATTAGATGCAAGATACTGTGAAATTTACCTTCTTGGGGGCTAGAATTTTTTTTTTAATTCTATAGATATTCCTGAGCTTTGCTGTGGAACACAAAGTATTTGGAGGCTATTCAATCCTTTTGGGTCGGGCTTTTGGGATTTACTAAGCAGATTCCAAGCAACATTTAGTTACTCTGCAGGAGGGAGGGAAGACCTTCCCGAGTGCCTGACCCTATCTCCCTTTGAATTAGGTTTTCCTGTTTATCTGATGGGATGGACATTATCTCAAGCTTCTGTATGCTGTCATGGGAAGGCTCCCTGCAGTCCTTTTGTGCAAGTGTGTGAGTGTACATGTGTGTTTTTCCCGGGCCTCAGTTTCCACATGCATGTGCTGATCAGTTTTCTGCTGAGCCCCTGAAGGAACCTCCCCACACATCGCCACAGGTCTCTCTGGGTGCCCTGCTTCCCTCTGGTTCTCTGTCCTCAGGACTCTCAATGGAGGCTGTGACAGGGACTCTCCCCAGCTCCCTGTCCTTGTCTGGGGCCTGGAGCTCCCAAAGGCCGTGTCCAGGGGCGATTTCAAGGCTCTCCTCTTTAGTTCCTCTTCTCTCAAAAATTATGACCCCTGTTGCCTACACCTAATGTATTTTATTTTATTTTTTTTTATTTTTGTAGAGAGGGAAGGGGGAGCAGCAGAGGAAGAAGGAGATAGAATCCCAAGCAGACTCCCCGCTGAGCACAGAGCCTGACGCGGGGCTCGATCTCATGACCCTGAGATCATGACCTGAGCCGAAATCAAGAGCCGGTCGCTTAATTGACTGAGCCACCCAGGTGTCCCGCCTACACCTAATGTATTTTAAACTGTGTCATCTATGTGTTCGATTATTTTAATGATTTTTTTCATGCAAACCATTCCCTATTACTTCCTCCAGAGGAAGCTCCCACATACATTTTATTTGTAAAAAATAAAAGAAAATAAACAACTCACAAGAGAACACACACACTCACAGGCACACACTTTTTTCTCTAAGTTTCTTGGCTAGTATCTCTCCAGATGCATTCCTTACCTTGAGCAGGTACATACTGTTTTCAAGACGTTCATTAATCGTGCTTGGCATATTACGCGGCACCATTTTAGAAAGGTGAAAATTGCATCTGCCCTTTGAAAATTCTTTAATTTTAACATTCCTTCTGCATGTTGAATCCCTGGGGTTAAAAGGACAAGCCCTGCAACATAAGTAGTGTGAAATAAAATATTTAACTGTGTGTTTAAAACATCACATGAAAATGTTGTTTTCATTCACTTCTAAGTTTCCTAAGGGCAGGAATTGGGTTTCTGTAGTTTATCACGATAACCTTATTGGCCCGATCAGTGTTTAGACCATGAAAAGCCTCGACTGTATTTGCTGAATGGATAATAAATGAATAAATTCATGTGGACTCCAGTCAGATAAGTAGTTTGCAGCATCCCTGGAAAACATTGACTGTGAATTAACAGATCCCTGCCATTTAACATCACCAGCTACAGGCGGTGTCTTCAACTCATCTGGAGGGGGAGACACCCCCTTTTCCTGCATTCTCTCTTTATTGATTCAAAAAGCAGAATTCTAAAAAGATCAGCTAGTCCTAAATAAATCTTAGTATGCCAAAAAAAAGAACAAAAAATGGGTTATAGTAGAGAATGTGCATAAAGACAAAGAAGTGCAAAATTGGGGAAAAAATAGCAAAGGTAGGTGTGATCATGGGAAGAAATTCACAGGTGACTGGATAGGATGCTCAGAGAGAGACAGGATGGGATGCTTGGAAGAACATTCTTGTTATGTAGCTACAATAAAACATATATCCACTCTGCCTGCAGGTGAATGATGGTTCCTTAGAAGATCTGTGTCTATAACTCATCTTTAAAGAAAGCGTTTGAAGGGCATGATTTCTATTTTAAACAAATCACTTCGTCTTCTTCTCCATCCCTGTAAAACTAAAGGAAATTCAGAAGTCTGTTCTAGTTTCACGGAAATGCATTTTGTAGCTTACGCTTAGCAAGGGTGTAAGTATTGTAACAATAGGTTTGACCTTGGACTCCTTGTAACCCTCTCTGAGCTACAAGGAGTGGCCCATTTGGGAAGTGAATGTTCCAGAGAGAGAGCCAGGGCTTTGTACATCGTCCCAGCACTTCCCCGAGTGAATTTAATTTGTGTTCAGTCGCCCTGCTAAGCTAGAAATGAGAATTCTTGAAATGAGCTTGTGTTCTTTAAATTGCAATCGCCATTCCCCAATCAAATCTGTGATTCTCGTATGTTCCTACTTAATCTGTCATTTATTTGCAACCAGTGTTTAAGATGGCAGAATACAGAAAATGAGTTCGAATTCCATAGTCTATAAGATCATGTCATGTGTTTGCTCAAAGGCAACTTGATGGCCTCCCACTGATGTTAGAATAAAACCTTGGTTCTTCATCGTGGTCTTCAGGAGCCTGCATCACCTGGCCCCACCAACCTCTTAAATCCATCATGCACCCTTCTTTCCTTCCGCCACTGTCTTCTAGCCACACTGCCCTTCTTTCTGTACCTCAGCCAGACTGGTTTGTTCCCAGCTCAGCTCCTCTGTGCTCATTATTCTCTTTTTATGGAAGGATCTGCCACTCCACCTTATTTTGCCTGACCCTTGGTCTCCAATTGGAACTCAGCCCAAATACTGCCTCTTTGGAAGTATCTACAGGGACCACTCTAGGTCATATCTCCCACCCACCACCTCGCCATCCTTCATGCTCAGCTGCATTATTGTCCATGTAGTACTTATCTCTCCCCAAAGTTATCAGTCATTTATGTCTGTGTCCTCCATAAAATGTGAACTTACTCCATTCAGCTCAGCATCATATTCTGAGAATCTAGAAAGCTGCCTGACCACAGCACTAAGGACAGAATGGACAACCCAACTGTGGTATAATCAAACTCAGGACCACTCTGCAGCAACAAGAATAAATTATCTGTAACTATGTGTCCCACAGTGTTTTGTAAAAGAAGCCAGATACCCACGTAGGAAATACAGGCTGTAAATCTTTTAGACATCACACCACTGCTAACAAGTCAAAGAAAAAATGAAGTGTGTACCCTATGATTCCATTTATATGGAGTACAAACACGAGCATGTCAATCCCTGCTGCTATTAGAAGTGAGGAGAGTGGGTGTTTCTGAGGGGGTAGCAGCAGGAAGGGAGCGTGGGCCCCTGGGGCTGGCCGGATGCTATTTCTTGAGCTGGGATCACTTGTGAGGATCCATCACACTCTGAACAACGGGACTGTAGCTAAACTGACTTGACCTCGATTCAAAGTTGTATCTATTGCTTGAATTTTATTTTTGTTTGTTTGCTTGTTTGCTTTTTGCCTTCTTGGCACATCTGTGAAGTCCACATTTTGCGTGCACACACGTGATCCTGCTGGCCTGGGAGAGCCTGGGGAGTTTTCTCCCTCCCAACAATGTGCTAGTCAGTAAGTGCCCCGGAGGTTCTCCTCCCACCAGCAGGAGCCCCTGTCCGCTTGCCTGCAAACTAAAGAGCTAAAGAGACAACTTGGAGGCCATCCTTGGCATGGAGATGTTAGGTTTATCTCGTTTGCAACAAGCCTGTGGTTTTCCAGGTGTTGTTCATCTATTAACCGAGGGGACCATTTCAGGTGGACAATTCCTGTCCAGGGTAAAATGAGTGGATGTGGAGAAAGGCTCTTGACAGTACATTTGGAGGAATAATGCGTGCAAAACCCAGTCGTTCCACTTCTAGAAATTATCCTAGGGTTTAATTGGACACACATTCAAAGATATTGTGAACTATATAATCATCAAGGAACATATCCTATAGTGAAGACAGGAAGCAGTCTGAAGTTTCTATATTAGGAAATCAGGTACATAAAATAGAATCCATTTATGATGGAATTTGATGAAGGTACTAAAACATACACTTGTAGAAAAGTACTTTATACATTGAACATATTCATGATTTATTATTAATTGGAAACAGCAGGCTATAATTTTACACAGACAACCTGATAAAGGAATGTACACATTTATAAAAATAAATTTTATACATTTATACAAATATAAAAACATATAATAAAAACAGTTACTCTTGGTGGGTATATGATTGCTATGGCAAGTTACTTTTCTTCCAAAATTTTCTACAATGAATATAACTTTATGATGTATTCATTAAAAAGGCATATGAAAACTCTTATTTTTGTAAGAAAGTGTTTAAGAATCATTGATCGGAAGCCATAATTAAACTGTATTTATTTTTTAAAAAAAGCAAAACTTTTAGCTCAGAATGCCTTTTTTTTTCTTTTATGCCAATGTCCTTCTCTATATGGTGGTCTATTTAGAAGAAATAATATTGACACCATATTACTTATATCCCTATTTTATTGTGGCTCTGTATAAGTGATTGGACACACTTTGACTAAGTGGTTAGACTGACCTACTATGGTCATGATAAGTCATTTAAAAAATAACATAAACTATTATTTTCTGGTTGCCAAGGCAAGTAATTAACTGTTGGAGCATTGGATGAGAGCTTCTAAAGAATTCACGATGGTGTATCCCAAAACTCAGAAAACCCACCTGGATTCATTGCCTCATCCAGAAACCAATTTGGTGCCAAAGGACCATACAGAAAGAAAGGGTCTTAATTCTGGTCCCGCAGCCAAATGCCAACATTGTAATTTATTGCATCTGTGAACCAAGGATGTAAATTATACTTTCATTATCTTGCATTCTTCCGATCGGAAGTTACTTGAAACCAACATACTTTTTTTTTTTTTTTTCATTGCTTGAATGAGGTTAATGAATACAGTGGCTGGATCGCGTTTATCAATATTGCTTTTCAGGAATCCTGGGAAATCTCCTGTAGCTGCTTATGGCTTTATAAAATCCCAGCTCAAGCTATTAAACTGAGTCCCCATTGTCTGCCCAGTGGAAAATCAAGTGTCATCTATGGCTTTGGGCTTTTCTTCTTGCTATTCGTGATCCTGGAGGTCACTCTTTTTTTTTTTTTTTTTTTTCTGAAAATCGAGACCCCCCACAAAAGGTGTCTGAATGGAATTCTCTCAGGCTGGAGGCTCGTGGGTCAAAGCTTTGATAGCAAGGATGGAGCAAAATGGATCGACATACCACACCCCCAATTCTTGCCTTCGGCCATCAGACGGCAAATAAAGAACTGTGAACAAAATACTCGTGTTTTTCTGCCCAGAACTTCAATGCCTTCTTTTCTATTAAAGAAAGTTGGTAGAAATGGACATGCGACTTTGAGATTTTTATACAAAAGGTCACCTGTCCGCAGCAAAGTGAACCTGGAGGAGAATGCAGGAATTAGCTTCCGGCCCCAGAGCCTCCTGCCCGTGTGTGAGGCCGACTGCCGTCTCATGCTGGTGAAATTCAAGGCACAGAAATGGGCAGGGCTTCTGAACGTCTTTACCTCGTTTCCCGACCTATTTTTCCACCTGGGTAGTGGAAAATGGTATTTATTCTCGTTAAATGTGGAATCTTTATCCTGGACACGGTATCAGCCAAATGTCACTATCTCCTCTGCCCGGGATGCTCATTTGTTGACTCAGTAAAGTGTCTTTGAGGGAATGATGGATGGGAATCTCTAGATATTCCCAGACTTAGAATCAAGGTGGCTTTTTTTCTTAAGAAAAATAGGTTAAATCTCAACATGAGCCAGGTGTCATAAAAAGTGGCATTGTCTTACTCGGGGCTCCTGACCCCAACAAAAATGATTTCTTAGGCACACCGCTTTCTATAAATTAGCGACTAATGATTGAGGAAGCTCCCATATTGATGAGGTACCAGGAAGCCTGACACACAAGCGTCGTCTGGATGGACTCACCCTCTCTGTCTGTCCTCGTTTCCACCATCCATTCAAACAGGAGGATGATAACATCCCCCAACCCCGTCTGGGTGAGGGTCAGGTGAGAGAATGCATGCCAAGTGCCAGGAGGTGCCAGGTTCAGAGGCACAAGAAAGCAATCTCAGCGTGGTATAGATATATTGTCACACTGCCCCCGCCACCCCAACCACATGCAGCATTGGCTAATTGTAATGAATGAGAAACATGCACATTTAGTGTAAGAGATGGCAACCCCCACATGGCACCTTTCAACTTCACCAGTGTCACCAAAGTCTTTCACAGAAGATGATCTGCAGGCTATCTGCATAGCGTTTGGATCGGGGGGACTTACATCCCTACTGTGTAGGACGAAGCAGCCAGGAGACTCCCATGGAGTTAGAACGGGAGCCTCACCAGGATCGAGAGATACAATCTGTGCATCTGTCTGTTAAATTTCCTCCTGTAGAAAATCTGTAAAGAAACCACCGGGTTGTCCAGCACCTGGCCCAGGGCCCAGCGCAGTCGGCCAAGGTGTTTCTTTTATGAACCGAGCATGCATAGGAGAAACAAAGTTATTTGCCCTGGTTTTACATATTTGGAAAATTTGAGTAGTAGGTCCAATGAACAATGAAAATAATATGGAATATTATAACATAGGTGGTCAATTTCATTGAATATCCACAGAGACAGGACTTCACGGTTCCCTTACCCATTGTACGTCTGTCACTGTGACTTGGCTTCCCCCACATTTTATGCCTGGACAGGGCAGAGGGTACGGAGATGGCCACAGGGGACATCTTTATAGGCCAAGTAACTGCTCTCATATGTACCTGCTCCGTCCTTAAAGGAGTCTAGAAGAAACTGGAACTGTGCCTTTGGACCTTCCTGAGAATTTCACAAAAATAAAGTACAAAATGATTTTGACTTCATACATACAGGGATGATTTTTTTTTCTGCATCAAAATAGAAATTTCTTTTATAAGGTTATTTTTAAAGGTTATGGTTCTACTTTCCAGTTCCTTTTGCTCAAAGTAATACATAAAGAACCCTTTCTGGCGTGAGCAGAGAAACGGAGGAGAAATAACGGGGAACCCCTTAGTGGGTGTGTTAGAGATTTTGACATAATAGCTTTAGACCTTTTGTTTATTTGTTTTTGTCAGAGAAAGAGAGCACACAAGCAGGGGGAGCGTCAGGAAGGGGGAGAAGCAGACTCCCCGCCGAGCAGGGAGCCCGATGCGGGACTCGATCCCGGGACCCTGGGATCATGAGCTGAGCCGAAGGCAGACGCTTCACCGACTGAGCCACCCAGGCGTCTCCACTTTAGATCGTCTTGTCATTAAAACTAAGTTGGAGTGAGACACAGACCCCACTGAGCTCTCATGCCTGATTTACTAGTGTTGGAATGAAATGCACGAGTAGGTTATTGGGAGTAGGCAGTGCACCCCAAATTTACCATGGTGTCTAACAGGCAGCATGTCCTGGGACACGCTAGACTGCTCTCCCAGGAACAGGGTGGGGTGGGCTTTTGTTGCCTTTGCTTATGTTCTTATAGCTCAGCAGCCTTCCCTGGTCCATGCCCCTCATCCGCCTGAAGAATTTCTGCTCATGTTCCAAAATGCATTTCCAGACCCACTCCAGCAATGAATCTTCCGGCTTTCGAGATTAATTTGCCTTTTTTCCTTCTGCCAGAGCCTCTGTTTAAAGTTATTCTTTGTCTTACTGTTTTTTTTTTTTTATCCCCTTCCATCCAGTTTGGCAGTGAGCAGCAAGAAGGCAAAGAGGGTCTTATTCTTCCATGAATCTGTACGTTTTGGCACAAGTCCTGACACGTAGCAGGTGCTCAATAAGCACGTGCTGATGTAACAGGAGACCCTTCCAGGAGCTAGGGGAACACATGCACAGGTTCTTGGCTCTATCCCAAATGACCTCTCAATGGAATGCTTCCTGCCTAAGTCCTGGCACTCGAGGTCATAATCTTTCTAATGGGCATCCAGTCTTTCCCCCTGACTTGTTGGCCATTTTACACAAAGACACCCTAGTTTATTTTAGTGTGCTTCAGGCAAAAGTCATTTCCTGTGAATCCTGAGAAGCTGCCATGAAAGGCGGTGGGTGAGAGTGGGGTCAGGCTGGACCCCTGCCACTGAACTTAATCCTGCCTTCCCGCTCCCCAGCAGGCTACACAAAGGTCTGCCTCAGCAAAATCCCAAAATACTCCCTCTCGCAGTTCTGTAGGTTGACTCAAGAACATTCACACTGCGAGTAACTATATTACATCTGTGCGCACAGAGAGCCTACTGCCCTGCTTGATTACAGCTCACATCACTAAGCAGAGTGGAATCCACGGAAAGGTCTTAGAAATGTGTGGATGGCTGTTTAGTCTTGACAATCACATTGTACTTGGCAAAAATAAGCTTCCTACTTGTTGCTGGTGGACTCACTTCTTATATTCAGAGACATAAAGAAAAGTTGGCTTTTCTCTTTCATTTATTTTCACGGCTTTGCTGAGCTGTAATTGATATGTCAACATTCTGTATGCTTAAAAATGCATACGCTCTTTGCTCTGGACAGCCAAAGGCAATTTAAAAAATCTGCTGGGTGCAATCGCCCCGTAGTTCCCAAGAAATAGTGGGCTGCATCCTGGGGGAGAGAGGTCAAATAGAAATGCATACCAGACCCTGTCCACCTGGGCTCTGCATCCCTGAGCTGGTCTTTGCACTCTACATTTCAGCCTAAATAAAAAGAAAAAAGGTCATCTTGTGGCTTCCCAGAAACCTGCATATATTTATTACATATGATACAGTCAAAATAAGAGGATTCTCAATATAAAACCCTTCTTCATTTTCACAATGAGAAGAGAAGGAAAAAAAACTGTGAAGGTATAAACTTTAAAAACGTGGGTGAAAAGGTCCATATTTAAAGTAGCGACGAAATCATACGCACATATTTTAAACGAGCACATTGAGGCATATCGTCTTTTCCATCCCTGTCTTTGCAGGAGTACTTGATTTAAATTCACCACCCATGTCTTTGACATCACGGTCCCTTAGTCCAGAGCACTTGCCTAGGGTGGTTTTTGGGATCACGATCGTTTACACATTTTGCTAGATTGTTTGAAATGGAGGCGGGTGAGTTGTCCCTGGACGAGTCGTCCCAAGCTGCGCACACACATTTGTATAACATAAGGACACATGTTTTATCGCCTGGAAGGTATCAGTGACAGTATTTCTTTCTCTTGATGATCTTTTTAAAGGCTGTTTAAAAAATGAATAAAAATAAGAGAAACAAGAGGTGGCATCATGGCCCAGAAATGGCTACAAAAGCTCCAGGATCTCAACCTTTCTCCGTGTCTCTCCCTCCCTCCACGCCCCTTGCTCCTGCCCTCACTTCCTCCTGCTCTTCCCTAACCCTCCCCCATCTCCTCCTGCCTCTCATCTTCCTCTTCCTGGTCAGCCACCTGCTCTAAGCTCCGTAAGCATCCAAACCCAGCACGGACTCAGGTCGTTTCAAGTTGAACATTTATTTTCTTCAAACGTTATTTTTGGTTGTTGTCACTCAAAACCAAGTATGGGAGGACTCAGACTAAGCACTCTGATGTAAGATGCCTCCTTTTTCCTGGGGGAAATACGGTTTTGGGGGGGAAAATCCCACAGCATGTGTTTTGTCTGGTATTGTGACCGCACACCAACCAATAAGTGATGAAGGCAGATGGAGGGCTGGGGGGGGGGGGTGCACCTAGTGGCTCCCAAACTCGGTTGATGTCAGCTCTTTGCAGATTTCCGTGGACCAAAGCAGAACCTCCCAGAAACGGATATTTCAGGAAAGTCTCCAAGACGGTGTCAATGCTGAGCCCAAGTGAGAGACACCGGTTCTGTACAAGAAAGGACTGCATTTTCCCAGCAGAATCTACTCCTTTCCCTGACTGATGCACTCAGTTATTTCTGACCCTGCAACTCTCCGAAAGGGTTTCTCTGCTGCTCAGCTCTCTGCTTCGGATAAATTATACTTTACTGGAAATAGATCCTAGAACAATTATTTCAAGTAGGTTTCTCACCCTGTGAAAAATCACAGGGGTTTCAGAACAAGAATGAGCCAAAGGAGGCAAGGCATTTATGTCAACAACTAGCCATTAATGGCTCCAGGTAATTCCAGCCATCAGAACTAGGATCCAAGAAAGCCTGAGAAAATTGAGGATGCCTGGAAAAGACATTTCCTTCCACTCCTTCTACCCCAAGTTATTTCCAGAGATATTTGGTGGAAGTCCCAGGAGTGGTTCATATATGCAAATATGCTCCACGACCTAAACTACAAGGAGGCACTTGATTCTGTTGGCTTAGCTAATGCTGCTCTAGAAAATCAAAAGAATACTTTGAGTGGCATGATACGAACTTGAGAGATGAATCTGGAGGATTTTTGAAAATGCCATGCTTGAAAAGATTTAATTATATTGTTATGACTAATTCCAGAATGCAATCCTGTGAACATAATACTTACTCTTTTCAGCATCGTTTCTTTTTTTTAATTAGCAGACTATTTTTAGAGCCGTTTTAGGTTTATAGAAAAATTGAGCGGGAAGTAGAGAGTTTCCATACACAGTCTCCCCCGCGCGCAGTCTCCCCTGTTACGAGCATCTCGCATCGGCGTGGTACGCCTGTCACAACTCATGAGAAAATATTGACACAGTGGTATCCACTGAACTGGTATCCACTAAAGTCCACAGTGTACATCAGGGTTCACTCTTGGTGGTGCCCATGTTTTGGGTTTTGACAGATGTGTAATGACAGGTAGCCACCGTAGTATCGTACAGAATAGTGTCCCTGCCCTAAAAATGCTCTGTCTTCCACCTATTGATTCCTTCCTCCCACGCCCGAGCCCGTGGCAACCACTGATCTTTTCTCCTGTGCCCATTGTTCTGTTTTTCCAGAATGTCCTATCCCTGGAATCGTACAGTATATGGTCTTTTCAGGCTGGCTTCTTTCACTAAGTAATATGCATTTTAGTTTCCCCTGCATCTTTTCATGGCTTGACCACTCATTTCCTTTTTCCTAAATAATATCTCATTGTACAGTTTGTTTATCCTTACGCTGGTGGAAGACATGAGGTATGGAACAGCGAGGATGGTATGGCTGAGCTTCCCCTCCCAAGGAAGAATGAAAAATACTTTTTACGGTCATTTATACTGGCCTTTCTCCCTCTCAGCGGTCAGCTCCCTGGCCTAAGCCCAAGTAAGTTTAAATTAATTTTCTTTAAAGTATTTGTTGTTTCTAGCCCAAACACCGACTATAAAGAAGACCAGAGAGAGAGAGAGAGAGAGAGAGAGATGAGATGCTTTCAAAGAGGCTCATTTTTATTTGGGGAGATTTAAAAAATGCCATTTCTCAGCTATGATGGGCCAGCTTAGAGCAGACCAACCTTCCAACCAAGGACAAATAAATTAAGTGGATAAAATACCCAAATAAATGACGTCTGTTTAAAGCATTGCAGAGCCACCTGGTCCACCCTCGAGGGGCCGAGTCCATAGGAGGGAAAGGAAGCAAGGTAAGGTGAGCCCAGCATTTGCTGATTGCTTAGTGGTCAAGCGCAGAGCCTGAGATGCTGAATACAGAGTAAGTGCTGGACAGAGCTTTCTCGGATGCCGGGCTTCGGAGAGCCCTGAGTCAGGGTGGCCAAGGCGGTCAGAGTCCTAGGAGCCAACATGCCAGTGAGGACGGGAGTGTGGAAGAGTGACCTTGACAGTGTAAACCCCTGTAACCCTCCAGATACTCACAGGTTATTTGCGACCAGTTAAGTGTAAAGAGTCAGCTGGAAGCAGTAGCTAGGAGGCTATGGGAAAAGAAGAATTTGGGGGAATGAATTTTACTCCAGCAGGTTTTCAAAAAAAAAAAGAAAAGTAGTCTTCAAGTGTCTTTTTTTTTTTGCCGTTGTTGTTTTAAATGCCATCACCTGTATTTTTCCAGGGCACAAACTCACTCTGGACCTGACAAGTTCAAGTCCCCAGAGGGGAATGATGTACAGCCCGTTCCCACTCAGCCACCCATTCATCCTGAAGACAGCCACGAAGCAAGAGTGGTCAGGCTCTCCATTATTTTTGTGTGTCCCCCATTTGCAGGGCTCTAAATCAGCGAACCATGGAAGCAAAATATAATTTCCCCCACCAGGAAGTGTCACAACAGTGCCAGAAGAGCAATAGGTTAAGAACACTGTTAGCTTAAATAAATCATGCAGTCCCCATGCTTAACGTAAATATTTTATCCTGGAGCTCTTCATCGTGGCACAAATGCCTCAGTAACCTCTCTGGGGTTAATTTGGAAGACCGATCTGTGCTGCCAGGCCAGTTTCTCGACCGTGAATTTCTGGGTGGTGGGCTTCCCTGGGGCAGACCCCAGGAGTTGCTCTCGCGTTAAAGAAACAAGCTTCCTTTTCCCTCTAGCTGCCACAAGCCCACGTATGGCTAAGGATGGTTTTCTTGGGAGCCAGGGAAGGAATTCTAAGCATCAACAGGACAGTCAGGCTGTGTGAGATCTTTGCCTTTATTCCCCAAGGGGGACATCTTTTTGTTAAGAGAGTTCTGGAGTTGGTGTGTGTACAACAATTGAGCTCTTTGACTGACCTCTGTAGCTCAAAATGCCCCCCAAGGTAATGGTGGAGAACACGGACTCTTGAAGCCAAATTCCTGAGACTCCATTATGGTTCCGACACTCGCTTGTTGCCTTCCCTGTCTGTCTTTCCTCATCTTTAAGATGAAGCTAAAAGTAGCTATTTACCATGTAGTGTGGTTGTGAGTGAAATGAGTCTGTGCGTGTTAAAGCCCTTAGGACAGGGCGCCTGGGTGGCTCAGTCGGTTAAGCATCCAACTCTTGATCTCGGCTCCAGTCATAACCTCAAGGTCGTGAGATCAAGCCCTATGTCAGGCTCCACACCAAGCGTGGAGGCTGCTTCATTCTCCTTCTCCCTCTTCTTCTGCCCCTCCTGCCCCCGCTCACACTCCCTTTTTCTCTCAAAATAAATAAATAAACAAAGCATTTACAAAGACATGACAGAGAGTAAATGCTTAGCAATTGTTAGTTATTATTATTTGTGTGTATGTGCGTGTTCTCTAAGCGTTTTATGTTATTTTTTAAGATTTATTATTTTTTTTTAAATTGAGAGATAATTGACCTATAACACTGTACTCATTTTAGGGGTACAACGTAATGATTGGATATATAAATATGTTGCAAAATGATCACCACAGTGTTTAGCTACCATCCATCACCTCCCATAGATACACATTGTTTTTCTTGTGGGAAGAACATTTAAGATCTCCCTTAGCAACTTTCAAATATTTGAGACCTACAGTCACCAGGCCCTGCGTTACACCCTAGGACTTACCTTGTAGCTGGAAGTTTGTGCCTTTCGGCCACCTTCACCCATGATGATTAATGTCACTACCCAACTTTATTGTGGCTATAAAAGAGACTTCAAAAATACCAATTGTTGCTTCATCATTCCCATCTTCTGTCACCCAGCGACATACAGACTCCTAGAGGGCCTGACATCTGGTCTTCCATCTGTTAACAGGGACCTGGTTTTCTCTTGGAGATGAAACTCTCCCCATGTTGGCTCTGATCTTGGTTGGAAAGGCCAAAGGAGAGCCATGTTATCCAAGATCCATCACTGGGGTTTCTTCCCCTGGGACTCAAAGCCTGGAACAAGGTTGTGCGAGAATGGAAAGACGCCTAAGCCAACTCAAAACCACCCCAGCATCAAGCGTAATCCCCCATCTCGGCCTCGGCCCTCCCTACAGGTATGTGGGGGCACTCTTGGCTCATCCATAAATCCTTTTTTTGCTAATGTTATTGAAACACAATCTGTTACACTCAAAAGAAAAAGAAAACCTCTTAAGAGGCCTTTCGGCCGGCCCTGGGTTACAGCAGGAAGTACGTGAGCTTTTCCAGAAATTGAAAGTAAAATTCAATCTTGAATGACCACACTGAGCATTGCTCTGTAGACATGGTGATGGTAAGGTTTCATCATTTATGCGTTTCTTGCTCTGGTTGTGGAAATGCTTTCTGGTTGTCTGCTGTTGACTTTGGCGCTCCTGGTAGACACACTTGCAAGGTGACCGGCTGTGGGTGAGGGACCGTTTTATTTCTCTTTATTTCTCATAAGCTAAGGAGCTGGAACCTGTGACCAGGTCTCAGCAAGCTAAAGCCGTGGGGGAAAGTCTGTGATCAATTGCACCGCACATGTGAAATGTCTTTCCAAGGTGATTCTTCACTGACGTTGGCTTTATTAATTAAATGCATAGGGAAATAGCCAATTTAGGATAGATTTTATCTCTGTAGAGGGAAGGAGCAGGATGAAATTTGGAAAGAGTATACAGGAGGTTTTAACTGTATTTGTATTTTTCATTTTTATTTTCTTTGAGCAAAATTGTGGATACACCTGTGCCTTTTATTCTTTACGGGTTTTTGTATGCTGGACATTTTTCACAGTAACTTCTTAAAAAGGAAGGGGAAAACAGAAAAAGAGAAACTTCCATTGGTTAAGTAGTAAATAAAACAGTATTTCCCAGGTAGACGATCTTCTTGTTCATTTCCATTAGAAGGAGAAGGTGCTTCTGATGAACATCATTTCATTAGAAGAAAACCCTTAAGGCTCCCCAGGCGTACCCCTCTGCACTATTCCCCCATATGTATTCAGGATTGCTGGGTAGGGCTGGGACTTTAATGGGTGCTTCTATTGCTCCATGTTTTTCACTTGATTTGAAGCACAGCAGCGTCAGAGAAGATGTATTTCTCACCTGTCTCTCGTAACCATGAATAGGCAGGAAGTCTGCGAGTTCAATGCGTGTGATTGCTCTTCTCTACTCACTCTGAAGTAGGCAGGGACAAACAGAACACATTCCTGCCAGTGAAAATTGGATCTCAGTCTTGTTGAAGCCAAAAAAATAATAATAATTTTAAGAGCCAAGTACATTCCTCCTTTTATGGCTGAATGGCCTACTGAGGATTAATACTTGCATATGCCAGTTCTTAGAGAACTGGTCTAATTCTGAGCTGGGTTACTGTGTTCTTAGATTCCTGAGTTTTAAGTGGTTTTCATAATAACCTAAATTTTTATTTAAAAAATATTTTCTCACATATATGTCTCTTTGGACTGCATGTAAACACATAGAAGGGAAAGCTTGCATTTAGTGTATGGAAAAACATAAGCTTGCTATCAGTCGGCAAATGCAGAGCCCACATGGGTGTTTGGGTTGGCCCCCAAAGCTCTCTACCTACTCCCAGGAAGAGAAGTTTCCCATAACTCTCTGGCTGGGGAGGTAGCGCTGCATGAGGTGTGAGTTGGTAACAGAATAAAACGTCTATCACATCTACATTGGCTTTGGGATGCAGTGGTCCTTAAGAGCTGCCCAGGTGGCTGGGACATTCGTGAGTGGTCCAGTCAGATCAATCAAAGTTCAGTGCATAGTATTTGCCACTTGTTGGGGGAACCCAACTCTGTGCTGGAAAAGTCTCCATGCTACTGGAGAAGTCTCCTGGCTGCGCCTTGGAGAGCTTGCAGTTTGGTTGGGAAGACAAGACACGGGCTTGTAGAAAGTATAGACAGGTCTCAAGGGCATGACTATATAGTGTAGATTATCTGCACCATTTGAAGCCACAAGGGCTCATGGATACAATGACATGAATGGTGCCCATTAAGGACAGACCAGTCCTGGATTCCTAGAGGGAATATTTCAGGTGGTGCGGAGGGCTGAGCCAGGGGGCAGCTCCCCAGGTGGGAGAGCCGGTGGTCCAGGTGGGGGCTGGCACGCAGGGCATGACAGCATAACTAGCCCATAGAGCCCAGGTACGACAGCTTGTAAGCCTATTTCCTATCTCAACCACACTCACAGGTTAAATAGTAGTACCCCGCTATAAGTGAGAGCAAATTGAGGTTCAGAGAAAAGACGGGGCTTTTCCAGGTCACACGGGTGCGGGACAGCAAAGCAGGACCCTGAATCGGGACAGCGGACAGTTCAGCCTCCAGCCAGACTGTCTGGGGCCGAATCCCAGATGCTGCTGCCCTCCCGTGGACCCTGGCAGGGTCTCAGTGTCTCTGTGCCTCAGTGTTCTTGTCTGTAGAATGGGGATGCTAATTGCTCCTGGAGCGGTGCCTGAAACTCAGTGGGATAAAACACTTCAATTTATGACTTAAAAATAATTTAAAACTTCTGAATGGATTGTTTAAGATGTACGTAGCTGCTAGTGGGCTGTTCTTCCTGCAAAGATGATGTTTAATAATTCCTTTGACGATTCCTCCTAATTCCATTATCCTTCTCCCCACGTCTTCGAAGATACCGCCCCCCTCACACGCACACGCCCACACATGCACATGCCCCCTCCTCTGTCTCTGGCTGTAACACCTAATTCCCAGTGTCTCCGGCTGGCAGACTTTATGTTCAGGTGCGGAGCATCACTCTCGGGATGGGTCCCTGTCTTCTGGTTGTGTGCAGACAGTCTCTGATTAAAGACAGCTCCTGTGAGACCCCCAGTGAGTCCCACGCACCAGCCTCAGTGTCCGCAGCAAAGACCCAGCTGCAGGAAAGAGGGGAAGGGACATTCCGAGAGGCTGTAACTCTCGGGGCACAGACGTGGGGCTAACCGGCTGTGTTTGGAAGGAGGCCCTTTGGCTCCCCGATGTGGGTCTGGAGCCCCTGCTCTTCATGGGGTGCAGCAGGGACTGGGGCTTGGCGGGTCCCCGACAGGTGTGCTCACATCTGCGCCGGCCGGGGACCTGGCCGTGCCAGGCAGCCGCTGCCCACAACCTGGCCTTCACCGTGGGGCCAGACCCAGGCCGCCCAAATGTTCTGTGCAGGTGAATCTCATGTGAAAGTCTCCACTCCTCACCTTCCTTATGGTGGCTAGAAGTTTCACATTCACTCTTAATGATGCTAAAAGCTGATTTTACTTCCTTCACTCAATACTTGAGTTTTCCATAAGGTTGGTGACCAAACTTAGCTTTTAGACAAAACCAAGTGCTGTGGTCTCTGGCGCTATCCAGCTTAACTCCCACAGAAAACTAGGCTCCATCTGTGAGAATAGCAGCCGTGGGCAGTTTGGAGAAAAATAATCTAATCATACGATTTGTTGAGTTTAATGGGAACAAGTTGGAATAAAAAAGCCTGACATGTTCAATATAGGGGGAAAAAACCCCCACAGTATTCTCTTATCCCAAATTAAAATTTCAAGGAGTTTTGAATGTTTGAAGGTGTCCTTAACTTATATTTAAAAGTACTTGAAAGTATACTTTTCTACTGGGGTACAATTGGCATACAACATTATATTAGCTTCAAGTGTACAACTTAATGATTCAATATGCGTCTGTCTTCGGAGACCATTACCACAGTAAGTCTGTTGCCAACATAGTTAACACATTTTCTTTTCTTGTGATGAGAACTTTTAAGATCTTCTCTCTTAGCAACTTTCAAACAGGCAACACAGTATTTATGATTAACTATAGTGACCACGCCCTACAGAAGTATACTTTTGAGTGTCCATAACAGAACCAGCACCATATGCTTAGGATACATCAAAAGCTGTCCAAAGGATTTTACAAAGTGTGTAGAGCTTATAAGGTTGCAGGTTATCTGCATGATGTGCTTTGTCTGGGAAGGTTTATGCTGTCCTGACAAGTATACTGGGAATTGAATGCAAAACGTCCATCCTGCTATGGCACGGGCAGATCATAACGTCATGTGTCTTCTCTCAAATGGGAGCTTCACATCCCCCGAAACTGGTTCATCCTTAGAACTATGAGCCACAATTTTGTTTCAGCATACACAGTGCCCCCATGTTTATGGCAGACTCTAACTCCTACATATAACAGAAGCTGCCGAATGGGTCTGGCCGTGGTAAGAGCCCCTTCCTGGAAACTCCACCGGCTAGAGTCATTGCATGGACATAATGACAGGCTCGGTGCCACGTGAAATTGTAAATAGCACTGACGGTGTGATTTGCGCTCAGTTATGATGCAGTAGCTCATTACGGCTCCATTTCCATCCCCTTCATTAACAAGCTCATCTGTTTCTCTGATAGAAGCCATTTTTTGTGTTAGAGACAGTGGTTCGCTCAGAGTGATGCCTGGGAGTGTGGGCTGACGGGAAGTGGGCATCGGCGGTGCCGAGGGCAGGGCGCGTGGCACCCCAGAGTGTGCTCACACCCCAGCCACACGGAAGCAGAGAGGGGACATTGTGTGACCTTCTGTGTGATTCCTGTGTGCTGTGCTTGCTTGGATTGCAAGAACGCTTATAATAAAGAAATGATTGAAATGCCCACTGCCTCCCATCTGCACCCTCTTGCAGCTAGAAAAGGGAGAGATGGCCTCCGTCCTGGGTGTGTCACCAATGGGTAGGCAAGGCCTGTTGCTTTTGCCTGGAGGACGAAGGGACATAAGCTGAGTCTCCTGCAAGCCTGTGGCCGGCAAATCTGCAGCCACTCTACTGTTTGCCACACCTCATTCCAAAATACCTGAAATCCATGAGCTGGTTAGGACTCTGGGTGGTCGTGGGACAGGAAATGGGCGCCGGATGCTTGAACTGCGGCTTGCTGAGCCTGTCCCCAGCGCCACGCCACCTGCCCCCGAGTCAGGTCTCTGCCGCACTGCTTCCTACTGCCCAGCTCATTCATGAGAGTGGGTGTTGGGGGATCAGGGACAGTGTTTGAAGCCAGATTCGAGCTAAAATTCCCTCCCCCTGTTAGATCTTACCTGGGCCCCGTAGCTCAGAGTACTAATGGCAGTTCTGGGAAGTTGGGCAGAGTTCCGTCTACATATAGACACATCCAGGCACCCCACTCTCCTGTTTGGCAAACCCCAGGGGCCCACAGAGTACAGCCAAACAAGATCTTATTCAGGGGCTGGTGAGTAACGTAAACTGAAGTCACCTGAGTCAGCTAAGTCTATTCCACATTTTATGGACACACGAAAGTCTCCCCCATTTACAGATGAGGAGTCCACAGTTTCTCAGCCATTGAGGATTTGTCAGGACCAATTTGTTCCCTGCTGGGATGAATGGAAGACTCCATTATGGTTCCGACGCTCGCTTATTGCCTTCTCGGTCTGTCTTTCATCATCTTTAAGATGAAGCTAAAAGTAGATATTTACCATGCAGTGTGGTTGTGCCTGGAGATTCAGGATTCCCCAGTTCCTGTTCATTGTCTTAGATTTTCTCAGCCAACGTCCCCCTCTGAACTGTCTGGGAAGGTCTCTAGAGAAAGAGACTCTCCCTTAGCAGCAAGGTATCACCAGATTTTCTAACCAAGGGACCATTTCACTGTTCCTAGGAAGTGTCAACACATGGATTTTTGTAAGATCAATGATCCTATGATCTGCCTCCCCAGCCCTTTCAGAAGTGCTGTTGCATATGGCAGAGAAAGGGGTTGCAGGCGCTCATAAACCTCTCAATGGATGGACCGTGCTCTGGGGACCGTGTGGAAGCAAATGGGGTTTCCACAACAGCTCTCTTGAAGCTCATGACCACACCACACCAGACAACATGGAAATGCATGGTTAGGTGAAGGTGTGCACACGTGTGTGTGTGTGTGTGTGTGTGTGTGTGTGTGTGTGTGAGAGAGAGAGAGAGAGAGAGAGATGGGGCAGGGGTAAGTACACTGAGGCAAAGAGACAGAGATGGAGAGATAACTGGGGATATTTCGGAATTTCCCGAAATCTTTGATACAATTTTTATCGAGAGAAACTAGCAATTTAAGGTATTCAAGCAACACGTTTGCATTGTTACCATTATTCATCCCCTCACATCCCGTGTATCCAAGGAGATAGAACAGAACCGCCAACATTTCTGTTGGGTTTTGCTGTTTTTTCTCTCAGTGAACTTGATGTCCGCGTTTTAGCTTGCACTGTTCCAGCGCCGAGGTTTTCATTCCGTAAAGAATGGTTCCCACATTGTTTTATGGACAGGATTTGGGCCCCGGGTCACGGGTACCCCCGCGCACTCCTTGCACACCCACCTTATCAAGTAGCTCAGGATCCACTGAGCGGTATCCGTATCTCGGTGCAGATGGAGTGATCAGGCTCTGAAAGGACACAGAGCCAGGAAAGGTAGGGATGAGAGGAGGCTGGGGCGGGGGGTGGCAGCTTGCTAGTCAGGGTGGTCAGGAGAGGCCAAGCAACATTTCAGCAGAGACTTGAATGAAAAGAAGCAGTGGGACGATATTTTCTGGGCAGAGAGAAGGCCAACCACAAATGTCTCCACTGCATTCAGCATGACCCCACACCCCTAGACCTGTTAGTCACCTGCTCCTCATTAGAGCTGTTCATCTAGAAGGCTGGTAGCTGGAATGCCGGCAGTAGCTACCTTGGGAGGATAGGATTCTCTTCTCTGAGCCCATAATGGCTCTTTGAGCCTTTTCCAACAATTAAATCATGCTTGTATATTAAAAACTTTAAATTACTTAATTTATTTGGGCATTTCATTTGCTCTACCTCAGCTTTAATGTAATGAGCCTTGAGACTGGCTGAACAGATGTTTGTCAGACTAGTTTCCCTGCAACAAACAAAGTCTCTGGACAATTTCTTTTAATGGAAAGGAAGCTATTGATTTTTGTTTGTTTGTTTCTCTGTTTGTTTTGCAAACTCAAACACTTGCGTTTTCCACATTTCCACGAAGTGTGTAAAATCATCACAAACAGCACCAAAAACTAATGATGTAATATATGGTGATTAACATAACAATAAAAAATTTTAAAAAAAATCATCACAAACAAATGGATTCTGAATCCCTTGCCCCCCACCCTGGTTTCCTGATGCTGTTGCCATGGAAATATACACACGTTCAGTGGAGGTGCAGAAGTTCCAGGGTGTGAGATGAGAGAAGTGAGACAGCAGGTGATCGGACGGGCTCAGGGACCCTTGGGGACTGCGTCCTCGGTGTATTTCATCCATGGCTTTGGAGGTGGTGCCCGGTGAAGCCTCACTGGAACATGAGAAATCCTGAGTTATCAACTGCAAAGTGGAGGCTGAGAATCCATCCAGGGGGAGAACCCATATTTTCTCTTTTACAGTCAAGTTCAAAGAGGACACCGTGGAAGAAGGAACTGGCTCCAGAGTGGACACTGGATGCCCATAGTCTTCGTAAGCAGGGACATTACCAGGCACAGGGGACTCTGTCTGGATGGAACTGTGTTTCATGGAAAATCCATACAGTACTGGAGAGTTGGGGTATTCTGACAAGAACATTGAATCACGTGTCCTTTTGGTAAATTTGCCATCGAACCAATTTGTGTTGGTTCTTCTGTCCACTTCTAGTAGCATCTCCTGTTCAAATCTGTTGTTACTTTAATAGGGTGTTTTTGAAAGTTGATATTGATCTCTCCACCGGTGACATGGAGGAGCATGGTCATTTTCTGGGGTAGTTAATAAGGCTTCAGAGTGCTAGGATGGGTGAGGGCAACCGTCATCTCTCTGACCAGAGAGCATCCAAGTGTTACATCTACTCCAGGAAAGAAGAGCTAATGCACAGGTATAATTTCAGTGACGATTTCAACCTGAAATAACGGACTTCCACGTTAATTCATGGAATGCAAGGTCTTCAAGTATCAGGAGCTCAAATTGATATTCATTGCCTATTTTATATTTAAATTCATCTTAAAAAATTATTTTCAGGTCTTTTATTTTCTCCTTTTAAAAAGAAATGATACAAAGGTGGACATAAAATAAATTAGCATCATGGGGGGTTGGGGAATAAATATCAGATGGAATGGGAGAAAAAGCCAGGGAGAGAACATTTATTTTTCAGAGTGGTGGACAAGTTTGCCGACAACTAAACTTACCTCTGGAAACAACAGGAAAAGCTGGATTGAAAAATCTGAAGTCATGAGACAACGGAGAAGTTAGAATTAGAATGGAGAAGCTCAGTGTGGGTATATAGATCTCTGTAACACCCTCTCAATTTTTCCTTTAGTCTAAATTTAAACCTAACTAAAGTTTCTAAAGAAATTTTTCTTCAAATCTGTTTGAAATGATAATGTCTATTTTTTAAAACAAGGTAACTATCAACATGTATCAAAAGATTTTCAGATTCCATTTTATAAAAAATTGCCATGGATATACTTCTGGTTTCTCATTCTCTCCAGATTCCTGTGACTCCTCTATTAAGAGGTGTCACCACTTCTCTCTCCCTTGAATTTAGGCTGAATGTGGGACCCTGTCAATGAGTAGAGAGTAGGGGATGTGACCCTGTGTGGCTCCTGAGGCTGGGTTGCAAAAGGAGACACAGCTTCCACGTGGCTCTCACTTGGGATGCTGGCCCTAGGGACACAATGACCATAGCATGAAGAGGCCAAGGAGCCTTGTGTAGGGGGTCCAGGTCCATTCCCATGAGTCCCAACCAACAGCCAACATCAGCCACCAGACATAGGAGTGAGCTGTCCTTAGGTGATCTGAGCCCCAGCTGACACTGGTAAGCAGGTAACAAGGCTGCCCCTCTGAGCCCTGCCCAAATGCAGGACATGGCAGGAAATGGTATTTGTTAGCATAGAAAGTGTTGATAGGAGCATAAGTCAGCCAACAGACAGATCAGACAATAGCATGCATATGAGGTTCCATGCATATAAAAATATCTGGAATGGGATACCCCTAAATATTAACAGTAGTAATAGGCATATGAGACATTTTTGCTTATTTCTTTTTTTCTCATCTGTCTTCTATACTTTCTATACTTAAAAATAGACTGCCTCTATGATTTTAAGAGATTTAATAAAACAAACAAGGACCAGATATAGCTCTGCAACACAGACATGCCAGAAACAGAAACACGTCTATGACTGTAGTTTGTAAACAGGGTCTCTGGATGGGAAACATAACTGATCCCTCTGTTGGACATTATTGGCACATACTTGGGGCTCTGGTTTTGAAAGAGTGGACTGAACATAATAGGAAAGCAGTGCTTTTATCTCCTTTTATGAAGTGAAGTCATGGTCCCATGCTCAAAGAGGGAGATTCTCTAGTGTGACATGACCAGTAAAATATACAGTATTGTAAATGTGGGGGGTTTCTTCCTATGCCATTTTATGTAAGAGTTTATCAGAAATAAACCCTTGAAAACTAAACTTGCATTTCCCCAGATTCCAGAAATGTTGTCAGTTGAGAAACACATGTTAATATCCATTGGTGTAGCATTTCCCTTTTCCTGCTCTCCAGTGTGCCCAGGCTTGAGGACCACTTCACATTCCAGGGAGATATCTCTTGCAAATGTGAATGAAAATCCTTCCTTGAGGGGTGTCAAAGTTATCTGATGGGTGTTACTGCCTTAAAAATCAAAATGAAAATTAGCTCCACCAACACCAGAGAAATACAAACAGTTGTAAGAACATATTATGAGCAACTCTATGCCAGCAAATTAGATAACCTGGAAGAAATGGGTGCATTCCTAGAGATGTATCAACTACCAAAATTGAACCAGGAGGAAATAGAAAACCTGAACAGACCTATAACCACTAAGGAAATTGAAGCAGTCATCAAAAATCTCCCAACAAACACAAGCCCAGGGCCAGATGGCTTCCCAGGGGAATTCTGTCAGACATTTCAAGAAGAATTAATACCTATTCTCCTGAAACTGTTCCAAAAAATAGAAATGGAAGGAAAACTTCCAAACTCATTTTATGAGGCCACCATTACCTTCATCCCCAAACCAGACAAAGACCCCATCAAAAAGGAGAATTATAGACCAATATCCTTGATGAACATGGATGCAAAAATTCTCACCAAAATACTAGCCAACAGGACCCAACAGTACATTAAAAGGGTTATTCACCACGACCAAGTGGGATTTATTCCTGGGCTGCAAGGTTGGTTCAACATCCGCAAATCAATCAACGTGATACAATACATTAACAAAAGAAAGAACAAGAACCATATGATCCTCTCAATAGATGCAGAAAAAGCATCTGACAAAGTACAGCATCCTTTCTTGATCAAAACCCTTCAGAGTATAGGGATAGAGGGTACATACCTCAATATCATAAAAGCCATCTATGAAAAACCTACAGCGAATATCATTCTCAATGGGGAAAAGCTGAGAGCTTTTCCCCTAAGGTCGGGAATGCAGCAGGGATGTCCACTCTCACCACTGCTATTCAACATGGTATTAGAAGTCCTAGCCACAGCAATCAGACAACAGAAAGAAATCCAAGGCATCCAAATCGGCAAAGAGGAAGTCAAACTCTCACTCTTTGCAGATGATATGATACTATATGTGGAAAACCCAAAAGACTCCACCCCAAAACTGCTAGAACTCATACAGGAATTCAGTCAAGTAGCAGTATATAAAATCAGTGCACAGAAATCAGTGGCATTCCTATACACCAACAACAAGACAGAAGAGAGACAAATCAAGGAGTCGATCCCATTTACAATTGCACCCAAAACCATAAGATACCTAGGAATAAATCTAACCAAAGAGGCAAAGGATCTGTACTCAGAAAACTATAAAATACTCATGAAAGAAATGGAAGAAGACACAAAGAAATGGAAAAACATTCCATGCTCATGGATTGGAAGAACAAACATTGTGAAGATGTCAATGCTACCTAGAGCAATGTACACATTCAATGCAATCCCCATCAAAATACCATCCACTTTTCTCAAAGAAATGGAACAAATAATCCCAAAATTTGTATGGAACCAGAAGAGACCCCGAATAGCCAGAGGAATATTGAAAAAGAAAAGCAAAGCTGGTGGCATCCCAATTCGGGACTTCCAGCTCTATTACAAAGCTGTCATCATCAAGACAGTATAGTACTGGCACAAAAACAGACACATCAATCAATGTAACAGAATAGAGAGCCCAGAAATGGACCCTCAACTCTATGGTCAACTCATCTTCGACAAAGCAGGAAAGAATGTCCAGTGGCAAAAAGACAGTCTCTTCAACAAATGGTGTTGGGAAAATTGGACAGCCACATGCAGAAGAATGAAACTGGACCATTTCCTTACACCACACACAAAAATAGACTCCAAATGGTTGAAAGACCTAAACGTGAGACAGGAGTCCATCAAAATCCTAAAGGAGAACACAGGTAGCAACCTCTTCCACCTCAGCCACAGCAACTTCTTCCTAGAAACATCACCAAAGGCAAGGGAAGCCAGGGCAAAAATGAACTATTGGGACTTCATCAAGATAAAAAGCTTTTGCACAGCAAAAGAAACAGTCCACAAAACCAAAAGACAACCGACAGAATGGGAGAAAATATTTGCAAATGACATATCAGATAAAGGGCTAGTATCCAAAATCTATAAAGAACTTATCAAACTCAACACCCAAAGAACAAATAATCCAATCAAGAAATGGGCAGAAGACATGAACAGACATTTCTCCAAAGAAGACATCCAAATGGCCAACAGGCACATGAAAAAGTGCTCAACATCGCTCGGCATCAGGGAAATCCAAATCAAAACCTCCATGAGATACCACCGCACACCCGTCAGAATGGCTAAAATTAACAAGTCAGGAAACGACAGATGTTGGCGGGGATGCGGAGAAAGGGGAACCCTCCTACACTGTTGGTGGGAATGCAAGCTGGTGCAACCACTCTGGAAAACAGTATGGAGGTTCCTCAAACAGTTGAAAAGAGAGCTACCATATGATCCAGCAATTGCACTTATGGGTATTTACCACAAAGATACAAATGTAGGGATCCGAAGGGGTACGTGCACCCCAATGTTTATAGCAGCAATGTCCACAATAGCCTGTGGAAAGAGCCAAGATGTCCATCGACAGATGAATGGATAAAGAAGATGTGGTGTATATACACAATGGAATATTATGCAGCCATCAAAAGGAATGAGATCTTGCCATTTGCAACGACGTGGCGGGAACTGGAGGGTGTTATGCTGAGTGAAATAAGTCAATCAGAGAAAGACATGTATCATATGACCTCACTGATATGAGGAATTCTTAATCTCAGGAAACAAACTGAGGGTTGCTGGAGTGGTGGGGGGTGGGAGGGATGGGGTGGCTGGGTGATAGACATTGGGGAGGGTATGTGCTACGGTGAGCTCTGTGAATTGTG
Source organism: Eumetopias jubatus (assembly GCF_037043125.1). Classification (NCBI taxonomy): domain Eukaryota; kingdom Metazoa; phylum Chordata; class Mammalia; order Carnivora; family Otariidae; genus Eumetopias; species Eumetopias jubatus. Next base: position 89,922,260 of record NW_028274822.1, on the reverse strand, counting down.
TAAGACTGTTGAATCACAGATCTGTACTTCTGAAACAAATAATGCAACATATGTTAAGAAAAAAGAAAAAGAAGAAGATAGCAGGAGAGGAAGAATGAAGGGGAGTAGGTCAGAGGAGGAGACAAACCATGAGAGATGATGGACTCTGAAAAACAAACTGAGGGTTCTAGAGGGGAGGGGGGTGGGGGGATGGGTTAGCCTGGTGATGGGTATTAAGGAGGGCACGTTCTGCGTGGGGCACCGGGTGTTATGCACAAACAATGAATCATGGAACACTACATCAAAAACTAATGATGTAATGTATGGTGATTAACAAAACAATAAAAAATTAAAAAAAATGAAAATTAGCTCCATGTAGGCTCCTTGAGGGAGTCAAGATGAGCATCTAACTCCAAATGCTATGACCGAAGTTAGATGAATGAGAAAATAAACTCTTTCCTTAGCAAGTGTGTGTGTGTGTGTGTGTGTGTATGTGTGTGTGAGAGAAAGAGAGAGAGAGAGAGAGAGAGACAGAATGGAAAGCTCCCTTTTCAAGATGCCTTTCAGAGAGGCTTGGAGACTCAAACACTGGTCTAGCCAAACCACCTAAATGTGGGGGGGCTGGGGAATAAATATCAGAGTCAGTGGACTAGAGATGGAATGGGAGAAAAAGCCAGGGAGAAAACATTTATTTTTCAGAGTGGTGGACAAGTTTGCAGGCAACTAAATTTACCTCTGGAAACAACAGGAAAAGCTGGATTGAAAAATCTGCTTGAAGGTGTCAGAAAGCTACCACGATAGTCCAGATCCAATCAGGATCTTGTAGAGCAAGACGAGTCATTGACGGAAGTTCAACCTTCTAAGGCCACTTTTCTCGTTGAGGCATGTTTGCTCCCTGAAGCTGGCAAGGCAGCACCCTGAGGAGCCAGGCAGAAAACTGACCCCAAAGTGGCAGCTTAGGAGAACTTCTGGACATCTTACAAGGCTGGGAGACAAAAATGGGAGGTCAGAGCGATCAAGACAGCCAGCACTTGAGAGGAACGCAATCCCATACAGAAGGAAAGATAGGATGTAAGCCAAAACGGAGCCTCTGTCTGCCTGTGAGTTTTGCCAGCCACTGAACAGCTCACATAAGAAGGCCATGAACACAAGCAGAAAGTTGTCTCTAAGAGGTGAGAACCTGAGGTCTGATGTGGCTGAAAATGGTCAAAAGTTAACATTGGAGCCTACCTAGAAGTTGGGCCTTTATACAAAACACAGGGTTTTCCGCTGGGAGCACTACATGGCTATTGATGTGTGAAACAAAGGCAAAAGAAAAATGAAATTTCCTTACGACCTGTAGCCCACTGACAAGTTCTTGAAACAGGCAGAGTGATCTTCCTCTAGGAGCTCAGCTCCCTTGATGTTATGTTATGTTAATGTTATACTTTGCTAAGGGCAAAAGGCAATCTTAGCCCAAACCCCAGGATCCTGTAAGTCTACTTTAACACATGAAAATCCCTTTGGAAACTTCCTTTATCTCTACCCCTCAAGATACGTGTTGGCAATCATCCGCCAAGCATAGGGCCCACCAATATACATCTGAAGGGTCTCATGACTCAGGTTTTATAAAAGATGGTAATAAATGGCATTTCCCAACAACAGCTAGCCCCCTCAAGGTCCAGAAACCTTGCTTCCAAAATTCCTTAGAGACTTACACTCTTCCTAACCCCCTCCCAACGTGAAAGTGTATAATGGGCCACTCCTCATGACCCTTCTGCCTAAGGGTCCTGTCTCTGTGCTTGAATAAAACCACCTTTTTTGCACCAAAGATGTCTCAAGAATTCTTTCTTATCCATTGGCTTTGAGCCCTAACATCTTGCCTATGTCGGCTATGACTTAGGGTTAAGAGTGAACCAGAAATAAAGGCTTAGAGAGACCAAAACACAACCTCAGACCAACTCAGTTTCTGGGTAGATAATATTAACTGCCTCCAATCTGACCGCAGGCCAGAGCTAAAATAAACCCCCTGTGGAAGAATACGACATTACCCAAAATTTCAACTTGTTTTACACAAATGGTCATCATATAATAAAATAAATAAGCAATCTCCTGAGAATTTGGATGTACTAGACCAAGAGGAAAAAAAATCAAGAGAAACAGACTCATGAGTTATGGCAATATTCTGGTTTTTAGAAAAAGATATATATATATATAATTTTTTTAAAAGTAGGCTCCATGCTGGGCCCAACGCAGGGCTTGAACTCACGACCCTGAGAGGAAGACCTGAGCTGAGATCAAGAGTCCGACACTTAAGAGACTGAGCCACCAGGCGCCTCACCAATAGTGATTACTATATTTGACAAATGGGAGTACAATAGTTCCAGAGAAATGGAATCTTAGAGAAAAAATGAAATGGACCATTTTAGAACTGAGAACCTAATCACTAAAAAAAAATTAAAGTTTTTAAAAATTTATTTATCATCTTGATTCAGAGTCCTTCCAAAGGGTTCAAGTAAGGATGTGAGGAATAAACCCAGACTGTTAAACCCAGGACCTTTGACACTATTCGGTTTTGGGGTGTCTGAGGCAGATTTTAGTCCATGCTGACTGGTATCTGGAAATAGTCTCTCTTCCCTTTGGATCCCGGCCTCTGGTTATGGACTAATTAGCTAATTCACACAGATGTCAATAAATCAGTCGTACTGTAATGGAATCAATGAAGTTAATGAGATCTCGGAGCTCGCTATTCCTCGGTAAATGCTGCTTACCACTATCCAAATTATGGCAGGGGGCTGGGATCAGGTGAGTGGACTTGAGGAGCACAGTGCGCCCATATGGCAGCATCTTGATCGCTCGCTGGGAGGGGAACATTAACATCCCGAGAGCAGCGGTTGGTGGTTCTGCTTCCAGCACATGGTCCAGACTCATCACCCTTCAGCTTGCAAGTTTTTGGCTGGACGGTGGTATGAAAGCGATTAACGCATTCAGTAGAAACCGTACTTGGAATTTTGAATCTAGACCTTGTCACGGGCTTACGATCCACAGTCCCATCCTGTCTGTGATGCTGGGCAGTGGCCGCCGCTCCCCGTCAGCCACTCGATCAGGAGGGTCACAGATGCCACCTGCATCGTCTGTCACTGTCAGTGCCATAGTCAGTGAATTAAATGAGACAGTTGACACTTCCTTATAAAACAGGCTTTGTGGTAGGTGATTTTGTCCAGTGGGAGGCTCACGTCAGTGCTCTGAGCACGTTGAAGGTGGGCTGGGCTAAGCTCTGGTGGCCGCTAGGTGAGGTGTGTGAAATGCATCTTTGACTTTGCAATATTTTCAGAAGGTAACCCCGTCGTAAGCGTAGGAAGATCCATATATGCAGATTCAGGGGGAAAAATCCTCCCAGAACCCCTCTCTCCCTTTAATTTCAGAGCGTGAAAACACCTGCCCAAATCAGAACACAAACAATAGAACTCCTTGGGGTAGAAACAACCACTCAAGTGTGTGAAGTTCACTTCTGTGCCATGGAAGGGCCCCTCAGAGCCTCAAAGAAATTACTTTGCATTTAATACCTTGAGATTGGTTATTTGGTGTCTAAACCCACACAGATAAGAAACAGAAAATTAGGAAACAGGATTAAGCAACAGACAATTTGTATGATAGCTAACAGAGATGAGAAAATAAAACAAACATTTACAAACACACACAGAAGAAACGAGAACTCAAAAAAACATCAGTTTTGGCCTCTAATTATTAGAACAGATATCTACTGACCTATTGCCTCCACGTTTCTTCGCGATATCAAAAGGAATGTTTATCATTATTATATAGAGTCATGGTTACAGGGTTAAGCAATAATCAGTATGGGGTAAAAAGTAATATTGTAAAAATAATCCCACTTTGTCCCACCTACGTGGGACTTAACATGCGGCAGGCATAGCTGTAAATACTATCTATGGAAATTAGATTAATTCTCTAAACACCTTTATTTACCACACCCATTATGTGGATGGATAAGCTCAGGCAAAGGGAGATTAAGTAACCTTCCCAAAGCGCCACCCAATATGCAATAGAATCTGGATTCGAACCCAGGCGGTCTAGCTGTGGTCCCTGTTACTGTTCTCTATGATATGCACGACCCATCCTCACCATGACTTCAGATATCGAAGCGTTTTACTTTATCAGAAAAGTGGTTCCACTGGGTGAAGATGAAAATCATGGAAATCGGAGGCATGTTTTCACACATGAGTTAAGCAAAGACATCTGGTGAGGTTAATGTGTGCGCCACCCTCATTTAGCACCTGCTCTTGTGAGCTGGATTAAGCGTTTTAGATGGACAGATGTGCCCAACACTAACAGAAAAGAAATTCTACGGATGGATTAAAGTGATAGAAACAGTGGTGAAAAAATAATACTGTGCTGATTTTACAAAATACAGGGAGGCATTTTCCTGTCCGCCCGGAGATCTGTGTGCGAGATGATTGATGGTTTTCCAGAAATAGCAAATATGTCTGGGATAGAACATACATTTGCAGAAGTGTGCCATGAATTGAGCCACGGGGCTGCTGGTTATAGGTGCACAGGTGTCGACGTGAAGAGGGGTTTGAACTGCTCCCGGTGCTACCATCCATCAGCACTTCTTTCTCAGGCGAATGAATGTCTTGTAGCTTGGGCTCTTCATCTTTAAACTGGGATCCCAGGGGTGCAGTGGGCAGAATCATAGCCACCAAACTATCCACACCCTCAGCCCCAGAACCTGTGCATATGTTAGGTTACACAGCAAACAGGATTTTGCAGATGGGACAAAGGTTATGGATCTTGAAATGGGGACACCATCTTGGATTATCTGGGTATGACCAAAATCAATGAACCCTTAAAAGCAGGGATCCTTCTCTGAGTAGAAGCCATGGGACAGTGGTGGAGCAAGAAGGCAGAGGGGAGATGCAACAGAAAGGGAAGTAGAGAGATTTTGAGTGCGAGAAGGTCTGAAGCTGCCCTGGGGATGGCGGAAGGCCAGGCCATGAACCGAGTGAAGGGGCACAAAATATCCCCCCCACATATGCCAACTTTCGCTATTGATTATTTTGAATTAAAGTTGCTTGAGAAACAGCTGGTGCAAACAGGACACTCTGACCGAGTTCTGCCTTCCTGAGAGCAGGAAATGAATCTCCCAGGCACCCGCCCTGTACCAGGAGGGTAGAAGGCATTCTTACCACCAGACACAGGGAACTCAGGGCCCAGAAGGCTAAAGAAACCAATGCTGTGACTTCACCAATTTATATCCCAAGCTCAAACTTCTTAGTCTTGTCCATTCTTCACAAATTTACTCTTTCTTTTGCAAAAAGGCACAAAAGCTGCCTGCTTTGGTCACTTGGTTAAGCCTCGTATCTTTGGAGCTCCCATATGTATGAAATTAAATGTCTTTCTCCTGTCAATCTGTCTTATGCCAGTTGGATTATTAAACCAATCCAAGAACCCAGAAAGGAGAAGGGAAAACTGCCCCCTCACCACCCAACACAAGCAGTGGGGGCAGCCTCTAGAAGCGCAGAAAGACCCCCAAAGATAGCTGTCTGGGAAATGATTGACCTCACGGCCACCAGACACGTGGTTCTGCCAACAAACTAAATGAGCTTCAAAGCTGATTTAACCCCAGAGCTTTAAAGAACTCAGCCCTGCCAACACCTCGATTATAGTCAGGTGACATCTGTATACAAAACTGTGAGATAATAAATTTGTGTTGTCCTTAGCTTCTTGTTTGTGCTCATTTGTTTCACCAGCAATAGGAAACTCAGACGAGTGCCACCCGCCTCGTGGATCGTTGTAAGAATTAAATAAAGGGCTCATGTATATTTCATAGGGCCGTGCCTAGCACACTGCACATCCTCTCCCCGCGTTAGCTGTGATAGTTAGCTGGTGAGAAGTAAGTGGGACAATACCAATACTTGCCATTATGCCTAGCCCATGGAGGATGCCCAATTAGCGATAATTATGCTTATAAAAAAGAGAAATTTACCCATGAACTTGAAGAGAGCATATGGCTTTATGAAGCTACCTGTCTTCTTTAATCTCATAGAAACTATCTCCAGAGGAGTGTATGTTGGCTTAAAACCAGTGACAAGCTTAAGGAAATATATTAAAAATAAAATAATTCTGTGCTTCCGTGATTGGATCCATTCAAAATGGAATTAATGTCTTTTAAAGGGTCAGCATCTCTTTATGTCCACGTCAGAACTCCTCTGACCTTGAGATACTTCTCTTGAAAGCTGCAGGCACCTTCTCTTCCTGAAACATTTAAATGTGTCCCCTTTATATCTGTACCAGGTGCATTAATAGAGGTGCTCAGGGCAGGCGGGGGGTGGGGGGCGGGCAGGATGAATGGCATGAATCCCGGCCTCCTCTGACGGTGTGTCACTCTCTAAAAATACAGCATAAATGTTTGAATGTCAAGTCAACCAATCTGTCAGATCTGGGAACATGTGTCTTACAACAGCACAGGTAATTAAATAATTAAATACGTTAATGGCTCAGCACCCTGCCTAGAGTTGAAATATCAGGATTTACATCACTCTTGGCCACCAAGACATTTTTCAACAGCTTTAAAACCCTCACGGTAACTAGAATGTCCTGACTAGCTCCGGTGCACATGATTTTTGAAGCATATCAGCTCATGGAAACAAATGTAGTTAGCCAGAATAATATGTACATCACCAAGCACAGATGAATCATTATTTAATGGAGCTTGAAATTACTTCAGTCTGTAAAGTATGGCGGGGAGGTATGTCTCACTTGCCTGTCCTGTCCGTTGTTTACGCCTCCAACCTGACCTGGAGGAATTTTTGGGGGTGGGAGCTAAGACACAAAAAAGACCCATCAGCTATAGAGCATGCTGCTCAAAAGCCCGGGTTCCCGCCCCCTCCTGCCCCACTTTGTAGCATGGATCATGGGTGCAAATGAAAAGTTATTTGTGGGATTTTCTAGGTGTTACAATCAGTGCGGAAGTGACATGAATGAATGAAGCAGGAAGATGCATTCCACTAAGCGATATGTACAGACAGTACCCAGTGATTTATAAATATCGCTTGAACATATGACGTGTGTGCATTTTATAAATAGAGAGAAGCTCCAGAAAGGACCGGTTCTACTCTCAGGACATTAGTACCAGAATTCACATGTATGGTCTGACAAGCAAATATCTATCTTAAATCATACTTGGTAATTTCCTAAAGTGGAAGCATATTTTCAGGTATGAAATATTCATGGCATACCGCACCTATAACCCATCAGACAGTGTAAGGAGCTTTGCCAACTGCTACCTATTTGGCCACCTGATAAGCAACGTGATCTATAAAACTGTGCATCCATGCATTCATACACATTAAAATACATATCTGTTGCTTCTTTTCAGTTGCCCATATATTTAAATCATGTGCCAGTAAGTCATTATATCATACCTTAGTAAACAATGGTACAAAGTCGTGCCTATATTTTTCAAGAGTTTACTACCTAGGAGAGAGGAAGTAGATAATTATAATATAAGGTAAAGGAGTCACTATAAAAAAAGCCCATACAAAATTATCCCGCAGCACAAAGGATGGAAAGACTCCATGTTAAGCTAGAATCTTCAATAAGAGTGCCATGAACTTGGAAAAAAATGCAAAGTGTCCTGGAAATTAAAGATAGGGAAGGGTGTCCTGGAGGTAAGGAACAGCATATGCAGAGGTGCGCATGTGGGGAGGGCACGGAGTGCCCTAGCAGCCATGAACAAGTAATATATTCGTAAATATCTCTAATCCACTAATTATCAAGCCACAACAAATTCACATAACATAATTATCTTTATTAAATATACCAAGCAAGAAAATTGGGTCTTTTTAGAAATTGAATTATATTATATTAACATTTTGAGTATCCACTGTCGACCAGAATCTCTTTAACAAAATGTACCTGTGATATTTAGAACCACACCCCTGCAAGATTGATACTGTTATGTCTTGTTTACAGGTGGGAAACAAAAAGCAAGCAAACAAACAAGCAAACACACAACGAGTCAGATCGGTAAAGAGAAATTTGTTCAAAGCTCCTCTTATTTTGGGACCTATGGGATTCGATTCTAGTCTCATAAGTGCTAGAGTGTTTGAGCATCTTTATTGCTTCATGGTATTTCATGACATAAAGGGAGGGAGAAATAAAGGGAAGGTGGCTCTCTTAAGAAAACAAACTTTCTGATGATGCTTTGAAGAATATTTGACATGAGGATGGAGGAATATTCCATTCCTGTGTTTGATCTATGGATTTTAATTACCAGCAACGCTGAGGCATATCTGCTCTGTTAGGAGCTAGCCCGTCCACCTTGGAAATACACAGCAGCTATGGGGACTCAGGAGTGAAGTGTTTAGGACAGAAAGCCGGCTGATCTTCTTCTTACTCATGTAATTTCCAAAACGAGCTCGATGTGCATTTCACAACTGTTACAAGCTGTCATGGCCAAAATAAAATGTTTGTATTTGCACTGCCTTGGTGATTAGTACAGAAGTCTTTAGAAATACCTCTGGACTGATTAATTTCCACTTGGTAGCATTTTCAAAAATATACCTATCAGAAAAAAGACAAAATGGCTACGAAGTATATGGATAATTACTAACTTTATAAGAAATCAAGGGGCTCCTGGGTGGCTCAGTTGTTAAGCATCTGCCTTCAGTTGAGGCCATGATCCCAGGGTCCTGGGATGGAGCCCCACATCGGGCTCCCTGCTCGGCGGGAAGCCTGCTTCTCCCTCTCCCGCTCCCCCTGCTTGTGTTCCCTCTCTCGCTGTGTCTTTCTCTGTCAAATAAATAAATAAAGTCTTTAAAAAAAAAAAAAAGAAAAGAAATCAAGAATTGCTGTATAAAAGACCCAGCGGAGACTGTACTTCTAATTCTGGGAAAGCCCACACTCTAACTGAAGACAGCTAGAAATAGGTGGACAAAGTAAACAGAGGAAAAATTGAAAAACGCAGGCCAAATCAGAACTGGAAACTTCCATGAGTACCAGTAGAGAACTAAGGCATTAATAAGGAACTCCCAGCCAGGCTCCAGGAGGGAAGGTGAGCACAGCTGGTGGGGCCTCTTCTCTGGAAGACAGTCCTGGAAAACATGGCTTGTTTTCAACCTTGTGAGGCTGGGGGCAAGGATTAAAATTTAGAGACCAACTCGCCCGGGTGCTTGGGCACACAGCCCACACTTCACACGGGGACCCTGAAGACTGCATCCTTTTTTTTTTTTTTTAAGAATTTATGTATTTATTTGACAGACAGAGGACAAGCAGGGGGAGCAGCAGAGGGAGATTGAGAAGCAGGCTCCCCACCGAGCAGGGAGCCCGACACGGGGATCGGTCCCTGGACCCTGGGATCATGACCAAGCCGAAGGCAGACGCTTAACTGACTGAGCCACCCAGGCACGCCGAAGACTGAATCCTTGGAGTAGGGGGCAGGCAGGAGTACACAAAGATGCTGTGCTCTCCTGGCCTCAAGCCCTCCCTCTGGGTGAAGACAGGGGCTGCTTTCGACTCGACTTTTCCTATCAAAACGTCAGCAGGGTATTTATTATACTATTTAGTTTCATTAATCACCATTAATTGTTCGGAGCGCTTGTCCAAAGTCATTAGCTGAGATCCTTCAACTCACTAAGCGATACTTTCAATTAACCCACGAAAAGAGTTCTTTGTATCACAACTAATATGAGCTTGTTAATGGGCGATTAGTGGGGAGCACCCAGTTTTCTCTTCTTCAGACAGTACAAGCACGGAGGGACAGGGATGATTTATACACAACCAGAGTGGATTGTGCAAACTCCTTTTCAAAGTCATGGGAATAATAAAAGATTTAACAGCTCTTCTTACATTTAAGCCTTCCCATAGTTTAGGGGAGAATGGAGTAGGTATCGATATGGTGCATTATTCATGTTCAAAGCTGTCTGCCGTCTTCACGCACAAAAAGTTGGGCAGGAACATAATAACATACTGAACGGAAAAGCAGAAATAGCCCCTGCTTATCACCTTGGAATTTTCTTCCATAAATGTGAGACACATCTTTTGAATTCTGTGTCCACCATCGATCAATTCTCCATTCTGCTTGGCTCTCTGAGTTTATTTTAGTGGAGATTATAACTGGTGAATTTCGTGGGGTGGCCAGATATTGAGTAAGACAGGTGGACAAGGGAGGGGCTGCTCTGATCATGTGTCAGTCATCTGGGAACACTTGCTGGAAGCAAACCAGTGGGTGGCCACATGGAGGATGACCTGCACAGCTAAATCATTGAGCTCCCAGGTTCTGGAAGGAAGAATCAGAATCTAAACAGAATTCCTACTTACCTCATGTATGGGGAAGTTGCTAACCTCCCTATGCCTCAGTTTCTTTCTTTATTAAGACCTCAATTTTTTAGAACTTTATTTTTTTAGGATTTTATGTTCATAGAAAAATTGAGGAGAAGGGACAGAGATTTCTCATATACGCTCTGCCCCCATACAGGCACAGCCTTGCCCAGTATCAACATCCCCCACCAGACGGGACATTTGTGACAAGTGATCGACATGTCATCATCCTCCAAATCCATGGTTTGCTTTAGGGTTCATTCTTGATTTATACATTCTGTGAGTCTGGACAAATGTATAATGACATGCATCCATCATTATGGTATCATAAGGAGTATTTTCACTGCTGTAAAAATTCTCTGTGCTCTGCCCATTCATCCCTCTCCCTCAAACCCTGGCAGCCCCTGACTTTTTCTGTCTGCATAGTTTTGCCTTTTCCCAGATGCCGTGTGGTTCGAATTATACAGCCTTTCCAGATTGACCTTTTTTCACTGAGTAATACACATTTCCATTTTTCCATGTCTTTTTCCTGGCTTGATAGCTCGTTTCCTTTTCACGATGGACCACAGTTTATTTACTTACATTGCTTCAGGGCATTGTTTTGGAAGGCTATGAATTTTGATTCAATTTCTTTAATAGAGGTAAGCCTGTTCAGATGGTTGTTTCATCTTGTTTGAGTTTTGGCAAATTGTATCTCTCTCTAGGAATTGGTTCATTTCATCTCGGTTACCAAGATGACCATCAGCAGACTGTTATTCACAGCATTCCTTTATCATCCTTTTAATTTCCATGGGGTCTGTAGTGATGTTCCCTCATTCTCTGATATCAGTAATTTGTGTCTTCTCTCTCTCTCTCTCTTGTTTTCCTTAGCCTGGCTAGAGGCTGGTCAATTTCAATCAATCTTTTCAAAGAACCAACTTTTGATTTTAATGATTTTCTCTATTGATTTCCTGGTTTCCAGCTCATTGATTTCTGTTCTAATTCTCATTATTTCTTTTTCTTTTGCCTACTCTGGATTTAATTTGCTCTTCTCTTTCTAGTTTCCTAAGGTGGGAACTTAGATTACTGTTCTTAGATCTTTTCTCTTTTCTAATATACACAGTCAATGCTGTAAATTTCCCTCTGCTCCTGCTTTTCCTCTATCCCACCCATGTTGCTGGTTTCATCTTCATTAAGTTCAAAATCGTTTTTAATTTCTCCTGAGATTTCTTCTTTGACCCAGGTATTATTTAGAAGCATGTTGTTTAATCTCTTTAATTTGGGGATTTGCCAATTATCTTTGTCATTGATTTCTACTTTAATTGCATTGTGGTCTCAGAGCAGACATTGTTAACAATTGCCATTCTTTTAAATTTGTTCATATGTGCTTTATGGCCCAGAATGTGGTGAATCTGAGTGAATGGTCCATGTGTGCCTGAGAGGAATGTGTATTCATGCCTCAGTTGCCCCACCCAAAATGGGGATAAGAGTAACTCCTATCTCACTGAGTTGCTGGAACAATTATGTGGGATAGCACATGCTTGTCACCCTCTGTGTAGCCCTGTCTGAACGGTGAACCTCGCCAGTTCAAACCTCATGGCCCTCATGCTTGTTGTTCTACCTGCTTAGGGCTGCTCTTCCAGGTCTCCCCACGGCTGGAACCATGGCTGCAACTACTGTCCCAGATTGACATTTTTATTTTTATATTTGTCATTATAGTTTTCAATATCTGAGATGATAGTATCAGTTGCCTTTTGCAGTCTCCAAACCACAAGAATCAACTTTTCTAAGGATGGGTGCTATGTTTATCTCATGCATCTGAATGAACCCAGTGTCTAAAATTGTGCTGGTTGGGGCGCGTGAGTGGCTCAGTTGGTTAAGCGTCAGCCTCATGATTTTGGCTCAGGTCATGATCTCAGGGTCATGAGACTGAGCCCCATGTCGGGCTCCTCACTCAGTGGGGAGTCTGTGTGAGATTCTCTCTCTTCCTTTCCCTCTCATTCCCCACCCGCTTGTGCTCCCCCTCACTCTCTCCCTCAAATAAATAAATAAAACCTTCAAAATTGGGCTGGCACAAAGCAGGTTCTCAAAAAAAAAAAAAAGAATGAATGAGCAAATAAAGTATTCCATTCATGTTATTCTGACACTACTCAGTAGACACAGGGCAAAGGGGTTATTAGCAGATGCAAAAAGGAGAAAATTGTATCAAAGGAGGCCATGTATAGAGACTCTCCTAGCCTTTTCTTTGCTTTAAGTCTTGGAAAACTTTTAAAAAATGCTCCATTTTATGCTGCTGTGTCAAAACGCTTTCTTGTCACCAGGCCTGCCCTGATACAAACATAGTGATCCGAAGGGGCACCTGCACCCAAATGTTTATAACAGCAATGTCCACCATAGCCAAACTATGGATAATCAACAGATGAATGGATGAAGAAGACACACACGCAATGGAACACTACTCAGCCATCAAAAATAATGAAATCTTGCCATTTGCAATGATGTGGATGGAACTAGAAGGTATTATGCTAACCGAAATAAGTCAGTCAGAGAAAGAGTTTTACTCATATGTGGAATTTAAGAAACAAAACAGGTGAACATAGGGGAAGAGAAGGAAAAGTAAAATAATATGAAAACAGAGAGGGAGGCAAACCGTAAGAGACTCTTAACTCTAGGAAACAAACTGAGGTTTGCTGAAGGGGAGAGAGTTAGGGGTTGGGGTCACTGGGTGATGGGCATTAAGGAGGACACATGATGTAATGAGCACTGGATATTATATGCAACTGATGAATCACTAAATTCTCCCCTGAAACTAGTAATACAGAATATGTTAACTAAATTGAATTTAAATTAAAAATTTTTTAAAAGAATATTCAATAGAAAGAGGCTGTTCACTTCATATTGAGTAAATAATATAAATTGAATAAATAAAATGACTCACATAAGAAGGATGTATGAAAAAATATATGTTGGTTTTTATTTTATTTTATTTTATTTTATTTTATTTTATTTTATTTTATTTTATTTTATATTTTATTTTTATTAAGGTTGGGTATGAGAAACTTACATTCCTGCCAGGGCCAGGTAGGACAATCAAATTGGCCAGATTTACAGAAGCAGTGGAGACTGTGGCATTATGAGGAGCCCAGGCCCTGTCCAAAGGTATGAGATGCTCCTTTTGTTTTCTTAATAGTTTTCAGGCAGAAATGGAGTACCATTGTGGACAAGTATTCCCTTTTTGTTTCCCAAGAGAAAGCAGAAACCCATAATTTGATATGAAATTCCCACCCCACTCCCATTTTAAGTATTGACAATTAATTTAAGTCAACACTTTTTTTTTTTTTTACATTGAGCAGACCCACACTACAAGAAGCAAAGGGATTGAGGAACATATTTTGGGGGCAAATACAGCCTGCAGCTATCAGTTTAAATCTCTAGATTTGGGGTTTGGCTTAGGAATTGATCACTACTGAATTGTTCCAGGTGAATTACCTGTTTTCTTTGCACACAGAGGGAAGTGGGGGCGGGAAAGGGGGGGGGGGCTTTTCTTCTGAGCATGTTCGGAAATCCACCTGATCCGAGGCCACAAGAACTGTTCTTGATATTTACAAAGTGGACTTCATGTCTAAACCCGGCGGTCTGGAAAAATGGGCCGGCATAACCATGGGCACAATGATCACAATATCCGCAAACGTCAAGGATGGTGTCCATCCAAGACCATGGATGTCTTTCCAATTTCCGCTAATGTCTTGGCTCTGGGAGGAATTTAGGGCTGATGCTAGTGGAAATGTCACCATGATGCCTCCTCCTGCCTGGGTCCTAACTGGAGGCAGGCTCCCTCGTGGCCATGGGGTGAAGAGAAGCCAAAGAGAATCACACATTCCAATGGCACGCAGGGCTCCACGCTGGACGATCGCCCTCTGGCAGGGTTTTGACTTGGCATGTGCTATCTCATAACACTAAATAGATTCTTGGAAATGTGTTTTGCAATACAACAGAACCAAAGTTGAGTTTGACTTACAGATAAATTGGTTTTTCCATAAGCAGAAAGGAAGCAGTTTAGTGTTTCTTTAACTCAAGGTACTGTTCTCCTCTGCGAGTGGGATGACATGATAAACAGACTCGGGAAATAGAACATGAGCTGCTTTATCACAGAGAGAAGGAGTCCAACTGAGGGCCAGCATGTTTTCAGAGAACGAGAACCAGGAATGGACGCCGCCAGGAACTGTTCTCAGCAACCAGTGGATTTCTATTGAGTTTTTTTATTTTATTTTATTTATTTATTTGAGAGAGAGAATGAGATAGAGCATGAGAGGGGGGAGGGTCAGAGGGAGAAGCAGACTCCCCGCCGAGCAGGGAGCCCGATGCGGGACTCGATCCCGAGACTCCAGGATCATGACCGGAGCCGAAGGCAGTCGCTTAACCAACTGAGCCACATAGAACAGCATGCTCTTGCTTTGTCTTGGAATTAGGTTGGGTTGTTATTGTTGCTTTTCAGATCAGCTATAAAGTGTTAAGTTCCACAATGGCAGGTGTGATAGCTACTTTGTAAACTAGCTTATTCTCACTGCTGGAGCACCTCTCTTGGCTCAGCGAGCAGAGTATTCTGGGTACCAAGACAGAATTCCTAGATGTTGCCTGGGTGGCTCAGTTGGTTGGGCGACTGCCTTCGGCTCAGGTCATGATCCTGGAGTCCAGGGATCGAGTGCTGCATCAGGCTCCCTGCTGAGTGGGGAGTCTACTTCTCCCTCTGACCCTCTTCCCTCTCATGCTCTCTATTTCTCATTCTCTCTCTCTCAAAAAAATAAATAAAATCTTTAAGAAAGAAAAAAAAAAAAGAATTCCTAGATGTCTCGGTGTTTTTAAAGATGATGAAACTCAGCCAAAAGATTATAAGCTTGGAGATTTAACCATGTGTTCCCATCTTCCGTAAATCTAAGGTAATCACTTCCCCTACATGATAAACGAAGCTGTAAGGCCTCCTTGGTGTTCCCCAGTGGAGGGCATGTGCTTCTGCTGGATTCAAGGGGATTCTAGGTGGCACCAGTCCCAGCGTTCAACTACATTAAACCACATGGCAAGAAATGATTCCCTATTACAGTTCCCCTTTGGTCTCTCTGGATGCACGAAGCAGATGGCTTATTTGTTGAAGGTATATTGTAACACTTTCTAAACTCTCTATTTAACAAAGGGAATGAGTATCTCAGGAATGAGTACCTCGCTGAGATTTTATATAACAACCATTCTTTTCTACCACATATATTTTATATTTATCAGACATAGTAACATTTCCATTTATATTTCAAAGACGACACACATTTAAAATCCAGTGACCTCTTGTCTGTCCTCACCCCAACCTCCCTCCCCTCTCCTGCCCCCTCCTCAGCATGTGAACAACTATGGTCTCCAGCTTGGCTAGAAATTATAGCTGGAGGCAGAAGCTGAAAAGACTCGTTAACCATTTAATGAGGAATCTTAGCTGGCCAGATGCCCTTTGCACTTATGGTGGACTCCATGTTGTGATAGGAGACTGTGCTCATTACCATGCAGCCTGTGGTTTCGCCGACTTTCGCCTGTGACTCCAACACTATATACGTGACCTGACTTCGCTTGTGGGTCCCCGGGCAGCCTGCTCCACATCTTGGCTCTCTCCCTTCAAGCCTTGGTGCAATCTGCTGGGGACTCAGACCGACCCATATCTAAAAGGCAATATGAATGTGTATTTTCCCCATCACTCTCTTTGCCGCTCCTTCAACTCAGAATGTTTCCCTTCAGTGTTCTTCGATGGACAGACACCGTGGGGATGGCCCAAGTGATCAGTTCAACTGTGCGCTGAGCAGGGAGGGCAGTGCTACCTTCACTACTTCTCCTCCCTGGAAAACTGACACGCGGTAAACATGCCTCCCCCACCAGGTCTGCGGGAGGGGCGTGTGGGGGGGCTGGGGTCTCCACCGAAGACAGCTACCAGGTGTTGCTTCCTTCCAAGTAATAGCAGGCCTTCCAGCCCGGGGAAAGGAAATGCAGCTCGTTTCCCTGACTATTAAGTTTAATATAGAGAGTGATCGGAAATGCCTGTACCATCACAAACACGCACAGAGTAATAGGGCTGCAGGGGACAGGCACTGTGACTTACCTTCTGCATTTGCTCACTCTTTGTTTCCGGCGTCCGGTGGCCAGTTGCCTTCGAGCAGACCCTACACCGATGGTGGGCTGCTCTCGGTTGGCAAGACGACCACCCAGAGCAGGTGGGAGAGAGCGTGGCTGTTCATCTCCTCTCAGGTTATGTGTAAGCTTCTAGACTTTGATGCCTCAGTGTCTCCCCTCCCCTGATGCTCATCTGTTAGAGAGGTACTTCAGAGGCTCCTTGACTTCCATATGTAAAGTTCCTTAAGATAATGGCTTTTTCCTCCTTTTGGCTGTATAGCAAACTGTTTTAATCCACGATTGTGACTTATTGTTCTATTAAAATTGTATTCTTCGATCCATCAGTAAATACTTGTGGTTAAAACAAAAAAAAATGTTTTTTTTCTTCTCTACATGTGCGGTTTTAGAGATTTGCCCACGTGTGCATGCGTGAGCTTATGCAAACACAGACGCCGGTTCCTACAGGTGGAGATGGGGGCATGGGTCAAGCCTTATGGATCTGCATGGAAAATGTGTACAATTTCTCAGGCCATACATTCAGAATGTACCAAAAAAGGTTGCTCATGTAATTTTCCACAAATGAACTCAGTATCCATTTTTTTCTTTAAATTTTTTATTGTTATGTTAATCACCATACACTACATCATTAGTTTTTGATGTAGTGTTCCATGATTCATTGTTTGTGCATAACACCCAGTGCTCCACGCAGTACGTGCCCTCCTTAATACCCATCACTGGGCTAACACATCCCCCCACCCCCTCCCCTCTAGAACCCTCAGTTTGTCTTTCAGAGTCCATCGTCTCTCATGGTTCGTCTCCCCCTCCGATTTACCCTCCTTCATTCTTCCCCTCCTGCTATCTTCTTTTTTTTTTCTTTCTTAACATATATTGCATTATTTGTTTCAGAGGTCAGTTTCTGTTTTAAGCCCCTTGCTAGACATCTCGGATTCTTGGGGATTCCTTTACTTCTCTAAATTCTGGGGCAGGGGCTAGTTCATTCCCTGGGTGCTGGGGGCAGGACCTTGAAGAGATGTCCGTGTGGCCATCCGGAGCACAGTGACAGCCCATGCAGGACCCCTGCAGAGCCCCTACCTGCTCCCAGACACAAGGCTCCACGTCCCGCTCCCCCGAAACCACCAGCCTCTTTCAGGGGCTGCAGACAAGGGCTCTGTGCTGCTCTCCCCAACCTGGCTGCCGGCAAGATCATAAGTTATATTCTAAATTGGAGTTGTATTATTTCCTCGGGCTCCAACTGGGAAAGCAGGGCTCTGACTGTGTACCCTAAAATATCCCAAACGTATCTGATGCTCCCAGTGTTTCTTGTTGGGCAGACAACAGGACGATACAGAGAAGGGTCTCATTTTGCAGGGACCCACACCCTTAATGTACACCTTGGTCCTATCCCACCTGACCTATCAGAGGGTCTTTTCATCTTTGGGGTGGATTGTGAGTGTGTGTACGTGTGTGTGCGTGTGTGTGCGTGTATGTGTTTGTGTGTGCGCGCGTGTGAGTGGGGTCATGTCCTTTAAGTCATCAACATGTTCCAAAACCTTCTGTATTGTCACAGATGACCACCTTCTGGCCCCCAGGGGAGCCATGAATTGCAAAACTCAAAACTCGGAAAAAAACGCTCCTTGTTTTTCCCTTTCTGCAGACGTCACGTTGGCTCTTCCACTTTTGATATCTCTTTTACAAATCAGAAAACACTTGAGTGATGCTGTCTATACGGCTAACGGAGCCTTCTAGCCTCTGGGGGTGTAGCCGACATCCTTCTCTATGACCTTCAGCGTCATTTGCCAATAGGGCTTATTCAAAAAAATTTTCATCAGGGCTGTCTCTTCCGCTTCTTGGAGTGAAACGATTTCCAGGGAATCCATCACCACCGGGTGTACCTGTCCCTGTTCTTAACAAAAAAGGGCTTTAAGTAGTTTGCCTTGCCAGGTGTGACTTGATAGTCAACATTTTTATTTCCTCTGACTCTTTCTTAGATCAATAGACCCATAATTGTTCTTTTCTCTCTTTTTTTTTTTTTTTCCTGCACTTCACCTGCTCAGTCTGCATTGTTTTGGCTGGCATTTCTCCCTTTATGTGAAATGACATTTTCACAGAAAATGAAAATTGCCCTTTTGTCACTTGTTCTCTTTGTTGCTTTTGAATGATTTCATCGAAGAGAAGGCACAATGTTAATTTTTACAGTGTTATTTACAGACCGTTTCCCATCTTCCTAAGACTGATTTGTTGACAAGAGGAAACCCGGGAGCGTTTAACTCCAGACTCAGTGGTGTTGCTTCCCCGACCAGCTGACCCCGCCTGGCGGAGCAGGAAATGGGACACAGCAAGGCGTGGATGGGGGGGTCCAAGTACCTGGAGTAACAGATCGGCCCCTCCCAGAGTCAGGGGCCCGGGTATGTAAGGTCCACAGCAACCAGAACTGAGGCTCCATCAGGATACCCTTTGGGATGTCATATGGAGAAAGCTCTTAGGGGCTTAACACATTCAGGCATCTTGGAAACGGCCTTTTAGAGCAATATTAAGTAGATGCCCAATATTCCTATATAGCTTCTACAGCAGCTCTGAAGGCCATTTCTTAAGGATTGTTAATTATATCTATTTGCCTCTTATTCATAACCAAGTGGCATCCCCCACCCAGGCAGCGAGCTTCTTGCCGTCAGGGACAACTTACTCCATCATCCCCACACTCGTGAACACAATCTTGGGGACTGGCGTCCGGGAACCATGGAAAACAGAGCAGGGACGAAGCTGAGGGCCTCATAATGCCAAGTGTGCATCATGTAGGGAACTTCCTTCTTAAGAAGCTTAACCCCCTGTCCCAGGGGTGGCTGCCCACCCTGGTGCCCTAACTGGGAATGGATTTCTTTTCCTGTGAAGCAGGAATCAGGCAGCCCCAGCTCCACGGTCCTTGTGTCTAAGGGACACACGATGGCTTCAGTCCCCTCCTGTAACTCCTGCGTTATTTTTCTGTGGCTCTGAACAAAGACAACCTCTGCCCTCATTTGTTATCTGGAACACAAGCGAGTCTTTTATTTTTTTTTAATTTTTTTCTTCAGCCCCATTAATTAAACTTGGAGCATTTATCTTTTAATTAACGTGGCGGTTTTCATAAATATGCATCAATCACAAGCCAGTTTCCAGGGTTAGCAGGCCAGGTGCCAGGAAGCAAGAACACGACGGTTTTTCCTTCCCCGGAGTGAGCGGACTCTCTGAATCCGTAAGTAGCTCTCCCTACTTATTAAATTCAGTAAGAATTGACCGGTGGCCCACTGGGGTGAGGTGTGCACGTGCTCCCCGAGGGGACAGATGTGAGCGTAGCCACCCACCTGTGGCCCACGAGAGCTACATTCTATCCACACCCATTTATCATAGATTTACATTTAAAGAACTATATGTATATAATCATAGAAATATGTGGTTATCAACATAATGTCAGAGAGAAGAAATGCAGAAGGTTGAGTGAGCAAGAAGAGCTTTAGAAGTCTATAAAACACCACATAAACTGTGATCTCTTCTGGGGAGCAGAGTTATGGTGAGCTTGTCCTCTTTTTATTTATCTTTTATGACAGCGAGGATAAGCTAGGTTATGCCACCGTCCCAAATATTGTCAAAACATCGATGCCTGCTACAGTCGAGATGCGTAATTCTTATTCTGCATATTCGCGGGGAGTGGGCTGTGGCTTTTCCCCACATCTTCTTCCTGTGGGGACCCAGCTGATGGAGCATCACATCCCAGGAACTTTGCTGATCATCGTGCCAATGGGAAAAGAGAACATGGCAAAATGCATGCTGACTTCTAAAGCTTCTCCGTGGAAGCAACGGCTATCATTTATGCTCACACTGTATTGGCCAAAGCAAGTCATCACTGAGTTCAGGAGGCAAGGATTTAGGACCTCCCACAGACAGCGGCAGTACAAGGAGAGGTACCAAATATGCATGAAGGATGTAGAATCATACGAGTTGTCGACTTTTTCTGAAAGACACATGGATTTGTGTGTGTGTGTATTACGAGAAAATCCAATGAAAGCTAACATCAGAAATTCAACCCATTGCAACTTCATAGATTCTTGAGAGCAGGAGATTCCTTCCTCTCCCCGATCCCACTGTGGAATCCCAGAGAGAGAGCAGGAGTGAGGAGGAGGGGCAGAGGGAGAGGGAGGAGCAGACTCCTCACTGAGCAGTGATCCTGACGCTGGGCTTGATCCCAGGATCCCGGGATCATGACCTGAGCTGAAAGCAGATGCTTAACCAACTGAGCCACCCAGGTGCTCCTGAAATGAAACACTCTGGGATGAGTAATCTGTAATCCAAGTTGATAGCTTCATTTTCTACCAGAGTCATTACACAAGAAGGGGGATTATTATTTCTCCTTGACTCTCCCATAGAATCGGCAGCCGGTCTGTCCACCCCTGGGATGCGTGCAGATCAACAAGGAGGAGAGGTATCAGAAATAAAACCAAATGTCTTCCCTGGGCTGGGCTTTCCATCCCTCAGCGAGGAGCAGTGATGAACATAGAGGCCACATCCCTGTCTCGCCCTTGACCTCTCCGAGGGAACCACACCAAAGCCATCCCCAGCCTCTTTCTTCATCAGAGAAGATATTTCAGAATCACAAGGATGGGAAAACCAAACAGGGCAAACTCGCCACATGTGATCCATCGGAAGGGTCCGTGTATTTGGTGTGAGCTGGCGAGCCCACCGTTTATAATCAAGGGGGCTGAGTTTCTCCTTTGATCTAGAAAAGACACCCAAATAGCAGTTCAGGCAGATACTTCAATTTAATTGGTGTTACTATTTTGAAAGGTGCAGTGGAGTGGAATAAGGAAAGGGGTTTTGCGCTGTCTGGAGTCAGATCTTCCCTGCACGGTGCAAATGGAGTCAACATTGCCTACTAGCGAATTCCAGCTGCTGCAGGTGCTCCCGTGGGTGATGAGCATCCCTACTCTCAGCTGCCACCTGAGTGACCAGAAAGAAGGATGGAGGCATTTGAAGGTTAGCGGAGTTCAAAGATGAGGGGCTTCATTAGAGCCAATGGAGCGAAGAAAGTCTGGGATATTGAACACATGCAGAGAAAGAAGTCTGAGAAGTTTGGACACAGACAGTATTCTGTTAATGAAGGATGCTTACGTACGCTTGGTCGTAACTAAGAGATGAGGGTCTTCGGAACTAGGTTATTACATTTTGTGAGACACTCACGCTGCCTTCTTCCACAACTATTGAACATACCCCCATAGTATTAATAGCAGTACTCTTGGTTTTTTCTTCACCTGGGTAAAGGTTAACTTTTGCTAAGTGGATACAGAGGAACTCGTATGTGGTGAACAATTGAAATCGGTATTAATCAAATTGCAGTGTATTTTTAAATCTCGAATATACTGTTAGTTATTCTAGTATTTAAACCAGTTGTCAAATACGAAATTCCAAACATTTTTTTTTTTCCCTGTCGGCTAAAGGATAAATGGGAATGTATTGGATAGGAGTCGGAAGGGCCAGGGAGAGGCCCCCGAGGGATGGGGCAGATAGCAGAAAGATGGTCAAAGGCTGTGCCTTGTATAATGTATAACTTTCCAAACGCTGGACTAGCATCATGACATGTTTTGTATCTGTTAACTGTTGCCATGGCGATGCTGTGTAGTAAGTAACCCCAAATTCATTAACTGCAAACAATAACCATTTATTATTATTCAGAGGACTATGCATAAACCTGGAAGTTATGCTGACCTTGACTGGTTTTAGCTTAGTGGGTCTGTGTGGGTTTTGGGTTTTTTTTTTTTTTTTCCCTCCAGTCGGTGGGGGCAAAATTTGGATGAACTCAGCTGGCCTCCTGTCCTGAGCGGGCTGGCCCAGGCTCACTCTCATGCTGGAGGCAATGTTTAAGAAGGAGAACAGAAGCAGGCTGGTATGTAGCCACACAGCCGTCTAGACTACAGCAAGTTGCAAGGCCACACAAAATTCAAGGTTAAGGGGGTTGGAAAATGCTGATTGACTGAGGGCTTCTTGTCCGGGAGGAGCATTGCTCCCTCTGCCCTGTGGTCTCCTTGCAGCTTTCAGCAGCTAGAGAGAAGGAAGAGAGGACAGACGTGCCCTCAGGGCTGGCTGGCAGATGGCAGGACCTACTGCTCTGTCTGCCTGGAGACTTCCTTTGCTGGGGCTGTTTCCATTCATCTTATTCTTCAGCTCAGCCATAGATTTCCCAGGAAGCCTTTCCTGAGCCCTGATCTGTGCCCCAGCGGCACGGTCCTGGGATTTCGTGTACCTCCCACCAGCACATTCATTACCCTGCCATTCAGTGGTCTGTTCACCGACTGTATTCCTCACCCAGATGTAAGCTGATTGGCAGCTGGATTTGGTTCATTTTGTTTTCCACTGAGTCCCCCAGTGCCTGGAACATAATACATACTCGGCACATTGCTGCTTTCTTCTAAATAGCTTTTAACCATGTCTTTAAACACAATTTTATCCGATTTTATGATAAGCCTGGGTTAGATTTCCCACCGGATCCCAAACAAATAGCTCACATTTCCTCAGAGCGACACGGGCAATGGACACAGGTGACCTTCAGAAAGAGCGTTCCCTGTTGGTCAGGCGCAAACATCGCCCTTCCGGACGTTCAAACGGAAACTGTAGAACAGCCGAGAAAATGAAGTTGTGATAAGAGAGAGGCTTTCCAGCTGAATAATCAGATTTCCAAACATATGCATATTTTATGCCTCTTTGTATTAAATCATTCATGGAGAATGTGCTGTTGATAAATAAAATAGTATCTGACAACAATGAGCAGACACATAATGATTTTCTCTTTCACACCTGGTTAGGTAGAAAGTTTGTCATCATGTGCTGTCAAACGTAAGTGATTACTGTTATTAGGGGCAAAGATGTGTGAGCGTTCAGAGCACACTGCTGCTCGGGAATAGTCGTGATGCAGAATGCAGGTGGGGAGCAAATCGTGCAGATCCACCTCAGACCCCGAACCCGACCTCGGTGTTCGGAGTCGCTATTAGCAACCGTCCCGTCCCAACCTTCTACTGAGGGATCCAGGAAGCTATGAAGTGGGAAGCTTCTCTCCTTCAGGAGCTACCCCAGCCTGCTTCCTGGCTTTGCCCCCCACGATGGTCACACACAACCCTCTCCCAGCCCCAGAGTCTTCCCAGGGGCAAACTCAAGCATGGTGCTGGTCCAGCGGTGAGACTCTCAGGCTTTTGCTTCATAGGAAGAAAGGACCGCATGGCAGCGGTGGACAGGTGTAGGGTGTCCCGCTTTTCCTGCCAAAGCTGCTGACAGCCTTTTTCCATTTTCCCTCCTACCTTCAGTCTGAGCAGAAGTGGGGGGGTTGGTCCTCAGACAAGACTCCGCCAGTGCATGCAACTTCCCCCCACGTCCAGGACGGCCGGAGGTTCTGCCACCTCATACTGCCCACGCCCAGCCGTTAGTAGCTTCTGGAAATGTGTTTTACCCAGTTCTGGGTGGTCATGAAGCCACATCTGAAGCCATCCATGCCGTCGAGGCTCTGTGGCCCTGGATGGATTTCAGGATGTAGAACGGTCTCAGCTCGCTGGTCGGTTAGACAGAATTTGGGTTTTTTCCTTCATTTGCCTTTTGTTAATCACGAGGTTGGGAGCGGTGCTCTCTCCAGTTTTCCATATTACAGGCAAAGCACAATCTTTTTAGCTCTCTGAAAGGAATTAGAAATATGAGTGAGGTCGGAGCCCCAGCAAGGGTGAATGTGAATTGTTGGGGATTGATTGTAGCCATGAAAACAATCATTTTCAATCCAACCGAAATGCAACACAAAGGAAGACCCCTGAGTGAATATCTCATCGCTATTTGACAGATGGACACTTTCTCCATTCGAAATTCACATCTCTCGCTCCTTGAGAAAACATGTTTTTGAATATTTTTAAACTTAAAAGCATCTGAATTATATAACACATTTTAGAAAAACATAGACAATGAAGATTAGAAAAAAAAATTTTAATTATTAAAATCCTACCTCCCCAGGGGTGGCTGGCTGGTTCAGTTGGTGGAGAATGCGACTCTTGATTTCCAGGGTTCTGGGTTCGAGCCCCATGCTGGGTGTAGAGAATACTTAAAAATAAAATATAAAAAAAAAAAATCCTACCTCCCCATAGGAAAAAAAAAAAATCTATGAATAATTGGAGAATGTACCCATGTAGCAGGAAACCTAAAAGTGAATGGTCATCTATGGGTCTTGGAATGCCAATGTAGTCCTCAATTTCTAACTAATTCGGTTCCAAACAGCCTTTCCCAAATAACGTCACTCTTACAAAATAAGTACAATACAAGCAAAATGTAATATGGGGAAATATGAAATCAGCTGACATTTGTCTGACTTAACTACTGATGAATTCTAGGCCTGAATTTATAGGGTGGCTGTATGTTTAGGGCTGAATGGTACACAGCTTGTTCCTCCCTACTTACCTGAGGGAAACCACGCCCAGATTTAAGCCCTACACCTCGGGCGGTTCTGTCTCTAACCCAGCTCTACAAGCCACTCTGTAGTTCTCACAAGCCAGTCCACCACCTTTGGAATATGGGGACAAGGAAGTTCATAGGGTTGACGGCACTGATGATGTTTTTTAAAAACCGGTAATCGATTACCCAGTGGATTCTCCAGATCCTCTAAACCTGGGGAATGTGTTGTCACCTGAAGCGGTCTTGAGGCTCCTCCCACTATCGAGGTGGCCTCAGATCCTGGTGTGTTGATGAGATGTCACGTGGGCTGAGCAGGAGAGTTGGGGCTTTAATAAATGCTGGAGACGACCGAGGAATTTTCTTTCCTGCAGAGGAAGCACTTCATTACACACACAAAATCCTTTCCCTTGGAAATAAGATAATCAGGGGCCTGCAACTTACATCAATTAAACCATGACCTCCTTTCTGTCATTCGCACTTTCTCTTCCTTAATGATGGCTTTCTAATGAAGCTGCCAATGGATAAGTGCTTGGATGGTTCAATGGTTCTGTGTCCACAGTCTTATTTGTACGGCTTGGAAAAGTTCTAATAAGAAATATAACCCATATCGACTTGAGACCTGATGAACAAAGAGCATGCATTTTGTTTTCATTTTAACAAAAAAAGTAAATCCAAGCAGAGCACTTCTGAAAATTCTGAGTGAGGAAATTATGGTTCTACATTTTGGTCTTGTAAAATTTTTGTCGGTCAGATCCAGAGCCATCATTACGATTAAAGTTACTGTTCTTGAGGGGTGCCTGGGGGGCTCAGTCCGTTAAGCATCTGCCTTCGGCTCAGGTCATGATCCAGGGGTCCCGGGATCGAGCCCCGCGTTGGGCTCCCTGCTCAGCAGAGAGTCTGCTTCTCCCTCTCCCACTCCCCCTGCTTGTGTTCCTTCTCTAGCTTTATCTCTCTTTGTCAAATAAATAAAATCTTTAAAAAAGATAAATAAAGTTACTGTTCTTAAAAAAAATGAAATTTAGGAGCTCTCAGGAGCACAAAGGTAAGGTAGGCAGCAGCTCATCCAAGAAGTTAATACAAAATCGGAGGAGTTAATCATACGGGGTAATTAATAACTAATTTCCATTATTTTATTTCATTCTGTTTTTCCTGCTGTGGTTTTATTGATGTGCCGAAGTGTCCTTGGCAGCGAGTTGGTTTGTAGACGTTGTTAGGACAGCAGAAGGTTGCATGTGCCCTTTTGCAGGCACCGGGGGGAGGGGGATCACTCGTCCCCCTCAGCCATGTAGCACCCCATTTTGCACCTCGAAGTCGTGCCCTGATTTCATTGTCCAGCAGGTTCCCCGTCATCATCAGTGCCATCAACCCTATGAACTTCCTCGTCCTCAGATTTCCCCCCACGGTCCTGGCTAAATCTTCGTAAACCCCCAGACAAACAAAAGCAGCACTGAATCTATCATGAATCCAATGGTCGTAAGCATTTTAACAGCCCTGAATGCATGCACGCACACATGTTCACATACACAGGATATGCATGTGTATAATCGAACATATGCATATCTGTCTATGTAACATTCATGCATAAGCATACAAGACATGTGTTCTAAAAGTACACACTCAACCGTGTAAATACACGGCAGTGTGTCTTTCGTACTGTCTTTGAAAGTTCTAAGACCAAAGTTGATCCACTCATCACACAACAAATACCTCCAGGGCCTGTCTATATGCCAGCCACACGGTCACATTGTGTGATACGTGATAAACAAGGCAAAGCCCATTCTTTATGTCACTTCCGGTCACTAATGATTGACTGTGGTTGGATTTTGGGGGGCATGAAGGGAGCATGACCCAGCGTGATGGTGTTTTGATAATGATGATGATACCATTCCTATGGAAGGTCGTCCAGCACCTGACCCTCCCCACCCCGCCCCCAGTCACAGGCGACAAGACTGCTTTCTGCCCAGCGATGTCGGGCTTCACCATGGACGGACTATGGCCACTGGAAGGTGGACAGGAATGCAGGGAGCCAGGGAGAGGGTATGTCAAGTTTCTACCAGCCCCCTCTGCTCCTTCACCCATGGCAAACCTGGGATGTGGGTGCTGGGACACCAACTCTGCAGGCTTCTCACCCCATCCACGTGGGCATTTTGCAGATTCTTGTAGTGAGGGGGACTTCCCACATTTCTTAAGGATTCATCTACTCACCGGCTGCCCTTCTCCATCCATGTGGGGGTTGGAGGAAGGACTCCAGAGAAAATCCTTGTCTGTATCCATCCCCACAGCTCTGCGGGATTCCTTATAATGTGGTGTTTGCTTACATCCTTGTAGGACTCTTCATTTATCATAGGTTCTTAGCCAGCAGTGCATATTAATCTACCACAAATATTTATTCTGCACCTTTTCTGTGTCATGTACAGAAGATGCAGTATTAGGGAAACGTGTGGTTTTTTCTCTGTGATACTTACATTCTATAGGAGAGCATTTCGACACATGAATGCCTGCCCATGGGCTTTCTGAGTTAGTGAGTATGAAGTGGGACCTGTGCTTTTAAAAAAATGCCAGTGTCAACAGTTTTTCATCAAACTGTGATGTGCAGAAAACCGCTATCCTGAAAGGTGCTATTAACGTAGATGCTTATTGTCGGCGATGAACGGGAAAGACCCACAATTGTGTCCTGTTAAAAAAAAAGAGAGAGATGAAAATTATTACTCTGTGTATTGATTCCACACTTTCAAAATGAGGCCATTTCCTGGACTTGAAAGTTGCAGGGTTCAATACAAAGTGGTGGGTGATGGAGTTCTGTGTTTAAGCAGAGAGTCTAATAGCACTTTCCCCGATTTGAATGATTCACTGTGTTGTCCGAAGCCCACTCCCTGGTACCTACTATATTGTCTGGCACAGAGAAGGTAATTCATAAATGTTTTTAAATACATGTGTCAAATTCAAAACCAGCACTCAATGTCTACTCCATTTCCTCCTCTGGCAAGGATTTGTTGAATACCCAAGTGGAACTTGATGCTGTTCACAGATATCCATCTCCCTCTCCTTCTGAGAACACAGCGGGTTGTTGGCATTGACCCCGTTGTATTTAGGTGAGGCCGTGTGAATTGTCTGAGTGGATGGAAAGTGACTATGGAAGCTTGGATGTGTCTCGACTGCAACTCTCTCCCCTGCCTCCGTGATTATGAAGTCTTGTCTTTTAGATTGAGATTCATCCTCCTGAGTCCCTGAGTGACCACAGTGACGGACTCTCTTACCCCATTGATCCACGTTAGTTAACCTGATAAACGCACAAGTCATTCTAAGCCCCTGGGAGGGTTTTTTTTTTTTTTTTTTTGCACACAACCTGGTTCACCCCGACTGGCCCACCCTACACTCTGCCGAACATTGTATTACATGCAGAAAACACAACAATAAACAAGACAGTCTCCACCCTAAGGGTGCTGAAAACCTATGAAAATGCCTAGGGGAGCCTGGGTGGCTCAGTCGGTTAAGCATCCAACTCTTGATTTCGGCTCAGGTTGTGATCTCGGGGTCGTGGGATTGAGACCCCGTGTCGAGCTCCCTGCTCAGCATGGAGTTTGCTTCTCCCTCCCCCTCTGCTCCTTCCCCCTGCTCTCTCTCTCTCTCTCAAATAAATGAATAAATACAATCTTTAAAAAAAATTAAAAAAATAAATGTATCGGTGTGCGTCTAGCAGAAAATATATTAAAATGGCAAGAGTGGTTTTTATCTTGGTGTAGGGATTAAGTCAGATTGTTCTTTTCTTCTTTGTATCGTCAGTGTATTTCCCAAATTATCTTTAATAGATATGTATCACTTTTATGTTCAAAAGGAAGTCATGCATCATGTATTAACATTGTTTTTATTAATATGCTTCCTACTTACCTGTGAGTTGTGAGGTCTTTCCTGCTGGGATGCCCTTGAGCAGAGCACGGTTTGCACATTGATCTCTAGAGCCGGCTTGACAAATGAGGCTGTTCTCAGGAAAAATCCCATCCATCCACAGTTCTCCGCAGGCATAAAGAGAAGCAAGGAATTCCCATAGCACGCGCAGGTCTGCAAGGGACTGGTGGTCCACGTCTGGGAGGGACACAAGAAGAGCAAACAGTGAGGTGACTCTTGTGGCATTTCAGCCCTTTGTCCGAAACACCATGGAAACACGATTGGGGATTGGGGATTATTCGCCCATGTAGACAACTAAATGTGAAACATTTTAAAAGAAGATTTATTTTTTTTAACAAATGACAAATAGAGATCTGAGAGTCGGACTGTCTTTTAACTGCTGTGTTACGTCCTTACATGCTAAAGGGTGGTTATTACACAACGGAAACTGCCAGATACCAGAGTTGAAAATTCGTAGGGTATGCATTTGTAGGAAGTGAAGGATATAGTTCTTTTTATGTGAATAATGCCAATTGATCATTCCAAAGGTCATTTTATAAATATAAGCCACCATTTATTCTTATGTGCAAATTGTGTAGGGGTAACAAAGGGGGATATTAAACTTGCCAACAGAGCTCTAAAGATTCTACAAACACTTCTGATTTCCCTCTTCTTTTAAGCAATGAGTAGCCTAACAGAATTACTTATCTGAAAACTGCCGTGTGAATTTGGTTAATCAAACTTACTGCATTTGTTCATACTTTTGAAAATAGGGTCACAGGTGGTTGGCAGGTGGGCAGTTCAATTTCCTAATTATACATGCTTTCATAAATAGTAATCCCACCCCCATTTAAAAGATGCCATATTATCTTCAAAATTGTTTCTGAATTCCAAGCACATTTTGCTCAAATAAGATAAATAACGATGGATAACTTAGAAAGCAAATGAGATTCTACATTAATAATCAAAAATTTTTAAAGAGCTATGCAGTATGCAGAAGGGTAGCATTATCTGCAGAACACAGATTTTGTTTATAATACAGCTTTTTTGGGGGGAGTACTTTTAGGTTAGGAGCATAGACAAGGGATCATGGCTCCTAAGAATGAGCTCACAAAGCACATCTTTTCCTCCTTCGGTCCATTTAATGTATAAATTCCAAAAGCATTGGGGCACCTGGGTGGCTCAGTCGGTGAAGCGTCTGCCTTCGGCTCAAGTCATGATCTCGGGGTCCTGGGATCGAGTCCCATATCGGGCTCCCAGCTCAGCAGGGAGTCTGTTTCTCCCTCTCACCCAATGCTCTTGCTCTCTCTCTCTCTCTCAAATAAATAAATGAAATCTTTAAAAAAATTCCAAATGCATTTCCAATTATGGATTTGAGAAGGACTCAGATGATTCCTTAGCTTTCATAATTTTTAAAATTATGGGATAAGGCGCCATTTTACTCATATTGTCATCCGAAATAATTGTCATGAGAAATAATTTTTGAATAATTACAATGTGTTAAGTCATTTATACATGTCCTGAGTTCTTCGGAGCCATAATTTGGAGGAATAGATCTCAGCTCCTGCGGGGGTGCTCAGAAATCATGGCACCACCATTTAAGACCCTAGAGTCCCCATACTTATAAAATAAATCCATTCTACAATGTGGCTAAGCTTCGACTGGCCCACAGTGCTGACTGCCTTCACAACCCATCCCTTATAAGCTTCTTCCATCCCCAGGCTCCCTCTCTACTCCCCTTCCAGTATTTTGTGATAATACTTCCCCAAAAAACTATTTTCACCTGGACCCTCATTTCAGGGTCTGCTTCTAGGGGATGGCAACCTAAGATAAATTGTACCCATCATTTGGCTAGTTATGAGAACAGAGTGCCCCTTACTACCCCAGGTTAGGGGGAGATTGAAATTAAAATATGCAAATAACCATCTAAAAAATTACCTCCCTAATGTCTAAACAATTGAACTCTTAACTCTTCAAACTTTCATACATTCTTAGTTTTTATTAATAACTTTTACAAGTGGTTGCCTACCTTACTGTGGAAAGTGGGGGTCCATAGTACCCATTGTTTGGTTGAACCAGAAAGAGCTCCTTACGGGGCACCTGGGTGGCTCAGTCAGTTGGGCGTCTGCCTTCGGCTCAGATCACGATCCCAGGGTCCTGGGGTTGAGGTCCACACTGGGCTCCCTGCTCAGCGGGGAGGCTGCTTCTCTCTCTCCCTTTGCCCCCCATTTGTGCTCACTTGCTTTCTCTCTCTGTGTGTCAAATGAATAAATAAAATCTTTAAAAAAAGAGAGCTTCTTATATAATCCTATTGGAAGGGTAAGGATATAATAGAAACACTCAGACTCCCCAAGTTGGCCTCTCTCTACCTCTCTCTCTCTCTAATCTTGTTAAAAGAATAAGAATAAAACAGAAACCTAGCCAAGAGAGAGAGAAGGAGAAACGGGGGTGGGGGGAGAGAGAAAGCAAGAAGGAGAGATGTAGATGTAGATATATACATACATAGAGACATGCAGTGGAGTTGAAGTCTATTGATCTCTCTTCCCCAGCCGTGATCTTCTGCTGTGAGAGAACCACTATCCAGAATTTGATATTCTTCATTCCCAGAAGCTTTTTATTTAGGCCTTCAGGCGCTTAGGGTCATAAGGACTTGAAGCACCATCAGCAACGTGAATTCATAGCATCCACAAAGGGGAGATTACAAATACAGAGGTACAGAAACCAGACTGAATGGATCTTAATATTTAATAAGGGAACTTAATCTATCTCATTACATTTTATATTAGTTGTTCTAATAAATCTTTTCTCATCAGCAGTCCTGACAAATTTAATAGACTTTATAAATAATTGGTCAATATCAGCTGTGTCATAAATTCACTTCAACTTTGGAAAGAGTCCCAGTAGTGAGTTTTGGACTGTACTCCTGCAAACAATCCATAATCCACAATTAACCTTGGTTAAAAATGGGACAGGTATTTGATCCTGGCAAATGACAAGTTTTGCCTGGATGAGAAAAAACAAGTTAAGTTCCCCATAATTATAGGTTTTAAGAATACTAATTTCAGTGTATGTGAGCCCTGGGCCAGGAAATTACTAAGAATATTTTTCAAGAAAAATGCTCTATCAGGGGAGGGAAGTCAAGTTTAGAGGCACAACTGAAATGTGAATCAGAAGCATTTATTCTGTCATTTATTTTACTAGCTTTTTTCCCCACCAGACATCCGGCACTATCAAGTGTGCTAACTGTTAACAGCCTTTCGCCTGTGGGGCACACCTGTTCAGCAAATGCAATGCACTGACTCGTCCTTAAGATGCATCCATGTCTTTCTTTCATCAAATCTGAAAAACACTACCAATTAAGTTTTGACTTTTAATAAGCACGTGACATCGACATTAAAAAAGGTTCAGTTCCTTCTTTGAACCCCAAGACACTGATGACAAACTCTACCTGACACCATATTATTATTTGAAATGTTCTAGCGAATAAGGCAACAAATTAACACTTAGGAAGCCAGGGAAGAGATATACCAGCTAACCCTTGAACAACACAGGTTTGAACTGCGCTGGTCCACTTATGTGCAGATTTTTTTCAATAAATACAGTCCTGGACTGAAAATGTATTTTCTCTTCCTTGGGTTTAAAAAAAAAAACAAAAAACAAAAAAAACATTTTCTGGGGCGCCTGGGTGGCTCAGTTGGCTAAGCGTTTGCCTCCGGCTCAGGTCATGATCTCAGCGTCCTGGGATCGAGCCCCGCATCGGGCTCCCTGCTCCGCGGGAAGCCTGCTTCTCCCTCTCCCTCTGCTGCTCCCCCTGCTTGTGCTCTTTTGCTCTCTCTGTCAGATAAATGAATAAAATCTTTTAAAAATAACATTTTCTATATTTCTAGCTTACAGGAATACAGTATGTAATACATAGAAGATGCAAAATATGCACTCATCGACTGTTTATGTTATCAATAAGGCTTCAACAGGAGGCTCCTAGTAGTTAAGTTTTGGGGGAGTCAAAAGGTATCCATGCATCTTCGACTGTGTGGGAGGGTAGGCACCCCAACTCCCATATAGTTCAAGAGTCAACTGTATTTTGTCATGTTTTTATTTCTAACTTAAAGTTCAAATTAGATTTTTTTAAACAAATTTTTCCCTTTCGTGAGATAGAGAACTTTCTTGTAAACCAGTTTTAAGTTTTTCCCAGCGTTTTTAGGCAGATCTGAGAGCTTTAGGTGGAAACAGCAAGTCTCCAATACCCATTTTGGAGCATAAACATTCAACTTTAATACACAACAACTACCTTCTAAATAATATTATGATATTTTAGAATAAGATATTGAATTACAAAATTGTAACTTTGAGGGGAAATTTTAAAGATAATTTTTTTTTTGAAAAGAATTAAGACCTCAGTCCCAAGCAAGACCACAGGGTACTTCTTGCTGTGTGTCCTCACGGGTTCCAGGAAAACTGGGTTTACAAGATACTGTTTTATTGAACAACAACAAGGTTGTAGAGACTTAACAGGTAGAGCCAAAATTATGTGGTTCAAGCCTAGTGGGAACACTGAAAATACACCGAGTTATTTTCTGAAGATGTGCATCATTTTGCTGTACCTTGTCTGCTTTTGAACATTTTAGAAAACACAAGAATACCCAAGGACGCGTTCCCCTGAGTCTTCCCAGGCAATGTCACCACACAACTCTAGAAAACTCCACCGTGTTATCATAAATTTTTTTCTGATCTCACAGTTCCCTACTTGAGTTTCCTGAGACCCTCGAGGGTTTCCATGGTCCCATTTGGAGAAGTGCTGTTTCAGAACGTACAGCTGAGTGGATGTGAATAAGTAAAAATGCTGCCTTCCATTTACAGTTGACCCTTGACCTTGCATGCACCAACCCTCCTCCCCTGCACAATCTAAAATCCACGTATGACATTTGATTTCAGCAAAACATCACTCATAGCCTACTGATAGGAAGCCTTACTGCTAACATATACAGTCGATTAACACGTATTTTGTGTGTTCTATATATTATATGTTGTAGCCTTACAATAAAGTGAGCCAGAGAAAAGAAAATGTCATTAAGAAAATCATAAGAAAGAGACAATACATTTACTGTACCGTATTTATCAAGACAATAGCAGCATATAAGTGGACCCGTGCAGTTCAAATCTATGTTGCTCTAGGGTCAAGTATATGTATATGTATATGATTTCTGTACACGTTTTTGTCACATCCAACAAAGCACTCGATTCCTACAATATTCCTGTATTCCTGTGAATATTCCAGGTGGAGATCATAAACCACTTCCTAAGTGTGAAAAATGAGGTCCCAGAGTTTGCCTGAGTTTGCACACCTAGCGTCTCCACCGAGACAAAACCCCAAATTTTCAGAGTCCAGATCCAATATTCCTTCCGCACACTCTTTCTCTTCCCAACACTTATCACATCCAGGATAGATGTTAAATATGCGAACGTGATGTCAGATCTCAAAACCAGAGCAGAAATATAACAGGAAGACCCAATTAAGAAGACACTGCTGTGCACATAAAAATGCAAGCAGCAAGTTAGATGTGCATTCTCCTTCCTCCTGACTTGAAGAGACCCATCATTCCTCTCCCTAACCTCTCTCAGGGCTAATTGATAGTTTCCCGAGGAGTAAAAGATTTCAAGCCTGTCTTTCCTCCCCCTGCAGCCCTCCCCATCATCCCCCACCATGACACACACGCGTCTACCTGCCACTTTTTCTAGAAAATATGTTTACAGGTCCTGCATAATTATTCCTGTCTCAGCTTATGCCTCCCTCAGGTCTTAGAAACGTCAGCCAAGAGAGAAGGAGATGCACAGGAAAGACATTTTAAGTAACCTCCTTCTATATCTGACCTTTGTCACCTTTATTCTCAAAGAATTAAAAAAACCAAATAAACAAAAAACAAACCTAGAATTCATAACCCAATGTAAATTCACTTCCTTTAACAGGCAATGGTTTAGAAAACAATAATTTAGGAGAGAATATTTAAAGATGATAACCCTTGGATTTACCGTTTTTTGAAGTGTCTCATAGGATAAGACAAATGATAATGTATTTGGAGGAACTATATGAACCATAGCAACTGTTAGTAAAGCTCATTGTCACATAAAAGGCATCGAGATGGTTTCTGTGGATTTTTAAAGGGGTAAATAACTTTATAGAGGGCGTGGGATTTACAGTCTTGCTATCTGAGAGCCCATGCCCCAAACTGAAAAATTATATTGAACAAAACAAATCATTATCATTGGATTGGATAAAAATGTTTGAAAGATAAGCTTCCTTTGAATAATGGAAATTGTCGTCATGGCACATCACTGCATCCGAGGTGTAAATTCTCCTTGAGGACACAGCAACACGGAAGGAAAAGTCTCCGATAAAACAGGAGGCGGTTGGTCAAGCAACGTGTCAACTGTCATCATGTGAGTTTATCATGTTTTCTAGAGAAGAAGTGATGCACAGGGGAGACCAGGGGAAGTGCCAGACCTCGGCTTACCTTGCAGAAAACTCTGCAGGCGGTAAGGAACATCTGGACCAGTAAATAACCAGGACAAAACAAGTGGCTTTGTTGATGTGGAGAGATTTAAACGGGCATAACGAGCTGCAAATAAGACTGGAAGGCACTGAAGGAATTTAAAGAAGGGCAAGGTAATTAAAGTCAAGTGGAGGAGGGAAAATATGCCAAAGGCAGCGAGCGGTCATAGTTCCTGAAGAACTCTCCGCCGATGTGGCTACACAGCAAAAATCAAATGAAATCCTTGGATGGGAATCTCTGAAAGGTAAATGAAGAAAAACTTTTCTAGAACCACATAGATGGAAGGGAGGAAGGAGAATTGCCCAGAAATGGAAGTGGGCAAGGATGTCTTAGGTAAAATAATAATAATGGGAGAAATTGTGATAGGAAAGCCCACTTCCTCATGATGTAACAGAACTAAAAGTTTTTTAAAAAGCCCCTTAAAAGCCAATAGAGACCCACGAGGTTTGTGTTTAAGTTCATGAACTGTAAGCAAAATACAGCCATTTGGATTCTCAGATCCATTTATTCGTACTTTACCAAAATTGCAATGGAATTGGCTACTTGCTCCGGGAATATTAATGGGCTCTCAGTACAGCCTAGCTATGTACCGGGTGCTAGACGAATAAGGGAAAAGAGGTCCTTCCCCTTTGGAATTTATATTATAGGAAATAAGGTTTCCCAGGCAAACGTAGTTTGTAAGAAGCAAATTTGCGCAGGTGGGACTTGTCGCAAGAAAACATCCTGAGAGAGGTAAAAAGTGACATCACATGGTAGTGTGATCAGGAGGGTAAACTTCGTAAAAAACAAAGAAAAGAGTCAAAAAGACTGCTTGTCCAAGGTCATGTAATAAAGGAACAAGCAGGATTCAGGCATTCACTCCTGAGACATCAGTGCCTCCAACACTTGGACCCCACCAGATATAGCCGGTGTTTATAGGGATGATCCTCAGTGACATGCACACGTCCACACAAACACACTCACACACAATCCCTCACTTACCTATGCACACACACTCTCATATATTCATCACATTCTCCTTAAAGAACAAGAAAGGAGAACACATTTTGGAAGGACGTCCATAAAAATGATTGAAATAACGTTTGATTGCTGAAAGAGTCTATGAACGGTTGGAGTATGATAGAATCACGAGTTTTTAACCATGACGGGTGCATGGGTTTTCCTAGCTTCCATCTCACCTCTGTTTTGCTCCTGTAGCTGCGCGGGCAGTCCACATAAAGGGCACTATGTTTCAATGGGAACGACGACCTTCCCCGTGTGGCTTGATCAGTGAGTCAGGTGTACCGAGCTGGACTCCCCAGACCATTGCAGGCTGCTTAGCAAGTAGAAGCAAGAACCAGAGTGGGGGTTGGTAGGAGAATGAACACATGAACTCAACTTCATTTTGATGGCGGATTTTAGGAAATGAAACCACAATTTCTTGGGTGGGATACAAAGCCACTCATCGGGTCTTGACTCCACCACCCGAGGAGTGCCTGGATATTCCCCAGGCTCTCCTAGCACCAGAGGAAATGTGTCTGGGACGATGGCACGAAGGGGCTAATGTCTTCACAGAACATATTTTCAGATGAAAAATAATTCTGGTCCCTGGAAGACTCATTTGCAGAAATGGACTTTCGGTGGCGAGTCCACTGGAAATTTTGGTAAGCGTCTGAGCCAGAGAGATACCCCTTGGAATCTGAAGTTACTAGAAAGAGTTCCCTTCCCCCCACGGCAAATTACAAAATGCTATCGGATTTTCTGCATTTTTGCTGCTCCTGAAATCCAGGAAAGGGGGCAAAACTGACAAGTGCCTTCATGAGACCCTTAAGCGTCCCTAGGAGGAGCACATTTGCTGCCCCGGTATGAGAACGTGTACAAATGTCAGGTGTTCAGAGCCCAGACTCTGCTTGCCGTGGCTTCTGCCTTCTGACAAGCATGTTTCTGTCACCTTCAGGTAGATGAAATTAGTCTCCTGTGCACGGCATCCCTCCAGCTTCTCCTAACTCCTCTTTCATTAGGGAGGTATATGGCAATCATTGCAAAATTAAAATAAAGGCTTGGCTTCCTGGTAAATTACAAATGGTGACTCCTAAGACAAGAAAGGAAGGAAAGCTTTAGGGGGAAAAATTAGGTACGTGGAATAAAACAAAGCAAGACTAAGAATTTCAAATACTGGATACGAAATTCACACAAGTGGCTGGTTTATCATGTGCGATACTGAATTAACTACAGCTAATTGGATACTTTTTTTTCCTTTGATCATTTCTTTCTTCTCCCTCTTTGTTCATCAAAAACTGCAAAGTGAAGTGTCATGGAGAGGGAGGGAGGGAAGGACAGAAAAAGGAAGGAAGGAGGGAAGGAAGGCAGGGAAGGAAAGAAGGTCTTCCATATAATATATTGCTTTCAATTTCATCAATAAAAAGTGTATAATTTTTCAGTCATCTCATATGAATCTTGCAAGTCATAATACAATTTGTCTTGTAAAGAATGTATCCTTTTCTTTGAAGTTAGTGACAGCTAATAGGATGAAAATAGTAATAAACAGAAAAACGTGAAGAGAGTCAAAGTATATAATAATTATTTTAATTTATAAGCTACACTAATTCTTTCACTCACTGGGTGAGCTAAATATCAAAAGCACTCTCTTATTTCCCTGCTGGGTTGATGGTATATATAAAATGAAAATATTACTTATTTTTAACAAGCTCATTAATCATGGTGCAGTGTTAACACGTTAAGACCTAGGGATTAGGTCTAGTTATCATTTCTTGGCATAAAATCCATTCAAGAAATATATCTTTAGAATGAAAACGTACTTTAGGAATACATTATGTATATGCTTGGATCTTTTGCCTCTGCTCTACAGGACTTCAGGGAGCCAAGTTATGCAGGTGCCTCGCTTGAAATGGATTTTGGGGGGGAGGTCAGGGCATTGAAGGGCACAAGGAATTACGCATCAGGCAAGTGTAGATGGAAAAAATAAGTTAGTATGTTTTTACATTCTTAGTCTTGTTTCCCTCCCTCTCCCTAAAAGCTGGTTTTATAAACACACTATGCCTACTAGGAAAAAAATTGATTTTGTCATCATGAATCCTCGATGTTGCATTTTAACGTATTTTATTGGCAATTAAGAGACACTAAAAGCTGAGACTGCATCATAATGAAAAATCAAGAAATGTGTAGTAATCATATGGGGCAGAAAATAAATTAAAAATTGCATTTTGCAACCCATTATAATGTTGCCTATGCGATATTAAATGATTCAGATAAAGATGTTTAATACTCAGTGAATCAGCTTTCAGGAAAATGTTAACATCCCCCCCCACCCCGACCCCTTCCCAAACACCACTACTATAAGAATATTGATTTTATTCTTAAGGCATACACCCAAGGGGCAAAGGAAAAAGGATCTGGGTACTAGAAACAACTCACGGAAGATGCTGACAGTGGGGAAGCTAACCCTACAAGCATCGGGAGGGACGGGGAGCCAAACAGCAATGGGCTTCCCTGCACAGCGCAGCACTCCCTCCCCAGCCCTGCGCCCCCAGGACCATGCCCCTCCCCAGGTACCCGTTCCTCTCCGCGGATAGTTCGGTAGAGGCTCAGACCCAGGGCGTGTCCCTCCCTGAGCACCGTCCAGGGCGCCCTGCGGGCAAGCATCCCGGCCCTCTTCCTGCTTTGCTCCAGGAGGACGGCGGCCAGTCCAAGACCCTCCAGACAGGAGCCTGGAAGTTCCTGTTCTGAAGAATCTGGCTAGAGGAAATACCTAGAGTGGCCCCGTATCAGGGCTTCCGTAATAAAACCACCAAATGATCACCCGTAGAGATGCCCGCCGAGGCTGTATGGTTACCCGCCCTAATGGGGAATGGACAAGGGTCACCACCCAAATGAGGAAACCAGCATTTGTGAACGGTGCTTCAACAAAAAATCACTGGAATAACAACCTGGAAGAAAGGGAGACTAGGAAAAGAAGACAGGGTCCCAAAATAGCAAAGAATCAAGACATAGAAATATAGAAATATAAGCATGCAATTGACAGCTTTAGAGAGGAATCCTTAAAATACCCAAGTAGTAAAAAATGATTGCCTCTGGGTTGAGGGAAATGCATAAAAGTTAAGGGATGATTCTTCTTCTTCTTCTTCTTCTTCTTCTTCTTCTTCTTCTTCTTTTCTTCAGTAAGCCTCTTTGGGTTATTTCCATTTGAAATCTTCTGGATATGTGCATGGATAATTTCAATTTTCAAAAATATATAATGAATCATGCCAATTTTTCTTTCTCATTTTTTTCTTGGCCATACACATTCTGGCATCAAAAGTGCCCAACTGATTGGCAAGTATGTCCCATTCCTACTCTGCCCACGTACACCATCACCTGAGGACCAAAATAGAGTGGAGCCTGTCGGACCCGCCACGTTCACAATGAGTGTGAATCCCAGTGTCTGGGTCCCCAGGCCCACCCCAGCTGCAGTTAATTGGCCAGGAAGACTCATGGGACTCAGCAGAGAGTCAACTCATGGATGTGGCAAAAAAAAAAAAAAAAAAGATACAAAGCAAAATTAGCAAATGGAAAATGTGCATGAGGTGAAGTCCGGAGGAAGCCAGGTGCAAACTTCTAGAATCTTCTCCCAGGACAGTCACAAGAGAAGCACTTAATTCCTCCAGCAGCATGTGACAACATGTCTGAAATGTCATCTACCAGGGAAATTCAAGAGGGACGCATCAGGGTTTTTGTATGGTGTTGGTCACGTAGGCATCTTCTACTTGGTGCTACCCAAATCCCAGACCCACAGAAGGAACGCAGGTTGTCAGCATAAGTCATATTATTTGCATAAATAATTCTGACACAGTGAGCCATTCTTATCAAGGAATAGTTGAAACCCTCCTGAAATCCAGTTCCAAGAGCCCATCTAAGAACCAGCCTTGTAAACTGGCCTTTCAAAGGACAGCAGTCTCAGGATTGCTGTGTTAACTCTTTCTTCACCCAAGATGTGTGGAAGCTCAGGGAAGAAACATAACTTCCATTTCCACTGGACATACAACTGGAGGAATGCGATCCTGGAACTGCAGGCAGCCCATAGTGCCTTTGCTTAAAAAGTATGTCTTTTTGGAATGGACACAACAGAAGAAAAAAATGAGAGATGATAAGAAAGAAACCATATCCTTCTGAGTCCCTAGATACAACCGTACCTGCTGCTCAAAATTTCCTGGATGCTTGTTTTGCAAGCCAATAAATTCCCTTCTTTTGTGTAGGCCTGCTGCATTTTTTTTTCACTTGCAAAAGAAAGAAACATAATTTATATATCCCATGTAGCAAGGACCTTATATTATTTATTGTTCTTAGAAAGGAGAAGACCTTGAAGAAAGGTATGGAGAAGAAAGGAAAGAAGGCAGAAGAGGAAGATTGTCAGGGATGAGAGTGAGGATGAAATTTAGGTTTTAGCTGAAATCCCAGAACCAGGAGGTTTAACCGGGCAGCCTGAACATCTCCATGGAAATCTTATTCTTCTGCCCCAGAAGACACCACCCATTAAATAAAATACACTGTCAGCTACATTGATAGAGCTGAAACTGAAACTACCTTTAAAGAATTAGAAAATGAGTATTAATTGCATTGTGAATGATACCAAGCTTTGTAGCTTGTTCTGGACTGATACCCTAGAGAAATCATTTCTAACAACACTAATGAATTAGATTTTATGCTTCAGGAGAGCCCTTAATGGTCGATTCATATCAGGGCTGGTGGGTATTTATAACCTTAATACAAATGACGTCTGCATTAGACATTGGCCCTGGATTTTTTTCTGCCACACAAGAGAAAAGGAAGGAAATCTTCTAGGCTTGTATTCCAGCAAAACTTCTTTCAGGAAAAAATCAAACTGGGGCCGCTGGGTGGCTCAGTAAGTTAAGTGACTGCCTTCAGCTCAGGTCATGATCCCAAGGTCTTGGGATTGAGCCCCACGTCCGGCTCCCTGCTCAACAGGGAGTCTGCTTCTCCCTCTCCCTCTGCCCCTCCTCCTGCTTGTGCTTGCTCTCTCTCACACACACTCTCTCTCTCTCAAATAAATAAATAAATAAAATCTTAAAAAAAAATCAAACAATTGATTCCAAATGAACCAATGTTCAGAAATACAGATGGGGAAAATGGCTGAAGGAAGTTCATATTTACCAAACTTGAGAAACATTTAGACTCCTTTCAAAAGGTTACATAACATTTTTTATATCCTAAGAGTGATTCTCAACTTGCTAGCGTGGACGGTCCTGAAGTACTAGGTATTCATTCACTGTCAGTCTGTGGCAGGTGTCACAAAGTGACAAGAAAGACAAGTTAAAACAAACATGTGAGGGTGACCCCATGGGGGTGAGTGAGAAAGTTAGTGTATTACAGGGCACTTGCCATTCACATCCAGTCATATACGAGCCCAATAATGCCAAAGTTGCCGCAGAATACTAGAAATCCATATTTTGTATGAAGTCTCTAGATTTTTAAAATTTGGCTACTAATTCAGAATGTTACATTGTGCCCACTAAAGAGAACACTTTTAAACTCATAGAATACTGTATGTCAACCATACTTCAGTTAAAGATATTTTTAAGATTTTACTTATTTATTTGAGAGAGTGTGTGTGAGAGAGAGAGGGCACAAGGGGGGGGGGCTGGGGAGGGGCAGAGGGAGAGGAAGAAGCAGACTCCCTGCTAAGCAGAGAGCCCCAAGCAGGACTCAATCCCAGGACCCCAAGATCATGACCTGAGGGAAAGGCAGATGATTAGCCAACTGAGCCACACATTTGCCCCGAATTTAAACTTTTAAGATAATCTTACTGGCCACTGCAGTTCATCTTTTGTGAATTGCTCACACAGTGCCCTTGTAATGTGTATTCAGTTTTTCAACTGTGGAGTTAATTTTTTAAACAATTGGAGTGTGCCGGCTGGATTGCCTTCAAACCGTCACAAATAGCCCCGTGAGTTAGACTCGATCATCGCTATCTGTTTGTACAGATGAGGACAGTGGGGCTCACATGGGTCTCACCTGAGATCATGCAGCTGAATGGGGAAGAGAGGGAACTTGAGCCCAGGACTTTAAATGTCAGGATCTTTCCTAGAATTCACTGTGTCTGTCCTGCCCTTCTCCACCAGCAGTGCTCACCACACAAGCTGCCAGCGGGTTAGCAGAGTGAGGGGAAAGAGTTAAAACCAACAGCCCTGCTGTCTCTGGTCTGTGGGCACTGGGAATTTGTGTAAGCTTGATTAGAAATGGCCCGGGGTCCAGCTCTTCCCTCTTGTCCTGGGACTGGGACCTGGATCTCATGACCCTTCTGAGCCTCAGTTTCCTCGTATTTAATATGGAGACAGTGGTGGCTTCCTTATTTGCTCAACCAGGTCACGATCAAATAGAGGTGGTGTCAATGTGAAAATGCTAATGGTATCCAATATGGTGTAATATTAGCATAAGGAATGAATGTGGGAGGGGGAGATCACCGTTACTGTTTCAGCAAATGCGATCATGCATACAAAGAGTAGTGAAGTGTGTGGAGTTCAAAGCAGATTACGGGTTACCTCTGAATTTTTACTGAAATGGGATGACCGTCCTAAGTGATTTTGCAAAGATTCAAAATCCTTGAAAAATAATGAATTCTTCCATAGAGGCAAAATGCCTCCAAAGAATTGAGGAGCATGTCCTTTCAAATCTAGGTTCTATAGCCTTGTCAGAGAAATAGCCCTCCCTCAAAAAACTAATTCTTGAGCCTGTGATTCTCAATGAGGGGGTGATTTTTCTCCCAGAAAAATTTGGTAATGTCTGCAGACCCTTGATCACAACTGGATGGGGAGTGTTCCTGGCAACTAGTGGGTAGAGGCCAGGGATACTTTAAATTCCTACAATGCACAGGACAGCCCTGAGTGTTCCTGGCAACTAGTGGGTAGAGGTCAGGGATATTTTAAATTCCTGCAATGCACAGGACAGCCCTGAGTGTTCCTGGCAACTAGTGGGTAGAGGCCAGGGATATTTTAAATTCCTGCAATGCACAGGACAGCCCCTACAACCAAACCTACCCCACCCAAAATGTCAAAAGTGTCAAGGTTGAGAAACCCTTTTTTATATGCAGGACCCAGAGCCTGTGCCCTCTGAAAACTTATATTTCTG
This sequence comes from Eumetopias jubatus, assembly GCF_037043125.1. Taxonomy (NCBI): domain Eukaryota; kingdom Metazoa; phylum Chordata; class Mammalia; order Carnivora; family Otariidae; genus Eumetopias; species Eumetopias jubatus. The sequence continues at coordinate 89,878,842 of NW_028274822.1, read as the reverse complement.
TGCTTCATGTCAAACGCCTTCTTTTAACATCAGGAGATGCACCTTCTAAAGAGCAGAATGAGACCTGTGTCGCTGGGAAGTTTTATGACCTAGTACTCTTCACCTCTCCGCCCCAGTGATCTTGCCCCTAAAGGACAAGAGCAACGCAATCATCATAAAGTCATTGCATGGAGCACCATAATTTAGTCTGCTGAGAATGACCAGGAATGAAACAAATCTGACTACTGCTGACCCAGCTTCAGGAAGGATGGTGACCCACACCACTGTGGAAATGTGCACCTGTACCTTTAAAACAGTCTCTCATTTGGAAACCTATCTGGGCAGGAAGGATCAAGAATCTATTAACTCAGACACATTCCCTCTAAATAAAATGGAAATAGGTTCTTTGAGACATTACTGGCTATCTCAGGAGAGATAATACTTACATCTGCATCAGCTGATACAATGTGACCACAGAAAATGCCCTGAAATTTGGTTTCTTTTACCAAGGTTTGGTAAATTGCCAGCATTAAATAAACGTTTGCTGAATTAATGAATGAAGTTTCTCCTATATGTATTCTCAAATATGTCAGATTTTCCTATTTTTTTAAAGAGAAGTCAGAAATCAGGGTTTAGAGATGAAATCCTATAATTTTTAAAAGACGTCAATAATATATTGTATGGCTTAAAGAAAACCTCTTCTGGTCAAAGGCAGACAGAGTGAAGCCTCAGTATTAAAGCACATGCACTTGGTTTTTTTTCCCCCTCAAAACAAAGGACTATTATATTTAAGCCTCATTAGTTGCAAAGTGGATTGCCTCTGCTTAATTTAATCAGGAAAAGACTTAGTAAGGAATACCAGGAAGCTCAAGAATGGCTCCAAGCGAGGGTAGAGGAAGTTCTTACTCAGGGACCGGTTTGGGAGACACTCCAGAGAGGCAGGTTAGCAAAGGAAGAATGAAGGTGGGCAGAGCCGAGAGACGGACAGGACCACGGGATGGGAGGGGCTATGATATAGGAGGAACTACAATGTGGGAGGAGGCATGGGTGGGAGGAGTCATGGTGTGGGAGGAGCCATTGGGTGGGAGGGGCTCTGATATGGGAGGAGCTATGGTGTGGGAGGAGCCACCGGTGGGAGGAGCCATGAATGGGAGGGAACCACAATAGCTATGACACCTGGAAAGCCACTATCAACCACCATGGACCCAAGAAACGAGCTGCACATTTGCCACCACTGTATAACATGGCTGCCCTGTGTCATTCCTGTCTATCCTAACGTAGCTCCCATATCAAAATCTCTCACAGAAGAACCTGTTAGAGCCCAAGTCACATGCTCCACACTTGTGACCGTGAGGTTAGAAAACAGAGCTTCTGGGGACGCCTGGGTGGCTCAGTCAATTAAACATCTGCCTTCCGCTCAGGTCATGATCCCAGGGTCCTGGGATCGAGTCCCACATCGGGCTCCCCGCTCAGCAGGGAGCCTGCTTCTCCCTCCCCCTCTACCGGCTGCTCCCCCTGCTTGTGCTCTCTCTCACACACAAATAAATAGAAATCTTAAAAAAAAAAAGAAAACAGAGCTTCTGTAGTGCTTTCTTTCTATGTCGAGAAGCTGGATTTGCAATGAAGAGATCCACCAAAACGTAAAATGAATGTGTGTCCCATATGTTCACAATTTCTGGGGGTTTTTTCTCTTCCTGGACACACAGCTAGACTGTTTCCCAGCCTCTACTGCAGTAAGTGGAGTACGTGACTGAGCCCCGGTTAATGAAATGTGAGCAGAATTCCTATGTGGCTTCCAATATCCTCCCATGTAATCCTACTCACTTTCCTCATTCACTGGCCAAAGGCAGGGAAGCCAACCAGTGCTTTGAGATCCTAGGGGAGGGGCTTAAATCCCCAAGTGACTGTGTGGAGCAGAGCCCCTCATGCCCCAGCTGCTAATCAGAGTCTAAACACACTTCCTTATGTTGACTGAGAGTATGAATTTACCTGTTACTGCTGCTAGCTTGCTTCATTTAATCCAGAGTACAATGATGAAACTTAGTAATATACAATTAAAGCTACAACCTCCACAGAATTAGGAAAAATTATGATATCACTGCGAAGATCATTTCCATCACCCCTCAAGTTCAATCACCAAAATTGCATGCAGTCTGTGGGGCTCAGCCTTTGCCATAAACCCTGTAAGATTTGTGGTAACATTAACACTGGAGTAGTAAGAATCATCAGAATGCACATTACTGAATATAAGAGAACAAAATGTTAATCATTCTCTGTAACCAAACTGCCTGTAAAGGCTTTGTAAAATTTCCATTAAGAAAACGTTGTAAACTCCTTTTTTTACATGCTCTACTAGACATTATATTCTTTGCATATTTATAACATTTGTGTTTGAAAACTAATATTTCTTTTGCTTCTTTATGGGTCATTTACTTGTTGTGTTAAACTAAGAAGAAACAAATGTCTAAGATGACATTTGCTCTAATATGTTACTTAATGCAAACCCTTATGAGCTGTCAATGGTTTGATTATCTTATAAGTGAAGAAGGTGTGAACTCCAAAATGTTTCTCTCTTTCAGGTCCAGAAAAGACTCTTGGAATATTTTGGTAATTGATCTTTCCCTCTGATTGGCATTTCGAGTTCAATTGTTCCATTGTTCCCTAGATACAACTACTCACTGTCTTTTCATGCACTTAAGGAGATGTTACAGGAAGATGTAACACTGTTAAATGTTACCTAAGCACATGATAATGACCTTTTCTAGAATGGGAACCTCTGTAATATAAAAACCACTGCCTCTAAGTGTCCCTAAAGTTTGATTCCTTGATCCACTTATATTCGTGGTAAAGGTGAGGAGAGGTGGCATTTGGGGATTGTTTCAATTGATTGCCAACTGTGACAGACAAGTGATTAATAGCCAAGTTCTGGATGCCAATGGTGTGGGTGTGATTTGGGGCTCCAACATGGGCTTACTCTATGACCTTTGTCAACTAACCATAGGACTGGCCCACATTCGAGGGATGCACTGTGGACCCCACCTCTCTATGGGGGGAATGGCAGAGAATTTGTGACTGTCTTTATTCTAACACAGGGTGTACAGCTAAATGCCATCCACCACCACCCCTTTCCTCCTTCTCCTGGGTACCTTTATACAGTGATCTGAACAGTAGTACATGACAAGCCTGCCCATGAGCATCCCAGTGAACATCTCATATCCTTCTCAAAATATTTATTCATTCCTTGCAAGTGAGTTCTCCCTCCTGACCAGGAAAGAGAGCTGGAAATCACAATTTTCTAATCCCTAGTGTGGCAATGTTGAGAGACAGTTGTTATTATCTAAATAGATTCACACAGAGAACATCCTCTGTCTCCCAGGACATCATGTCAGGAAATGGGATCTAAGAAACTGGATGAAATGATCCGCCCACCCCATCTTCCCTGTGGGTTAAGGTCAGTGTTGACGTTCATTTGGGTAGGTTAAAGTAATGAGAAAACCCCACTTAGATTAAACTATTCAATGGGAAATTCGTGATGTCTGTACTAACTAGTTCAGGAATATAAACGCAGCAGTAACTATTAGATCCAGGGCATGTGTGTGTTTCTCCTGGCGGGGGGGTGGGGGGGTGGGGGTAGGGAATGGAGCCAGTCTGAGTCACCACTGCCTCACTCAGAATTGCCGGGTTTTATAGTTCTTAATGTTCTCTCTTCACTGCAAGGGAAGCTGATGCCCCAAGCAAAGACGATGTGTTAGCTTTCTGAGGTGGATATTGAAATTGCCTTAGAATTAGTGCCTTTGGATGACAATCAGTGGGGTGAGCAGAGCCACGGATAGGAATTCTTTTGTTTCTGGCGCATGCAATCTGGTGATCACATCTCCAAGTATAAACATCCATTAGACATCCCATTCTCACTGAGCTGTGGGAGATTTTCAGAAGAGCTTGGGCCCTCTTGCTTTAGGGACCGAGTGACCCTCTCAACAGTTCTTTGTGGCCCGAGAATTCAAAGGCATATTCCAATCCACGTCGTGTCCTAGGAGAGGGGAGCCCAATAGCAGACATGAGGTTCACCAGGAAGTTTGAGTGGGTTGAGTTCAGCCCCGATACCAAGCTCAGAGCCTGAGTCATCATGATTGTTTTGTCACCCGGTCTCCATGACTGGTGAAGGCAGACAACCTAAGATAGTCAGTGCCACGCATTGTTCTGGCCATAGAGACCGGCCCAAGGGTGGGCAAGCAACCTAAACTACATAAACTGGGTCAGTCAGCCAGATCAGAATCTTTCCTGTGCCGGGGGAGGCACATGCATAACAACGTGGTTCAAGGAGGCTTCGAATGAATCAATAACAAGGAGGAAGGGGACGTGCTCTGCACAGAGCTAGGAACATTTATTTCCAGTGGAGAGAAATACAGAGAAATGGAACCAGACCTCTGAACAAGCATCCCCTTGGCAACCTCCATTTTTCCTCATCTGGAAAGGGGGTGTAATGATTGTGTCAGTCAAAATCGGCTGATTAATAACCACAAAATCTCAATGGCTTTACACCAGAAAGATTTATTTCTTAATGGCAGTCTGATGTGAGTCAGTGAGGGGCTCTTCTCTACAGAATCGTTCAGGGCCCTGGGTTCCTCCCCATGTCGGGGGCCCCTCCATCCCCTGAGGGCTACTCAGAGTCCCCCACTGGATTGTCTGTGGCCAGCCAATAAATGGGGGAAGAAGGGAATTGATGGGCTAGCAGAAAGGTTTTATAAATCCAAAATGAAAATGACAATATCACTCCATCCACGTTCCAATGGCCAGAAATCAGTCTTGCGGCTTCTGAGAAATATTGTGTAGGCAGGGCCCAAGAGGAAAAATGAAACAGTTGGTTGACCTTGAAGCCAGTCTGTGCCACAGATAATATCAGCAGCCCCACGGGGTGGTTGAGAAGATTATGGGGAGAGTGGAGGTCAAGGTTTTGTAACCACAGCACTGTTGACATTTGAAGCAGACGATTCTTTGTTGAGGGAGATCTGCTATTGTAGCATATTTTTAATAAAGATTTTATTTATTTATTTGACAGGGAGAGAGAGAGAGAGAGAGAGCACAAGTAGGCAGGGCAACAGGCAGAGGGAGAGGGAGAAGCAGGCTCCCCGCTGAGCAGGGAGCCCAATGCGGGACTCGATCCCAGGACCCTGGGATCATGCCCTGAGCTAAAGGCAGACACTTAATGACTGAGCCACCCAGGTGCCCCTATTGTAGGATATTTAACAGCATTCCTGGGCTCCACCCACCAGATGCCAGTATCATCTCTCCAGTTGTCTCCAGATGGAGCCAAATATCTCCTTGGGGACAAAATCAGCCTCAGTTGAGAATCGCTGATGGAGGGAGGGGCTCACCACTGAGCCTGGCATTCAGCCTGACAAATACTCTTACAGCCCTTAGAGGTGAGAAGTAGATGTGAAAGTCCGTGTAGGACTACTTGTAAGAAGAGACGATGCTCATCAGTATTCGTTATTATTATGTGGTCTTGGCTGCCCCACTGTTGTTTCACACTGTGTCACTGTTTCAGAAGCTTTGTATATAAGTCACTTCCTTTAGGGTCAGGAAGCCGTAAGTAGCAAGAAATGTACTTCCTTCCTTCCTTCCTTCCTTCCTTCCTTCCTTCCTTCCTTCCTTCCTCCCTCCCTCCCTCCCTCCCTCCCCCTTTTCTTTCTTTCTTTCTTTCTTTCTTTCTTTCTTTCTTTCTTTCTTTCTTTCTTTCTTTCTTTCTTTCTTTCTTTCTTTCTTTCTTTTTCTCTTTCTGATATACTTTGATTCTAAGTAGTTTTGTGTCATTATTCTCTGGAGAGATTATTTGACACAGATAAGGGAATATTTCATTGCAACGAAGGATCTTCCTTTATAGTAATGCCTGCCCAGGGCCAAGATTTTCTATTTCCCTAACACCTAAAATTATTCCTATAGAGCTAAGGTATAGATCAATAGATAGTAGGTGATTGACAGATTGATGGCTAGAGAGGCAACTAGACAATTCTATTTTCCAGGGTAACTAACAGACCCAATAATATATGGAGATAGTAAAGAGGGTTCATTTCAATGACTGCGTGATCTCACTTATATGCGGAGTCGAAGACAGTCAAACTCATAGAAGTACAGAGCACAATGGTGGTTGCCAGGGGGTGGGGGCTGGAGGAAATGGGGAGATGTTGGTCAGGGGTATAAAGTTTCAGTTATGAATAAGATGGATAAGTTCTGGCGATCTAAAGCACAGCATGGTGAATACAATTAGCAATACTGTGTCGTATCCTTGAAAGTGGTTAAGAGAGTAGATCTTAAGTGTTCTCATCATGCATAAAGAAAAATAGTAACTATGAAAGCAGATGGATATTTTCATTAGCTTGATTGTTGTGGTTACTTCACAATGAGTATATATTTAAAAACATCAAGCTGTACCTTAAATATAAAAAAAAATTTATTTGTGCATTATACCTCCATAAAGCTGGAAAAAGATAAAAGTTCCCTCTTGTCAAACAAAAGTGTCCCATGTATGAGAAGACGCTGTTTCCTTCCACAGGGAGAATCACCTACTGCTAGAAATATGAAAATGAATTTAAAAGCATCCCCCATGAAGTACGATGTGTCCTCCGTAAGTCAAAGTTAGGCGTAACTGGGTGAAATTTACATTACTTAACCGGATTTGTTAGTGGTAATTTAATACATTAATTATTGTAAAATTGTGTTTGTCACCAATAGTGACTATAATTGGATGTTGTATTTGACTGTGGCTTAAAACTGAAGGTGCACACCCTGGGAGGGGCCGTGTCCTAGATGAGGTGCCTGAGCGTCAGCCAACCACCTCCTCACATGGGCTGAGTGTTTGCTGTGAGTCCGGCAAAGCACGCTCCATGGTTAATACCGTCCACCCAGAAGCGGTGGAAACTAAGGCAGCTCTGCAAACAGAGCTCTTTCCTTTGAACTTGGAAATCAAAGAAGACATCTTCTGTGACCCTGAGGTATCAGGGGAGTGTGCAAAAGAAGTGGGAGGCAGAGACGAGTAAGTCCTGGCGGTCTGTGAGCTCCCCAGTCCTCTGCTCCTGGGCCCGCACTTGGGTTCCAGCCTTGTGTTCTGTGGGACACCCTGCTTCTTATAATCCATCTCCTGTGGAGGCTTGTTCACTCGAGATGATCCCCTTTGCACACAACTAGAGAAGGCTAACCGAAATGTCTCATGGACCCTGGGCTAGTGCAGTGGCTAGAACCAGCTAAGCCCAGGTAGTTAGAATAAAACCAGAGCCAGAATAGTTTTGCCATAGGTCTGTATAATTGGCTTTCTTCTGAAAATTGCACCACTGTACACATTCCTCCTGTTGACTCTTACTTCAAACACTTTTTTCTTGTAAAGCCTTGAAAAAAGAAGACATTTTGACAATTATTTAGTTCTATAAATCACCCAGATTCAGAAGTCTTTTGGATAATATCTCTACCTTCAGTGATATTTGACCAGGTTTTGTTTTTTTTGGGGGGGCGGGTTGGGATGGGTGGGAAGGACAAGACCGCCTTGCATCCGATCAGACTTTCTTTGGTGAGGAAGCTGCACAGTGTGAGTCTCGCTGAGGGTGGGGCTCCACTTCTCTTTAAAGAAGTCAAAAGAGGCCAGAAATTGTCTTCCTGCTTTGTGCCGGGTCAGGGCATAGGAGGGACACCAAGGCTTGACCCACTGAAAGCCCGGTCCTGACATTTCGGTCTAGACAGAGGGACCTAAATACGGGGCAGGGAGTGAGCGGTCAGCGGGGGCAGTGCCCGTCCCTAGGTCATTGCCGTAGGGCTCCTCGGCGACATCATCTGCGTGGCCCAGAGCCGCCGTCGGTCCCCGCTGCTTTCCCAAGCCACGCGAGCCACGGCTCCTCTACTCTTCTTGTGGATTCTGACAGCCCTGTTGTCATTTCAAACATTCATTGTCAGTGTAAGTCACCAATGCTATTGCCTCGTTTGCAGCCTACGACCCTGGCTGGCACCTAACAGAGGGTTGCTTGCCCTCCCATGTCCGGCCGGGCAGCTCCGTCAGCTTGGGCAGCTCTCGCCAAGGAAGACGCCCTTTCTGCTAATACTTGTACCCATCGCTGACAGGTCTGCCTTTTGCACGCATCCATCTGTGCCTTCCTTCATCGGCTCTGAGTACCATAGGTATCTTGGAATGCGTGAATTCACTCACACGTGTACGGGGGAGAGAGAGAGAGCACAGGCGAACCACAAGAAAGAGACAAAGAGGGGACGGGGAGCAATGAATGAACAGACAGATGACCCAGACAAGGCTCCCCACGACCCCGTGAGCAAATGCCCTGACTCAGCCCCAAGTGGAGGCAGTGTCCGGCCGCCCCTCCGGAGCGGTCCCTCGACATCTCTCAGTCTGAGCACGTCCTTCTCCGTCATGTCATGTCATTTTCCCTCACCACGTGGCCCTGTAGTGTCAGCCATCCCGTGCGATCGGGGCTCAGCTGCAGACACAGCAGGCGGCTCCCACAGCCCACGGGAACCTGGCCCCGCGGATGTGCGCAGTGTCCCTTGACTTGCGCTTCTGCACTTGGGAGTGTTTCTAAAGATGCCCGAGGATCATTCTGACTTTTACTATTGATGCTGACAAGGTATTTTTCTCCAAAGAGACACGTGGCTCACTCCTCTTTGGGCCTTTGCTCAAATAACAGCGTCCCAAAGGGGGTCTGTTAACTGGAACTTTGGAATAATACCCCCTTCCTGGCCACCAGCTTTTCAAATGCCTCTTTCTTGGATGACTTTCTCAAAAGTGCATGCTGCCCTCTGCCCTGCCATACTCTTTTACTTGTGAATTTATGTCTGTTCTTCCCTCTGCAAGAACCCGAGCTCCCGGAGACCAGGCATCTCGTTGGCTCTTTTGCTTTATAACCCCTGCATCTAAGGAAAGACTGTCACAGAGCAGGTGTTCAATAAGCATTTACTACTGAGCACATAAAGACCCGCCCGATACACCCAACTGACACCCAGCTTGGGAGATCTGTTCTCCCCTTCTATCCCTGCTTCCCAAAAAAAGGCCCCAACTCACAATGTACTTCTTCCTGGGACTTCTGTTCCATTTTGCAGCTCACTAGTGAAACCCTCTGACGCCCGCTAAAGAAACTTGAGCTCCCACGAGGAAGACGGTTGGAGGCTGGCTTGAGAAAGCACCTCCTGGGCAAACACACGCAATGTGCCAAAGACAGAAGAGAGAGCAGGTTGGCCTCAGGGTCAGGGCTGTACCTTCAAGAGCTAGAAGGAAGTCACACAAATGTCCAGGCTGACTTCTGAGGGTTCTACTGATGAAAACACTTGGTCCAAATCCCAACTCTATCACATGCTGACTGTGTGATCACGAACAAGTGAACCATTGCTCTGGGCTTGTTTTCTCGGCTGTTGAATGGGAATAAGCATGGCGTCCACTTGGGGGTGTTCGGATGAGATTATGTTCATTCATATATCCTTCGAGTATTTATTTAGAAACCACTATGTTCCACGCACTGTTTTGGTCATGGGAGCAACAGCTGTGAATAAAACAGAATCCTTGCTCTCAAGGAACACAAATACGTAAACAACCAGGATGTTCCAAGTAGTGAGCTGTGCTCTGTGGGAGGATCTGGAGACTACTTTGTACTGATGGCTGGTGGTGTTGGAACCCCAGAGTATATACCTGACTTTAAAAGAAACCGCCAAATAACTTTCACCCGCAACCAAAGAGAGTTCTAGTTGATTAACATTTTCACTAACATTTGTTGTTCTCAGACTTCTAAATTTTGGCTATTCTGGAAGATAATGTAGAGATGCCTAAGTGTGGTTTTAATATGAATTTCCTTAATGACTAATGATGTTAAATACTCTTTCTTGTGCTTCTGGGCTGTTTATATAACTTGCCTGTTTATTTTTAAATTAAGTTTTCTTTTATTATCGAGTTGTAGGAGTATTTAATATAATCTGTATAAAATTGGGCAGAGGCATTGCGAAGATATTCTCCCAATCTGAGCCTTGCCTATTCATTGTCATGATTATATCTTTACTCAACAGAAGATTTTAATTTTTTAAAGATTTTATTTATTTATTTGACAGAGAGAGACACAGAGAGAGAGGGAGCACAAGCAGGGGGAGTGGGAGAGGGAGAAGCAGGTTTCCTGCGGAGCAGGGAGCCCGATGCGGGGCTCGATCCCAGGACCCTGGGACCATGACCCGAGCCGAAGGCAGACGCTTAACAACTGAGCCACCCAGTTGCCCCGAAGTTTTTCATCTTTTAAAGGTCAATTATTCTATTTTACAGTTAGCAATCTGGAGCCCTGATTAAGAAATCCAAGGTAGCACCAATTTTCTCTGCTGTTTGCTTTTAGAAGCGCTATTCTTGCAATTTTTACGCTCGGGTCTATGAATCTCTCTCAAAATGAAGCAGTGGGTCATTTCAATTCCAACATTAACAATAAAAACTACAGAGCTGCAAGTTACCCCCTCCCTCTATTTTCACATTTTTGTGCAAAGAAAGCAAAGGGAACATAACATGTCAAAAGTGATTTAAACCATCTAATGAAGCAAAAAATCAGAACCACATGGATGACAAATTAAGACTCTATATACATTTCACTCTTTGCAAAGTGCTTTATTCCTACAGGCAATGCAAATGTATAAAAAGGTTTTCTTTTCTGTCCACCTCCATAGAACCTAAAGGGACAGCTCACATTTTGAAATAAAATGAATATATATTTCTACATATCTATGATGGTATGTAAAATGATATATATGATATGCATAATATATGATATGTATATAATGATACATAAAATAATATATGTGTATGTTTCATCTGAAAATTTGACCTAATGTAGCAATGACATTTTGAAGGCATCTCATAGAACATGAAGAAAGTCCAGGACTGTGAATTGAGAATGTTGTTTCTTTCTTGGACTGGGAGGATAATTTCCCTAGTGGACAGTAAAACCCTTGAATCATTGCCTCCCCTCTGGAAAGTAGTCGTAACCCGACCATCTTGAGTCAGAGTACTCTATAAAATTATTGAAGCCCCCCAACATATTATTCTGCAAACTTTCTCCTCTATTAAAGAAAAAAATCTGAAAAGCAAACAGAAAATATACCAGGAAAACTTAACTAAATTTTATAAATTCATAAGGAGAGCATTGATGGGTACTGCCAATTTGAATACAAAAAATCTAAAATGTAGTGCCTACACTTTACAAAAAGTACCCTCAACATAAAAGATGTTCATTCTTTCCTGCATGTCATTTTCAAAATTGCATTTTTCCCCTCTCGTTTTGAAACTGCATTTATGATACTGCATACACACATACTGAGATCTGGGGAGACCATGCTGGGGTCGGGGCTCCCACCTCCCAGGAGAAGAACAGGATAAAGCAGTCAGCGGGACAGTGACCTAAAGTGCTCAGCACTGTCCCCTCTAGGTCCGTCCGTGTTGCTGCAAAATTCCATTCTTCTTTCTGGCTGAGCAATAGTCCATTGTGTCTACACCACATCTTCTTTATCCATTCATCTGTTGTGGGACACTTAGATCTTGATGAACACTGAGAGATGTAGAGAATTTTTGAATCATGATATTGTACCCCTGAAACTAATATAACACTGTCTGCTAATTATACCTGTATTAAACAAACTGAGTACCTATAAGAAATAGAGTGCTATGCAGTGGGGTGGATGGGGAGAGGAAATGGATTTGTAAATTTGGGAGAGCACTTTAGTTCATTTTTTTGTCAGCTTTTTAGAAGCAGGAAGCATGCTGCTTCAGAGATGCATGTCACGAAGAACTCTTACGTGGTAAGATTGTCATTATAGGATGTCTGGGGGCAGGGGTGTTTGGGAAAGAGCCAGCTTGGTAAGCAGTGGTAACTAAGACATAGAAAGCTATTCCAGCTCTGGATTGCCCAGGAGATTTCCCTTTCCATACTGAAGGCAAAGGATGACACTTGGCAACATGGCAGAGAGGATGCTGAGAGGTTCATGGCACGCACGTGTGGCCAAAAGACAGTCCAGGAAGAATCTGGAGAACAGCACAGCACAGTCTCCCAGTTGGAACAGTGCAGGGGTCTTCAGGGATCCGGGAGCAGACCCTGATTGTCTTGCGTTGTTCTTAGGTCCCCAGAGCTCTGCATGTCCAAGCCACAAGCACCTTGGCCTCTCAGCCCCACACGAGCTCCGGCCTCCCCTCCTCCCACCGTAGATGTAATCAAACAACTAATTCAAAAAAAGAGCAAAAGGGCAGCCCCACCTCATCTGCTAGGGCACTGAGTCTTCAGCAGTTTGGTCCTTGGATCGGAAAATGAGAAACATTTCCCTTCTTCCTCTCATCAGTGCATTGGGACATCTGGAAAATCTTTACCCAGGCTGGCAAGAAAGGTGTAATTCTTGGAGGTGCAATTTCTGTCTGCCTTTTCAGGATTTTCTTCTTTTAAATATCGCACTTAATACTTCAAGTTCTGTGGCAAGAGTATTAAACACCCTGGAAGAAAAGACACGCGTGTATATAAAACTGAAGATCGAATCACAGAGATATCTTATTTTCCTCATTTGAAGCAGCTGGGAAATGACCAGCAAAAGCCCAGCTTAGTGATCTCTGGAAGTCTGGCTGCAAGGAAGGCCCCTCCTACTTCCCAAACCTTGGGAAATATTCAGGTGACTGGGACATCCACGTGTTGCACAGTCATCTGGAGGGATGTAAAATGTTGCATGTGGGCACCAGCACCCAGGGCAGAAGGAACCGGTCTTGCTCCTCTGAAGTCCTGGGCCCAGCCCTGCGCCCCAGCACGGCATCCCAAGCTTGCGTGCAAGGTGGGGCTGGGGCAAATGGAGCCATCTCCCTGTCGTGCTGTGCTGGCAAATGGCAGAAATTGAGAAGTGAAAGTACATCTGGGTGGAATTCAATGGAAGAGTGTTTAAAAATGTTCCTTTTCACGTTAAAAATGAGGAACCCCCCTGTGGTTAGAGAAAACATCTCTACTGGAAAATGCAGTCACTTTTCCATCCGCAACCCCGACACAGGTCTCACCCTTTCGAGGCAAGACTGCCAAACTCAGTGCCTTCTGTGATGCTCCCACCCCGGTTTCCTCTCTTTCATCGGTTGAGAAAGTGCCCAGAGTGGGATGTCGAAACTGTAAAACCTAGAGCTTTGCCGGATTTACTATAAAAATGCAATTCTTCCAATATGTACACCTTGCACTGTCTCAGTATGTTGTATGTGCTGCAAACACAGAGTTCCAGAATCTATATGTTGCCTTAAATTGTCCACCATCCATTTACTCTTCTGTTCCTTTCTGCTTCATCCCACAAGGAAATTTTCCTGAGAAACTGGTTGGTTAGTTTAAAAACCATTTACCCTGTGTCCTTGCAGAGATTGGGGGGGGGGGCGGGAGGATGTGAGGCTGTTATTAAAGTGGCTAACATGAGAAAAAAACCTCTTCAATGACTGGCTGTCACTCGGGGGTTGTGCGCACGCTCTGTGCAATTCTCTCAACAGCTAGAGCTTATCCTGGAACCCCAAAGTTCTGCACATGAAATGGGAAAATACCTTTTATAGGGGTTAAATATGAATTCTGATAAAAATCTGCAGTGGCTGGGTTTTCCAATAACTTAAGGTTGAGATTTTTCCAAAAATGTGCAAAATCTAAAGATATGGTAGCAAGACCAAAATCCATCTTTTGGGGCGCCTGGCTGGCTCAGTTAGTAGAACCTGCGATGCTTGATCTTGGGGTCCTGAGTTCAAGCCTCACATTGGGTGGAGAGTTTACTTTTAAAAAAATCCATCTTTCTACCTGTGTGGATGTTCTCTATTTTCTTGTTGTTCTGTCTCAATTTTAAGAATCCATAGTCTGGGGATGACTGGCCTTGTGTGCACATTGGAAGTGTTAATGACACAATTTGCCTTTTCCTCGGTAAATACAATCTTTTCCAGGATGGGCGTACCATTCTTTCCTGCAGAAAACTTGAAGGGTGTCTCTGTTTCCTTTTTGCTTTCTTTCAAGTGCAGTGGACCCTCTATTCAAACTCCATTTGTTTTATCTGGTTAATGCGTACTGTCCCTGTTTTCTGGTCTCTAATGTAGTGTATATGGACCATGGGTTCTGTACTATCACTGTCTTGTATATTCTTGGTTTGGGGGTCTTATGGAAGCATCTCAATCACCTACTTTGTGAACTAAGAAATTCACAAGCCTGGTGTCCTCCGAAGAGGAATGCTAGGGTCTGTGTCCAGAGGCAGCTAAGCCCTGATATCCTGCAGAAAACAAAGGGACTAAGTACACAAGCTGAAGCAGTAATTGAAAAATCCTTGGGATCGGGGTGCCTGGGTGGCCCAGTCATTAAGCGTCCACCTTTGGCTCAGGTAATGATCCCAGGATCCTGGGATCAAGCCCCGCGTCAGGCTCCCTGCTCGGCGGGAAGCCTGCTTCTCCCTCTCCCACTCCCCCTGCTTGTTTTCCTGCTCTTGCTAACTCTCTCTCTGTCAAATAAATACATAAAATAATTTTTTTTTAAAAAGAAAAATCCTCGGGATCATAAATGTCTAAGTGTGTCACTGAACCATCACTGAATAAAATCCAAGGAGAAATCTAAATCATCTACAGTCAACGTCCTTCACATTTGCAATTATAGATGCATAAATGTTAATTCCTATAAAAGTCATTACATATACAGAAATAGAAAAATAAGCTCCTGCACTCTCTTGGAGTACATAGTCCTTGGCATGCTTTGGACGGTCAGGAGTATTGATGTATCCCACTGATGTGAAGAACAAATAATACATTTTAATAAGGGCACTAGAGTATATATTAATTTATTCCATGTTGTACAACTGAATTTTGCTTTGACCTTTCTGAAACAATTTTGAAAGATTAAGCAATGCATCCTAGTCATGTTCAAGTGCAACTTAACAGGCTGCCAATCCAGACAGTATCATTTAAACCATAATGAATGAGAAAGCCGGCGCAGATAAGGTGACACTGTGCTCACATGGGGTGTGCAGGCAAAATGCATTCCAACCCTGTCAGGCTCAAAAGTCACCATGCTCCTGACATCTTTTAAAAATGATTTACTAAAGTATAAAGATGTGGGAGAGTTTTAGGACTGGCAATAATTATAGTAAGTAGACAGCTGTTTGTTACCTACTTAAAGTATCTGAAATGGAATATCCAAGTGTGAAAAACTGCCTGCTTTGAGAAAAGCAGAGAAATATAATCCTGCTGTCATGATCTACACAGTAGATTGTCAATGGAACAGAAAACCCTGCTGAAAGTAAATGGCACACAGACCTGTGACAAGCATATAAAAAGTGTAGGAGAGGGAAAATTATCCATGTCATGGAGTGCTTCTCTCAGAGGCAGGGAAAAGTGCATAAGGAAGCAAGAGGAAATGTCCAGAATTGCCAGTCTGAGCAGTAAGAGCTCTATGCTGACACCCTTGTGGGGTATGAAAGTTAAGAAGGACAAGTTATCCCACTGACCAAGGTCTCTAGGATCTCTGGGAATCACACCTCTTCAGGAGGAACGTGAAAGCAACCCCGGAAAAGCACGCTCATGGCTTTGGAGGAGATGCAAGGGAGAGACAGCCAGGGCTGGGAGGCTCACCCAGGAGAATCGCTGCTCCTCAGCCAGCATGGAGCGGGAGAGTGGCAGCGAGCATCCACAGGCGAGGAGCATCCACAGGCGAGGAGCATCCGCAGGCGAGGAGCATCTGCAGGTAAGGAGCATCCACAGCTCGTGTGTCTCCGCATTGCCTCGCAAACAAAACCACCAAAGTGGAAATATAATGTTTTACTTCCCATTGCAACTTTCCCACAACCACTTACAGCTTTGTAACTGATGTTTATGGCAAAAATATCTTCCTAATTTACTGCCAAAAGAAGACACTTGCTGATAGGGTGTATTGAAACGTTTCACGATTGTTTCATTTCACCTGCTAATTAAAGGATTTCTGAAAAGAGCATCCCTGCTACAGTTTTCGGTCTTCGATTCAAACTATTTGTGTATTCTTTATAAAAGGCTTGGGCTAATTTTGTGACAGTCATTTACAATTTCAGAAATACACCTCTTGGTGCTGGATGTTCAAAGTGCATGAATCATAACATTAAAAATGAATATGTAGTGTCAGAGTAAG
Source organism: Eumetopias jubatus (assembly GCF_037043125.1). NCBI lineage: Eukaryota > Metazoa > Chordata > Mammalia > Carnivora > Otariidae > Eumetopias > Eumetopias jubatus. Next base: position 89,862,724 of record NW_028274822.1, on the reverse strand, counting down.
TTGTAAGTGTAATAAATCTGTTTAAGGGACGGTGATTAGCCACCCCCTCCTGCTTCACTTCTATCCTGTTCGGCTTAGATATTTAGGGCATGATAATGGGCAGACCCTGATGACATTCCTGAGCACCACGGTGGGACAGGGCATCTTAACAACCCGAAGACATCAGTCCTTTCAATTAAACATCTGTTGCAAATGAGTTCTGAAGAAGAATGTGGCATCTTGAAACCAGCTTTGGCTAACGTGGATGTTAGCAAACAAACTGTAAACTAATGTTTTACAGTAACATTTTACAGTTTTATCAGAACTATCAACCATTCAACCTCCAAAATATTATCAGTATTAACCAGAAAATATTTCTAGTAGCAGTACAAGGGAAGATAGAACCTAGAACTCTGTTAAGTTTATATTTTGTGCAAAAAATGGAATCTTAAATTTTCAAAATGTTTTTTGCCCACCGCCCCCAGTTTTCAGCTCCGTGGTTCAGGTCAAGGTCAGACGTTGAAGGCCAGGGGTTCCCTATCCTCAGTTAGAAGTGTACAGGAAATACAGGTCCTCTTAGAGGGGAAATATGGTTTCCGTTTGTGTTTCAAGTCAGTTTTTCCTACAAAACGAGGTCACAGCTACAATGTTGGTTTGATGTCCCTAACCACGATCCTGCAAGGTGGAGCAGGCTCGTGCCACTCCGCTCGTTCCATTGATCACGAAAGGCTCTCAGAGGCTCGGAGAGACCGTCTGACACTTGGCCTCGGATCATCATCGATTCCCATACCTTCTGGGTCCAAACCTGACCTCTGCCAGTGGTACCCACGGCCATATTATGAGTTGTGTTACTGAAATTGTCCTCTTTCTACGAAAGCCAGTAGATTCTGTCGCCCTCAAGAGCCGCCAGCCCGCATGACGTGTCGGCACGTCGCAGTCCACGTTTTATGTGCAGCCGATGACTTATTGCATGACAGTGGCATTCCAGAAGCTATGTCTCTTTCTCAAAGGATTTCCCTGCCAGCAGAGGCTCCAAACCCCAGTACACGATGTGGCTACTTTTCCTCCTCTGCTGCGGAGACCAGGCTCTAATCTAATTGTGCCATGAGCCTATTTATATTATCAATATAAACCACACCCCTTGCAAGATGCGAGATGGACCCGTTTCCTATTGCCGCGGTAACAAACTGGCCACAGCTCAGTGGCTTAAATCAACACAAGTCTATCTTTGTGGAGTTCTGGAAGTCAAGTCCGGCATGGGTCTCCAGGCACTAAAATCAAGGCTCTGCACATTTATGGTGGCTCTAGGGGACAATCTCTTTCTTTCCCTGTTCCAGCTTCCAGAAGTGCCCACATTCCTTGGTTTATGCTCCTCCCTCCGTGTGCCCAATAGTGAGCCTCTAGGAGCATCCACCACTGCATCTCTCCCTCCACCTGGCTTCCGCTTTTAAGGACCCCTGTGACTATACCGGCCTCACCTGGATAACTTAGAATGATCTCCTTATTTTATTTTAGTTTAGTTTTTATTTTTATTTTATCAAAGCTTTTATTTATTATTAAAGATTTTATTTATTTTATTAAGATTTTATTTATTTTATTTTATTAAAGATTTTATTTATTTATTTTATTAAGATTTTATTTATTTTATTTTATTAAAGATTTTATTTATTTATTTTATTAAAGATTTTATTTATTTATTTGACAGAGAGAGAGCACAAGCAGGGGGAGGGGCAGAGGGAGAGGGAGAAACAGGCTCCCCACTGAGCAGGGAGCCCAACACGGGGCTGGATCCCAGGACCCTGAGATCATAACCTGAGCCAATGGCAGACGCTTAACGACTGAGCCACCCAGGCGCCCTTATTTTAACATCAGCCAATTAGCAACCTGAGTTCCCCCTTGCCATGTAAAGTCACATATTACAGGTTCTGGGAGCTGGGACACGGGCATCTTGGGGTCGTACTCCCTGCTTCTATCTCCGGTAACAGACCCTGAAGATAAGAGGAGCAGACACAGGGGGGACCAATCCCATGTGCACGCCCCTCGCCACAGTGTGCTTGAGTCAGTCACTATTTCTAAAGCCAACACACACACACACACACACACACACACACACACCAGTAATCATTTATTTCTTTAAAGGGTTTGAGAAAGTTTTCTTTTTTCTCTTTTTCCCCCTTTAATGTATTCCCTTATAATATACCTCTCTCTGAAATAACAGTTATGGAAATACTATTATAAAAGTGAATTGTTATTGCTGAAAAACATTTTATGACCAAGTTGCAAGTGCATTTCCAAGCAGCGAGCCAAGTCCGCTGTAGGAGCTGGTGTGTCACACTGAGGTTTCATACGTACCGGGGGGGTGGTGTGTTGCATCAGCCTTCCAGCCAAAGCAGCTTCCGGGCCCACGGGTGGGTGGCTTTCTTGTCCCTCGCCCCATGGCAGATGGCTTTTGCTTGGTCCCGGAGAAGAACGCAAGGTGTGTGTTCTGTGCCTGTCACCCGGCAGCCTCTGTCTACCAGCCATTTCTATGCAGCCTGGAGCATGGGTCAGCTGCTGCAGGGACTCCAGAACCACCAGTGGGGGCTCCCACACACCTGCCCTCTCCCCAGGCATTTCGTGGGCACTACACGGGGACCTGCCAGGAAGAGACAGTCAGCAGGTGTCAACTCCCCTGTGTCAGCATGCACCTGCATGCATGTGGATGGGTATGTAACATCTTCAGTTCTCTGTGACTCCTTTTATAAGCACGGCCTTATTTCATCTTTCCAAACTCTACCATTGAATCATATCACAAGCATGTCTAACAAAAATGACAACTCAGATATAGGCACTCGTGAACAAAAAAGAGAGAGCTCTTATTTGCTCTGACTCCTCCCAAACTCCTTTAGAAGTAGGTGGTGATCTATATTGCCCTGGGCCATGTGGCCACAGCTGAAAGGCAAAGGAAAATAAGCAAAGTTTCTCTGTGGCATTTTGAGCTTCTAGGAGTCCAGCTCCTGGGGAGCTAAAAGTGCTTGCCACTAGGCTTCCACTGTAACACTAATAAAGAGCAAACCTGCTCCGTCTTGCATGAGTGCATCTCCCCGTGCCTGGCGGGACATGCCACGCCTTCCCCAGCCCTGGGTCCTTTCTTCTTACAGGGCAAAGGCTCATACCTCCCGTGGGTGCCTGCTCTGTGACTTTCTTCAAAGACCCGCAGCACCCTGGAACAGCCCAGGGGAGGACCATCTGCGGTCCGCAGTCTGCAGATTCGGATGGTAATCTTACATGGAGTCACCCTCACTGACAGACCCCAGCACAGTGGTTAGCCAAACATGCAGGCACCCTGTGATGAGGCCCTAAAGGACCCCTCACAGCTGGCAACCAAGAATAAAGCAAGAAAGGAACAAAGCCCCCACGGGGACTGGCTGCCTCTCTCAGGGTATGGGCGTGAGGATCCCACCTCAGGAGGCTGCTCGCCAGGCTTTCTGCAGGAGGGTCAGAGGCCCCACGAACTGCCAAGGTGAGTCTTCTCCGTGACTCACGCAGGTAGATGCCACTCCCAGGTGTCATGACTCTTGCCTCCCTTCTGCAGTGAGGGTTGTAGGAATGGTCAGTCACCTCTAAGGACAAGAAATCATCCAGGTTTGCAAGCAGCCATATTCCTCTGCAGATGAACTCACCGTGGTCTGGTTCGGATCTTTCCAAATCTTGGTTTGCTTCCAGAGCCTTTCCGTTGGCTTGCTTTATTTAAAGTTCACAGGATACACAGATTGTGCTGAGACTTGGGGCAGACATTAAGCTAATTTATCTTTTTTTTTCCCCTCATCAAAAAGCTGTTTTAACAAGCAAGAAACACATGATGCTCCACTGGGGACTCCTACGGGAAAAAAATGAAGTATTTATCACGAAACACCATGCTGTCTGTACCGAGACTATCTGTGGAGTGAAGGGTAGTCTCCTTTTGAAGTGTCCAGCCCCAGTTTTAGACTATAAGATGACATTCACTCTCCCCAAATCTTTCACCCTGGAGGAGAAAACTTGACTGCTCTCCCCTCAAAGTTCTGAAGATTGAGACAAATTTAGATTCAGCCCCTGCGTAGGAGCAGGAGAAACGCCAGGAAACAGAACTCGGCGTTGTTATGTTTTTCTAAAGATGAATTTCCAAGACGAATCAATAGGCTGAGCCCAAGGGGCTCTATTAGCAGGAGGGAAGGCGCAGGTCTGTCCTCTCGGAGCTAACTTCTTAGGTCTCTGTTACAAAAGGGAAAAAACCAGTGTGTTTAAAAAACCGGCAGGGGCGCCTGGGTGGCTCAGTTGTTAAGCAACTACCTTTGGCTCAGGTCATGATCCCAGGGTCCCGGGATCGAGCCCCGCATCGGGCTCCCTGCTCAGTGGGAAGCCTGCTTCTCCCTCTCCCACTCCCCCTGCTTGTGCTCCCTCTCTCACTGTGTCTCTCTCTGTCAAATAAATAAATAAATAAATAAAATCTTTAAAAAAAATAAAATAAAAAACCAGCAGGAATACAAAATATTGTGGTTTAAACAGACCGTTGCCGAGAACGGCACAAAACCACAGACCGGATCCTAACTGAATCTAGGGACCCAAACCAGGCTAATTCGAGCGAGGAAACAGGAGAGTTGTTTTTATGGCAGATTCGAAATGTGCCGATGTTCAAAATAATGTCAGGTGGCACACGCGTAAACATTTCCTTTTCAGTCATTTACCTTAATGTATTTAAAGAAAACTAAGGTGCATGGCACTCATGATGTCATCGGTGTTATCAGTTGGGAATTAGACTCCGACTGGCTGTTAACTTTTAAAAGTTCCTTCACTTAAAGACAACTATCAAGAAAGTAAAAATGCAAAGGGGTACGTGGAAGTGGCAGGCATCGTGGATGGGGTATTTCAACATAGTTCAGATAGTTTTCTCCTGGAGGTGATGACTACAGACAGTTACTTTGAGTGGAGGTGAAGGGCCAGGGGTCCCCCATTCCAGGGAGCAGGAAGCAGCCCCGCTTGCTGGAGCTTCCTCCTGACACAGGACAGTCTGCCGACAGCCCTTCGTGCGAGGTCATCCCGGCCCACAGCCCCTCACAGGGTGGGCTGCACAGTCAGAACAGACGTGCGAAGGTTAAATGACACAGGGACGAAGGAGGCCATCGGGACACGGAGAGACCATGTCGTGGATCACAGAGTTTGACACTGGAGTCACAAGCATATGCTCCAACTGCCAGGACATTCAGAGGAACCAAAGCAGCCTTTCTAGCGAAAACAGACCTCTGTGCCCGAAAAAGAATCGAACAAGGTGCGTGAGAGCAGACATGAGAGTCTTGACAAGGATTATTAATGTGGCTACTTTACTGACATTCATTGATACCTTGCCCCTTTATTTTTGTTTGTTTGTTTTTCCAACCTTGACACTTTAAAAATACTATGTATGAATCGACTTGCTAACTCACAGCAAATAGACTGTCGGAATACATTCCATCCGACACCGGGATCCTCAGGCACATGGGCAAGACCCGATACCTGCACACACACACCCCCTCCCAGGACAGGGCAGTTTATCAGTTTCCAGATCTGCTTCACCTTCCCTCCCCACACCTCCAGCCCCTACAGTCCTGCTAGTCCTATCTCCACGGCAGAATTCCCCACCCACAGGGTCCTACACTCCTTCCACACTCAGAGCCTTCCCCCAAATCCTCAAACCAGGGCATTTTAAAAACTTAACAGTGTCAGTTCATCCTTTTTTGCCAGAGCACCCCAAAAACTATTCTCTCTCACGGCACCCAGATTTTCCCTGCATTGCATTTCTACCGCTTGTAATTATAAACTTAGTTTTGTTTTTATAAATCAGTACTTAGTGGTAGTGATTGCTTATGCCTTTGAAGGCTTCATCCCATAGCTTTTCATGGCAACAGGGTGGCTTTTCTTCAGATGCTACCTTCTCCCACCATCGGCGTGTGCAACCCCCGTATGACCCCGCCCAGGGCATCCAGCCAGGTTCCAGACTGGGCACATAGCCCGAGCTGAAGAATCAGGATATTCTATTCCCTTGACCACATGATGGGTTCAGATGTGATCACGTGATCCAAATCAGATTAGTGAGATTAAATCCCAGCACTTTGGCTGGAACTATTTTGGAGAAAAATAAATAAGCAATTCCTTTGCATTAGGCTTTCTAAACTATAAAGATACAGGTTAGGAGACACTAGGAGCCTTTCAAGGTAAAGGTCTGCCTGAATTCAAAACAAAGGAAATCATATTCAAGAGGTGGACAGAGTCATATTCTTGCAAACAATGTCTAGGATACTGGATCAAGCTATATCTGAAGTTTGTTCTGCCTGGAATGTCAACTGTGTGAGCTGGTTTGTGTAAGTCAGTTTGAATTAAATTTTCCATCACTTGCAACCAAAAGTATCCAAACTAATAAGCTCTAAGCAGAAGCATCATGCTAGAGGTGGACAGAGTCATATTCTTGCAAACAATGTCTAGGATGCTGGATCAAGCTATATTTGAAGTTTGTTCTGCCTGGAATGTCAACCGTGTGAGCTGGTTTGTGTAAGTCAGTTTGAATTGAATTTTCCGTCACTTGCAACCAAAAGTATCCAAACTAATAAGCTCTAAGCAGAAGCATCATGCTAGATATTAGGAGACAGAAAACTATAAATATTGATTTTTTTTCAAAGGAAAGTTTCCAACCAAGAGAGAAAAATTTTATTAATCAGCATTGACTAAGATTCAAGTTCAAGGCTGATTCATGGGCCATTCAATAGGATGCTCAGAAGATTCCTGTCTCGGTGGTAGGGAATAATTTTTCCATGATCTGTGCCTCCTTATCTATAGTAGGAATTATAATATTCAATGGCCCATAAATTCAGGGCAATCTTAAGTGCTTCCATTTTGCTTTCAAAGGCTCTATCTCAGGCAAAGATGGTTGTCTATTTTCATGAAAGGAAAGGACTTTCAGCTGTTTCCCCACAGAGTGAGGCTCTTCTCTCAAATGCTGTCAGTTACACACATGTCCCTAAATGCATCCACCTAAGATTCAGAGATCAAAAGGGATGTCTGGTTGGAGAAACCTCTTCTAGAACATCTTCTCAGGCCACACCCAGGGAGATGGTCACCACACAGTATTTAATACTAGGAATATTAACTCTGCTAAACTCTTGAGGAAAAGGAGAATATTTATGGTCTCCAAATACAGCTCAACAATTTCCTGTCCCTTGGGGCACCTGGGTGGCTCAGATGGTTAAGTGTCTGCTTTCGGCTCAGGTCATGATCCTGGGGTCCTGAGATCGAGCCCCGCATCAGGCTCCCTGCTCCACGGGAAGACTGCTTCTCCCTCTCCCACTCCCCCTGCTTGTGTTCCCTCTCTCGCTGTGTCTCTTTCTGTCAAATAAATATATAAAATTAAAAAAAAAAACAATTTCCTGTCCCTTAATTCTGTTTTAAGTATAAATGAGGTGCTTTTCTAAGGTGAGGTTTGAGACATAAAAGTCTCCAACTTCCACTTGGAAGGGGAAGGGCAGACAAGCAGATGTAAATATTTGATTTAAGCTTATCCTGCCACCAGACATTAAAAAAACAAAAAAACAAAAAAAACCATGTCCTCACTGGATACTGTGATTAAAGGAGTTGGTTTGTGCAGAAAGAAGGGGCGTGCGGCTGAAGCAAAGAAATGAAGTTTCTGTGTCAGGTTATTTAGATGGTGTGAGTTCTGGAGCTCCACAGGCACCCTTTCCTGAGTCTAGTCTCTATTTTCAACTGTCATAATGGAATTTGGACATGGATTTCAACTGTGCTGCTAAAAATGCTGAGCATCATCAACCCCACCAGGAAAACACAGACAGGATGATGTTATTTCAGGAAGAGGGATGTTGTCCGCACCTCGGGGACTGAGGTCAGGTCAGATGAGCACTGTGTCTAAATCTCTGGCTCCCTCCAGCCTCAGGGACTCGGTCACTGCTGGTCCATGCCCAGAAGCAGAGCGTGAGATCCAGCCCCGAAGCCAATCAGGGTCTTAGGATTGGCTCAAGAAGGGCAAGTGACTCCCACTACCCAGTCAGAGTGGGTTTCTCATCACAGGCTGATCACAGCCTCCTATGCAGTGAGGACCTTTTGCAGAGCCTCCATCTCCCCACACAGGCTTCACCATAGACATCCTCATTTCAAATCCGGGGATGTTAATGGTCGGAGCTGCTGGGCGTCTTGCTCAAGGCCACAGAGCCAAAGAGTGGCAGGGCTGGAGTGTGCCCTCAGGGCTCCCGACTGCCTCCAGATTCTTGTCAGTGGACCCCCATAGGTCTGCCTCTTACCCACTTTGCTGGTAAACATAAGGAAACACACATAATGGGTGCTGGAACCAGCACTGTCCCCACCTCATTTCAAATGGAAGCTTTATTTAGAAAGTCAGTTTCATTCAGAGGCAAGAACACTTCACTTGGTTTGCTGTGAGTCCAAGGCCCCGCACCTGCACACACAGATTGCTGTGACCAATTTCCTGGTCTAATTATGCTGTCACTCACCTCCCACCTCTTGTAAGAATCATGTATGGCACACCTTTCAAACCTCTTACACGTCTATGGGTCCCACAACAACCCTGGGAGGCAGGCAGGGAAGGTGCTATCGTGATATTCTAGATGAGTATGTTAGATCAGAGAGGTCAACTGATTTACCGAAAGTCACACAGCTTGGTAAGTATAATTCTGCCAAGGCAAGGGCATCGGTAGGTGCTCATATCTGTTCTTCCCTAGCATTTCACCTCGTCCTCATTAAATGACCCTCCTGCAACCACCTTGGTCTTCTTCATCCCATCGGTTGCACTCGGAAAGACACTGTCACCGGCTCATCCTTGAGTCTTCACAGGTTGAGTCCACATGGCCCCCTCTTTCAAAGCTTCTGGGAGGTGAGACTGGGCAGGACTTCTGCGTGAGCATCCAAGGTATGGAATTCAGAGCCTTGAGATCTAACCCTGTCTTCCTGCCCCCCGCAGCCCAGGAAATGAATTTCCAGCATCCTCACCCTTTGTGGGTGGGCAGACACAGGGCTCCTGGCCATTTTTTGGTCATGATTCCAACAGACACCAGTCTGGGTTCTGCGGCTCCAGCTGGGGCCAAGTGGAGAGGAGCCAGAAATATCACAGATTTTCCTGAGAAGAATGGGTGCTCTCTTCAGAGTTGGAATGTACCCCCATTGCACATTGTCTCTTCTACTCCTGAATATCAGTATTAGCGTTAATGCCCTAAGCCTCGGCAAGTGGCCGAATGTGCACCCAAATGCACATGGCTTCATGCCGCCATGTTTCCTGCTGGACAGTGATGGCATCTAGAAAAGGATGGGCGGATTTTTAAGCTCCGCATGAGGCTGTTTCTCAGACAGCCCTTTTGCTTAGCGTCCATCCAGCTTCATGACCACAGCCCACCTCTCTCACCGGCCCCCTGCCCACCACACTGCCCATGCTCCCTGCCCTTCAGCCACATTGGCTTTCTGTGGGCCTCAGGCAGCATGGTGTGCCTGGGGCAGATGTTTGCCTTGGCTATTTGCACTCTCTGCAGGACCGTCTCTCGGGTTCTGGCAGGACTGGCTTTCTTCACTGCAATCTTGATTCAAAGCTAGCCTCCCAGAGAGGCTGTTCCTGACCCCCCACCGAACCTCCTTGGCAAACGATCATTTCCTGTGACATGACTCTTTTTTTTTTCCTTTGGCATATTTACCACTATTTGATGGCTCCAGTGGCCTCAGGTCGTAGACACCAGTTTCAACTAATGATCTAATCTTCCAAAGTACACAGGAAGGAAAAAGACCACCCAGCACCCCCGGTATCAAACCTCCAGATACAGAGTATGATCGATGCATGGCTTACAGGACCGGTTTAATGCATGTGCATCCATTAACAAGCTCCTATTTTGTGTATGCATCCATTAATAAGCACCTCTTCATGAAAATACAGCTGGTCTGCTCTGCGTTTCTAAGCCTCTCACGTTCTTTGCCCCTTCTCCTTTCATTCAGATAAAAAACGAAATGCTTCAAACTCTGTCCTTAAAGGGCTGAATGCACCAGAATAAACTGCTGATTGCTACTGTTTAAGGATCTAGGGCTGTGTCTTTTTTCAAAGGACACGCTCTTTCTGTAATGGGAAACAATGAACCCTAATTTGGAATTTTAACGTCTAAATTTTTCATAGTGAGCCAATGAAAGCCGGAGCTGCCAAGGGTTTAAGATTTCGGTGGTTTTGTTTTTAATCGTCACGTTTACAAAAGTTTCGAGCTGCCATGACATGCAGTGCTGACTGGCGGAGCCATGGAAACACCCTGATCTATGGGAACGAGAGCCTGGGGGTGTCAAGTAGAATTTGGAAGCCACGCCCACCGATCCCACGAGCTCTATTCTAAACATGGAAGAGCGGTAACATCACAACAAGCCATGGTGCGTTAAGTAACAAGGCTGCCGAATGCATCATCCCAGTGGGAGAAAAAATAACTCAGAAGCACCCGAACTGTCCCACAAGAAGATGGTTGGATAAAAGGATGCATGGCTACCTTCTAAAATATTGGGTAGCCTTCCGCTGTACAGAGGGAGGGTTGAGACTGGAAGTCAGGGTGGGGTCTGTGCTGGGTCCTGCGCTGGGTGAGGCTTGAAGATTAGCTCCAGCCTCCTTCTTCCAGGTCCGGCACCCAACGAGGCACGCAGAGTGCTTGATCATGAACTTCAGTGGGAAGAGGAGTTGCCCACCCTCCTGCCGACCCCATGCTGTGTGCACACAGCCCTCTAACAAACGACTGTTTCCAAACGTCCGTCTTAGCACCTCACCTCACGAATCACCTTGCACATCTCTTCTCTGTTGAGCTGAGCCAGATTGAGCAGCTGGAAGGCAGAGCTAAGAACAGAAGTGATCCCAGGACTCCTAGAGCAGTAAGCCCAGACACTGAATACGGAGCCAGAACTGAGACGTGCCTGGTCAAGCTCAGGAGGGACTCCGGATTTTCGATTTTTGGGGCAGGCTGCACCGTAAGGAACCCAATCACACCTGCATTCAGCAACGGCCATAGGTGAAGCCCTATGACCCTCAGACATCTCCCCAATTCACACACTAAGTTTACCCACTTTTTTTGACAGCAAGACAACAGTCCCAAAATGGAGTCACTTATGCTAAGCCCCAGGTCACCAAACCAAGACTTAATTGCAGTTTTGGCTCTCTCAGGAAATGGAAGCTTAAACCAGCCAGTCAATCAGGAATCACCTGATCCACACTAAGTTAGGTAACCTGCCTGATAGTCCCTGTCATCCACTAAAGGAAAGTAATCCAATAACCAGCTTTTTTTTTTTTTTGCCTTGTATAACTTCCTTATTCCTGCTCCCTTCTGCCTATAAAAGTCTCATTTTGTCTAGCTCCTCAGAGCTCCTTTTTATCTGCTGGATTGGATGCTGCCTGATTCAAACTAATGTGTGCTGAAACAAATGATTGAAATATTTACTAGGCCTCAATTTATCTTTTATCAGGCTAAATTATTATTTCCAGAATGTGGTTTGGGACTCCTATATGACAGTTGTCTGGGGCGGGGAGGGTGGTGGCGCCTGGGTGGCTCAGTCAGTTAAACGTCTGCCTTCAGCTCAGGTCACGATTCCAGCGTCCTGGGATCGAGTTCCGCATTGGGCTCCCTGTTCAGAGGGGACCTTGCTTCTCCCTCTCCTTCTGCCCTTCAACCCTGCTCATGCTCATGGGTGCTCTCTCTTTCTCTCTCAAATGAATAAATAAAATAAAAAAGAGAGAGAGTGGTCTGGGGCACTTAATACGATTGCAGATTCCGGGGACCTAGGCAGACATCCTAAATCATTCTCTGAGAGGGAGGGAGGATTGGCAGCTCTGGAATCGGCATTTAAAACTAGCCTCCTTGATGATGCTGCCGTTTGCCCAAATCTGGAAGCTGCCAGGCTGAATGGACAAATATTTTTAAAAGAAATGGTGTGTCACTTCTTCTAAGTCCTTGTAATAATGTAAGCAACCTCAAAGAACTGTATTCTTTTATTCGTTTAGAATGGAGCTCACCAAAGGCCTGGGTAGTTTTTGTTCTTGTTTTTTTTTTTTTTTTCTAGGCCATTTGTTTAAATCGAGTAGGGTAAATAAGAATTATTTCTGGGGACACTGTTGTCCATTTGGGGATCTGTATGTAAGTGCTTCTGAAATGTCCCTGGATGTCCAGGATCTCTTCTAAGACTCACCCCAAACACCCCTGTAATACTATTCGAGCGATTAGTTTTCCCTCCCTAGTCTTCCTGTTCTCTGCTCTCTTTGAGAGGGTTTATTTCACTAAATGGCTAACCTGGCTAAACGTGGTAGGAATTTGGGCTTCTTACACAGGAAATGGACCGCTATGAGGTGAAGCAGTCCCCGCTCAGGCCAGTGGAGGAGAGACACCTGATCATGTCTTCTCCATCCCACCTGCCTCTCCTGTGGGATTTTGGATGAGGATGCTGTGTAAATTCTGAGGCTCTGGGCTGCTCTTGCAAGGAGCCCACAGCTTGCGTGCTTTTCCACCTTCTCTCCTCCATGGGGCAGGAAACCTGATGCTCCCACCAAAACGCTGTGAGTGAGCAACTTGACAAAGGAATCCTTACCCCACACAGCGGGGTCTGAAGGGAAGACCGGCGTCCCGTTCAGGTGGTTCCGAGACCCTGAACTGACTCAACTCTAGAGCCACCGAGCCAGGGAGGCGGGCACGCTGGGAAGCATTTGTCTTCATTAATAAAAGAGATTAACTTTAGCATTTCTTGGCAGCTATTCCAACAGACTGCTTCTTATCACAGCGGGCATTTTTTTAAAGCATTTAAAAAATGACAAATAATATACCACAATAGTTGCTGGAGTCTCTTTTTTGCAATGACTTTCTGTACAAGGCTTAGAATGATTTCTTCTTGGACCTTCCTTGGGGCTGCCTATTTCTTGTGGGTTGGGGGCAACCTTAAAGGGGATGCCCGTGACCATGACCATAACTGACCACTGATGCTATATTTCTAACTCATACTTCATGCTTCCCTCTCATGTCAACTCAGGTTACAGAAAGACCTAAGCTAGTGGTCAGGGGCTCCCCTTACAAAGTGATCTTGGCTCTTTGCTCTGGTTGGTACTTCAATGCCTCCTCCTAGGAAAAGCTACTCACCTCTCACGCGGTAGTTACAATCTCCAGTCCATTCTCCACGCACCCACTAGACTCCCGGTGATGTTGCTTGCACATACATGAGAACATACTTTTCCTCTGATTGAAAGTCTGTGGTATCCCCCCATATTCCTAGAAGAACACCCACATTCTTGATGTGGTCTGGAGAAGCCCCACCTGCCCATTGGACCCAATTTCATATGGCTCTGCCCTACCTTCACTGCATTTTTCTTCAGTGCCAGGAATGTGTTCAGCTCTTTCCTGCTTCAAGAAAGTGCCATGAGTATTTCCTTCTCACGGAAGATTATTACCTCCTTAATGTTGAGGTTTTAGCTTAAAGTCAAGCTCACTTAGAGAAGAGAAGAATTTGTACGATATAGTTTGCAAATGTTAGTGGGCACTGAAATCAACACAGTAGGCCCTCTGAAGACAATTTCCTAACACAGAACAGAGGGGTGATGACCCTCCGGAGTGCCATCAGTAGCTGAGGATGCCCACCTCTTTAGGACACAGGTCTACTGCAGGGACTCAAACTGTGTGAGGAGCAATAACACGATTCAGTTCCAGCCAGAACATTTAAATGTCCACGCAAGACCGTGGAGAGGTCTCAGATACTCCCCTGCAACATTGCCAATGTTCTAACTGAACAATGGGTCCGGAGTGAGGGTGAAACTTCCAGCAGGAGGCAAGGCTGAGCAAACCCCCAGCTACCTGTGACAGACGTGTTCATGGATCAGAAGATTGATATTGTAGAGATAGCAATAATCCTCACATTGATCTAGAGATTCGGTGCAATCCTTATCACATTTCCAGCTGGCTTTGCTACAGATTGGCAAACCCAGCCCAAAATTCATGTGGAAAGGCAAGGGTTAACAGATGGAACGTCTGGGCCTCCCCAAATTCATCTGATGAAATAACCCCCAAATGTGGTGACAATTAGAGGTGGGGTCTTTGGAAGTGATGAGTCCATGAGGATGGAGACCTCAGGGGATCAGGCAATGCTTGGCTCTGACTCACTTTGGAAACAAGGGCTGTGTTCTCCACTTCAGTAGGATGCTAACTCTCTCTCTTCTCTTCCGCCCACCCACCTCATTCATTGCCATGACAAGCCTGGCTGGCTGAAGAAATGGTCCTTTCAGACTCTGACCCATGGGTCCTCAGCGCCGCCACCTACCCAGGGAGTTTTAGCAGTGTAGGACTCGGCAAAACGAAAACACACAAGTGAAAGCCAAGAGCGAGCCATCCAGCATGCTTGACATTCGAGCATTCCCATTCCTTTACACTTGAAACATCTAGATTGATGTCATTCTTCTTAGGAGATGAGCCATTTTAGCTGTGATACTTCATGATGCTGTGTAGCAGTCAGGCATCACCTTGTAACAAAGGCGGGCACCCATCAGCAACATCAAGCCGGACGGACCGTGTTCTGATCCCCTATTCCCTCATCCTCTGCCATGTCCCACACGGACAACTGGCAAACAAACAGAAAATAGGGGCAGTCTTTGCTTCCCAGAACCTGCTCCCTCCCAAGAGAAGCCAGCCTGGTTTTAGGAAACTGCCTCTCAACTGGGAATTTTGCCCACAAGGCACATCCACAAGAGGTCAGATGTGGTTGTAAACCCCCAGGGCGGCTGCAGATATTCCAGGAATTCGACTGTGTTCTGTTCCATTAGGCATCCTACAGCCTGGTAACTCACTGTGCTAAGTTACTGCTGCTCAGTCCCCACACTCCCCTCCCTGGAGAGAGAGCAGGGCTCTAGCATCATCATCTACAAATAGGCTACCTCATAAGCCAAAGGCAAATATTTTTTTTAGAGGGAGAGATGTTTCCGGGGAAATTGACAGATTGGCAAATCAGCCCCGAGGTCCACGGCAATGCTTGCATTTTGTGTGTTGGTTTGGTTTGGTTGGTTTGTTTGTTTCTTATAAATACCCCTCATTCCCTTTCTGTGCTTTAGAAAGAAGCCAGCACTCCTCACCAGGCTCTACATAAATGAAGGCACCATTACTTTCCTTGAATGTATCAGGGTGTTAGGCTGTCTTAAATTATGGGAGAATCTTTCCTTTCTCTTTGGAGAAATTGCTGCCAGAAAGTAGGAGAAGTCTGTCCCTGGGCAGAAAACCCTTCCCAGGGCCTTGGTGAGCTCCTGGACACCAACAACTGAGTGTTACACATTCCTTTGGGCTCAGCTCCAATCCCAGGACTTGGCACACAGACCACCTATCCATGATTATCGAACATATGATTGAATGGAAATCCCTTTTATTATATGGTACCTTACTTCTTAAAAACATTTTGAGATTTCCAATCCAATGCGTGGATTGAACGCGTGGTTAGACCTCCTTTTTGCCCCTGGGACCACATTCCAATGATGGGGAATGGGAAACAAAGAAAGCCCCCTCTACCAGTTATTTGAAGGGACTTGGTGAGGAGCCATAGCAGATAAAGAATACACTGAAAATGCTCCTGGAAGATGGAAAGTAGATGAAGCCACAGCCAAGGATGGAGCGGACAGGGTCATCTTCATATGGAACTAAGATTCAGTGAATGTGGGGATTGAGAATGCACTACAGTAGGCAAATCTTATGGACTTGAACAAGCGATGCAGATAACAGTAGCAATAGAAGATTCCCCTGGGTGGTTCAGTCTGTGGCTCAGTCGGTTGAGCATCTGACTCAATCTCAGCTCACGTCTTGATCTCAGGGTCGTGAGTTCAAGTCACTTGTCAGGCTCCATGCTGGGCGTGGAGCTTACTTAAAGTAATAATAATAATAATAATAATAATAATTAGTAACAGAGGACAAGGGCAGAAATGAGAGTTGGGTCATCCCCTCATCTTCTGAAGATGGGGCTCAGTCTTTATGAGCTAAAATTAACTCAAGACAGTTAAGACAATAACGAAAACAATACTTTGAGTGATGGCTCCAAACATTAATTTTACCATAAGCTTCCCCGCTCTTCACCTTACCAGAATGTCTTAAACACCAGTATCTCTGGTATCAACCAACAAGGATGTGCAATCCAGCAATGTCACTGTGGATCTCTTGTCTTCTGATAGATACTTGCAGCAATGGATGTAGCACATTTTATCAAAAACATGAATAACATTTTTAAAAATAACATATTATGCCCTTGCCTCTGTGCATTCGTGTGTCTCCCCTTGTAGGGATATGTATTTGAGTGATTGTGTGATGGTCCGTTAACACTGTTAATGGTTTTTTTAGGGTGCTGTAATTCAAGGGACATTTTGCTCTACTCTTTCTACGTTACTCCAAATTTTTTTAATAATGAGAATTATTTTAATAAAAATGCTAATGATACAAATTAAAAAGACATAAGCCTTCATCTAGCACAGGCTAGAAATGAGCAGCCGCCGATGGAGGACTGGGCTCCCCTGCTTTGGGCTCTGCACTGGGAGTGAGGGGATGGAGGCTTCATTTGTGCACACGCAGGGGAAGATGAAGAGAGATGGGGAACTTGGGAACAAGAAAGCAAAGGAAAGGCATGATGCCACAGGCATTTGGGGAGAAGCACTGGCCAGGTGTGTGGGTGAACCCGAGGAGGAAGCTGAAATGAAAGCACTTGCAAGGGTGGCCACACCTGATCTCTGCCAGAGAAATATCTAGTAAGCAAGCAACAAAAGACAAAGCAACCACAACCAAAACTGTCCTCTTGACGGTTGGTAAAATTAAGTCCATGAAGGGTTGCCTGGGTGGCTTAGTCAGTTGAGCAGCTGACTCTTGATTTTGGTTCGGGTCATGATCTCAGGGTCCTGGGATCGAGCTCTGAATCGGGCTCCCTGCTCAGTAAGGAGTCCGCTTCTCCCTCTCCCTCTGCTCCTACCCCTGATCACATGGATGCCCTCTTTCTCTCTGTCTCAAATAAATAAATCTTTAAAAAAATTTAAGACCATTAAACCAAGTTTGCCAGGCTCAGGAGGGTGCCATGCATGGAGGCGCATTCCAGCATTTCCCTGCATCTCCTCTGAGCTGGCCGACGCGCCCCCGGCAGCCGTGTGCACACATGTTACAGGCTTGGAGCTCGTGCTCCTCCTGACAGGCTGGAGCTCTGACATCATCTCTGAGAAATGTTTGGAGGTTTACCCCTCTTTTATAAGCACGCAGAATTAAGAATAAAAGCAATCCCTAAGACACCCTGTGTTCCCCTCTGGCTGCATACTAAGCATTGTGCCAAGAGCTACAACCATATTACTGTGCTTAATCCTCAAAGTACACCATTGGGGCATTCTGGTAGGAATTATTTTACCCCCTTTGAAAACCACGCCTTCAAAGCCCAAGTAGCTTTCTTAAGGCCACAGAGCTAGCAAATGGAGAGGTAGGATTGAATCCAGGCAGCTGAACACAGGGTATCTGAGGTCAGCACACTCTGTAAAGAGCCAGATAGGACGTATTTTAGATGTGTGCCCCAGTCCATCCATCAGCACTGTGGCTGTAGTGAAAAATAGCCACAAACAGAGATGAATGCACATGGGCCAGGTTCTGATAAGACTTCATTTACCAAAACAAATATTTAAAAGCCGTGCTGCCAATACCTGTTTTTTAAGTATATCATAAATATTAATGGTATTGAGAGACCCTTGAAAAATGTGTCATGTCACATTCCTGCCAAAGAAATATCCAGAATCTATTACTGACTGAGAGTGACATCAATCCAATCTCTTTCCTGAACTGCTTTTTAGCTGTTTTTTTTCCTCCCTCTTCTACCTTGAGAAATATGTTAGCAAAGGTTTGTCTAAATGCAGGCAGCTCACCATGACCCACCATCTTCACGGTTTCTGTCTGTCGTCTTTTTCACTTCGTGGAATCTAGTTCATTCTCCAGGAGAAATCATTATTTCTTTGTTTTCCTATTTTGATGTGTGCTAGGAAATGACAAAACATCTAAACTCTATTATGGGGACGTTGGCATAATAGGTTTACTGAATATATTCCTTAGGGTCCATGCACTGTAGCACTACTTAGTGGTGGGCAGTTGATTTCCAAATTTGAAGTGTGGCCACCCACTCTTTAGCGATTACATAAAAGAACATTTAGAAAGTACACAGTGTTTAATCTGGTCAGACAGAGATGGTTATTTCTGGTCATTTGCACAGTGTTCCCACTGGGCATACATTCTCCTTGACATTTTACAATTGTTCCTTTCAACTGTGAAATGACTTTTCTATAACTCAGATAACAGCTGTTTGCAGAACACCTCACTCATTCTGGTTTATAAGAGAACATAAAAGTGCCATCTGCCTGAAGTTGATTAGGGAAGCCCGCGACCAAACAGGAGACAGACCACTAGGTGATATACGGCCTCAAGAAAAATCACTGACAAACTTGCTTTGGGGAGAAGAGAGACACAGACAGAGTCTCAATGGCCTCACGGAGTGAGGGATAAACAGAAATAAATTTCAAGAGCCTATTTCTTGTTTAATAACCAGAATCCAGTCATAGTATGAAAGCTCTCTTCTTGTTGACGATGGTCATTGGCTGTACCTTTGGAGACATGATTCTGGATGTTAGTTCTCACTGAAGAGGGAGAAGGTACAGGGGACTGGGCTGAACCTAGAACAGGATGCAGATGCAGCATGACAGATACATGGTGCCGACAGCACCGTTTCCCTGCTGCAGCGAGAACTTCGGCATTGCTTGTCAATGCTAGCGTTCTTCCCTGCAGAGCCCAGACTAGACCTTAGAATCGGCTCAACCCAAGTACTTCAAAGTGCCCCCAATTAGCAAAGTTTGTATACCCACCAAATAGGGGCTTAACAATACTGCTTGATAGCAGGAAGAAGAAGAAGAAGAAGAAGAAGAAGAAGAAGAAGAAGAAGAAGAAGAAGAAGAAGA